>NC_052154.1:168560624-169160624 GCF_902713615.1 Scyliorhinus canicula | reverse complement strand
AAGAGGACCCAGTGCTCAACAGGAGGAAGGGCATCCAACATAGGGTGGTAGTGAGAGGTGACCGAGGTGGATTCTGGGAGAGGTCATTTCGCTCATTACAACAGAAGAGAATCACAGAGGACTTGATGTCAAAGAACGGCAAAGCACCAACTATTACATTGCTGTAGCGTTTCTATCCTTCCCTCCTCCTCAAACCCAAAAAAAAAAGAGGCGCTATTTGATAATTGTGACTTAAAAACAGCAGAGCCTCAGCTGTGTGCATTACTTGATCAGTAAAGAAGGCAGAGTCTCTGGGAAAGCTTGTGATGTGTGTGGCATACAAGATGTGGAAGGTTTTGGATCAACAGGACTCCATGAGATCTCTATGCAAGAAGTGCCAGAAGCAATTAATCCTTGAACACTATGTGGCTGATTTGGATCAGTGACTCTCTTCACTGCACACCATAGAAGAGGGAGGGGTAAACAGGATAAGGATCCAGAGAACTGTGGATTGTATAGACCGATCTCCCTTTTAAATGTGGATGTGAAATTGCTGGCAAAGATCTTGGCCATGCGCATAGAGGACTGTGTCCCGGAGGTGATAGGGGAGGACCAGACGGGGTTTTGTGATGGGACGTCACCTGACGTCCAACATTAGAAGGCTCTTAAATGTGATAATGATGCCAGCAGAGGGGCGCACGGTCGAGGTGGTGGTAGCCATGGATGCAGAAAAGGTCTTTGATCGGGTGGAGTGGAAGTACTCGTGGGACATCCGAGGAAGGTTCGGGTAGGGATTCGTTGACTGGATCAGGCTGTGATATCAGGCACCGGTGGCGAATGCAAGGACCAACCGGGTTCAGTCAGAATATTTTAGTTTGTGCAGGGGGACATGGCAGGGGTGTGCATTCTCCCCAGACTGTTTGCCCTGGCCATAAGTGCCCTTGGCAATGGCACTTAGGTCATCAAACATCTGGCGAGGGGGGGACCAGCCTCCCCGAACAAGCGCCGGAATGTGGTGACTAGGGGTTTTTCACAGTAACTTCATTTGAAGCCTACTTGTGACAATAAGCAATTTTCATTTTTTTTTAAACAAATTAAACAGGGGCAAGAGTGAGCTGTTCGTGATCCAGGCATGGGGGCAGGAGAGGAGACTGAGGGAGTTACCGTTTAAAGTGGTGGGAAGGAAATTTAGGTACCTGGGGATTCAGATGGCAAGGGACTGGGGTCAACTCCACAAGTTAAATTTGGGCAGGGCAGATGAGCAACTGAAAGGGGACTTCCTCCAGTTGGACATGCTCCTGCTGTCACTGGCGGAGAGGGTACAGATTGTGAAGAGATGACAGTCCTCTTGAGATTTCTATTTGTGTTTCAATGTCTTCCAATTTTTATCCTTACGGCATTTTTCAGGAAAACGAACGAGGTGACCTCAGGTTTCATATGGGCTCGTAAGCCCCCCCCCCCCCCCCCGAGGGCAAGGACGGTCCTTTTGCAACAGGGGCGCAGGAGGTGGGGGGGGGGGCCTGGCACTTCTGAATTTTATTAATTATTACTAGGCAGCGAATATAATCGATGGTTAGGAAGTGGGTAGTGGGGGAGGGGTCGGTGTGGGAGTGGTTGGAGGCAGCATCCTGTCAGGGTATGGGTTTGGAGGCTTAGTTTTGGAGTTCTGCCATTCCTGCCGGCTTGGTACTCTACAAGCTCAGTGGTAGTGGCAGTCCCGAGGGTGTGGGGGCAATAGAGGCAACACATGAAACTGGAGGGAGCATCGGCGTAGTCACCGGTCTGTGACAACTACCGTTTTGTTCTGGGAGGGCTGGACGGGGGCTTTAAGAGGTGGCAGCGGGCAGGGATTGAGAGATTTGGTGATCTCTTCATTGAAGAGGGCTTTCCGAGCCGGGAGAGATTAGAGGAGGAGTTTTGAGTTGCCGGGTGGGAACGGATTTTGGTACCTACAGGTACGGGACTTTGTCCGGAGGCAGGTTCCAAGCTTCTCTCGCCTCCTTCTATCTAAGGGGACTGCAGGATAAGGTGATGTCAAAAACAGGGGTTGGGTAGGTGACGGTCTCGGAAATATATAAGGAATTGATGGAGTGGGAAGGGGTCCCAACTGAGGAGGTGAAGAGGAAGTAGGAGGAAGAGTTGGGAGGGGAGTTGGAAGTCGGACAATGGAAAAAGGCCTTGAGGAGAGTCATCTCCGTCGTGTGCCAGGCTTAGCTTGATCCAGTTCAAGGTGGCCCATAGGGCTCATATGACTATGGTCCAGAGTAGGTTTTTTGAGGAGGTGGAGGACAGTGTGGGCTGTGTGGGGAAGCCCGGCGAATGACATACACATGTTTTGGGCATGTCCGAAGCGGAGTTGATTCTCGCAGGGATTTGTGGATGTCATGTCAGAGGTCCTGAAAGGGAGGGTTACTCCGGGTCCAGGGATGGCAATATTTGGGGTGTTGGAGGGTCCGGGAGCCCAGGAGGGGAGAGAGGCTGACGTTTTGGCCTTTGCTTCCCTGGTGGCCCGGAGATGGATTTTGCTGGGATGGAGGGACTCAGTCTCCAAAGTCAGGTGTGTGTGTCAGTGACATGGCAGGGTTTCTCAGGCTAGAGACGTTTCTCAGGCTGGAGAAGATTAAGTTCGCTGCAAGAGGTTCAATTCAGGGGTTCGCTCGGAGGCAGCAGCTGTTCATTGACTTCTTTAAGGAAAACTGACCATCAGCAGAAGGACGGGGGGGGGGGAAGGGAGGCATGGCATTGCAGAATAAGGATAGGGAATCTAATATACAGGCAGTCAGGAGGTAGGGTGGGGGGGGGGGGGGGGGGGGGGGGGGGGGAAGAGTTGGGTATGTTATTGTGATGTTGTTGCATGCGTCGGACCGCTCTGTTGCTTAGAATATTAAATGAGAAAATTATAAATGCTTCAATAAAATATTTTCTTTAAAAAAAAAAGGTGTTTCTGGAACAGTTGTACCAGAGGGTGGCGAGTCAACATTGTGATAGGAAGGCAAGGAGGAGTGTAGGGGTGGCAGGAGAGTGACCATTCATCGAAAAGAGACAGCATGTCCAGGAAACCCAGGACCCTTTGGAGTTGTCAAACAGGTATGAAGTTTTAGATGCCTATGAAGTGAGCAACACAACTGAATCAGGCGTAGATGACTCGAGGGAAAACCATAGTACCATGGTGCCTGAGGCTACTCTAGGAAAAGAGAGGGAAGCTAGTAGACAGATTAGAAAGGTGGTAGTCATGGATCAATAGTTCGAGGGATAGACAGTCTAGTTTGCAGCCAGGATTGAGTCCTGTATGGTCTGTTGCCTCCTGCGTGCAAGGGTTCGGGCAAAAACAGATCTGCTGGACAAACTTCTGGAAAGGGAGTAAAGAACCAGAGGTTATGGTTCATGTGGAAACCAACAACATAGGGAGGGACAGTTTTGAGGTCTTGCAGAGCCAGTTTCAGGAGTTAGGGAGCAAGTTGAAACAAAGGAATTCCAGGGTAGCAATCTCAGATACATTACCTGTGCCACAAGCTTCACCATTTAGACAACGGCAGATCAGTGACATAAATGCATGGCTTCAGGGACGGTGTAAAGGGAGGGGTTTACATTTTTGGGACATTGGGATCAGTTTTGGAAAGGAGAAAACTGTTTACAAGAGATAGACTTCACCTGAGCCGAAATGCAACCAATCTCCTGGCTGAGAGTATAAATAGTGTCGTGAGGAGAGATTTAAAATTGTAATGCAGCAGGGTGGGTTGACTAATGGGCCGAGCTTTAGAAATACCAGTGAGGGCAAAAGAGAGATGGGGAACAGGGAAAAGTGAGGCAAGGCTGAACAAAGAAATGGTCACCTCCCAATGGGCAAGTAAGAAATTCTGGCAGGGTTAAATTGTATGTATGTAAATGGATGGAGTAAAGTGAAAACAAATTGCAGAAATTGCTCTCGAGGAATATGGCATAGTAGCATTGACAGAAAAGTGGCTCAAGACAGAACAGGACTAGATACTCAACATCCCTAGTTACAGTTTTTTAGTAGAAACAGGGTGGGTAAAAAGGGAGTGGCGTAGTTGTCTTGTTCAAAGATGATGTGGAGATGCCGGCGTTGGACTGGGGTGAGCACAGTAAGAAGTCTTACAACACCAGGTTAAAGTCCAACAGGTTGTTTCAAACACGAGCTTTCGGAGCACGGCTCCTTCTTCAGATTCACCTGAAGAAGGAGCCGTGCTCTGAAAGCTCGTGTTTGAAACAAACCTGTTGGACTTTAACCTGGTGTTGTTCAAAGATGGCATCATAGCCCTTGAACGAGATGCAGTTCCTGAATTAGAATCTATTTATTTTTATGTTTTTAAAAAAAATAATCTTTAATAAGATTTTCACAAAATATAAACAAAACCATGGTTAAAAACCCCAAAACACCAACCACCCAACTACAAAAACAAAAAAAGCAAACAACAAAAAGGAAAGAGATAACACCCACCACATCCAACAAACCCATGTACACAATTCTCCCTCCCACCGAACCAAACCCCCCCCCCCCCCACCCGGGTTGCTGCCGCTGCGGCCGTCCTATTTCCCTACTGTTCCGCCAGAAAGTCCAGGAACGGCTGCCACCGCCTAAAGAACCCCTGTACTGATGCCCTCAGGACAAATTTCACCTTCTCCAATTTGATGAACCCCGCCATATCATTGATCCAGGCCTCCACGCTTGGGGGCCTCGCATCATTCCATTGAAGCAAGATCCTCCGCCGGGCTACTAGGAACGCAAAGGCCAGAACACCGGCCTCTTTCGCCTCCACTGCAACCAAAAAAATTGCGAGTCCCCAGCCTGGCTTGACCCTGGATCCCACCACCCTCGACACCGTCCTTGCTACCCCCTTCCAAAACTCTCCCAACGCTGGGCATGCCCAAAACATATGGGCGTGGTTCGCTGGGCTCCCCGAGCATCTAGCACACCTGTCTTCGCCCCCGAAAAACCTACTCATCCTCGTCCCAGTCATGTGGGCCCTATGCAGCACCTTGAACTGTATGAGGCTAAGCCTCGCACAGGAAGAGGAGGAATTCACCCTTTCCAGAGCATCCGCCCACGTCCCCTCCTCAATCTCCTTGCCCAGCTCCTCTTCCCATTTACCCTTCAGCTCCTCCACCGAGGCCTCATCTACCTCCTGCATTACGCGGTATATGTCCGAAATCCTCCCTCCTCCAACCCACACCCCCGAGAGCACCCTGTCCCGTACCCCACGTGGGGGCAACAAGGGGAACCCCTCCACCTGACAAATGCCCTAACCTGCATGTACCTAAACATGTTCCCCGGGGGGAGCCCAAACTTCCCCTCTAACTCACCCAGGCTCACGAACCTCCCATCCACAAACAGGTCCCTCAACCTCCTAATACCTACCCTGTGCCAGCCCAGATATCCGCCATCGCTCCCTGGAACAAATCAGTGGCTCCCCCGTATCGGGGACTCCATCAATGCCGTCTCCATTGCCCCCAAATTTTGAGGGTAGCCGCCACCACCGGGCTCGTGGTATACCTCGTTGGAGGGAGCGGCAACAACACCGTTACCAGCACCTCCAGGCTCGTGTCCACACAGGACGCCATCTCCATCCTCTTCCATGCTGCCCCTTCCCCGTCCATTACCCACTTACGCACCATCGCTGCATTGGCAGCCCAATAGTACCCACAGACGTTGGGCAGTGCCAGCCCCCCCTATCCCTGCCCCGTTCCAAGAACACCCTTCTCACCCTCGGAGTCCCATGCGCCCACACAAATCCCGTAATACTCCTGTTAACTCTCCTAAAAAAAGGCCTTTGGGATAAGGATGGGAAGGCACTGGAACAGGAACAAAAACCTCGGGAGCACCGTCATCTTGACGGACTGCACCCTACCCGCCAGCGATAACATATGCCACCTTTTAAACTCCTCCTCCATTTGCTCCACCAACCTTGTGAGGTTAAGCTTATGCAAGGCCCCCCCAGCTCCTAGCCACCTGGACTCCCAGGTACCTAAAGCTCCTCCCTGCCTGCTTCAGTGGGAGCCTACCAATCCCCTCCTCCTGATCCCCCGGGTGCACCACGAACAGCTCGCTCTTACCCAGGTTGAGCTTATACCCAGAAAAGCCCCCAAATTCGCTTAGAATCCTCATCACCTCCGGCATTCCCCCCACCTGCAGCTTACCACTCACCATCACATATCTCCCGCCACTGTCAGCCACCATATTTGACGCCTCAAACGACATCCTCTTTCCCACCAGGATCGCCACCCCCCGATTCTTCTCATCCAGCCCTGAATGACATACTTGGCCCACCCATCCCTTCCTCAGTCGAACCTGGTCCGCCACCTTCAGGTGTGTCCCTTGGAGCATGGCCACATCCGCCTTCAAGTGCGTAAACACCCGGGCCCGCTTGACCGGCCCGTTCAGCCCCCTCACATTCCAGGTTATCAGCCGGATCAGAGGACTCCCTGCCCCCCTCCCCTGCTGACTAGCCATAACCCATCCCCTGCCCGCCACTGGCCAGCAGCCCCCCCCCCCCCCCCCCCGGCTCGGCCTGTTCACCACGGCGGCAACCCCCCCCCCCCCCCCCCCCCCCCCCCCCCCCCCCCCCCCAGGCTAGGACCCCTCCTAGCTGCCCCCCCCCCCTCCACAGCACTCCCGTGATCCAGCTAACTTCTGCTGACCCCGGCGACTCCCGCCACACCTCCGACCCCTCCCCACGTGGGGCTGCTACTCCTCCTCCGTGCCCATCAGCAGCTGAATTAGAATCTAGATGGTTGGAGATGAGAAACAGTAAGGGAGCAGTGACCTTGTTTGGTATTTATTATAGATCTCCAAATAGTGCAGAGGAAGTGGAACAGAGCACTTGTGAGCACACGATTATGGAAACCGGCAGGGCAAGTGGAGTTGCGATAGTTGGGGATTTCAATTAACCCAAGATAGCCTGGGAAAAGGATTGAATGGCAGAGAAGGGGAGAAATTCCTGCAGTGTGCGCAGGAGAACCTTTTGCAACCGCATATTTCCAGTCCTACCAGGGAGCAAGATGTGCTGGACCTGGTCCAAGGAAATAAGGTAGGGCAGCGCAGTACGTCAGCGTGGGGCAACATTTGGGAAATAGCGATTCAATATTAAATTGGAAAAGGATAAAAATTTGTCACGGATTACAATCCCAGACTAGAAAAGGACAAATTTTAGGGGTCTAAAAGATGAACTGGAGCAGGTTGATTGGTAACACATTTTGGTGGATAAAACAATGAATGGAAAATGGGAGATTTTCAAAGGAGAGATGAATAGGGTGCAAGCTAGGTACGTACCCGTGAAAAATAAATACGGAGTATCCAAAGCTAGAGTACCCTGGATGACCAAGGATATTAATGATAAAATAAGAAAAACAAGGTGTATGATACATGCCGGAATAATAGCAATAGAAATCAGGAAGAGTATCTCAAATGCATGAGAGAGGCTAAGGATGGTATAAAGAAGGCAAAGAGGAAGCAGGAGGAAAGTATGGCACATACTTTCTAAAACAAACAGCAAATGTTCTCCATATATAAAAGATTTGTGAAGGATAGAGTAGGGTCCATAAGGGACAAGCAGGGTAAACTGCTCATTGAGGCAGAGGGTATGGCAGTGGTGCTAAATTAGTACTTTGCTTCTGTATTTGCCAAATTAGTAGTTGGTGACAATGGCCCAGTTGCAAATGTGGGTCTTGAGCAACTGGATTAGGATAGAGATATATAAAGAAAAGGTGTTAAAAGGGCTGACAGCACTCCAAGGAGAGATGTCGGCAAGCCAACATGGGGTGCATTCTAGATTGCTGAAAGTTAAGGCACCAAATTGCAGGGCAGCTGACAGAAATTTTCCAGGCCTCTCTGAACACAGGATTAGTCCCAGGGGACAGGAGGATTACAAATGTGATGCCGTTGTTTAAGAAAGGCGCAAAAAGGATAACCCAGGAAACTACAGACCTATCAGCTTGACATGAATGGTGTGAAAACTGACGACGGCCAAAATACAGGATGAGAGATATACACTTAGAGAAAAATAAGTTAATACTAGAGTCAACATGGCTTTGTCAAGGGCAGATGTTGTCTGACAAATTTAATTAAGTTGTTGACGAGGTGACACAGGCAGTGGCTGAAGGAGGTGCCGTGGATTCTTGGATAAACAGCATTCTTGGATAAATAGAGGCAAAGAGTATAAAAGCAAGGAAGTAATGCTACAAATCATTGGTCAGACCATATTTGGAGTTGTGTGTTCAGTTCTGAGCACCTTATTTAAGGATGTTAAAGCCCTAGAGAGAGTAGAGGGGATTTACTGTAATGATACCAGGAATGAGGAAATTTAGATATAAAGAAAGATTGGATAAATTGGGCTTGTTCTCATTGGGATGGTTTTCCTCGGAGCAGAGAAGATTAAGAGCTGGTCTTATTGAGGTGTTCAAAATTATGAACAATTTTGACAGGAGAATATTCCGTTTCCACTAGCTGGTATATCAGTGATTCGTGGTCACAATTTCAGGATAGTCAGCAAGAGAGCTAGGAGTAAGATGAGGAGAAACATCTTTACTCAGCGATTTGTTGGGATGTAGAACGTGCTGCCTTGGAGAGTGGTGGAGACGGATTCCATAGGAGGTTTCAAAAGAGAGCTGGATACATATTTGAAAGTGATTAATTTAGATGGATATGGAGGTTGGGCTGGAGATTGGGACTAGCTGGGTTGCTCTTTTGGGAGCCTTTGCAGACACGATGGGCTGAAGGCCTCCTTCTGTGCTGTAAACAACAACAATGATATTTCACAATATGGACAGCAGTGTTCTAGATTATCTCAAGTGTATGGAGGGTAAAATGTGGGCGATCAGGCAGGAGTTCATTGGAATAGCAGAGTCTCGAGGTAGCAAAGGAATGAATGACGGTTTCATCAACAGATGAGCTGAGCTAGAGGCAAAGTTGTATGATATTACCAAGTCTTAGCAATGGCGTAAGCACGGCTGTTGGAAGTTCAACATGACACTCAAGTAGCAAACAGATTTGCTTAAGGGTTAATTTCTATCTGAAGTCTAGTTCTTTATCGTTCATATAGCAAACTGCAAATTATTCCATAAGTTAAAGTGAAAAGTTTATTCCAGCCTTGCTCTCACGGGTATTAGGTTGAGAGGCGGTAGACTTAGAACTGAGATGAGGAGAAACTACTTCTCGCAGAGGGTGGTGAATTTGTAGAACTTGCTGCCATAGTGCAGTGGAATCCGAGTCATTGACTAGTTTCAAGGAGGAGATAGTTTAATAAGTTTAATAGTCATTTAATAGTTTCAAAAAAACAGGTTAAAAGGATATGGGCAATAGGTGGGGAGGTGGATTTGAGACCAGGAAGAGATCAGTCATGATCTGACTGAATAGCGGCTAGAAAGGTTGAATTGCCCACTTATGCTCCTAATTCCTATGCTCTTACAGTTAGCTCTCAAGGCAGCTAGTTAGCTTAAACTGGTTTCCAGAGCTTGAATCATTTGTATTTCAGAAAGCATGAAAACAGGGGTTCCTCGGTGCTGCATGGTCTGTACTGAGTGCAGCTTTGAATGCAGAATCTGTCAAGCTGGGAGTTTGGTGAGGGAGGTACTCCTTTCTTCTTCTCTTGTAGTTGAGAGAGGGAGAAAAGTTGATTGGTGAATTTTTGATAAGTTATTTTACTTATTCTAATTGTAATAAATAGTTTGTAAACAGTATGGCAGGTGAACATAGGAAGAGGGACTAAGGATCGAAAACCTGGCTGTAGAATTGTGTAGGAGGGCATCAGATTTCAGCGGCACTGGAACTGGTAACAGCTGACTAATATCTCGTAAGGAGATTTGCTAGTGCTGTTGGGGAGGATTTGAATTAGCACATCAGGGTGGTGGGAACCTTGAGGGTTAACACAAATTGGAAGGAAATAAAGCTGGTAACAGGAAGTAGAAAAGTAGCAAGCAAAATGAGAAGGCAGGCAAAATAATGGTGAGCGTCAATTAGGCCAAAATATTGGTATAATGTTAAAAATACAAAGTTACGGTTAATCTATCTGAATGTGTGTAGCTCTCGCAACAAGGTAATCTGAAGGCACAAATAAATAAATGGCTATGATCTAATTACAAAAGCATGGCTACAGGGTAACCAAGACTGCCAGTTGAATATTGACGGATATTTAGCATTTAGGAAGGACAGGCAAATCGGAAAAAGGAAGGGTGCGGCGCTGGTAAGGGATGGGATCAGAACATTAGTGAGAGAGGATGTCAGATTGGAAGAATAAAATGTAGAATCTGTTTGGGTAGAGAACACTGCAATAAGCCACTAAATACTGGTGGTACTGTGGGTCACGGTATTAATCAGTAGATTAGAGTAGCATGCGTAAAACTGTCTGCATGTGTGATTTCAATCTGCATGTAGACTGCGTAAATCTAATGAGCATTAATTTTGCAGAGGGCGGGTTTCTGCAGCGTATTTGGGATGATTTTCTTGAGCAGTATGGTCGAGGAACTGACTAAGACAAAGGCAGTTTTAGATCCAATATTATGTAATGAGATAGTATTATGTAATTAAGAATCTATTTATAAAAGAACCATTAGGGATAGGTGACCATATGATGGAATTTTCAGTGAGGTGGTTCAATTTGAAGCTGGGGTGTTAAAGGAAATTGATAGGATCATAGAATTTACAGTACAGGAGGAGGCCATTTGGTCCATCGTGTCTGCACCGGCTCTTGGAAAGAGCACCCTATTTAAGCCCACACTTCCACCCTTTCCCTGTAACCCAGCAACCCTACCTAACCCAAGGGCAATTTTTGCATAGCCAATCTACCTAACCTGTACATCTTTGGGCTGTGGGAGGAAACCGGAGCACCCCGAGGAAACCCACGCAAACATGGGGAGAACGTGCAGACTCCACACAAACAGGGACCCAAGCCGAGAATCGAACCTGGGACCCTGGAGCTGTGAAGCAACTGTGCTGCCCAGTGTGCTAACATTGTGAAGGTATATGGGGCAATATGGCTGAGGTGAATTGGGGAAATAAAAAAGGTATGATGGTACACAGAAAATGGATAATCTCCAAGGAATTATTATTTAATTTACAACAAATATTCTTCAAGGCACAAAAACCCAAAACAAACGTCAGTCAAGTGACCAATAAGGGAAGTTAAGGATTGTATAAGATGAAAGAAAAAGGCTAATTGCTAAAGGAAAAATTGTTAGAAATAGTAAACATGAGTATTGGGAGCACATTTAGCAGACAGCAAAGACGAAGAAACCGATAAAGGCAGGATAGAATATATTTTTTTAAAATAAATTTAGATTACCCAATTATTTTTTCCAAATTAAGGGGCAATTTAGCGTGGCCAATCCACCTACTCTGCACATTTTTGGGTTGTGGGGGCGAAACCCACGCAGACACGGGGAGAATATGCAAACTCCACACGGACAGTGACCCAGAGCCGGGATCGAACCTGGGACCTCAGCGCAGTGAGGCGGTTGTGCTAACCACTAGGCCACCGTGCTGCCCTTAGGATAGAATATATAAACAAACATGTAAACAAACAAAAAATAAAGCCATGCAAAAAAGGAAACATTTCACAAAAACAATTGAGAGTCCATTACAGGCATAGTGAGGAGATTTTATAATGCAGAATAGAGAAATGGCAAAAGCTAAATGATTACTTTATGCCCGTCTTCACTGAGGCAAAATACAAGAAATCTCCCAGAATTAGAGATCCAAAGGACTGGGGAAATTGAGGAATTGAAGGAAATTAGTATTTCCAAGATGATTACACAGGAGAAACTAATGAACCTTAAGGTTGATAAGTTCCCTGAACCTGATGTTCTACATCCCACAGTGTTGAGAGAAACAGCCAAGGAGACAGTGAATGCATTGGCGATCATCTACCAAAATTCTATAGGTTCAAGAATGTTTCCAGCAGATTTGAAGGTAGAAAATGTCAGCCCACTGTTGAGGGAGAGAAAAACAGGGAACTGAAGACCAGTTAGCCATACATTAGTTGTCCTCTTACCACTGGAATTATTGCCAAAGAGAGAGTGCAATGAATGTTCACCAGACTTATTCCTGGGATGGCAGGACTTTTCTATGAAGAGAAATTGGGGAAACGTGGCCTGTATTCTCCTGAGCTCAAAAAAATGAGCTGATCTCATTGAAACCTACAAAATATTTAGAGAGTTAGACAGCATAGAGGAAGTTGAGGTTTTCCTTGGTGTGAAAGTTCAAGTCATCAAGTATGCTTTAGGCAGAAACGGACAGATTTCTAAATACCAATGACATAAAGAGATATGGGGAAAAGAGCATTGAAGTGAATGATCAGCTCTAATCATATTGAATGGCAAAGCATGCTCGGCAAGTTAAATGGCCACATCCTGCTCCCATGTTCCTATCTCAATGTTTCCGGGCAAAGGGATGGGATGGAGCTACCAGCGAAGAAACAACATTTGGAGTTGGGAGCAAAAAACAATAGCTTCAGTCTTCGCCATATTTAATTGGGCGGTGTTTCTGCTTAGCTAGTACAAGATGGTGAATAACTAGTCTCAATTTAGCAACAGTGGTAGAGTAGAAAAAGGTGGCGGTAAGTAGAGCTGTGTTGTCAGTATACATGTACAAACCAACACCGTGCCTTCAGATGATGTCACCGAGCAGCATGCATCATTATACACAAAATGTGAAGGAGCTAAATCGAAGCAAAATTTTTCCAAAGCTTCCCAATTACTTGACTGGCAAAACCATGGGTACCCGAGTCATTCTCAGACTTTAACAAATTAGCTGATAATACAAAAACTACAATTAGTATCACTGTTGATGGGTGGTGGTTCGGGGGGGGGGGGGGGGGGGGGGGGGGGAAGAGAGCCACGACAGAAAGGAAGACATAGCAGTCCAACTTCTCATTCCTGTTTAACTTCCGACCTGTGTTGCACGATTCCACATCAGTTAAGAATCAGTGAAAAACATCCATTGTGAAGATAAAAATATATCTGGGCTCAGCTGCATTTAATCAACCAGTTTAAAAAATCTGACTAATAATCACTCTTGACACATTCAGGTGAAGCATCTGATGGCAACCAGTGTCCACAGAACAGAACATTTGCAAGGTGCCAACAGCTCCAAAATGGGTAAGGAACCAGGTAGTTCTATTGAGAAGTAGTCTGGGTTTAGGCCAAATGATAAGATCACAGGTTATGCAACTTGCAGAAACATAACCGAAGAGCTCGGAGCAGATTCTAATAACCATAAGATATTGGAGAATTAGGCCATTTGGACAATCGAGTCTGCTCCACCGTTCAATCTTAGCTGATATGTTCCTCATCCCCATTCTCCTTCTTCTCCCCGATTTCCTTATTGATCAAGAAATCACCCCCTTTTGTAAAAATACCCAATTCGTTTTTTCCCAATTAAGGGGCAAATTAGTGTGGCCAATTCACCTACCTTGCATATCTTGGGCTGTGGGGGTGAGACCCACGTAGACATGGGGAGAATGTGCAAATTCCACTCGGTCAGTGACCCGGGGCCGGGATCGAACCGGGTCTCAGTGCTGTGAGGCAGCAGTGCTAACCACTGTGCCACCTAGGAAATCCCCTTATTAATCAACAACACCAGATTTATGCTCGAGGTGCTGTTACCTACAGGGCTACAGACCAATAACTGGATGGTGAAATCAGACAGAATAGTTCTTTCTTGGCACATTAGTATTAGGAGCAGGAGCAGACAATTTAGTCTCTGGAGCCCGCTCCACCGTTGATCTCATCATGGCCTCACCTCCCCTGTCGCACCCGTTCTCCATAACCTTTCAACCCATTACCAATTAAAAATCTGTCCAACTCCTCCTTAAATTTACTCACTGTTCCAGCATGCACCACACTCTGGGGCAGTGAATTCCACAGATTCACATCACTTTGGGAGAAGAAGTTTCCCCTCAACACCGTTTTAAATTTGCTACCTCTTATCCTAAGACTATGACCTCTCGTTCTAGAATGCCCCATAACAGGAAGCATCTGCTCTACATCTACGTTATGCATACATCAATTTAATTTCTCCACATTCTTCTAAAATCTAGAGTATAGTCCTAAACTGTTAAATCACTCTTAATGTGACAATCCCCTCATCTCTGGAATCAACCTAGTGAACCTCCTCTGAACTGCCTCCAATGCCATTACATATTTCCTTAAATAACGGACCTAAACGGTGCACAGTACTTCAGGTGCAGGCTCACCAATGCCTAGTAGTTGCAACATTTCCTTACATTCCTTTAGTTAAACCAACTAAATTACAGAAAGGCAGAACTGTTTTACTTGCAACAAATTCATCTCTTTATGTTAGACCATATGACGTAGGAGCAGAAACAGGTCATTTGTTAAATCGGGTCTTCTTTATAACACTGCTCAATTTTCTTGGCAAACATGCTAAACTAAATCAGCATTACAAGTAGCCTCACCTGAATATGAGGTTTTAGATTTTTCCAGGTGACAGCATGAGCAACACCCTGGTTGATGTAGTTCAGTGTTTGCTGCAATACCCGAGGAGCCACATATTGTTTTTCTTTGTATTGATACAAAACTTTCAAAAGCACCTGTAACAAAATATACTGAGTTAAGGCTATCCAACATATGTACATTTACAAAAACACCTCGTACAAAGATTTGAAATGCACAACCTACATGCAACATGTTGCAGCACAGTTTTAGTGTTACTATAGTCACTCATTACCTCTATGATTACCTGCCGGCAATAACCATGACGTACTACATTACACATACATTTGTATTAAATTGTAGCAGTTAATGTGAAGCAATAACGTGGAAGAAGTTTCAATCCCAGACTCAGTTTTACTCCAAAAAAAGACGTTTTGGGCAACATTATGACTAATGCTCTGGAAGTGAACTTGCAATCATACATTAGTTGTAAATTTGTAATGGAAATATGATATCTGTATACCAAACAATCCAAACCTCCTCACTATCTGAAAGAGAAAGCACGGGTATCAAGGCAGCAAGGCTTAAAAAGACAAAAGCATAGCATTAATGCCAGAGCTTACAGGAAATGTGTAGAAATGATACTATACCTGCTGGATATTGACAGCATAACCCTTGAGGAATACATCAGCAAATTCATTGTATTCTTTGGAAACATTTCCCGGACTGCCGTATCTGGTAGATACAAACATATTTCAGTCATCATTTATTGAAATGGGTAAATGAGTACGGTTCACCTCAGAATTTTGACTCTTGGTCACTATCTAATAACTCCTGTTGGGAATGCTTAAACATGGACACTGGGCACGGTCAGAATTAGCTCAACTGTAAGGAGTCCATGCTTCAAAAGCTAGCCAACACCCAATATCCAATCTCACAGAAGATGGCACTGGAGCGAGGTGACTCTCTGCGAGCTCTCCCCAACAGATCCACTTTTTACTTAACTTATACTCGTTCTAATCTTTTACAATTTAATTCTAAGACTAACATTACTACTAACCTCTCTCTTTTATCTTTTCGTGCAGGCTTGAACATCTTCCGAGGCCCTTGGAGACCTTTTACCCGACCCGACCTCTACGACCTGGAAGTGGATCGGGCCCAAACCGGAAGTGAAGCCCCGACCTCGATTTGGAGCCAAGCCGGACCTCTGAGCTCCCAACCCTGCCCAACAACCGACGCCAGCCCCCAAATCACCCGGCCCAGTCCCCGGAGCTCCCGACCTGACCCCCAATGACGAGATCCGACCAGCAACCCGACCGACCTGGAGATGGAAGAAAGAAAAATCCACGTGGAGGCCCGACCGGGCCTACTTCAAGACCCGACCCCAAGGAGCGCCCAGGGAGGGAACAGACCATGGGACTCAGCCCAATCTGCCTCAGGAAGCCCCTGCCCACGACCCAGGACCTCCGAAATAGTGGAAACCCCGCACGAGGACTCTACTGCGCTGCAAGGTATTCCTGTGCCCGCAGAATGCCAGGGTCCATCCGGATCGCAAACATGCCACCCCAGCAACCCCAATACCTCAACCAGCACCCCGGACCCTACCAGACGCGACCCTGGATACGTAACCAGCACCCTGGTCCCCGCCAGCACCCTGGACCCCGCAAGACGCAACCACCTATCATCCACAAGGTCAGACTTCTCCCATCGGATCTAAGGATCATCCAGCCACAGCTGCCGACCGAGGAACACGCGGTGGTCTGCAGGATAGACTGAAGCAACGTGGTTTCAAGACCCCTCTCCCCAGCATACTCCTGGCAAACGTCCAAGCGATCGAAAACAAGCTGGATGAACTTAACACCAAACTTACCTCTCAGAGGGAAGTAAGCGACCGCTGTCTGCTCTGTTTCACAGAGACATGGCTCACCCCCGTCTCACCGGACCGTAGCATACAACTTGAAGGCTTCTCAATTCACCGGGCGGACTGCACCGAGTCATCAGGAAAAACGAAGGATGGAGGGGTTTGCCTCCTCATCAACACCTCCTCGTGCTTGGATGTGGCGACCCTGGCGACCTACTACTCCCCGGAGCCGTGAAGTGCTGCCCATACTATCTTCCACGTGAGTTCGCTTCAGCCATTATCACAGCATCTACATCCCACCCCAGGCAGAAGGAAGGCAGGCCCTGGACGAACTGTACACAATTATAAACAACTACGAAACATAATATCCGGAGGCCTTGCTCATCGTGGATGGAGACTTCAACAAGGCCAATCTCAAGAGTGTACTAACAAAATTCCACCAGCACATCTCCTGTCCCACCAGGGGCGACAACACTCTTGACCACTGCTACTCAAAAATCAAGGGCACCTACCGTTCCACCCCCCCCCAACCACACTTTGAGAAATCAGACCACAAGACGGTGCTCCTTCTCCCAGCAAACAAACAGAAACTCAAGCGGGAAAATCCAGCTAAGGTTGTGCAGTGCTGGTCCGAGGAAACAGAAGAGCTCTTACATGACTGCCTAGAGACAGTGGACTGGTCCATATTTAAGAACTCAGAGACCAACTTAAATGAGTGTGCCACCAGTCACAGACTTCATCAGCAAATGTGTGGACGACTGCGTGCCAAACAAAGCAGTACGTACGTTCCCAACCGGAAACCATGGCTCAATCGCGAAATTGACTCCCTACTGAAAGACAGATCTGAGGCATTCAAGTCAGACGACCCCTGCCTATACAAGAAATCCAGGTACGACCTCTGCAAAGCCACCCGAGAGGCCAAGAGAGAACATCAAACCAAGCTAGTCGCAGACAGGCTCTCGGCGATTGTGGCAAAGACCAAACAAAATATGGGCTACAAAGCCAAGCCGAGCAGTATCTCCGGCAGCAGCGCACCCCTCCCCGATAAACTCAATGCATTCTATACTCAGTTTGAGCAGGTAACCAACAATCCGCTGTCGAGTGCCCCATGCCCACCATCACAGTTTCCGAAGTCAGATCGGCCTTTCTGAAAGTGAACCCTCGGAAGGCGACGGGCCCAGACGGGATCCCTGGTCGTGCCCTCAGAGCCAGTGCAGACCAGCTGGTAGAGGTATTCACGGACATCTTTAACCTGTCCCTACACCACTCCGATGTCCCCACCTGCTTCAAGACCACCACCATTACACCAGTGCCAAAGAAGAACAAGGCAACATGCCTCAATGACTACCGTCCGGTGACCCTGACTTCAGTTGTAATGAAGTGCTTCGAGAGGTGATCATGAAGCACATCATCTCCATACTCCCAGAACACCTTGATCTACTGCAATTCACATACAGTCGCAACCGGTCCACATCAGACGCCAGTTCCCTGGCCCTACATTCATCCCTAGAGCATCTAGACAACAAGGACTCGTACATCAGACTCCTATTTACTGACTACAGCTCAGCCTTCAACACCATAATCCCAGCCAAGCTCATACAAAGCTCCAAAACCTAGGACTCGGCTCCCCACTCTGCAACTGGATCCTCGATTTTCTGATCAATAGACCACAATCAGTTAGAATGAACAACACCTCCTCCGCAATAGTCCTCAATACCGCGGCCCCGCAAGGCTGCATACTTAGCCCCCTACTCTACTCCCTGTACACACACGACTGCGTGGCAAAATTTGGTTCCAACTCCATCTACAAGTTTGCTGACGATACGACCATAGTGGGCCGGATCTCGAATGACAACGAGTCAGAATACAGGAGGGAGATAGAGAACCTAGTGGAGTGGTGCAGCGACAACGATCTCTCCCTCAATGCCAGCAAAACTAAAGAGCTGGTCATTGACTTCAGGAAGCAAAGTACTGTACAGACCCCTGTCAGCATTAAGGGGCCGAGGTGGAGATGGTTAGCAGTTTCAAATTCCTAGGGGTGCACATCTCCAAAACTCTATCTTGGTCCACCCACGTCGACGCTACCACCAAGAAAGCACAAGTGCGCCTATACTTCCTCAGGAAACTAAGGAAATTCGGCATGCCCACATTAACACTTACCAACTTTTACAGATGCACCATAGGCTGCATCACAGACTGGCATTGCAACTGCTCGGCCCAGGACTGCAAGAAACTTCAGAATCATGAACACCAGCCAGTCCATCACACAAACCTGCCTCCCATCCATTGACTCCATTTACTCCTCCTGCTGCCTGGGGAAAGTGGGCAGCATAATCAAAGACACCTCCTACCTGGCTTTCTCACTTCCAACTTCTTCCATCGGGCAGGAGATACAGAAGTTTGAGAACACGCACGAACAGACTCAAAAACAGCTTCTTCCCCACTGTCAGCAGACTCCTAAATGACCCTCTTATGGACTGACCTTATTAACACTACACCCTGTATGCTTCACCCGATGCCAGTGCTTATGTAGTTACATTGTATACCTTGTGTTGCCCTACTATCCATTTTCTTTTATTCCCTTTTCTTCCCATGTACTTAATGATCTGTTGAGCTGCTCGCAGAAAAATACTTTTCACTGTACCTCGGTACACCTGACAATAAACAAATCCAATCCACATTAAAAAGGGACAAATGGGGGCAGCATGGTGGCACAGTGGTTAGCACTGCTGCCTCACAGTGCCGAGGACCCGGGTTTGATCCCAGCCCCGAGTCACTGTCTGTGTGGAGTTTGCACATTCTCCCTAGGTCTGCATGGGTCTCATCCCCACATCCTGAGCTTAGGAGGAACTTCTTCACCCAAAGGGTTGTGAATCTATGGAATTCCTTGCCCAGTGAAGCAGTTGAGGCTCCTTCATTAAATGTTTTTAAGGTAAAGATAGATAGTTTTTTGAAGAATAAAGGGATTAAGCGTTATGGTGTTCGAGCCGGAAAGTGGAACAGAGTGCACAAAAGATCCGCCATGATCTCATTGAATGGCGGAGCAGGCTCGAGGGGCCAGATGGCCTACTCCTAGTTCTTATGTAACCCAAAAAGATGAGGAGAGGCGAATTGGCCACAATAAATTGCCCCTTAAATTGGAAATAAAGAATTGGGTCTCTAAAAAACTTTTTTTTTTTTTTGAAGGGGCAAATGAGTAGTGGATAACATGTGAAACAAAACACCACCTAGGAGTAACATTTTAAGGAAGCGTTAGGGAAATAGAGAAAAGTTCCTCTAAGAAATTGCAAACCAATGAAAAAACACTTGCCGTTCGAACAATCTGGCCAAGATGTGCAAAGCCCATTTTTTGCATTTCCACCAAGGAAGCTCAGGTCGATCATCTTCATCAACTTGAAGAGTTTCCTTGAAACAAGCACAAATTCAGTAGGGAAAATAAGAGAACATACATCGGCAGGAATGCGTACTTACAGCATTATGGCTTTACACAACTTCCATTATAAATGTAGAGAAAGAAATTTATGAAGACATATTTTCCAAGAAATGCATAGAGACTAAACATAGAGCTTTTAATTGGAATCTCAAGCTAAGGACTGGCAAATGGTTTTATTTGGAGATGTTGACCTAGTCATCACAATGATGCAGTTATGTTGAGACACCCACTTTGACAAAGTCATCGGACTCGAAACGTTAAGCTCTTTTCTCCACCTACAGATGCTGCCAGACCGGCTGAGACTTTCCAGCATTTTCTCTTCCACCCAGTCTCTTACCTCGGTAAACCTTTAGAAATTTAAACTAGTTATGAACCAACTAATTTTCAGTGCACGGCAGAGGTAAGCAAATGCAGGTTAGGAACACTCTGAAGTAAAATACCCACATAAAAACTGTTGAAGTGCATAAAAGAGATATGAATTCGAAGAAAAGGAAAAAGTTTAAAACATTTAAAGTTGCACATTTTATGAGTAAGACTAAGTAAAAAGGCTGGTTTAGAAAGTGTGTCATTCTAAAAACTTATTGGTTTTTAAAAAAATATTAATTTCAAGTCCACAATTATTTTTTTTCCAATTAAGGGGCAATTTAGTGTGGCTAATCCATCTAACCTGCACATCTTTGGGTTGTGGGGGTGAGACCCACACAGACATGGAGAGAATGTGCGAACTCCACACGGACAGTGATCCAGGACTGGGATTCAAACCCGGGCCCTCAGCGCCGCAGTCCCAGTGCTAACCACTGCGCCACATGCCACCTTTGAAACTCAACAGTTGATCCTATTTATCTGGGAAGAAAATATCTACCATATTTTATTTTTCTGGCAGTATTTCAAGTAGGATATTTGAAGAATTGCAACATCACCTCCCAGAACATCAAAATCCAACTTCCATATATTAAAAGAACCATTCAATCACAATGCTTAAAACACAGCATGTTCATGCTGGCCCTTTGCAAGAGTAACAGTTATTCCCACTCCCCTGTCTTTTGCCCATAGTCCTCTAAATTCCCTCTTCAGAGGCCTATCCAATTCCTTTTTGAAAGCAACAATTGAATCTATCTCCTATCTCAGATCCTAACCACTCACTTTGCAAAAGTTCATCTTCATTCACCCAAATGTTCATCCGTTGGTTTTCTTCTGCCAACCACCTTAAATTGGGTTCTTTGGTTCTCAACCCATCAGTTTCTCTGCAGCTGCTGTCTAGATCTGTGATGATTTTGAACACCTCAAATCAACTCTCCTCTCAACCGTATCTCCTCCAAGGAGAAGAACACCTGCCTCTCCAATCTATCTACTTCACAGAAGTGATTCCAAGAAACTTCCAAGTTTCTTTAAAACCCAACTCTCCAAAGAAAAGCAGAAACACACCACATTTTACAAATTGTATTTATCTTTACTCATGTTCCACTTTATTTGGTTCAGAGGATGATAATAACCACCTTTATTGTCACAAGTAGGCTTACACGTTTAAACTGCAATGAAATTAATGTAAAAAGCCCCTAGTCGCCACATTTTGGCACCTGTTCGGGCACACAGAGGGAGAATTCAGAATGTCCAGATTACCTAACAGCATGTCTTTCGGGACATGTGGGAGGAAACCGGAGCATCTGGAGGAAACCATTGCAGACACGGGAGAACGTGCAGACTCCACACAGACAGTGACCCAAGCCTGGAATCGAACCTGGGACCCTGGCGCTGTGAAGCAACAGAGCTAACCACTGTGCTATATGCTTATATTTAATCAATCAACGTTAGAAAGAGGGGAGACAAAAGGAAAGAGAAAAACTTACAGGGGGAACATCCCTATCGACTACAGTTTTGAGTATTTCCATCCATTCCGTGAGGTTTTGCTGGCTTATCAGCTCCAACGGTAGGGTGTACTGTAGACAGGAAACAAAGAATTAAACAAAAAATACAAAGTTCAGCCTGCATCAATAATTTCATTCATAATCAAATCTGGCTTTATAAATTTAAAAATTAATAATAATTCAGTAAACGATTTAATGCAATAATGAAGATTTTTTTTTTTTGCAATAATGAAGATTGATCAATTCTAATTATAGCAGTTAGCATCAAGTATAACAACTGCAAACACTAATAAATGGGACAGGAACTTGACAGTGGTGTCCTCTAATGTGTGGAGCCATGTTAAATAGCAAACTAATATCTGAACAATGCCCATCACAGAGATGCAATCAAGTGGACTGCCATTTCAAAACAGGTACTGAATGAAACAGTCACAAGTCAACCTGCAGAAGAACCTTTCTCGACAGCAGTGGAAGAAGCATGCCACCTTGAGAGACAGAATGATGCATTATATATGGGAGAAAATAACTGAAACAGTGAGATGGGAAAAGTGGGTTGAGACTGTATCATTACTATTCAAAAGAAATTACTGACAGCTATCACAATCAATTTTATTACAAAATATATACAATAGAGATACATTCAATGAGACATACCTTCACAGCCCTATTCTCTACATAGAACACATCTGGGATGTTGCTGCCCTTTCACATGACCTGCCCTGTTGAAAATGCTAGTTATTAGTTGGGCTTGCCTCTTCTTCCCCTTTCTTCTCCTCTTCTTTCCTTCCTCCCCTCCCCCCCACCAAACCAATAAGCCGGATATTACAAAGAATTTTGAAGCAAAGAGCAAGGCCATTTAATCGAACAGATCTTCGCTGTCGCTTATGCATCGCATGAGCCCCTCCAACCATATCAACATGTCCTGCCATTTCTTTCTCCTTCATGTACTTATTTAATTTCCCCTTAAATCCATCTATGATTTCAAGCACATGATTCAAGAATCTCAAAGTTTTTGGAGGCAATGAGGAAGGAGATGGGGGCGGTTTTGAAAGCCCTGGTGGAGGAGGCAATTACACCGGTGAGGACGGCGGTGGCGAGCACAGTGGCGGAGGTGCGGGAGCAAGGCGAGGCGCTGAAGGAAGTGGAAGAGACATTATTGCAGCACGGTGATCAACTTACCTCGATGGGGAAGGAGATGCGGACGGTGATAGAGAGCAACAAGGATCTGAGAGGCAAAATGGAAGACCTGGAAAACAGATCCAGGCGACAGAATTGGAGG
The DNA here is from genome assembly GCF_902713615.1 of Scyliorhinus canicula. Classification (NCBI taxonomy): domain Eukaryota; kingdom Metazoa; phylum Chordata; class Chondrichthyes; order Carcharhiniformes; family Scyliorhinidae; genus Scyliorhinus; species Scyliorhinus canicula. The sequence goes on along the minus strand of NC_052154.1, from coordinate 169,137,804 downwards.
ATTGTGGGGCTGCCCAAAGGAGTGGAAGGACCGAGGCCGACTGAGTATTTTGCCACAATGTTGGCGAAGCTATTGGGGGAGGGGGAGGATCCCTCCCGATATGAGCTGGATCGGGCTCATCAGTCGTGGAGGCCTGTACCAAAGGCGAGTGAGCCGCCAAGAGTAGTGACTCTGCTTCCGTAGGTACAGTGTAAAGGAGAAGGTCCTGTGCTGGGCTAAGCAGAAGCGGGTGGTGCAGTGGGCTGGAGCTGGTATACGCATATACCAGGACTTTACGGTGGAGCTGGCGAGGAGGCGGGCTGCCTTCAACCGGGTGAAGAGGGCACTGTACATTAGCACGGTGCAGTGCGGCATTGTATATCCAGCGAAGCTGAGGGTGACCTACAAGGTCAAGGACTTTTATTTTGGGACGGCGGAAGCAGCGGAGGAGTTTGCAAAGGCAGAAGGACTGGCAGATTTGAGAAATGGTCATGTACCGATGTAGCCTCATGACTGTATTATTTATTTTTCACTGCGTGCTGGTGGATGGGATATAGGAGCCAACATGGTATATATTTGGACAAGGGAAGAAATGGGACTTTCAGTGATAATGAGGGTTCTTTGGGGTGTGGATGCATATGCGGGTTTGTGCGCTAAAGGGGGCTTCTGGGATTTTCCTGGGGCCTGGCAAGGGGGAAAGAGCCTCCACGCTGGCGGGGGGAGGAAGATTTTTACAAGAGGAAGTGGGGGGGGGGGGGGTGGTTTACAACTCTTGGGTGTCATTTATGGTACTCTTTTGGAGGTTGAATAGCATTGAGTGTCGTTTGGGGGGGGGGGGCACGACTCTATAGGTTAATGGTGACCATGGGCGATTCCGGACTCCTTTCTTTTTTTTCACATTTGTTTTTTCCCACCGTGGGAGGGTTTGTTTTATTTGATGCATATATTGACAGGTGGGCCGCTGATTGGGGTGGTGGGAGGATGGGATTGTTGTTGATGTTAAGGGTATTGACTTTGTATCTGTTACCGCTTGCTGGTAGGGTGTAATTTTGAAGGAAGGAAAATATGAAAATGGAGAATAAAATCATTTAAAAAAAAAAAAAAGAATCTCCAAGTTTTTCATCTTACAATTTTATCAACAAATGAGTAATATGGTTAAGAAAATATGCATAGGTTACGTGAATACTAACAATGAGACCACATGGCATCTATAGAATAGTCTTCTGTATGGCAGGGTTGCTACAAGAATCATGCACTAGACTTGCAGGACAAGGATGCAAGGATACAAGTGTCGTGGCCACAAGCAGTTGTATCCACCAGAAAGGAACAGCAAGATCACTGGACTTGATACTTGCCTTCAGAATCTCTGCTGGATGAATTTGCACTTCATTGATAACTAGCAGATATTCCAGAGACATGGGAAACTGGCCTCCATGTAAACTCAACATACAACATACAGTGCAGTAGGAGACCATTCGGCTGATCGAATCTGGACCGACCCACCCTATCCCCTTTTTGGTCACTCAGGGCAATTTATGATGGCCAATCCACCTAACCTGCAGGTTACAGGAGGAAACTGGAGAACCCCGAGGAAACCCACACAGTCACGGGGAGAACATGCAGACTACGCACAAACAGTGACCCAACGGGGAATCGAATCTGGGATCCTGGCGCTGTGAAGCCACAGTGCTATCCACTTGTGCTACCGTGCTGCCCAGAGGTTGACTGCTTGCTTTCAGGCAATTTGAAAGCTGCTCAAGCTTTAAGGGTGGCACAGTCACTGTCTCAGTAGCTGGGGGTCCAGTGATACAGTATTGGGGTGGAGAAAACATTTCATTTTGCATTACAATACCTGAACAAGTGCATAGAAAATTTTGAAGATCTGTTTTTGGATTAGGACAGAATGGTCTGAAGGATCAGTGAGAAGTTGAACAAAACGATCTTTCATCATCGGCAAAAAATGCTGCATAGCTGCCACCAATGGGCTCCGTTCTTCTGGTTTCTTGTATCTGTGTATATTAAAAAAAACATGTAAACTACTGGTCAAAACAAAAATGTTCCTACATATGAATTACACAATCTTTCATTATAACATGTATTGGACACATTCATCTCAGCTTCCCTGCTCAGATTGTTTCCTGGACCAGTATGAAGTTGCAGTCCCCATAGAATTGACAAAATCACTTGACAATGCTTGATACCAGTGGACAGTTATTGACAAATTTGAAAACTTAATTTAAAAAATGTTCTGCTTTTAGAACATACAGTGCAGAAGGAGACCATTCGGCCGATCAAGTCTGCACCGACCCACATTTAGCCCTCACTTCCACCCTATCCCCGTAACCCAATAACCCCTCCTAACACAAAGGGCAATTTAGCATGGCCAATCCACCTAACCTGCACGTCTTTGGACCGTGGTGGGAAACCGGAGCACTGGAGGAAACCCACGCAGACACGGGGAGAACGTGCAGACTCCGCACAGTGACCCAGCGGGGAATCAAACCTGGGACCCTGGCGCTGTGAAATGTGGAGTAGGTGAGGCTTTGGGAGAGGTTAGAGAAGCCAAAGGGGAGTGAGTTTAGGTACTGGCAGGTACGAGACTTGCTGTGAAATGAGCTACCCATGTTCTCCCAGTGCTATCCACTTGTGCTACCATGCTGCCCCTACATTTACATTCAATACTAATACATACATTCCTTCCCTTGCAAATCTTTACATAGACAGGAATAATTATCCTGGATCAAAATGCCATTCTCAAAAGTTGAGAGGAAAAGGAGGGAGGTGTTGGTGAAGGTAAAGGAGTCATAAGTACATCTCAAGCACCTAGATTAGAAATAAAGTATTATTTGGCTTCGTAGTCTGAAATGCCCAAAAGGCAGATCGGAAACTATTCAACACCAAAAAGTATGAAGAGCTTACTCGTAGTTCTTCACCAACTGATAGAGGCAGAGGAGGATTCCAAGCCAATAGGCACTGTTGTCAGACTGCAGGTAGTATCCAATTTTATCGACCACTGCTGGCCACCTGCCAGGATAGTCATGCTTGATTATTTGGTGAATGCAAGTAGTAAGCTGCACCCTGAAAGAAAACAACAGTATGAATTCAAGGTATTGAGTACCAGCTACTCACAAAAACAAATCCCATCACAGTTCACTAAATGAACATGCAACAAAATATCAGAGTTGCTACTGAACTCATATCTAAACTGCAAGTCACGTTCAAGTAATAAACTCAGTACACCATAATACCAAGCCTGAATACTTTTGCTACGGCATTTGAGAAATCTACATTTAGCTGGTGGATAACAAAGCACTTTATGTGCACCTTTCTCCTTCCTTTGTTCCTCTTAGAATTGTATTCATTAAATTGCACACTTTGCATATGACCTTTATTTTTTCTGCAAATGCTTCTGCCCCTTCTGGTACATGTCATTCACAATTACTTGATTCAAAGAGGCACGACACATGCTACTACTTAGCTGACTGTTCTATCAATGTACATTTTAGAAATGTAGGCTTTCAAACCTGTGGGCGCTACCATTCAAGGTGGCAAGCGAGCGGTTTTGGTACCTGGGGATGCGGGTAACAACGAGTGGGGAACTTGATGGGTTGGTGGAAGAGGTCAAGAGGAATAAAAAGATGGGATATGCTGCACTTGACGTTGAAAGGAAGATGTAGGTGGTGAAGATGAATGTGCTGCCAAGGCTTCTGTTTTCCCCAAAGCTTTTTTCCAGAAGGTGGAGGTGCTGATCTCTGCATTTGTGTGGGTGTGGAAGGTACTGAGGGTGAAGAGGTCTCGCCTACAAAATTCAGGTGGCGCTCCTGAATCTGATGCACTTCTATTCGGCAGCAAATGTGGAGTAGGTGGGGCTTTGGGAGATGTTAGGGAAGCCAAGGGGAGTTTAGGTACTGGCAGGTGCGGGTCTTGCCGTGAAATGAGCTACCTATGTTCTCCCAACTACCGTAGCACATGCTACTCAAGAAAATGCTGCTCCCAGATGAGATGAGGGAGGGCAGGATCAGGGACGTATACGGGTAGTTGCAAGTGCAGGGCAAGGCATTAGTGGAAAATATTAGGATGGGGACTCTGGAGTGGACAAAGTGGCGAGTGAACTCAACTTTCCCATGAAGAATGATCGAGTCAGTTTAAAGTGGTGCACAGGGTCCACCTGACTTGGATGAGTGGGTTCTTTCAAGGGGCAACAGATGGATGCGAGAAGTGCGGACGGGGGCCGGCAAATCATGTTCACATGTTTTGGGGGTGCGAGAGGTTAAAGAGCTACTGGACGGTGATGTTTGCGGCCCTCTCTGTTGTTGAGTGCCAGATTCTTTTGAATTGGAGGTCAGAAATGCCACTGGGGATTGCGGCTTGGCTGGGAGACCTGTACGAGTTTCTCCAGTTGGAGATTAAATTTGTCGTAAGAAGGTCAGAAGAGGGGCAGCACATTGGTGCAGTGGTTAGCACTGCTGCCTCACGGCACCGAGGTTCGGTCCTGGCTCTGGGTCACTGTCCGTGTGAAGTTTGGACATTCTCCGTGCTTGCGTGGGTTTCGCCCCCACAACCCAAAGATGTGCAGGATAAGTGGATTGGCCACACAAATTGGCCCTTAATTTGAAAAAATGAATTGGGTACTCTAAATTAATTTTTTAGAAAAGGTCAGAAGAGAGCTTTGAGGTACAGTGGCGGCTGTTCATGACAATATTTGTTCATCATTGGCGGTGGGAGGAAGGGGGAGGAAGAGAGAGAAAGAACGGGACTTTGCTTTGTAGCTATTCTGAACGTTTGGAATAATATATTTTTAAATAAAGAAATGCATGCTTTCATCCAGTAGGGGTTACTGCATAGTAATCAGAAATGTGTGAATCTTGAAGTGATTCAACCTTCTCCTTATCCAGGATCTGAGTGAAGGGAAAGTCCCCTCGAGGGAGAGAACCGATGGGTGGTGATTTAACTTCAGGATACTCACCATACTCCAGGCGAGGGGCAAGGTTGAGAAGACAAAGCCTTCATGATTAACCTCGGATGGTACGGGAATTGAACTCGCACTGCTGTCGATGTGACCAGCTGTCTAGCCAAGTGAGCTCAACTGGTCTGAGGGTCACAGAGTACAACTTGACAATAACTTTAATTTCTATAGCTTTTTACCACCTTTGCAAAGATCAGCTAATATATCACAGACCAAGGACCAAACCTCCTTGCCTGTGAAGCTCAGCCAATTGCTAGGCAGATTTATTTCCTTCAATTGACAGAGGATCAACTTAATACATCCAACAGGTTATTAATCAACAGGGAAAAATACCGTATCCACACATTGCTGTTTACAAGACCCACATCCAGGAAGCATCAAGACAGCAAGAGCAGAGGGCAGCACGGTGGCCTAGTGGTTAGCACAACCGCCTCACGGCGCTGAGGTCCCAGGTTCGATCCCGGCTCTGGGTCACTGTCCGTGTGGAGTTTGCACGTTCTCCCCGTGTCTGCGTGGGTTTCGCCCCCACAACCCAAAAATGTGCAGAGTAGGTGGATTGGCCACGCTAAATTGCCCCTTAATTGGAAAAAATAATTGGCTAATCTAAATTTATAAAAAATAAAAAAAAAGACAGCAAGAGCAGTAAAATACAACACAAAGCAGCTACAAATATTTTAACAGTAAGCCTGAAAGGAGTTCTATATCAGCTTGAGAAAGAAAACTACATGTAATATATAATTGGTATGAACTTAACTGACGGCAGTCAGTTAAGCCAGTGTGTGACTGTCCACATAGAACAGAGACCCACTTTTAATTATCTGAATCACTGAGCAATTTAACGGCTGCGAACAAAAATGGACCGAAATGTCACATGGTTGTGCAGTAGGATCTTGAAAGCAAAGGACAGCAGTGATTCAGAGCAGAGAGAACAACCCAGGACTCCTGGCCACACGATCACCATCCAGCGACTTCAAGAGCTTGTATGTAAACAGTGTGGGATCCAGCTTGGCCCCATATCAAGTAAAATACCTCAACTTCACTTGTTACCAACACATACTATATAAGCTCACATTACTTGTATAAGGTACTCGAGGAAATGGATAATATGCAACGCCCGGGTTCAGCATCACTAATCCTCTCCAAAGGGGGATATTAAACGTGAGTAAATGTTATTACAATTAGCACAGCAACGACTTCCGGTGGCATTATGTAGGGAGAAGAGGGACGCGAGAAGGCCCCGACTCCATCAAGGGTGGCCAAGGCATTCTTGGTTTTCATGGAACAGATGGGTGCTGTTTTTGCACTGGATAAGATATTTATTTTTCTCCCATGTCCACCGAGTATACTCGCATATTTACTTTTTTGTGGTGAACAGGTCTCTCCTGCCTTTGGTGGTTACTTGGCGATTGTGATTTCAGACCATGCCCCACATTTAGTTGATTTGGCACTAAATATCACACTCCTCCCAGCAGCACCTGGCGTGGAGATAGGATACAGCATTCTTCGTGAACAAGATGTTTTGTGAACGCACGTCAACCACCATTGGAAATATCTTAAATTTAATAAAAGTTAGTGTATCTCATCTTCCATGTTGTGGGGAACCATTATTAAGTAGTCATTGGGTGGTGGTGGTGGTGGTTTGGGGGGGAGGAGGAGAAGAAAGAGAGGAGGAGGAGAGATCATTTCCTACAAAGTGCACATGGAAAAGACGGTGAGGGCGGAGCAGCAAAGGTTGGCGGACTCCTCCCTGGAGGTGGATCATCGGTACTCACTTGCCCCAATCAGAGTTGCTGTCAAGTAGGAAAAAGTTGCAGACACAATTTGAATTATCAAAGGATAAGACAGTCAGCCAGCTGCGACATTTGCAGGGTGTATTTTATGAATATGGGGAACGGGCCAGTTGCATTTTAGCTCACCAGCTGAGGCCTCAAGACGCTTCCCAGGAGATTGTGCAAATTCAGCGGCGACTCAGGTCAATGTGCCTTTTGAAACATTTTATCGAGATCTCTATAGATCGGAGCCGCGATCGGAGAGTTCGCCCATGATGGATTGTTTGGATGGGTGATCCATCCCAGTGGAGGAGAGGGAGAGGCAGGAAGAGGCATTGTGCCCTTAGGAAATCAGGAAATGTATTGGGTTGATGCAGATGAGTAAAGTTCCTGGCTCTGATGGCTTCTCCATTGAATTTTATCAGTAGTTTGCGGAACAACTGGCCCCTTTAATTTTTGATATGATCAACGACTCGTTGCCTTGGGGTTCGGTGTCCATTATGTTTGCGCAGGCCTCTGTTTCCCTGCTCCTTAATAAATATAAGGACCCTACAGAATGTGGGTAGCGATCTATTTCACTTTTAATGCAGATAGGGGTTTTTCTTTTTTTAAATTTAGGGTACCGAATTATTTTATTTTTTTCCAATTAAGGGGCAATTTAGTGTGGCCAATCCACCTAACCTGCACATCTTTGGGTTGTGGGGGTGAAACCCACGCAGACACGGGGAGAATGTGCAAACTCCACACGGACAGTGACCCAGGGCCGGGATTCGAACCAGGGTCCTCAGCAAGTTAGTCCCAGTGCTTACCACTGCGCCATGTGCCGCCGCATAAATGCAGATATTAAGTTATTTGCAAAAGTGTTGGCACTGCATTGGAGTCCTGCCTCTCAAGAGGTGATCTCAGAAGACCAGACAGGCCTCATCAAGGGTGGGCAATTATCAGCCAATATACATCATCTATTAAATGTTGTCCTTTCCCCCTCTTTGGTGGCTGAACTGGAGGTGATTTTATCCTAGACGTTGAAAAATGGGATGGGGATATCGGAGATTCGGATTTGGACAAAACTTTATATCCTGGATTTGTTTATTGTCGTGTTTACACAAATGCAAAGAATTTGGACTACTTTCCACTGAACATGGGCACGAGTCAGGGATGTCCATTGTCTCTGCTCCTGTTTGCTCTGGCAATACAACTGCTTGCCATAGCACTTAGATCTTCCAGTAAGTGGCAGGGGATAAATCGTTCATGGGTGGAGCATAGGGTGTCCTTGAACGCAGGTGACCGGCTTCCTTTTATTACAGACCTAGTATCCACTATTCAGTTCCCATGCATGGGAGCTTTGGCTCTTTCTCTGGCTATAAGTTGAATCTGGATAAGAGCGAATACTACTCGGTTAAACCCCCAGGGAGGGAAGCCCATTTGGAGATGTTACCTTTTCACCTGGCCAGATCTAACTTTCATTACCTGGGAATCCGGATGGCCAGTGATTGGGCCTCGTTTCATAAATTCTGCTAATCTGGTTAATGGGTTCAAATCTGATTTACAGAAGTGGGATAACCTCCCCCTGTTCTTGGCGGGCAGGATCCGGACGATTAATATGAATGTGCACCCTAGGGCAGCACGGTGGCGCAGTGGTTAGCATTGCTGCCTCACGGCGTCGAGGGCCCGGATTCGATCCCAGCTCTGGGTCACTGTCATACATAGAACATAGTGCAGGAGGCCATTCGGCCCATCAGGTCTGCACCGACCCACTTAAGCCCTCACTTCCACCCTATTCCCATAACCCAATAACCCCACCTAATCATTTTTGGACACCAAGGGCAATTTTCGCATGCCCAATCCACCTAACCTGTATGTCTTTAGACTGTGGGAGGAAACCCACGCAGACACGGGGAGACGTGCAGACTCTGCACAGACAGCGACTCAGAAGGGAATTGAACCTGGGACCCTGGTGTTGTGAAGCGACAGTGCTAGCCACTTGTGCTACTGTGTGGAGTTTGCACATTCTCCCCGTGTTTGCGTGTTTTCGCGCCCCCCCGCAACCCAAAGATGTGCAGGGTAGGTGGATTGGCCATACTAAATTGCCCTTAATTGGAGATAAACTGAATTGGGTACTTGAAATTAAAACAAAAAGATGAATGTGCACCCGAGATTTTTATTTCTTTTTCAATGTCTCCCAAATTTTCTCCCCAAGTCCTTCTTTGTCAAAACTAAAATTAGTGTCCTCATTTATTTGGGAAGGTACGACCCCAAGGATCCGTAGGGTATTCCTCCAGAGATAGGCCACCTGATGGTCTGGCTTTAAAAGTGGTTTAGTGGTTTGCGTTCCATATGGGTGAAAAAAAACAAAGGTGGGTTCCTGTAAGGGTTCTCGCCTTGGTGCATCAGTAACCACATTTCCACTATTCTCTGGTAAGATTTTCCTCTAACCCGGTGGTGGTATCCACCCTGAGAATCTGGAAGCAGCTCAGACATCATTTAAACTTTGCTGGCCCCCATCTGCTATAATCACCTCTTTTTGCCAGCAGGTCTGGACTCAACATGCAAGTCATGGGAGGGGAAGGGTTTCAAGAGTTTTGAGGAGGGAAGGTTTGCCAGTTTTAAGGAGTCGTCGGAGAAATTTCAACTTCCTGGTTCCAATCTGTTTAGATCATAGATTTCACAGTGCAGCAGGAGGCCATTCGGCCCATCGAGTCTGCACCGGCCCTTGGAAAGGGCACCCTACCCAAGCCCATACCTCCACCCTATCCCCGTAACCCCATCTAACCTTTTTTGGACACCAAGGGCAATTTAGCATAGCCAATCCACCTAACCTGCACATCTTTGGACTGTGGAAGACAACCGGAGGAAACGCACACAAACACGGGGAGAATGTGCAGACTACACACAGGCGGTGGCCCAAGCCTGGAATCGAACCTGGGACCCTGGAGCTGTGAAGCAACTGTGCTAACCACTATGCTACCGTGCTGCCCATGGGGGGGGGGGGGGGGGGGGGGGGTGTCAGTTGAAGAGTTCTACCTAAGATGGCAGCCATTAATTCCCTTCGTTGTTAAAGAGCTAGCCACCGTCAGTTGTTCTGGAGTTTAGTTTAATGTTGAGGAGTAAAGTTAATTTTTGCTTTTGATTGTTTGTTGTGTTGTCACGATAACTTAAATCAATTGTTTTGCATTGTTTTGTTTATCATGAAAACATTTCAATAAACATATTTTAAAAAAGGATCAGAAGCAACAGCACATCTCCAAAGAAGCACATTTTCCAAAGAAGGAAAAGGAATACGTGAAAGTTGGCCATAGCTGCCTTTGTTAGCCATCTTGCAGCTGGCCACCAAGCACTGGCAAAGATTTGAATAGGGCATCCAGATGTGTTCTTGGCTTAGATGAAACGGACCCCAACTATAGAGGTTAAATATTATCGAATTCAAGTATTTAGAGAACATTGCAGCAAATTCACATTGACTGGCAGCATTTGCTGCTCACAGACATGTGTTAATTTGCAGCAAGGCATTTACCACTCTCTGCAGTAGAGTTTATCAGCATAAAAGCCTTTCCTATTACAAACCTTATCAATTCGGGTGACTGAATAATCGCCTCTATTATGTTTTCACGGATGAACTGTTGATCTTCCTCTGGAATTGTAAATGGTGGCACATCACTTGAAGCAGCTTCACGCTCAGCCCAGAACTGTGTAATTGTATTTTTCAAGTAAATTACACCTATGAGAGAATTAAGTCATTAGAAACGACACCAAATTAGTTACCAACATTGTTGATGATTTACAATTCTGGAATTTAAATACATAATTTGGGAAAGATTTACTGATTTGTGTGACTAAATATTTGCATTTGATTAGCACAAGCTGGCCTTTCAGTTTCTGTAAAGAAATGACGCTTGGTTGAGTTTAAATCACTGTTCAATTTAATTGATTTTGAGTTAGAAAGACCTGCATTTATATAGCATGTTTCACAACCTCAGGATGTTCCGAAATGCTTTACAGCAAAATGCATACTTTTGTAACAGTCAGTGTTGGAATGTAGGAAAAGTAGTAGCACACAACAAAGTTCCATAACAGAGAAGAGAAGGACATGCTGATATGATGCATTGAAATAATGCTCATGGAGTATAAACACAGGCATAAACCAGTTGGACCAAATGATCTCAAAACTGTAAAATTACCAGATCAATTTTTAGTCTCCAATGAAGTACAACTATTAGTCCGGAGCAGTGCCAGATCTTTACATCCACCCAAAAGAGCAATTTAGCTTCTCATCCAAAGGACAGCTCTTGACAGTGCAGCGCTTAAGTGTCAATCTAGATTAAACAGTGAAATCTTTGGACTAGTCCTTGAACACCCAGGCTTCAGACTTCAAGAAAATCACTAAGCCAGGACTGATGGGTGTGTGTGTGTATATCGTGATACTCGCATACAAATTTAAGCAAAGTAGTCACACTTGATTTAGTTGTTTGGTTAAAGCAAATATTTTCACACAGCATGGGCCAGATTCAGCTAACCTGCCAGCCATTCATTACACTTATCCAATGATTACTATGGAATTTTATATTGGAACTCACTAGGATTGGAGAATCATTACAGGGGAATGTGGGCCTATTTGGAAATAACGAGCAACATTTGTTCCTCCTTTAATAATTCTTCAAACTTCCTGTAGAGTACAGTATCTGAACTAGAAAGTCAAACAGAATTCAATTTTAGATCCAGTACAGAAATAAGAAAGAGTGAAAGATAGATGGGATTACAGGAGCAAAATAGAAGAACCAGAAAGGAAAAAGTGAGAAAAAAGTTTTTATTTTTGGAAATCTCCAACCATTAAATATGAAGGAGTGAGGCACTACCCTCTTAAAAATTAATTTCCAGTGCCTGGGAATTTTTTCAAGCAGTAAGTAAAACTATTTTACTGGCTAAACTTTTACTAATATCACTAAACTAAATTATTAAACATTTTCTTAAACTGGCATGGGCAAACACTAAACTTTTCTGGTGTGCTTAATGGGTCTATCATACAAGAACAGAAACTTAATGTTGTTCCGTGGACTTCAATATCAAATGCCTCCACCACTTAACATTATGGCAGTGCAACTTCCTCACTTCTGCCATTAACTATGCATGTGCTGGTATTTCCTGACCAATAGACAAGTGAATGCTGTTAGTTTCATCATTAATTTTACAGTGAAGTCCAGTTGTGTGTGTCTAGAGTCAGCATTCTGAACAGCAGGTATCAGAATTTTGTTATCAAAATGCCAAAAATTAGATCATGAAGCTCAGGAGAATATTCTTGACACTTGCTTGCAGCAGCAAAAGACAGTTGTAAAGACCAACACTTCCCTTCCTCAAATTCCTTTTCTGGTATTCACAGTATCTGAAGTTTTGATGAGTTTATTTACAACTTCATAAATAAGGAAGGAAGGGGCAGCACGGTGGCACAGTGGTCAGCATTGCTGCCTACGGCGCTGAGGACCCGGGTTCGAATCCCGGCCCTGGGTCACTGTCCGTGTGGAGTTTGCACATTCTCCCAGTGTCTGCGTGGGTTTCACCCCCACAACCCAAAGATGTGCAGGATAGGTAGATTGGCCACTCTAAATTGCCCCTTAATTTGAAAAAAATAATTGGGTACTCTAAATTAAAAATAAATAAATAAATAAGGAAGGAAAATCTCAAAACATTCCTCAACTGGAAAAATCTGTTTCTCCGCTGTAAAATTCTATGTATTTCTACGTAACTAAAACAACTGCAGAACACTAAAAATCCCTAATTAAATAATTTAATGCTCAAGTTAGTAACTACCATGAAATATTAACTCATTAAAAATACCGTACAGCTGGTCCCTCTGCAGGTGAACGGGAAGAATTTAACTTTTTTTTAAATTTAAAAGGCCAACCAACAGGGATAATTTATTAGTTGTCAGTGACTATTTTGTAGGCCAGTTTGCATCCACAAAAAACAGCCAAGCAAGAATGTGAAGATGATTTAATGTGGAAACCAACACCCGCAATGCTAAAGACAAGGCAATAGCCATAAAAGTAAAATGTGCAAGTGACTCTTCAATGGGAGCACTGTATCCTCAAACACTGCTATTGTGAAGATTGTTACACAAACACACACCATCCACACACATTTTCCACCATTACCAGGCCATTGTCCCCTCAAATCAATTTTATATGAATCAGCATCACAAAGGTGAAGATGAGCATTTACTGTGCCAATGAATTTTATGCAATGATCACCAAGCCACACACAAACCAAGATGGTACAAGGCGTCATCCCTATTTGTATTGAACCAGCTCTTAGCTTAGGCAGCAGAAATGAAATAATGGGCTGTGATGCCTCAAGCTTCCCGAAGAGAGAACAAATCCTGGGTTTCCACCCTTAAAAGTGAGAGATAGATAGACAGGCTCACCTATAATGACCCTCAATTGTCTGCACACACTCACCACCAAAGACTCATGCAAGCATAATGATCACTTGGTCAAGCACCAGTTTAATTTGGCACAAAGGGCAAAGATAATTACGGGATGGCATGGTAGTTAGCACTGTTGCCTCACAGCGCCAGGGACCTCGGTTCAATTCTGGCCTTGGGTGACTGTGTGGAGCTTCCCTTCTCCCCATTTCTGCATTGGTTTCCCCCAAGTGCTCCCGTTTCCTACCAGTCCAAAGATGTGCAGGTGGATTGGTCATGCCAAATTATCCCTTACTGTCCAAGGATGTGCAGATGAGGTAACAATCCTAGGGCGGAATGAATGGGGATTGGACATTGGTAGGGTTCTGTTTCGGAGGGTCAAGTGCAGACTCAATGGGCCAAATGGTCTCCTTCTGCACCGAGGTATCATATGAGTTTCATCTCTGGCCATGGCAACTTTGAAAAAGCAAACCAGTTTTCCAACACAACACAGTGTTGAAACTATTTGAAAATTGAGACGTCTACAAATGTGGATTTATTAAGCAGGAACTAAACTAATCAGAGCAAAAATTCTATTATTTTTAAAGAATTAACTGCAAAGGACCAAGTTAGAATATGTCAATAAAAACAGAATGGGGGGGGGGGGGGGAGAGAGGAGAAGAGAAAGAGAGAGAGAGAGAGAGAGAGAGAGAGAGAGAGAGAGAGAGAGAGAGAGAGAGAGAGAGAGAGAGAGAGAGAGAGAGAGAGAGAGAGAGAGAGAGAGAGAGAGAGAGAGAGAGAGAGAGAGAGAGAGAGGGAGGAGAAGCCAAAAGCCTTCTCTGACTTGGAAATGCATGATCGATAGAGTAAAGGGATTCCTTCAAATTGACTTCCCCATGTTGTTACTTAGGCATATTTCCAATAATAGCAGTCACCTTTCAGTACCTTGTTCCAGGTATTAATTATTCACTTGCGATATAATTAAAAGAGAACCCTAACTACTCAATGTCAGTCTATCACAGCAATCACATTTTCACCCAATGCCCACAAATACAATCCCAATAGGAACTGACAAGAGCAGAAACCATGTACCAATTTCCTCCTTCCTAATTAAGGACAGAGAGCAATTGTATCACTATGACCACCACCACGACAGGCAGCACAGAAGTTAGCACTGTTGCTTCACAGTGCTTGGGACCTGGGTTCGACTCCCAGGTCGGGTTATTATCTGTGCGGAGTGTGCACTTTCTCCCAAGTCTGCGTGGGTTCCTCCGGGTGCTCCAGTTTCCTCCCACAAGTCCCGAAAGACATGCTTGTTAGGTGAATTGGACATTCTGAATTCTCCCTCACTGTACCCAAACAGGCGCTGGAGTGTGGCGACTAGAGGATTTTCACCAACTTCATTGCAGTGTTAATGTAAACCTACGTGTGACACTAATAAAGATTATTATTATTATAAAGAGCATCATTCGCAGCATAGAGCAAGGGTAGAATTGGATGGCTTATGCATTCTGCAAAAATGATTTCGGGTCTGATTAATCTTCCATGAATACAACACATCTTCCGCTCAACAAAACAGAACAAAATTAATTTTGAAGCTAATGTGACAGATTCCATAAATACAACGTATCTTCCTCTCTACAAAACAGCATCAAATTAATTTTGAAGCTTGTGCATACAAATATCCATTTTATTTATTCATTCTTGTGGTATCACATTAAAGCGTGTTCTATCTTTGATTTCAAGGGGGGATTTGGAAAAAGATACATTTTAACACTGGGTTGACAAAAACAGACCATTCATTCAGGTTTTTAAAGAAATAGTCAATGCATTGACATATTCCCATAGAGTTTTAACATTACACAAATCATTCGACTGTCTCAACATCTCTTGTAGTGTGAAAGAAAACCTTCAACCTCTTTAATGGTTGTAAACAGTGGGAAATATAACAACCTACAGAGCAGGAAGCAATTACTTCAGAAATACAAAAGCAAAAAAAAGAGATCATGCCAAAACCACCAGTTAAGCCTCAGCCAAGATATTGTGTCCAAATATGGGCATCACGCATCCGGAAAGATGTAAAGGCATTAGAAAAGGTGCAGATATTACCGGGAGGAGGGAAAATCACTCAGTTATGAGGAGATTGGAAATGGTAGGATTGCTATCATTGCAAAGGAGATTTTCAACATGAGAGTCTTTGACAGAATAGTAGGGAAAAACTATCCCCTCTGGCAAACAGTCATGTATTTGAAATCATTCATAAAAGATCTAATAATAGCAGCTTATTGTCGCAAGTATGCTTTAATGAAGTTACTGTGAAAAGATCCTAGTCACCACATTCCGGCACCTGTTCGGGGAGCCAGTACGGGAAGTGAACCCGCGCTGCTGGCATTGTTCTGCATTACAAGCCCGCTGTGCTATATCAGCCCCTGTCTACAAGACAGATTGAGGAGAACTTTCTTCCATTTAAAGTAGTCAGAATCTGGAATGCTCAACTTGAAACTGTAGAGAGATGATTTCATAAATAATTTCAAATAGGAACAGGGCAGGTGCTGGAGGATGGGGAACTTACTGTTACGGACAGGAATCTAGGGTTACACAAGACAGCTGTTTTACAAAAGCCAGCACATGCATTTAGGCCAAATGGCCTCCTTCAGTCTTAAGTTTTTATGATTCAATCATTCCAAGAAGGTTAGAGTACAGGAAAGCAGTCAGGAATTATCTTACTTAAATCAAAGATGACAAACCACCAATGTGGGAACATTTGGGTCTATTTTATTTACTATTTTGAAGTTGTAGTTTTGAAAACAAACAAGTTACAAGATAATTGCTGTTCTGTATATTCATCTTGATGTGAATCAAAGCAGCTCAATTTATATCAAGTTTCATTCCACAATGTAGGTATTCAGTTTACCTTAAGAGATTTAAGAAGCAGCCAAGCTGAAGACATAATTGCCCAGTTAATTGGGGGATATTACTGATATGCCCACGGTTATGCAGTCATGCAAACATACATCAGACAGTGAGATCTCACATTGCTTGTGGGAATGAATGACACCTCTGAATCAGAGAAGGCACATAGATTTGAAACTGATAAACCAAATGATAATG
Organism: Scyliorhinus canicula; assembly: GCF_902713615.1. NCBI lineage: Eukaryota > Metazoa > Chordata > Chondrichthyes > Carcharhiniformes > Scyliorhinidae > Scyliorhinus > Scyliorhinus canicula. The sequence goes on along the minus strand of NC_052154.1, from coordinate 169,121,588 downwards.
GATAAAGTAAGTCTAATTTTCTCACTGTACAAGAAACTCCCAAGTTGGAAGTGCTTGCCTAGGCCAATACTGAAACCACAAGGTGGCTGAAAACAATAGTTTGTACTCAAAATGAAGTTGCAATTTCTAGTTGATCTTCAGGAATTCTCTTGATTAAACCTGGTCACTTTTAGATCCCCAAAAGTTAAATAAGATACAGTTTAGGTAATTTAAGCACCCATATATTTTAGAATTGATTTCAATGGGGAAATACAAACTATCCACAATATACAACTATTGCTGTAACCTCAAGAATGAACCAATCTGAACTCAGCTATAGAATTTTTTTTAAAAATCAGTAAACTGATCACTACCCAGGTATCTCTGCTGGAAAGTGGATATTGGACAAGGGCAGCATCAGGCAATTTTGCGATCTTATAATCAAACAGCATATTGAAAATTAAGGTCATCGTTCTCACAATAGTGGATGTCTAGATGATGTACAAAGAATGCCAGTGACATAAACTGTACCCTTGCAAGATGTGACATCCTTAGAAGGGTAATGGGAGAAAATATTTGAAAACACATCATATCTGCCAAAAATACCAGTCTCAATGCAGAAAGTAGCTACATTTCTAGTGGTAGTCGGTAAAGAAAATGCGATTTCTGCAATTACTAACACTGCAATAACCATAAACTGGAATCAAGATTTCTTGAAGCTTGACATTAACAAAAAGCACCCTTCTCTGTTTGCCACCTGTTTACTAAGGAAGTCCCGCACCTGCAGATATCCGAATTAGTTTCCCCTCGCCAGCCCAAACTTTTCCTCCAGCGCCTCCATACTCAGAAAGCTCCCCTCTATGAACACATCCCCCATCCTCTCAATCCCCGCTCTCCGCCATACCCGGAACACCCCATCCATACTCCTCGGGGCAAACTGGTGGTTATCACAAATTGGGGCCCAGGCCGATGCTCCCACATGCTGCCTCCACTAGCCCCAAACTCACAGGGCCGCTACCACCATCACAGGGCTGGTGGAGTACCACGCTGGAGGGAGCGGAAGAGGCACAGTTACCAATGCCCCCAGACTGGTGCCCTTACAAGAAGTCGCCTCCATACGCACCTACGCCAACCCCTCCCCCACCACCCACTTCCTGATCATGGCTATGTTCGCCGCCCAGTAATAGTTGCTAAAATTTGGCAGCACCAGCCCGCCCTCTCCCCGGCTCCGCTCGAGCATGACCGTCCTTATTGTTTGACTGAGTTCTAACATTGCAACTGCTCACCTTGTTGGCTGTCAAGACTGCTTTCTTTCACACACCCAACTGCACTTCCACTGAAGCTCAAATCCTAATCAAATCTTTCACTATCCCAATGCTCTCTCCTTTCAAATCCATCTTTTCACAAGCTACAACTTATTCAGAACTTAAATGTTTTTCTCTTCCAGATCATCCCTCCCCTTAGCCAGCTTGTGGCCCCCAGCTTTCCCAGAAATCAGCACGACATGTCGCCGCTCTACATTATTGCCGCAGTTTCTTTCCAGCAATCTCCCACCACACATCACCTCTTTGATAGACTGAACCTTGCTAACACTACTCCCTAAACTGCCCTGTGGACTTTTTCCTCAAACAACTTGACCAGGATTCCCCCTTCCCATCAAAGGGCTTTTGTATAAATCTGCATCAGGCTTTCCCTATTCACTCCCAAGTTTGTCTGTCTGCTTTCCTTCTTGGTATCTATCAGCTGTGCCTGTCAAAGCAGAGGCCTTTATGAAAAACGCTACTTTATCACATCACAGTTCATTCAAAAAATCTTTCCAAAACAGGTCCCATTATATCAGCAGCTGTGTGGTCACAACCAGCTTGCCTTCTATTAACTTCCTTAACTTTTAACATGACCCATCTTCAATCTTTATTTCTCAAAGCAATGAAGAGCTCAACATCAAGCCCATTAAAACCATAAATGGTAGAAAACAATGTCCCCACTTCTTAGTTAATGAAATTTATGGAATAATCTCATCAAAATGAGGAACTACCTTTCAATATTTAGCAGTATTCTAACTTCAGGATGCAGCATTAAATTATGCGATGAGCAGCACGATGGTGCAGTGGGTTAACCCTGCAGCCTCACGCGCCAAGGTCTCAGGTTCAATCCCGGCTCTGGGTCACTGTGGAGTTTGCACTTTCTCCCCGTGTTTGTGTGGGTTTCGCCCCCACAACCCAAAGATGTGCAGGCTAGGTGGATTGGCCATGCTAAATTGCCCCTTAATTGGAAAAATGAATTGGGTACTCTAAATTTATATTCTTAAAAAAATGATGCTGTAAATTCTGGATTTCAGATAAATGTAACTATGTTGAATAAGAAGCTACACTATAAAGTAAAACAAGAGAAATTGTTCTTAGGCCTTTGAATTGATTGAGTAGCTAGATCAAACAGATCAAGAAAATACGAGGCCCAATCACCACACTGTTTCTGATGATTACTGCTTACCTGACATGCAGATGGATGAGCAGAAATATCTTCCCATTAAATACTGCAAAGTCACAACCCATTGGAGTCTTCAGTCTGTGCCACAAATTCCTGTTCCCCAACCACCAACTCCATCCCTTCCCCTGGCAACTTTCTGAAGTGGAACCAGGCCGTTGTTAGCTTGATATCATGTCTGACCATGAAATAAGTTTTGATCACATATCCACTCCATCACCAAGTCAGGTTATTACCACAGCTTATATGATGCTAAAACCTTCACTCGTGCCTTTTACCTTCAGACTTTTAAAAAATTCCAATTGAGGGGCAGCACGGTGGCGTAGTGGTTAGCACAACCGCCTCACGGCGCTGAGGTCCCAGGTTCGATCCCGGCTCTGGGTCACTGTCTGTGTGGAGTTTGCACATTCTCCCAGTGTCTGCGTGGGTTTCGCCCCCACAACCCAAAAAAAATGTGCAGAGTAGGTGGATTGGCCACGCTAAATTGCCCCTAAAATTGGAAAAAATAATTTGGTAATCTAAATTTATGAAAAAAATAAAATAAAAAAATTGAGGGGCAGTTTTAGCATAGCCGATCCACCTACCCTGCACATCTTTGGGTTGTGGGGGTGAGACCCACAGACACAGGGAAAACGTGCAAACTTCAGACAGTGACCCGGGGCTGGGATTGAACCCACTCCTCGTGCCTTGAGGCAGCAGTGCTTACCACTGCGCCACCCCCTTACCTCCAGGCGTGACTATTCCAATAGTCACCAGATCAACCTCCCATCTCAGACACACTCAAAACTTTATTGCCCACATCATGACACACACCAAGTCCTGTCCACACTTCTTGCCCATTCCCAATTTTAGTTGCTTTAATATTCATAGCCATCCCTTCTGCCTAGGTCCCAAGCTCTTGGGTTCCCTTCCTACAACTCTCAGACTTGCTTTCCTTCTTCAAACTAAAATTTTTTTGAACTAACTTTTGATCATCTGCCCTAATATCCCCTTATGTGGTTCAGTGTTAAAAATTACTTGATAACTTTGATCTGACATATCTTGGGATGTTTTACTATTTAAAGTTGCTAAATAAATGCAAATTGCTTTGTGCCTTTCTAATTATCTGCTCAGTTAGCTGATTTCAGATGAGGAAGTAGCAATGCTGATTCAACCAACCTTACCACAGCTCCCCTGAATTAGTTAAGAGAAAAAAACAATGGCAACAGAAATTTGAACACAAGCAAAAAGTCTGGCTCAATTTATTCATTGTAACATTGAAGGATCCAATGTTACATTACCACGGCATCAAAAACTAGAAAGGGTTCATTGAGCGTATACCTTTCCCATTAAATAAACTTCAGCAAATACAGGCACAATATGAACCAAATTTACTGAGTTCCATTACTAATTGGACTACCAATTTTTTAAAAAAGCATTATAATTGAACCTGTGCTTACCAAGAAAGTTACTGATGTCCTGAGTTTACAGTGCAAAAACATCAGAAAAGTCAGATTACATAAATCCAAGGTAGTCTGCCTGCAAACAATTTCAGTCCACATCACTTTCAACATCCGTTGCACCAACAGTAGTCAATGGCATCAGGTTGCAGATGCATACCTGGTTTTAGAGGCTGCAACCATTTGGCTCTCACAAGAATGATTAACGGTAGCATCCATGAACTTCATTTATGTATTATAATGTATGGCTTAATTGAAAATAAAATCCAAGTTTACAATCGAAATGCTGTTACGACACCCTCTTCTAGTGCACAAAATCATTCATAAAAGATCTACAGGATAGATTGAACAGAACCTTTTTCCATTTAAAGTAGTCAGACAGAGAGAGGGAGAGCGAGAGAGAGAGAAATGGGTCTTTTCGTCAAGACCTCCAGCGATCTCAGACTGGGCTTTCCTCAGCCTTTCACACAGGGGTTAAGCTTTCACAGGCAGCCTAAAGAGATGAGACTGCTTCAGCCTTTTAATCAGAAATTAAACCTTCATAGGCTGACTGGAGAGCTTTAATCACCAGCCTTAGCCGATAGAGTCCAAATATGTGTCCCTGCTGTCTCCAGGATTAAGCAGAACTAAACTCAAAATGGGGCCTGCCCTCATCTTTCCAGAATCTTCTGGAGCTCTACTATTCAAAGCCACAAGTCCCAGGATTCGAAAAGAGTTAACTGGCTGCCAGCCAAGTCCATCAAAATGTGACATCACAGGACCATGCCAAATAGCACACTGTACCGAGCGGAGTTCTTGGACCAGTCCAAAAAGCACATTCGACTGGGTTAGTACAGTTTAAAAGCACACAGCCTGTAGAACGCTAGCAGCCAGCATAACAGAAAAAAGCAATGTTTAAGCATGTGGATCCTTACAATGAACTTAAATATAAAAGAATCAGTATGAAGTCTAATGTAGTATGCACTTTACTGGAGATTCATGAAACCAAGAACCAGAGTAAATTAACAGTTTATTCGAATGTTTCTGATTTTGTTGACAAAGTTTACCTACAATTTCCCAAAAAAAGGCAAGTTAAAAAGTTGGCCGAATTCTGTACCCATGATAGGGCCATTCATAATAGATTTGCTAAAGCACCAGACAAACTTCAAAGGCTCATTCATAGTATAAAAGGCCAAAGGTGGAAAATGGGATTTGTACATACAAGTACGTGATCGGAAATCTGACTGTCCGAAACCCAGAACTGTCCAGATATTTTTGATATTTGTTAAGTCACTGATGGCAGATGTCCAACACAGCAGGCAGTGCGCACACATTCTGAGGTAGGCACCAATATATCTTTGGCATAAGCATCAAAAGGGACACCCAGGGCCTGTACCGTGGGCATTTTTGTCTGCACCCAACAATATGAGGCCTAATGCCTGTTTTAAGATCCCTTTACGCAATTGATTACCCCCCAGTGTAGCCACCAAGGACGACACACAGCTCCAGCAATAGCCCTTAAAGTAATCACTGCCAGCCTCTGCAGAAAGATGAAATATATTTGTCTGAATACAAAGCAAGGAAGTGCATTAAAAACACAAGCTATTGTTGGCTACTGGTAACATATTTCTGATCAGACTTTCTCCTTCCTGGTCACTGAACCCCATTTCCAGGTCACCCCTTTCTTCCAGCACCTCTGATGAGTCATGGCTGAAAGTTAGTCTTCGCCAAGCTGCCTGGGGTTCCCTGCAGGCATGTGCAGTTTGCTGGTCTGACAAGTCCCATGTCCAAAATACAGCAGTGCCTCAGTCCCAAGGATGCCTAATTTTGGACACTGGACTTATAAAGGACTTCAACTTGAGAACCCAATGTATATAATTTCAAAAATTAACAATAACACTGAATTTGGGGGGTGCAGTGGAAACAGAGAGAATGGCCAAATTCAAGAAAACATTAGTGAATTTGCAGAATGGGCACCTGGAGTTCAAAATAGTTAAGTAGCTTCCACCAAATGATAAGGCGGCCACACCTTCCTTGGAAAATAAGACACATATTGACCTTAAAATCATTCAAATGAGAGGTACTGTAGAAGATACAACTGAACTGAGGGGGTAATCCAGGAAAGGTGAAGAGACGAAGGTTCTTTTCTCTAGAAAAAGACCAAGGGGTGATCTAAAAGTTAATATTTATCTACAAGTTTATGAAAGGATAGACTGGTGGGGGAAACAGAGTGAAGGCCTATTAACAAAAGGTAGTCATTAATAAATCTAAATAGGACATTGAAGTGAAACTTCTGTACCCAGACATGGATTAGAATGGGTAACATGATACCACAATGAGAAGTTGAGGTTACGAGCATAGTTACATTTAAGGGGAAGCTAAATAAATATAAGGAAAAAAGGAATATGACCAAATGTTAGATGAAGAAGGGTGCGAGAGGCTCTTGCAGAGCAAACACCCATTTGGACTTACTGGGCCAAATGTACTTGTAGTTACCAAATTCAAACCCCAGTTAGAACCAGCCAACTCAAGAGACTGGGAACCAAACTTGGCTTACCTAATTCACTACACTGTTCAAACCCAGCTACAGCAGGCCGTTTCCCCTTCCTGTTTGAACATTGCATAAAAAATGTCAAAGAACGACATGCCTTTAATAAATTAAAAAGTAGAGCTTTTCCCACCCAGAATACCTACTTTGAAAGTAGCTTCCACCTCCAAATGGAACACAGAATTAGCAAGAAACTTAAAGCAGCTAGTTATTTTCAAAATGAAAAATTAGAGAAGAGAATTTAGAGAAATAAAGTAAAATGACAACTAGAAAATGGACTGGGGAAGAGTAGGGGGCACAAATTGCAATACTTAAACCATTAAAATGTACTATTTTTGCATTTATTATATTAAAACAAAGCTGTGACTGATATTTACTGGCTGAATTAGTGAATCTATGCTTATTTCAACTTATAAAGCTATCTGATTTTTGGCGTCTACTTCCAAGACTTTACGTGGATGGATAATGAGCAAAATCTTACTTGTGGGACGTGGAATGGTTTAAAACCAATACTCTCTTCTCCATGAACTCGTTTGAGCATATTTTGAATATGCAGGACATTTAAAGCACAATAATTATTATTTTACATTTCCAATCTGTTTCTTGCTACTGACCATTCCATGAAACAACATGCAAAACTAAAGGTACTGAAAAAAAATCACACTCGATCAAAAAGGACATTTTTCTTAAAATTAAAGTTCAGAGTACCCAATTATTGTTTTTTCCAATTAAGGGGCAATTTAACGTGGCCATTCCGCCTACTCTCCACATCTTTGGGTTGTGGGAGCGAGACCCACGCAAACACGGGGCGAATGTGCAAACTCAACAGTGACTCGGGACCGGGATCGAACACGCTGTAGACAGCAGTGCTAACCACTGAGCCACCGTGCTGCCAATGAAAAGGATATTAATCAGAAACATATTACTTTATTAAAAAAAAATCATACATGGACCAGCATTTATTGCCTATGGTGTACTTGAACTGTTATGTTGTGTAGGGACACCACAGTGCTGTTAGGCAGAGTGTTCAGGAATTTGACCCAGCAAAAGTGAAAGAATGGTGATATATTTCCAAGTCAGAATGGTCTTTGGTTTGAAGGAGAATTTGCAGGTGTAGTGTTTCTATGCATCATCTGCCCTTGCACTTCTAGATAGTAGCGGTCATGGGTTTGGAAAGTGCTGTGTAAAGAGCCAGGGTGAGTTGCTGCAGTGAATCGTACAGATGGTACACACTGCTGCCACTGGGCACCAGTGGTGGAGGGAATGGATGGAGAAGGTGGTGGGTAGGGTGCCAATCAAGCGGGCTGCTTTGTCCTGGATGGTGTCGAGCTACACTCATCCAGGCAATTGGAAAGTATTCCATCACACCCGACTTGTGCGCTATAGATGCCGGACAGGCTTTGGGGAGTCAGGTGGTGAATTATACACTGCTGAATTCCTCGCCTCTGACCTACTCTTGTAACCACAGAATTTATATGGCTCTTCTAGTTCAGTTGCGATTAATGATCAACCATCAGGTTGTCGATCACGGGGATTCAGTGACGGTAATGCCATTCGATGTCATGAGTTAGGGTTAGATTCTCTCTTGCTGCTGATGGTCATTACCGAGCACTTGTGTGGTACGAACGTTACTTCAGCCCAAGCCTGGATATTGTGCCAGTCTTACTGCTTTTGGTCATTGACTGCTTCAATATCTCATGAGTCACGAAATGTGCTGAACATTCTGCAATCGCAGCGAACATCTCCACTTCTGACTTTATGATGGAAAGAAGGTCACTGATAAAGCACCTCAAGATGGTTGGGCCTACGACAGTACCCGGAGGAACTCTGGGACTGTGATGATTTACCTGCAACAATCACAACCATCTTCCTTTGTGCCAGGTATGATTCCAACCAGCAGAGATTTCCACTGATTGTACGGCATGGTGGCACAGCGGTTAGCACTGCTGCCTCACAGCACCAGGGACCCAGGTTTGATTCCGGCCATGGGCGACTGTGTGGAGTTTCTAAGTTCTCCCAGTGTCTGAGTGGGTTTCCTCTGGGTTCTCTGGTTTCCTCCCAGTCTAAAGATGTGCACTTTAGGTGAATCGGCCATGATCAATGCACAGGGTTATGGGGATAGGCTGGGGGAGTGGACGGAGGTAGAGTGCTCTTGGAGGGGGTCCAGAGCAGACTTGATGGGCCAAATGGCTTCCTTCTGCACTGTAGGGGTTCTACGGATTTCAATTTTCCTCAGGATCCTTGATGTCATATTCAGTCAAATACTGCTTTGATGTCCAGCAGTCACTCATTTCTATAGTTCAGCTCTTTTGTCCATGTTTGAACAAAGGGTGTAATGAGGTCAGTAGCTGAGTGATCCTGATGAAACCAAACTGAGCATCAGTGATCAGGTTATTACTAAGCAAGTGCTGCTGGATATCATCATCCATGACCCCTTCCATCACTTTACTGATGATCAAGAGTAGACTGATGGGGCAGTAATTGGCAGATTTGGATTTGTCCTGTTTCTTGTGTACAGGACAGACTTGGGCAATTTTCCAGATTGCTGGGGAGATGCCAGTGTTGTCGCTGTACTGCAACAGCTTGGCTAGGGACACGGCAAGTTCCAGAGCACAAATCTTTAATACTATTGCCAGAACGTTATCAGGACACATAGCCTCTGCAGTATCCAGCGCCTTCAACGGTTTCACGTGAAATTAATCAAATTGGTTGAAGACTAGCACCTGAGATACTGGGGGCAACTGGAGGCCAAGATGGATCATCCATTCGATACTTCTGGCTGAAGATTGTTGCAAATGATTCAGCTTCATCTTTTGCACCAATTTGCTGGGCTCCCACATCAATGAGCGTTTGCAGATGATATAAAGATCTGTAGAAAGACAAGTAGTATTGAGGAAGCAGGGGGCTGCAGAAGGACTTTGGACAGGCTGGGAGAGTGAGCAAAGTGGCAGATGGAATACAATGCGCAGGTTCAGTCGGCAGTTAGGAAGGCAAATGCAATGTTAGCATTCATGTCGAGAGGGCTAGAATGCAAGATCAGGGATGTATTTCGGAGGCTGTATAAGGCTCTGGTCAGACCCCATTCGGAACAGGCGCCGGAGTGTGGCAATGAGGGGTTTTCACAGTAACTTCATTGCAGTGCTAATGTAAGCCTACTTGTGACAATAAATATAATTATTAATTATTGTAAGCAGTTTTGGACCCCGTGTCTAAGGAAGGATGTGCTGGCCTTGGAAAGGGTCCAGAGGAAATTCACAAGAATGATGCCTGGAATGAAGAGCTTGTTGTATGAGGAACGGTTGAGGACTCTGGGTCTTTACGCGTTGGAGTTTAGAAGGATGAGGGGGGATCTTGTTGAAACTTACAGGATACTGCAAGGCCTGGATAGAGTGGACGTGGAGAGGATATTTCCACTTGTAGGAAAAAACTGGAACCAGAGGACACAATCTCAGACTAAAGGGACGATCCTTCAAAACAGAAATGAGGAATTTCTTCAGCCAGAGGGTGGTGAATCTGTGAAACTCTTTGCCGCAGAAGGTTGTGGAGGCCAAATCATTTGAGTGCCTTTAAGACAGAGATAGATCGGTTCTTGATAAAAAGGGGATATGGGGTTATGGGGAGAAGGCAGGAGAATGGGGATGAGAAAAATATCAGCCATGATTGAATGGCAGAGCAGACCCGAGGGCAGGATGGCCTAATTCTGCTCCTATGTCTTATGGTTTAATTGTCGACTACCATTCACGTCTGGCTGTGGCAGGACTGCAGAGCTAGGGCACGGTAGAACAGTGGTTAGCACTGTTCCTTCACAGTGGCAGGGTCCCCGGTTCGATTCCCGCTTGAATCACTATCTGTGCAGTCTGCATGTTCTCCACATGTCTGCGTGGGTTTCCTTTGGGTTCTCCCCTTTCCTCCCACAAGTCCCGAAAGTAGTGCTTGTTAGGTGAATTGGGCATTCTGAATTCTCCGTGTACCCGAACAAGCGCCGGAGCATGGCGACTAGGGGATTTTCACAGTAGCTTCATTGCAGTGTTAAATGTAAGCCTACTTGTGACAATAATAAAGATTATAGATTATTATATATCTGATCTGTTCATTCCAGGATTGATTAGCTCTGTCTATCTCATGCTGCTGAACTTTGTTTAACATGCTAGTCCTGTGTTGTCACTTCACCAGGCTGACAAGTAATTCTTAGGTGCTACTCCTGGCATGCCATCATGCAATCTTCATTGGACCAAGGTTGATGCCCTGGCTTGGCAGCAATGGTAGAACGAGGGATATTCCAGGCCATGAAATTACAATTCTGCTGATGGTCCACAGCACGTCATGGACACCAGGATCTAGAAAACATATACTCAATAATATGGAATGTCTAACTCAAAGCTGCCCTGGGCTCTGTTGCACATGGTTTCTAGACATTAAATCACTTACCTGCTTGCCTCACAGGCAAATCCAGTTGGTCTGACATTGTAATTTGGAGCAGAGTCGATACAAAGGTAACAGCTTTGTTGGCCTGTATTGTACAAAGATAAAAATCTATTAAAAACTTGAATATTCGATTGATACAACTATTTAAAAAATTTAAATGCAGATTATAATTTCATACTAAGACAAGGGAAATCCGTCCTGTCAAACATTTGTGATTTAATCATCTGATGTCAAGAGTGCTCCCAGCATGCCTAGATGGAGTGCAAAACTACCTCTATCCTCACCCATCTTACAATGTCATAACCTTAATACACATTTAATCTAATCTGAGATACGGTGCCACTAGAACATTTGTATGACTCTCAAAATTCCAAGTCAGTTATCATTTTAGCTATTACAATTGAGGCAGTTTACTGAATGTTGCAAATCCATACTCAAGGACTAGACCAATATTGCTCAAAGTCATTTCATGCAGAACTTCTACAGCCAAGAAGTTATTCTCATTCCATGAACCTAACCAGAGACGAAAGAACAACAGACAACACAATCTTCCTGCTCAAATTTCCAATTTCTCTCAATGCAGTGGCAACTTAGCCTGCACAAAATGTTAGAATCAAAATCCTCAAATGTCACATTGAGTTTTTTCCAAAAAGGTGTTAACTCTGCTGGAGGGAGGATGGTTAAATAATGAGATTTTGTGCACCATCAAGTGGCAATGTATGAGCAAACGATTCAACATCAGATAACATTAGAGTTAAATCCAAATCTGTCCTCGCATGATACCTATACTTTTCAGTAGGGGGTCACTGGACAGCTATCAGGAACAAGGTCATCAATTGTCACCGCAACTATTGTCTTGTTTGAGGGAAGCTATATCAGCACAAACCCAGGACCAAAATATATGATATAGTTTGGAAATGAAACAGAAAATGCTAGAATCACAACAGCCCGGACCTGTGCAAGTTAACATTTCTGGTGCAGATCATTTTCAAAACGAAGGCATGGACAAGCATACAAGCACAAATAGAAAGCCACATAAGAGACAACGGGTGAGCAAATAGCCATGGACGCGCAGATCTCAAGAGGAACAGCACAGTGGTTAGCATTGCTGCCTCACGGCGCCGAGGTCTCAGGTTCGATCCCGGCTCCGAGTCACTGTCCATGTGGAGTTTGCACATTCTCCCCGTGTTTGCGTGGGTTTCGTCCCCTCAAGCCATAAGATGTGCAGGGTAGGTGGATTGGCCACGCTCAATTGTCCCTTAATTGAAAAAATTGAATTGGACACTCTAAATAAAAAAAGATCTTAAGAGGAATGAGACATGGAAAATCAGAATATCATGTTGGAATTTTTGTGGGGTTCTAAATGAAGATACAAGGGCAGCACGGTGGCACAGTGATTAACACTGCTCACGGTGCTGAGGACCTGGGTTCGATCCCGACCACTGTCCGTGTGGAGTTTGCACATTCCTCCCATGTTTGCGTGGGTTTCGCCCCCACAATCCCAAGATGTGCACGGTAGGTGGATTGGTCACACTAAATTGCCTCTAATTGTAAAAAAATAAATTGGTACTCTAAATTTATATAAAAATAAGTAAATGAAGATAAAGCTGAAGTGAGAAGCAATATGTTCTTTACAAATAAACTTCTTGCAAAATGCATTTTCAGTAGGTCCAAATATCCTGGATGACACCTGTCAAATTTCTAGCACAGAATACAGTACTGTTAAATTACAAACTGACTTTACTTGAGGAAGTGGTGGGAGGGATGCCTTTTCAACCCACGGTACAACTGTACTACATTTGGTTTCTAGAGTCCCATATAGGTACAGTGGTAATCATGTGTAATTGGCCAAAACAGGTAATTTTCAATTGAAAAGTTAAAATTACTGTCATACATAAAAAAAACAAGTGTTTACAGGATGATTAGGGCAAATTTGCAGCCGCCGTGAGAATATGTTGACGGTGTTAAACGGTGCTTAGCAGTAGATGGAAAAGTTTCTGAATCGGGTATCACTGCCTCCCTTACAGGAAAGGCACTTTGTTACATCGTATATATTTCAATTAAACATTTTCTACTAAATCGATATTTGACATAATGATCATTCCCAGTGACCGATTCACAAATTTTTATTTTATGTAATACACACACATGTTCCATTTATGTTTAGATTTTACTTGCACATGTAGCTGTCAGTGTAGCCATATAATATGAAAATATTTTCTGAAATCAGTGACGACAGAAATCAGGTTCACATTGTACTAGAAAAGGTATTTAGTTGTTCATGACAAACCAGAAAGACAGGTTTGATGGTTGTTTCAAGTCTGCCCTAAAATCATAACTGCTCCAAATAGAACTATAGAATTCCGACAGTGCAGTAGGTGGCCAATCGGCTCATCAAGTCTGCACCGACCTTCTGAAAGAGGACCGTACCTAGGCCCACTCCCTCACTTGATCCCACCTATCCTGCACATCTGTGGACACTAAGGGGAAATTTAGCATCGCCAACCCACCTAACCTGCACCTCTTTGGACTGTGGGAGAAAACCCGGAGCATCACGGGGAGAAAGCGCAAACTCCAATCACCCGAGGTCAGAATCTAACCTAGTTCCCTGGTGCTGAGGCATCAGTGCTAACAAATATCCAAACAGATATGAAATGCACATAAAAACATTGAATCCATGATTCAGAATCTATGTTGAGTGAATCAAAACTAAACAGTAACAGCAGTTACACCAAAGCTTCCCAACAGATTCCAACAAATACTTAATTCAAAATTGAAACATCACACTCTGGGACCTAGTTTGATAGCACAAATTAAAAGCAATCGAATTCTGCACAAACTAGAATCGAGAGACAAGATGAATCAAGTGTGGGATGCCAGAGGGCAAAGAGAAGTTGAGATAAGATCCAGGTCTCCTACTTTGACCGCTGTTTACAACAGTATACAACATACGGTGATGCTATGGTCCAATAACCTAGCACATTGCCAAAGTTTAGATGAATACCAAAGTTTAGATGAATACCAACCAAGTTTCTCACACCCGATAGCTGGTCCCTCTATGAAGGTCTTTAGCTGACAGGTGATAGATACTCCCATGTTACAATAATCTAAGAGCACTCACTACTAATAGTTGAAATGAAATGAAAATCGCTTATTGTCACGAGTCGGCTTCAAATGACGTTACTGTGAAAAGCCCCTAGTCGCCACATTCCGGCGCCTGTTCGGGGAGGCTGTTACGAAGGCAAGCAAGTTAGTTGCTTGGACAAGTACCAAAGGGAGATGACATTTAAGAGTCGTAATCCATTGAATGGATAAAACGTCTTCAGGAAAGGATGGGAGAAAAGTCACAAAGAGAAAACAAATACATTATCTCAAAACGCTCCAGCTTTCTTCGCCACTATTAGAGCTTAGTGTATTGATAATAGAATAGATATCAAATCAATGCTATTCTTCATTACATAGAAAGTACCATCAGGCAGATAACACACTACATATATCCACTAGCTTGGTGAACATCAAGCAGCAGTTTACAAATTGATTTAAGATTTAAACCCAGCTTGATCAAATATTATAGTGAAGAACTGTTGTGTGCCAAGCTACTGGTTGAATTATCTACCACTTCCCTTTTAAGTCCCCCACCATAATAACATCTGCAACATTCAGATCAACATTGTGGTCGACCGGACCAGAGCTCTAGCAAATCAGTGCCACAAAGACTGGGACGTTCTTTTCTCGAAATGAAGGTGTGCATCCTGCTCTACAATCCCCTGTCAAACATGAAGTTTCAGAGGGCATATTTCCATATTTCGCAGGAGTTACAAGTTAAAGAAAATGGGGAGGGGAGGGGTTGATGGAAGATGGGGCAATAGCCATAGACCAGGCTAAGACACTTCCAAAAAAAAACACGACCGACTCTAAACTTTAACAAAAGAACTCTGTACTTGAACGTTTCAGCCATAATGTTATTTGCTTAACAAATTAGGAAGATGAAGGTTGTGCTTCTACGGCCGAGGACCAATGCTGTAGCTGCATTCGCACCACATACACATAATAAAGTTCGTAATCCACTGGCTGTATAAAGGAAAGCGCGACATTACCAGCCTGGCGTAAATACCAACTCAACAGACGCCTTAACTATTCATTCAGTTTATCCTGATGAGCAGAGAGGAGACAATCTGCGGGTTAGAGGTCACTAAATTGGCCCCAAGAACATCGCGAACCGTTACGTGCGATTTTAAGGCGTGAGGAAGGCAAAACACTGAAACATGTCTGCCGGCAGCAGGCGGCCACCGAGCGGACGCGGCACTGGGGCTCAGGCCGAGGCCTGGCCGCAAAGCCCTGGCATTTCACAACTCGACGCACACCGACACCTGTAAGGAGCCGGGGCCTGGGCCGCTGTTACCTCGTTGAGCTGTCGCTCGGCCGCCTCCCTCAGCGCCGGGTCCATGGTGCCCCTCAGGGCCTCGATAATTTTAGTCGGATCCATCGGAAGTTTCTCTGCGGCGCTCTGGAAGAGAATCGACGTTCAATTGATTTTTTTTAAAAGTCGCTCCTTTCCTCCTTCCTTTAATATGTTTTAAACAAATTGTAGAAGCGGGCGTTGTGGTCGCTGGGCCGCTGCCGCCGCTCACTCGGCCTCTCAGCGAGCGGCCGATGCGCACATGGAAGCTGCGCTTCAACAGCCGCCGGCGCCAAAGGAAGAGCGTCGCGCGCCGAGCCCGGATACAGGGGCGCGAGACCTCCCGTCATCAGCCGGCCGGCCAGCCCACTCACCACCTTCCGCTTCCCCAACCCACATCCTGCTGCCGCCGCTGCCCGCGCGGCACCTGGGAAATGTAGTCCCACCGCACCACCTCCTCAGCGCAGATACATCCTCGCAACACGTGGTGTCTCCCCAATTGTGACTTTTTTCCTTTTCATTGGCTTAGTGTGCAACAGCTGCGTGTGGACCGTGGGGCATAGCAGCTGCAAGTTCTGTGTTATTGCTCATCAGTGCCCACTTGGATGACTTTTCTTCCATCATATGGTCAGAAGCGGGGATGTCCGCTGATGATTGCACAACGTTCAGCCACATTTGCCACTTCTTAAGACACAGAAGCAGTCCCAGTCCTAATGCAGAAAGACCTGGACAATATCCAGGCTTTGGACTGAGAAATTGCAAGGAACTATTCACCTCATACAAGGACCCAGGCTCTCCAACAAGACAAAATCCAACTATCTCCTCATGGCATTCAAAGGCATTGGCGTCACTGAATGGCACTACCATCAACATCATAAGAACTAGGAGCAGGAGTAGGCCATCTGGCCCCTCGAGCCTGCTCCACCATTCAATGAGATCATGGCTGATCTTTTGTGGACTCAGCTCCACTTTCCAGCCTGAACACCATAACCCTTAATCCCTTTATTCTTCAAAAAACTATCTATCTTTCTCTTTAAAACATTTAATGAAGGAGCCTCTACTGCTTCACTGGGCAAGGAATTACATAGATTCACAACCCTTTGGGTGAAGAAGTTCCTCCTAAACTCAGTCCTAAATCTACTTCCCCTTATTTTGAGGCTATGCCACCTAGTTCTGTTTCACCCGCCAGTGGAAACAACCTGCCCGCATCTATCCTATCTATTCCTTCATAATTTTATATGTTTCTATCAGATCCCCCCTCATCCTTCTAAATTCCAACGAGTACAGTCCCAGTCTGCTCAACCTCTCCTCGTAATCCAACCCCTTCAGCTCTGGGAACATCCTGGGGCTTACCATTGGCCAGAATGTAAACTGGACTCACCATATAAATACTGTGCTTATAAGAGCAGATCCTAACTCTGCACTTTAAGTTCTATGAAAACCTATCCATCATCTACTTATGATGGAATACTCCCCATTGGCCTGGATAAGTGCAGCTCCAGTAACACCCTTTCAGGATACCCCACCCTCTTACAACATTCACTCCCCGCACATTGGCAGCAGTATGTACCATCTACAAGATGCATCACAGCAGCTCCCCTTCAACAGCCCTTTACCACCCGCAAGGACAAGTGCAGCAGATGCATGAGAACACCACCACCTGCAATTTCCCTTCCAAGCCACACACCCTCCTGACATGGAATTATATCGCCATTACTTCAAGATCGATGAGTCAAAATCCTGGAATTCCATTCCTAACAGCACTGTTGGTGTTCCTACACCACATGGATTGTCGCAGTTCAAGAAGGCAGCTCACCACCACCTTCTCTTGGACAATTCGGGCAGGATATTAAAAATGCTGGCCTAGCCAGCAACACCCATGTTCCATGAAAACATTTTAAAAAGCAAATGCACTTATACAATTGACCTCAGGGCCATCAAGAGCATTAAGTCAAGTGATTCTTGCTGGAAAATATTGATATTAACTGAGGAATAGAATTGATTCAGCCATTGGTGAGCTTTATACTCAAATGAACTGGCATTAATTTAAGGAGTACGTACATTGCTGGCAAGGCCAGCACCCACCATGTAACCCCAACTGCACCTAAGAAGGAACTGGTGTGCAACCCCCTTGAACGTCTGCAGTGCACGCGGTGAAGATACACATGAGGTGTTGTTAAATATGGAGATTCAGAATTTTGACCCAGCAATGATGAAGGAACAAGGCAATATATTTTCAAGTCAGGATGATATGAAGACTTGAAGATGATCTTGGAAGTGGTGGTGTTCCGATGCGTGACTTCCCTGATCTAATTAGTAGAGGTTGTGGGTTTGAGAAGTGCTAATATAGAAGTCTTGGTGTGTTGCTGCTTGCAATGTGTAGATGGGACACACTGCGGGCACTGTGCGTCAGTGGTGTTGGGAATGAATCTTCAGGTTTTGATGCACCAAATGATTTATTTCTGATTAAAAGCAGCAGAATGAATAAGCCAACCCATCTGCTTCTCATTGAAACCATAAAAATGGCGTAACAATTGTCCGTATTGATCTTATATCTGATAGAGACAAGGAACAATTCCAAAAATACAGCAAGCTAAAATACAATTTTAAATGACATATATCCTGTCTATGTAAAGTCACATAAAATGCAAATATTTGTCCATTGGATGAAAATTGCTTTCATTAAATGTATGTCCTATGATTCTGGATTTGTTTGTGTCAGTCTTGGTTTATGATAGCATTCTCAACTCTGAGTCAGAGAATTTCTATGCTCAAGCCTTACTTCAGGACTCAAGCACATAATTCAGGCTGACACTCCAATGGACTGCGTAGGTAGGGCTTCAACATGCGAGGAGTTCGTATTTCAGACAAAACATTAAATTGCAACCCTGTTTATGCTGAACAGTGTTATTTGAAGAAACAGGATGAGGATTTCCTGGATAACTTTTATACCCCAATGAGTACCACCAAAAATGAATCATGGAATTAATTACATTGCTTTTGGGAATCTTGTTGCACATAATTTGTCTGCCGATTTTGCCAACAAATCAATAGCAACTGCATTTAAAAAGTAATTAACTGCCTTCAAAGTTTTTTGGAATATCAGAAGATGTAAAAGGAGCTATAAAACTGCAAATTCGTTTTCAAAATCTTGAATGTCACAAGTTCACATGCTTTATAGCCTAAAATTACTAAAATATTTATTTAAACACGAAAGAACATACAAAATACTTATGAATAAGCTGATATCTGTGGTTCAGCCTCAGAAAACTCATAACTTTCTCAGTTGCTAACCACTGCCTGAGGGTTCAAGATAATTGCATCAAGACATAGCATTTTTTAATACATTCTATGAGTAAGTTTGCAAATTAAGGTATTGAAGTTAGACATCCTTATGTTGCAATTTAATCTCCATCATTGCAGTCAAAATGATTCTCCTGGTGGGGTGTCAGAATTTTACATGTGTCTTTACATTGCATTGCAAACAGTAATCATGCTTCATAAAAAAAACATCTAAATGGAATGATTTTCAATATATTTTGTAATTCAAGAGCATCACAAACAAGGCAATGAATATGCTATGTGGTCATAGAGCGTTACAGCACAGTAAGAGGCCCTTTGGCTTATCGTGTCTGTGCCGGCCATGAAGCACCTGCCTATTCGAATCCCATTTTCCAACACTTGGTCCGTAGCCTTGTATGCTGCGGGTTTCAAGTGCTCATCTAAATGCTTCTTAAATGTTGTGAGGGTTCCTGCCTCCACCACTCTTTCAGGCAGTGAGTTCCAGATTCCCACCACCCTCTGGGTGAAAATGTTTTTCCTCAGATCCTCTCCAAATCTCCTGCCCATTACCTTAAATTTATATCCACTGGTTATTGACCCCTCTACTGAGGGAAAAGTTTCTTCCTTTCTACTCTACTTATGTCCTTCATAATTTTGTACACCTCAGTCAAGTTCCCCCTCAGCCTTTTCTGCTCTAAGGGAAATAACCCCAGCCTAACCAGCCTCTGTTCATAGCTGAAATGCTCAGCATAGGCAATATCCTGGTGAAGCTCCTCTTCGCCCTTTCTAGTTCAATCACATCCTTCCCATAGTGTGGTGACCGGAGCTGCACAGTACTCCAGTACTGTGGCCTAATGAGTGTTTTATACAACTCCCTCATAACCTCCCTGCTCTTATATTCTATGCCTCAGCTAATAAAGATGAGCATCACATATGCCTTCTTAACCGCCTTATCTACCTGTCCTAATGCTTCAGGGACCTATGGACATGCACCCCAAGATCCCTCTGGTCCTCTGTACTTCTCAGCATCCTACCGTTCATTGTTAATTCCGTACCTTGTTCGTCCTCCCAAAATGCATCAACTCACATTTTTCAGGGTTAAATTCCATTTGCCACTGTTGTGCCCATCTGACCAGCCCATCTATATTATCCAGTAATCTAAAGCTTCCTCCTTGCTATTTACCACACCACCATTTTTGTGCCATCTACAACCTTACTGATTCTACAACCCAAACTCACTTCTAGATCATTAATGCACACCACAAACAGCAAGGGACCCAGCACCAATTCCTGCAGTACACAGGCTTCCAGTCAGAAAAACATCCTTCAACTATCACCCTCTGCCTCCTGCCACTAATTCAATTTTGGATCCAATTTGCCAAATTTCCCTGGATCCCATGGGCTCTTACCTTCTTGATCAGTTTCCCATGTGGGACCTTGTTAAAAGCCTGACTGAAGTCCGTGTCGACTACATCAACTGCACTGCCCTCATCTACGCACCTAATCACCTCCTCGAAAAATTCAAGCAAATTTGTTAGACATATATATCATTGACAAAGTATGCTGACTGTCCTTGATTAATCCTTGCCTTTCCTCAGAACTTTTTCCAATAATTTCCAGACCACTGATGCTTGACTCACTGGTCTGTAATTATCTGGTTCTTCCCTACTTCCCTTCTTGAATAATGGTACCATATTAGCTGTACTCCAGTCCTCTGGCACTCACCTGTGGCCAAAGAGGATTTGAAAATTGACGTCAGAGCCCCTGAACCCTCCTCTCTTGCCTCACACAGTAGTACAGTGGTTAGCACCGTCACTTCACAGCGCCAGGGACCAGGATTCAATTCCCGGCTTGGGTCACTGTTGGTGCAGAGTCTGCATGTTCTCCTGGTGTCTGTGGGTTTCCTCTGGGTGCTCCGGTTTCCTCCCACAAGTCCCGAAAGTCGTGCTTGTTAGGTGAATTGGACGTTCTGAATTCTCCCTCAGTGTACCCGAACAGGCGCCGGAGTGTGGTGACTTTCACAGTAACTTCATTGCAGTATTGATGTAAGCCTACTTGTGACGCTAATAAAGATTATTATTACATAGCAGTTTGGAATGCATCTCATCTGGGCCTGTAGTCAGGTGGTCAAAGGGATACAAAGCATAATGAGAAGGGGGATAGGATGGGCTCCTCTGACCAGACTATCTGTTCTATTGGTGCTGATAATCAAGCATTAAGTATTGGCCAGGAGAACTCCCCTACCCTTAGTGATGCTGGATGTTTTATGTCCGCTTCCCACAGGACCTGGGGACCAGGTCGGGGCCTCGGTTTAACATCTCATCCCAAAAAAACAGCGCTTTGAACAATGCAGTCCTGTCCAGGATTCTCAGTCTACATTACATGCTGAAGTCTGGAGTGGGACTTGAAAATTCATCCTTCCTACTAAAAGGTGAGAGTACTTGAGCCTCAACCAATACCTAAAATAACAGTTTTAATTCACCTTTGAGCATAATTATCTTTTAAGTAAATGTTTGAAAGTGCGCAACACTGACGGTAGAACTGAATATCAAAGCACAATACTCTTTTAACATTTAACAATAAGGCAAATCCTCATAATTTTACTTTAAAATTAAATTTCATATTAATGAAGGCAGTATCGAATACTAAAGAGAAGCTTGGGTAGACGTTGCGCATAATTAAACGGCAAACACTTGTTATTGAGGTAAAAGGGAGACATTCAGTTGGGGGTCATCATTTGAGTTTTATGTGGTTTGATTTGTTCCTCCTGGAGGGGCGCTAATCAGGTGGGGTTATCATTTAGGTCTGGGACACATCAAATAGATCCATTGAAGAATGAGCTGGTTTGGAAGAATTTTGGGTTATCGCCAATCTCTCATTTATCTTTTGTGATGTGAAATATCTTCTTCGGCGACCACTCGCTTCTGCGTATGATTGTCCACGTCACTGATCATGGGTTCTCTCAGTCTTTGCGTGGCTGATGAGTCCGATCCTAGCGCCGCACCCCAATCTCCACACTTGGCAGGCGTTTCCAGGAGGTGGGATGAAATTAAATGAAATGAAAATCGCTTATTGTCACAAGTAGGCTTCAATGAAGTTACTATGAAAAGCTCCTAGTCGCCACATTCCAGCGCCTGTTCGGGGAGGCTGGTATGGGAATCGAACCGTGCTGCTGGCCTGCTTGGTCGGCTTTAAAAGGCAACAATTTAGCCCAGTGAGCTAAACCAGCCCCTAATAAAATGAAAATCGCTTATTGTCACGAGTAGGCTTCAATGAAGTTACTGTGAAAAGCCCCTAGTCGCCACATTCCGGCACCTGTTCGGGGAGGCTGTTACAGGAATCGAACCGTGCTGCTGGCCTGCCTTGGTCTGCTTTCAAAGCCAGCAATTTAGCCCAGTGAGCTAAACAGGCCCAGGATTGGTCCTTGGATTCAAGATCGCCGGCATTCCTTTCCCGGACCTTGTCCTGTGGTCTGGTATTCATGAAGAATTGTGTCCCTTCCATCGGGAGGTTCCTCCAAGTAGGTCTCTTCTGAGCAAGCGTCTGCCAGGCGTTGACGATAAATAAACCACATAAGTAATTCAAATATAGTTGGTTGCTATGAAATCAAGTGAATTTTAAAGCGTCAAAGCCTTGGTTTAATTGTTGGTTGCAGACAGAAGTTCAGACCTCAATGCAGGATTGAACAGGGGGGGACACAGACGGTGCACTAGTAGTTACACCGCCAGGCCACAGCAGCGCTAGAGCGCTTGACACGTCCGTTGCGCAGAAGGTGGTCGCTCTTGCACATGCGTGGTGTTGTGTGAAAGGTGAAAGGGCAGAAGTGCTGGACTGTGACTGGTATCTGTCTCTTGTCCACCGGCGGATTCGGTCTTTGCAGCGCAGGGAAATGGCCATAAAGAGGACTGGTGAAGTCGTGAGGCGATCCGGCGTGATTTTGAACAATGCTCCCCAGGAGGAGGAGGCGGCGGCGCCGCTGGGCACCGCGGCTGACGGCGAGGCTGCTCAAGGTAACGAGGGGGAAAAGGTGCGCCCGGGGGGCACACGCGAGGCAGTCACGGTCCATATTGGTCTGCGGGTAAATGGAATTGGGCTCAAGGTGGGGCCACAAGATCTCTCCGTCTCTGGGAACAGGACTGGAGAGAATTGGAATAGTCGAGTCTGGAGGTTGCTGAGGTCTGAGTGAATGTTTGACAGCTTCCCTGATGCCAGCAGCTTAGCTTAGGGTCGAACAGGAAACCGTGACTAGGGAATGGAGTTTATGATGATAGCTGAAATGACGGCTTTGAACTCCCAATTGTCTAGCTAGCTGGAGGAGAGGAGAGGAGAGTCTTGACAGTACAGTGGTCAAGAGAGATGTTGGTGACGTCAAGCTGGATGCCACTGAAAGTTTACACTATGTCTGCAAATTATGTTGCAAAGGGCCAGTGTGCAGATGGAAAAGAATAGAAGTTATATAGTGCTTTCATAACCTCCAAATATCCCAATGCACTTTTAGTTTTGGCAGAGTTGAGTGAAGCCCAATGATTGTTGATGTGTTCTGACCAGCTCTGGTGATTGATGGTTAAGCCAGTTGTATGCTTAATCTTTTATTAGTGTCACAAGTAGGCTTGCATTAATGCTGCAACAAAGTTACTGTGAAAATCCCTGAGTCGCCACTCTCCAGCATCTGTACACTGAGGGAGAATTCAGAATGTCCAATTCACCTTACAAGCACAAGATGGTTATGCTTGTTGGAAGTCAATCATCTCAGTCCCAAGGCATTGCTGCACCGGTATTTCTCAAGGTAGTGTCCGTGATCTGCAACCAGAATAGGGATGTTCTGGGATGTACTGAAAACGGTGATAAGGGGAGAAATAATCACATATAGGGTGCTTAGAACAAAAAGGAGAGGACGTCCAGGCTACAGTTGGTCAACTCCATACTGGATGTGGATCGATGGTACTCCACAGCTCTAATTGTGGAACTACTGGTGGAGTGGAAAAAATTACAAATGGAATTTGATCTCTCCATTGGGAAAGCAGTGCACCAACTCCGCCAGACACGAGGGACCTTTTTATGAGCATGGAGACGAGGCCAGCTGCCTGCTGGCTCACCAGCTGAGAAAGCAGACAGCCACGAGTAAATAGTGCAGATGAAAGATAAAAAGGGCAGACTAGCCACGGCCTCAGACAAGATCAACAAGGCCTTTCCAACTTGCGTCCGGGAGCTGTACATCTCTGAACCCCCATAGGGGAACTTGAATATGAGACAGATTCTTGACAGACTGGACATTCTAGTCGTGGGGGAGGAAAGAAAACAGGGACTGGAAGCACCAATAGCACTGGGGGAAATAAATGGAAAGGGGAAATAAATGGAAAGTATCAACTCCATGCAGTCAGGGCAGGTATCGGGTCCAGATGGATTCCCAGTGGACTCCTATAAGAAATTTGTGGGAGATGTTCAATGACTCACTACATGCTAGCCCAGGCCTCAATATTGCTGATCCCAAAAAGGACAAACACCTGTCGGAGTGCGGGTCATACATGTTGTTCCTCCCCTACGGGAGGAACCCAGAGCAACCGGACACGCAGACAGGGGACAAAATGCAAACTCCACACAGTCACCCGAGGCTGGAATTGAACTCGCGTCCCTGGCACTGAGGCAGCAGTGCTAACCACTGTACTTCTGTGCTGTCCAATAACACCATGGGCGGGATTCTCCCAGTCCTGCGCCGGGCCGGAGAATCCCCGCGAATGGGCTACGCCGCCCTGACGCCGGCACGCGATTTTCTGCAGTGTAGAGAATTGGCGCCGGCGTGGTTAACGCGTCGCAGGCCGCTCCACAAGGCCAGCCCGCCGATTATCCGGGCCGAGCGCCTGTAAGAAAAGAGCCGAGTCCCGCCGGTGCCGTTCTAACCCTCTTTGGGGGGGGGGGGGCTCTGATGTGGCCTGGCCCGCGTTCAAACAGGTCTTGGAGCAGGCTGATGAATTACCCCCAAGCTTTGTGGAAGCCATCGTCCAACCCTCGGATGGTGTATTTGTCTTCTCCAGATGAAGAAATTCCGACAGGTCTGCCAGCCACTCTGCAGCTATGGGTGGTGCTGCTGACCGCCAGCCAAGCAGGATTCTCTGGGTGGCGATTAAGGAAGCAAATGCAAGGGCGTTGGCCCCCTTCCCCATATGGAGTTCTGGCTGGTCCGATTAACCCGAAGACTGGCACTCTCTGGCAAAAATCCACCCTCACCCCCACAACTTGGACAACGCCTCGAAGGAGGCTGTCCAGAACCCGACAAATGCCAGAACATGTGGGTGTGGTTGGCCGGGCCCCTTTGGCACCGTTCATACTTATCCACCACCTCTGGGAAGATCCTGCTCGTTCGGATTCTGGTTAGGTGCGCTCTGTGTACCACTTTAAACTGCATGAGGCTTAGCCTTGCTCAGGAGGCGGTGGAATTGGCCCTACTTAGTGTTTCGCTTCAGAGAGTCCTCACCCTACTCCCGTCTCTAGTTCATCCCCTCACTTCTGTCTTGTTCCATCCAGTGGTGCTTTCGCCCTTTCTAAAAGTCGTCTGTATATGTCCCCGCAGTTCTCTTTTTTCCCATACTGTTTGTATCCAGTAGATCCTTCAACATTGTGTCTCTCGGGGCTCTCGGGTACCTTGTCGTCTCCTTACGGAGACAGTTTTTGACTTGGAAATATCAGAGTTGCTATCCGTTCGGTAGTTCCAGTCTCCCCATCAGCTCTTCTCTGCAAGTCTGTCCCCCGTGTAAAAGTCCCTAATCACAAGCGTACCCCGTCCCACATAGATACATAGAAGATAGGAGCAGGAGGAGGCCTTTTGGCCCTTCGAGCCTGCTCCAGCATTTATCATGATCATGCCTAATCCTGCTTTCTTGCCGTAGTCTTTGATCCCATTCTCTCCAAGGGCTATATCTAGCCACCTCTTGAATATATTCAATGTTTTAGCATCAGCTACTTCCTGTAGTAATGAATTCCACAGGCTCAGCACTCTTTTGGGTGAAGAAATGTCTCCTCATCTCTGTGCGAAATGGTTTACCCTGAATCCTCAGGCTGTGATCCCTGGTTCTGGACACCCACCATTGGTAACATCTTCCTTGCATTACCCTGCCTCGTCCTGTTAGAATTTTATAAATCTCTGAGATGTCCCTCATTCTTCTGAACGCCAGTGAGAACAATCCTAACCTAGTCAATCTCTCCTCGTATGACAATCCTGCCATCCCTGGAATCAGTCTGATAAACCTTCACTGCACTCCCTCGAAAGCAAGAACATTCTTCTTCAGAGAAGGAGACCAAAACTGCACACAATATTCGAGGTGCGGCCTCACTAAGGCCCTGTATAATTGCAGCAGCACATCGCTGGTTGTGTAGTCGAAACCCCTCGCAATGAAGGCCAACATACCATTAGCCTCCTTTACTGCCTGCTGCACCTGCATGCTTACCTTCAGACTCCACCTTGTGAAAGTGGCGTCTAGCATAGCTGGTGGGAACCTGTGGTTGCCACAGATGGGGGAAATGGGACATCTCTGTTAAGCCTGTGTTGTCTCATCTGGTTCCAAGTCCTTAGTGTTGCTGCCGCCGCTGAGCAGGATGTGTGTTTTTCCGGCGGGGATGGGAGCGCTGTCGTGGTGAGGGCTCGGAGGGACAAACCCCTGCAAAAGGACTCCTCCAACCTCGCTCATACATGCTCGGTTCCCATACCCATCCCCTCACCCTTTCGGCTGTGGCTGCCCAATGGTAGTATTGCAAGTTCAGAAGAGTCAGGCCGCCCATGCTCCTTCTCTGCAGTGGTGTCTTAGGGATTCTTGGATTCTTCACCCTCCATACAAACGCCATAATCATTTTATCTATTCTTTGGAAAAAGGCCTTGAGGATGCATCCCATTTCCCCTCAGGATCTTGCATATTTCAATAAGATCACCTCTCATTCATCTAACTCTAATGGGTACAAGTTCAACCTTTCTTCATAAGAAAAGCTCTTCATCCCAGGAATGAATCAAGTGTACTTTCTCTGAACTGCTTCTAATGCAGTTATATCCTTTCTCAAATAAGGAGACCAAAACTGTACACAGTACTCCAGTTGTTGTCTCACAAAGCTTCTTTACAGGTGTAATAAAACTTCCCTACTTTTATATTCCATTCCCCTTGCAATAAATAGCAACATTCTATTTGCCTTCCTGATGACTTGCTGTATCTGCTTACTAATTTTTCCTGGTTCATGTATCAAGGCGCCTAGATGCCTCCACGTTCTACAGTCTCTCTCCATTTAAATAGTATACTGATTTTCTGTTCTTCCTCCCAAAGTGGACAAGTTTGTATTTCCCCACATTATCCATTTTCCAAATTTTTTGCACGTTCATTTGAACTATCTATATCTCTTCTTAGACTCTTTTTTTAGTGTCATCAGCAAATTTAGCTACCATACATACGGTCTCTTCATCCAAGTCACTGATACAGATTGTAAATAGTTGAGACTCCAGCATTGATCCCTGTGTCACTCCACTGGTTACATATTGGCAATCTGACCCATTTGCTTTCTCTGCTTCCTGTTAGCTCACCAATCCTTTATCCAAGCTAATATGTTATTCTCAACAATGAGCTTTTATTTTTTTTTGTAGTAACATTTTATGTGGCAGCTTATCAAATGCCTTTTGGAAATCCAAGAATACTACATCTACAGGTACTCCTTTATCAATCTTGCTTGATATTTCCTCAAATAACTCTAATAAATTAGTTAAACACAATTTCCCTTTCACAAAATCATGTTGACTCTGCCTGATCACATAAGTTTCTAATTATCCTCCTATAACTTCCTTAATAATTGATTCAGCATTTTCCAGTGACAGAATTTAGGCTAACTAGCCTATAGTTTTCTGATTTCTGAATCACACTTTTCTTAAATAAAGGTGTTGCATTTGCTTTGTTCCAATCCACTGGGAACCTTACGGAAACAGTCATTTTGGAAGATTATAACCAATGCATTGACTATCTCTGTAGCCCTAGGATGCAGGCCATCGTATCCTGGGGACATGTCAGCCTTTAGTTCTAATGGTTTTTCCAGTACCTTTCCCAGTGATGGTGATTGTTTTTTAAGTTCCTCCCTTCCTTTCACCACTCAAATTTCAAGTATTCTTGAGAAGTTTTCTAAGTCTTCTAGAATGAAGACAAACACAAAGTACTTCAGCCATTTCCTTGTTTCATATTAACTCCTCAGACTTGCTCTTTAGAGGACCAATGCTCATTGCAAGAAAATACCTTTATTGAGTTCCAGTTCCTCAAACCACCACATCAGAAATTTAACTTGATTGATTGATTTGATTTATTGTCACATGTACCGAAGTACAGTGAAAAGTATTTATCTGCGGCCGAGGGTACGTACATAGTAGACAAAAAGAATAATCAACAGAACTTTATCAAATCTGTTCCGCAACGACGAGGGCAAAGATAATTCAGAATCATTTCCAGGTACAATCACAAAGCAGTTCATCCCTGGTGCCTGCAGGTGATCAAATGGCGACGCAAATAACTTGTGTTTTTAAATGTTAAATAGTGCTAACGTCCATCTTTGGAATTTCAATTCTAATTAAAATGCCCATCTCAATTCACACCAAGGTACAATAATACTGAGAACTTAACCCTGCTGATGAATTTTCAAACTGATGTTCTATATTGCGATAAGAGCAGCAGCCTTCCTTCCCTGAAGCACATAATTTGCATCAGTTGGGCTTTTGTAACAATTCACCACCTTCGTAGTTAGTCTTGCTGATGCCAACCTTTTATTTCCGTATCTACTGTAAAAATACTGAATTCAAATTCACTAATGGCTACGGTGGGATTTGAACTCTTATTTTCTGGAATATTAGTCCAGGCATGTAGATTATTAATCTAGTAACATTAAACTGCTTTGTTGTCCTTGTAACAATAGTAAATGTCTGCAACTTTTTCATTGCCGAGAAACAATTTGGGCAACCGAATGCCTACTCTACCTGTGCTACACTGCACAAATGAAACAATCTATAGCACAGCCAGTTTGAGCTAGTTTAACTGATTTCACAATGTATTAATTATCTTTGTTTATCAAATTAAACAGTTGGTGTTTCAGTGTTGCAAATGCTCCAAGCTGGTATCCACATTTCGGAGAATCCCAAATCCGTACGAGCAATATTTTGGTGTACATGTATCTGTATGCAATATTGAACAAAGGTGCAAGATTGTTAGATTATCAACTACAACAACAGCTTGTGTTTATAAAATGCCTTTAATGTAGTAAAATGTCCCAAGGCACTTTGCAGGAATGTTATCAAACAAAAGTTGACACTGAATCACCTACGGTGATATTAGGACAGTGGCCAAAACCTTTGTCAAGGAGAGAGAGGTGGAGAGGTTTAAGGCGTCCCAGAGTTTACAGTTTCGGCAACCGAAGGCTTTGGTTAACGGTGACGTGATTAAAATTGGGGAAAGCGCAAAAGGACGTAATTGGGCGAGCTCGGATGTTTCGAAGGGCTGGAGGAGATTACAGAGATGGAGAGGAGTACAGCAATTTGGATTTGAAAATAAGGGTGAGAATTTCCATGTTAGGGCATTGCTCAACTAGGACCAGTGTAAGTTGGTGAGCTTATATGAGTGATGGATGAATGGGACATGCTGTGAGTCAGGATATTGTCTGCAGAGTTTTGGATGAGTTTAAGTTTATGGCGGATATAAAAACAATGGAATGCTGACAAGGAGATGATTGGAATATCAAGTCTAGAAATAATGAAGGCGTGGATGAGGGTGTCAGTAGCAATTGAATTGATCATCAATTGGAGGTTTGGTCTTCCATATTCCAGGAATGCAATTTAGCTCCCTCCATTTCTGTACATCGACTTCTGATTATGGTTACTTGAAATGGTTCCTGTGTGTTTTCATTCAATATTATGGCCTCAATGAGCTGTATCTGTCAACAGCTGAGATTCTTGGTCACAGGAGTGTATAAACAGACATGGGAATAACACCTCAAGCAGTTGTGGCATAGAGCTTGCCAAAAGATTGTCCCTGATGTTTTATTAATTCTACGAACAGAATTCAGTGACGCAAAAATGCAAAATGTACTTTGTCATCCATCTATGAGAAGAATTTCATTTTTTAATGTGAACTTTTGCTATATTGAACAAGGAAGTGTGTGATTGCTACAGGTAATCTAACATTAATTATGAAACTGTGATTTTAAACTAAATTAAGCCGTGGGAAATTTGGTGAAACCTTTACAAGTATCATATTAACTAATGCTCAAACCAGGTTGACTTGATTTTTTCGTTCTTTTTGTTTTTATAAGGATGTCAGCTGCCCAGTGTCAGGAGCGCAGGGTGCACGGGATGCTCTGTAGCTGGGTGCGGGTCTCACTTGTGCCTGACACTATGTCGCCCCTCACCCCCTCTGGGGAACTCCCAGAATCTGGCACATCATAATTGAAGGTTCTTTTGTTTTTTTTCTGCCTCTGTAGATAGTTCAGGCAGTGCCCTATTGGGCCCCCCTACACCAACACTCCAACTCTTTCTCCCCCCCCACTCCCCACCAACCCCCTTCCTTTCTCTTCTGTTGGTACAGAGACGAGGGTATCTGGTCTCTCCAGCATAAAGTTTAGTGCTTGTACCATTTGTTTTTTTCAGAAATGTGTTGTGAACTGTTTTTAATAATCAGAGTATCCACCCCCCTCCCCGTACGTTGGTACTGAGGGGAGGGTACCCTGTTTCTCCAACACAAAATTAGTGTTTGTACCGTTTGGCCTTGTATATATTTTTTACTGTTTTAATAAAAAGATATGGCCAATTCACCTAGCCTGCATATCTTTGGGTTGTGGGGGTGAAACCCACACAAACACGGGGAGAATGTGCAAACTCCACACGGACGGTGACCCAGAGCCGGGATCAAACGGGGTCCTCAGCGCCATGAGGCAGCAGTGCTCAGCACTGTGCCACTGTGCTGCCCGCTAATCTAGACTGGCGCTGTGCTGTACTTTGGGAGTGTGTTAAGATCACAAGGCGGTCAGTGGAAACGTTTCTAAGGTATCCTGAAAGCCTACTTGAAGAAGATAGGCTTTGACCTCAACAGTTGGAAAGAGAGTCCCCTGGACTGCCACGATGGCAAGCCCTGCTTCACCAAGGTGCAGCTGCTTTTGAAACAAGGTGCAGCTGCTGATGAAGGTGAGAGCAATACAAAAGCTCAAGAATGTGTACAAACCATCGTTGACCACAGAATGACCAACTAACTAATGACTGGTTGCTGATTTGGTGTTTCTTTCCCCTCTCTTAATGCTGTTTCTCGCTTCCCTAACCTTTTACTTTCCCTTTTCTAGCTCCTTTACCTTGCATTGATTTAACCCCTATCTCTTACAACCGCGCTCTCGCTCTCTCTCGCGCGCTCTCTCTCTCTCGCGCGCTCTCTCTCTCGCGCGCGCTCGCTCTCCGCGAGAGAGAGAGAGAATCTTATTAACATTCCTCTGGAGCTGAAATGTTGATTAATCTCGTTGCTGTTTGTGGGCTTTTGCTGTGTATAAACTTCTGACATATTTATCCAGATAATTGACAACACCTCAAAAAGGTAATTCATTGGGTGTGAGAATTTGGAAGGTTTGATAGATGTGATGAGTTATTTTCCTGTTTTTCTTTCTCTAGCGGAGTTTACATGGCTAAGTTGGGAAGGATTTGAAAACAAATTATAGCTGCCAAAGTCCTGGAACATATTATTATCTCTTAAATTCGTTCCCATCTTTCCCAGAACTCCATGCTTAAATTCCTCCAATCAGGTTCCGCCGTACTAGAGTATCAAAACAGCTATTTCCAAAATCACAAATAACATCCTATGTTGCATCGGGAAATTTTCCTTCCTCCTGTTTATTATCTCCGAAGGCATGTCGTTCGATTTTGCATGTATGTTGATGTCACCTACCTCCCCACCATCTCGTGTGACTCCTCCACTAAATTAACACTGCTTGTCTGACCGAGTACTGGGTGAACAGAAATTTCCCCTAATTAAATATTGGGAAGACTGAAGCCATTGTTTTCGATCCTGTTTCAAACTTCCATTCCCTCACTACCAAGTTAATCCGCCTCCATGGCAATTGTCTGTTGACAACCTTGATATTATATTTGATCCTAAGATGTGTTTCCAACCTAGTATTCATGAGATTTCTATGACCAGAGTTTTTCCAAACTGAGGATCGTGACCCATGGGAGGGTTACAGAGCAATTGGTCGTGGGGTTCCCAATCGCGGGAGAAGTGGCCAATGACTGCGACTAGCTTTTAATAATGCCTGCCATGACCAGCTTTTAAATGCAAACTATGCAGTCATCCCACCAGAAGTGGCGGCAGAGAGCAGGTCACGCGGCCGGCATGTACACTGACGTCACGTGCATTGTATGTCCATGCTTTTGGCACAAAATTACGGAGAAGAGATCCCTCCATTTTCTAGCTGCGAGCAAGCAATGCAACAGGACTGTGAAGAACTTAAGATGGATAGTTTTGTTATAAGGAAGAGAGGGCCAGAGATGCAAACAGGCCAGGACCTCACCACTGAATCTGCTGGAGAGAGCTGCTCAGGAGAGTCCACGGCAGGACAAAGCCTTGCTAGTATGAGCTGTATACAGCGAGCCAGGACCTCTGGTGAATAGCCACCTAAGATGGAACTGAAATCGGGAACAAAGCAGAATAAAGATGATTTCTTGAGGTTTGGCTTTGATAATTGTGCCAATGCAAATCCGTATGTGAAGACCATGTGTGTTATAATGCAGGGAAGTACTGGTAAATGAGAGTTGAATGCTCACTATGTCTTACCTTGCAGTCATCTTTTCAATTTTATGCCTCATGGTGCCCAGGTCCCAGGTTCGATCCCAGCCCTGGATCACTGTCCGTGTGGAGTTTGCACATTCTCCCCGTGTTTGTGTGGGTTTCGCTCCTACAATCCAAAGAACTACTATTGCATTCAAGATCTCGAAACTTAAAATTACTCCGGGCGACACCTTGGATGAAGATAGGTTTGGGTTTGTAAGTGTAATCCTTGCAGGGCACCTTGATACAAAAACTGAGATTCCACTCACTGAAATAAATACAATGTCTAAAGAGTCACTCATTGAACTGAATCCTGACATTCTAACCCTCTTGGCTAAAAGTGTTGAGATGAAGGTTACATCCATGCAAGTAAAACTGTTTGAAAAGATTGAGGTACGAGTTTACCCAATAACTACACTCGGAAAGGAAATGGATGAAGCTGGGAAAATACAGGAAACTGAGGAGACTCTGGAGACACTGGCCGCTTAATTATCAAATGAAGGTTTTGAAATGACACAGAAGATCCTGGAAGAATTTGGATTTCACCTCATGACAGAAAATGATTCTACCTTATTGAAATGGGATGATGGGGATAGAAACATTTTTGTTTTCACCTTTGCTGCTCTAAGTATTCTCAGTGCTTTACGTAAGTGAGCAGAGATGAAATGATTCACATCAGTCATACATCGTCCTTGCTAATATAACTCTTTCCTTTCCATCATCTTGTTAACTCAAGGCTGTTTACTCTTCTACCCACTGAAGATGTTGTCCTCACTGTGACAATGATGACAACATCCTAACAAATTCCCCTGAGTGTCCAAGGCTGTGCAGGTTAGGTGAGGTTTTGGGCATAGGGCGGGGGAGTGGTTCTGGGTAGGGTGCTCTTTTAGCAGGTGGTGCAGATTTGATGGACCTAATGGCTTCCACCTGCACTGTGGGGACTCTTGAGTATAAATCGGTTTTTTGGGTGTAAATTCTCTGCATTATAATTTTATTGTTGGTGCATGCTCTTAAACTGTTGCAATAGTTGATAAGGTAGAACAGCTAAGAATTAATTGAGAAATGAATGCGTCTTTCAAATAAGATGTTTCACTTTTATGAAAAATGGGACATGTCAGAAATGTAGGAAGTTAACAAGATTAACAGTGAACCTGAGATGGAAATACAATAACAGACAAATAACAAGATTAGCAGGAGTGTAGGGGCATTGAGGTGTGAATGGCCTGATCAGAAATATTGTTTACCAGATGTCAGTGGGACTATAAAAATTATAATTTCTAAAGACAAGGTATTTGAGCGAGGTAGACAGCAGAATCCACAGAGGGAAATACTCAGTGTGGAAACTGGGTAATTCTCCATCCAACAGTCAAACAGGCCAGTTCCATCTGTGATCCAAGCCGTGGAGGTCTGTTCCATCTAAAATTTAGAGCCATGGCAAATTGCAGATATTTTCTTAAAGTTTTGTTATCTCGCTGAACCAGGAAGAAATGTTTTACCAGAAGTGTAGACTTAAGCCAAAAGAAAATGGGCGAGTGGGGTGCATTGGCCATGCTAGATTGCCCCTCGGTGTCCAAAAGAGTAGGTGAGGATTGGGTGGGAGCCTCGATGGGGTGCTCGTTTGGAGGGTTGGTGTAGACTTGATGGGCCGAATGGTCTCCTTCTGTACTGTAGTAATTCTATGATTCTGTGTGTAGGGTAGGTGGATTGGCCTCGCTAAATTGCCTCTTAATTGATAAAAATGAATTGGGTACTCCAAATTTATATTTAAAATATTTATATTCATGGGCGTTATTCATTATGCACTTTCGAGAATTGGATTGCATCGAACATTGGGAGGGTTGGGGGCAGGAGGACTGACTGTATGTGTTAATGGTGACTATGGGTGATTCCTGATTCCTTTTTGTTATTTGTTTATGTTAATATGCTGTTTGGGGATTTGGTGAGAGGATGAGATTGTTGTTATTGATTTGGGGATTGACATTGCATTCATTACTGATTATTGTTGGTGGGTGTAAATTTGGGAGAAAGTGTGAAAAAGGAGAGTAAAAATAGTTTTAAAAATTGTTAATTCTGCTAAGTAAATATAAGTTCTCCGCATTTTGCGTTTATAAGATAAAACATCTAGGCATTGTGAGGTGTGAGAGAATTGTTACACGGGCATGTCCAAATTGAATCATAGGACTTAATATATTGATAGATCTATATTTTAATTTCCATATTGTCATGGAAATTATTTCTGGAATGTCAGTTGATTTTAATGTTTCAGAATTTTTCTAATCATAAAGTTTTGTACTTTTAGGGAAAGCACCGTTGGAGGGAGGATCAGCCCGGATGTCTATCTTTATTCTACTCTCTACCTTCTCCTCGGCTGCTTTTGTTATGTACCTGGTATACCGAAATTTTCCAGAGCTTGATGAGTAAGTATTTATATAATTGAAAGGAAGCCTAAGCATGTGGCATGTTAAAATGCCTCCAAAGCTTCATGCAGTTATTTTTTTTCATGTGTGCTCTTTCTGTAGGCAAGTGCAGTAGTCATTGAGTGCTACAAAAAGAACAAAATAAATTACTATAGAGCAGGGATGGGCAAACTACGGGCCGCATGCGGCCCGCCAAAGGACTTTATGCGGCCCACCAAGATCAAGTCATTAAAAAAAAAATTAAAAAAATTAAGGTTAATGGGGGGGGGGGGGGGGGGGGGGGGGGGTTGGGTTACTTACTGGTATAGGGTGGATACGTTACTTACTGGTATAGGGTGGATACGTTGACTTGAGTAGGGTGATCATTGCTCGGCACAACATCGAGGGCCGAAGGGCCTGTTCTGTGCTGTACTGTTCTATGTTCTGTGTTCTATATGAGGCGCCCAGAATCATAACCGGGTGAAGTAATTATCTTACTTAATATACTATGCGGCCCTTTAAAATTGTGAATTTCTGAATGTGGCCCTTGCACGGAAAAGTTTGCCCACCCCTGCTATAGAGTTTCTATGCCCCACTTTGGAATATCGTGTTCAATTCTGGTCGCCACACCACCAGAAGGATGTGGAGGCTTTGGAGAGGGCACAGAAGAGGTTTGCCAGGATGTTGCCTGGCATGGAGTGCATTAGCTATGACGAGCGGTTGGATAAGCCGGGTTTGTTCTCACTGGAACGACGGAAGTCGAGGCGTGACCTGACAGAAGTATGCAAAATTATGAGGGGTATGGACAGAATGGGTAGTCAGAAGCTTTTTCTCAGGGTGGAAGGGTCAATTACTGGGGGACGTAGGTTTACGGTGCGAGGGGCAAAGTTTAGAGGAGATGTCTGTGGGAAGTTTTTTTTTTTTTACACAGAGGGTAGTGGGTGCCTGTTACTCGCTGCTGGAGGAGGTTGTGACGTTTAAGCGGCATCTTGACAAATACATGAATAGAGGGATACGGGCCCCGGAAGTGTAGAAGGTTTGAGGTTAGACACGCATGGTCGGGGCAGGCTTGGAGGGCTGAAGGGCCTGTTCCTGTGCTGTAGTTTTCTTTGTATTGTATATATTTTTGTTGTTGAATTTGTTGAGACATAACTGGTCAACAGCACACCAGAATCTTGTTCTGGATTGTACCTTTATTTTGCATCAGTATAGGCAAACAATGTATGTTACCCCAAACTTAGTCGATTTAACTGTTTAAATAATGCACTACTGCAAGCAGCCTACATAGTCTATTTAAAAAGAGTTTCTATGCACCACGGCAAATAGATTTTATGATTTTAAACTGGAGAAAGATCTCCTAATTAAAGGCAGGGTAAATTCACATGCAAAAGACTGGGAATAGAGGATAGTTACACAGTGATACTATATGTAAAATCAATCTGAATCATTTGCAGTTCTGCGATTTTGAGTTTTGATCACTGCGGTACTTAACCAGAATGGAGATGCTTGGTATCACTGTTTCTGGCCAAAATAAATTTAATTGAATATTTTTTTAAAATATTTTTATTTGTGTTTTTCACGTTTCATTATAAACTTTACATGGCCAAAATACGTATTTACCATAATTTACATACGTTGTGGTTCAGGCAGTAATTTGCCAACATCCTGTCTCTTGCGGAACAATAATTATATAAACATCTGTTAATGGCAGTAGAATGTGAAATCCTTGAAAGAGAATTCAAGAGCATTTCTTGTGTATCTTTATTCCAATGTGTAGGTCATCTTCCTGTTGAATCCTCTGGCAGCCTTCTGTCTGGTGAGACGATGGTTTACGCCTTGGTAGTCAACTCTGTGCTAAACGTAGGATAGCACGGTGGCGCAGTGGGTTAACCCTGTTGCCTCATGGCGCCAAGGTCCCAGGTTCGATCCCAGCTTTGGGTCACTGTCCGTGTGGAGTTTGCACATTCTCCCCATGCTTGTGTAGGTTTCGCCCCCACAGCCCCAAAAAAAAGATGGGCAGGCTGGGTGGTTTGGCCATGCAAAATTGCCCCTTAATTGGAAAAAAATGAATTGGGTACTCTTTTTAAAGAAAAAAAAATTTTTTTAAACAAAAAAAAGCTCTGTGCTAAACATTACCTGCTGGGCTCAGGAGCCTCATTCTGACGTTGCATTCTTTGCTGCATTTGCTGCAGATGAAGGCAATAGGCTGAGAAGATGCAAGATTTACTGGCCTCTGTTTTCACTGGACCCTCTTCTCAGCCAGGTGAACTTTCTGTTCTTGCCTCTTCCAATGTCCTTTTGAACAGTCACTCTCCAGAGGTCTGGTCATCAGCGGCTGTCTTCCAGTTGTCTGTATCGATGTCTGCCTTCTTCATATCTCATTTGCAGGTGTCCTTGTAACAGGTATAGATGTCCAGTCAGCCATGACTCACTGGTCAGTTCACTGTACAGAAGGTCTTTGGAAATATGGCCGATTATTCATCCGATGAGCATGACTGGGCCATCACAGGTGTCAATGGCTTAGAGTCTCCGAGACTCCCCTTGTTAAGATAACCAAACTCCACATGACAGTTTGGCTCACTCTAGCCCAGAACCTGCGCATTACTATTCTCAGTGCATACGCTCCGACACTGGAGGCTAGAGGCCAGTCCAAAGAGAGATTTTACTCCAGCCTCAAACAATCCTTGGCCCCAGTCCCAACGGACAACAAGCTAATTCTCCTTGTGTCACTGCACCAACGTTCTTCTCGCTCTTCCTTGTTGCAATGCTCCATCTCCCCCCTCAGCAAGCTGGAATGGAGCTAAACTACAGAACAAATGGGAATCTGTTCAAATTCTGCCTGCTGGCCAGATCCTAGGTTTACCATTCTCTGCCAATAAACTACAGTATGCAGATGATGTTTGCATCTGCTCACACCTTCAATCCATTGTCCACACCTTCACCAAGGTGTTCGAAAGCATGGGCTTTACACAAAGCATCCATAAGTCAAAGATTCTTTACCAACCTGTCGTTGCTACACCACATTGCCTCCCAATTATCAAAATCCTCGACAAGGCCATGGACAACATAGACCATTATCCATACCTTGGGAGCTTTACTCTCAACAAGACGTACATCGACAGCGAGGTTCAACACTGCCTTCAGCGTATCAGCACAGCCTTTGTTTGCCAGAGAAACAGTGTTTGAAGACCAGAACCTCAGACCCAGCATCAAGCTCATGTTCTACAGAGCAGTCGTGATACCCACCCACCTATATAGAACATAGAACAGTACAGCACAGAACAGGCCCTTCGGCCCTCAATGTTGTGCCGAGCCATGATCACCCTACTCAAACCCACGTATCCACCCTATACCCGTAACCCAACAACACCCCCTTAACCTTACTTTTATTAGGACACTACAGGCAATTTAGCATGGCCAATCCACCTAACCCGCACATCTTTGGACTGTGGGAGGAAACCGGAGCACCCATGCCTCAGAGTCATGGACTACAGACAATAGGCACCTCAAAATCCCTGGAGAAGTACCACTAGTATTGCTTCTGGAAGAGTCTGCAAATCCATTGGCAGGATTCGACACACCAATGTCAATGTTCTTGCTCAGGTCAACATCCCCAGTATCTAAGCATTGAATATGCTCTATCCGCCCCACTGAGCGGGCCATATTGTCCGCATGCCTGGCACAAGACTCCGAAACAAGTGCACTCCTCAGATCTTTGCGGCTGCAAGCTTTCGGAGCACAGGGGGAATGGTTCAGGGACAGCCTCAAAGCCTCCTTGAAAAAAATGCATCATCCCACCGACATCTGGGAATCCCTGGCCCAAGACCACTCAAAGTAACGGAAAAGTAGCTGGAAGGAGCTGAGCACCTGGAGTTTCATCAGCACGAGCAAGCTGAAACCAATTGTGAAGTGAAAGGTGAGTCATGGAACCTGGGCACCCCACCCACCCACAACAATTTGGGCAGCACAGTAGCATTGTGGATAGCACAATTGCTTCACGGCTCCAGGGTCCCAGGTTTGATTCCGGCTTGGGTCACTGTCTGTGCAGAGTCTGCACATCCTCCCCGTGTGTGCATGGGTTTTCTCCGGGTGCTCCGGTTTCCTCCCACAGTGCAAAGATGTGCAGGTTAGGTGGATTGGCCATGCTAAATTGCCCTTAGTGTCCAAAATTGCCCTTGGTGTCCAAAATTGCCCTTGGTGTTGGGTGGGGTTACTGGGTTGTGGGGATAGGGTGGAGGTTTGACCTTGGGTGGTGTGCTCTTTCCAAGAGCCGGTGCAGACTCGATGGGCCGAATGGCCTCCTTCTGCACTGTAAATTCTATGATTTAAAAAAAACTCCAACGTCCGCCTGCCCCACCTGTGACAGACAGTATGTCACGCATTGGACTCCTCAGTCACCTGAAAACTAATTTTTGGTGTGGACATAAATCATCCTCGACAGAGAGACTGTCTAAGAAGTGGAATTAACACGCTCCAGGACCTCTGAGATGGAGAACTTGACCCTTCGAGAGATGCCAAGAATACATCTGACACAGTGAAAATGGAAACTGTTCAGCCTTTTCTCTTGCTGGGTCTCAACTGTAGAGGAGTACACTGAGGACATTGAGTTGGTAGAATTATAATTTGGTGTTGTTTCACATGCAACTTCAGCTGGACATAACAGCTACAGCTTTTCCAATGCACATGCGTCAAATAACAGATTGCTGATGGCTGTGGAGCCTAGATATATGAATCTATCCACAACCTCCTGCATTGCATTATCAATGCTGTTTCATGGTATTGTAATGTTTGGACCATGGCAATCCTTTCCTGATGCTGATGGTCAAACTAAATTCCTTTCAGACATAAGACATCGAAATCCTTTCAGGAGTGAGAGTCTGACTATTTGCCACTGAAGGTGTTCCTTGGTGTGGATTGTTCTGTGGCATCATCAGCATAGAGCAACTCTCAGAAGACACACACTTTTGTCTTGGATTGTGCTGTATGCAGTGCAAACAAGTTTAATATTGTTATCACACACATTAAAAATTATCCTCTGCAAGAATTGTTTAACATCAGATGATGTAGTTCTTTTCATTGCTCACTGGATAATTACGCCACCTTAGATTCATAATATCTCCGCTTGGATTCTTGATTTGTGCTGAGTTCCAGCAGCTCTGATTACTACTGTCAACCTTGGTATGCCAAGGAGGATAAAAATTGACCTGGCATTCTTCTGATTTCCATTCAATGACCCCTACTGGTAAGGTTCTTTGAATGTTGGATGAGAATAATCACACAAAACGTTACGGTGATCCTGCAATTTAAACAGCTTATTATTATGGCTCAAACATGAAAAATGATCAAAAAGGGAACTTAGCAGAGAGCTGTTTTGGAACTGTGCTCCATGATAAAATGTTCAATAATATCCAACTGTCTGTCTACTCCTGTATTTTACCGCTTTTTCCTAGTTTACTCTGGTTTTTAAGTGATGCATGTTCAGTTGTACATATTTTCACCAATGTACACAGTATGAATTTAGCACACCATAGTATGAAACATGTATGTTGAAAATTAAATTCTGAAAAATCAAAGTTAATTAAATTCAATTAACTAATCCAACATCGACTCTATCCTGAAACAATACCTTTTATTCCTTGTCCTCATCTTCAAATCTCTCCATGAGTTGGCACCAGCCTATCTATCTCTGAATTTCTCCAGGCTTAAATCCATGTCCACTACCATCAGTCTTCCAAATCTGCATTTTGGTATATACTATGCCCTTCTCTTTGGTGACAGACCCAAAATCCTTTCACCTTAAAAATCCTGTCTGAAACCCTTTGCTCTCTTTGTTTTTTTTTAACTTGCCCAAAATTATTTCGACCAAACATTTGGTCATCTACCCTGAAGCAATGTTGGTTCAATTACATACGTGTGTATTTTTCACTCCCTGCCTTTGTAAAGCCCCTTTTGGAATATTTTAAAAGATATAGACAATATATAAATCAATTATCAAATCACTGTTGTCACAACACCTTAGCTAGTGCATGGTCAATTCTAGCCACATTTGACTCCGAGTCGCAACGCAGGTGAAAGTATCTTCATTTGAAATACTTAAGGCCCTTGGTTGAGCCCAATAAACTACAGTTACCGGGTTTGTAACTTTAAAACATATAAGTAACCTTTGTATGTAATGAAACTGACATAAAATGTAACTGACTATCTACTATCCCTTTCCCAAGCCCATGTTCCTAACTTGCCCCACTCTCTACACATGCCCAGACAAACAACACAGCAGGGAAAGGATGGTGGAAAGGAAACAAAAATAAAAAGATGAGGCTCTCTGATGCACTGGGATGACTTCCAATCAATGTCTTTCTGAAGTTCAGGCTTTCATTTTTGGTACTTTCTTCTAGGCTTGAGATAGTTTTCTCTGACAAGGTTGTCTACTTTGCAGACTCAGCATCATTTCAGGTTCACAGCAAAGGATGTGCCGGCCATTCACTCCTTTCAAAACAATAGAGCAGTTCTTCCACTTCAGCAAGCAAGAGAGACATCTTTTCACTTCCAAAGTTTCTCTCAGAAAGCATCATGCAGGAACAGTGATGGCATAGTGGTAGTTTAACTAAACTAGTAAACCAGAGACCCAGAGTAATGCTCTGGGGACCCGGGTTCAAATCCCACCACAGCAGATGGTGAAATTTGAATTCAATTAAAAAAAAAGGTCTAACTTTTTATTTGGTGTAACTGTTATCAATTGTCTTAAAAACCCATCTGGTTCTCTAATGTCCTTTTAGCGAAGCAAATCTGTCATTCTTACCTGACCTGGCCTTAACTGTCCCCTGAATTAGGGAT
This sequence comes from Scyliorhinus canicula, assembly GCF_902713615.1. NCBI lineage: Eukaryota > Metazoa > Chordata > Chondrichthyes > Carcharhiniformes > Scyliorhinidae > Scyliorhinus > Scyliorhinus canicula. Next base: position 169,080,018 of record NC_052154.1, on the reverse strand, counting down.
AGGCAACAAATGCTGGCCCAGCCGGCCATGCCCACATCCCATGAATTAATTTTTTAAAAATCGCGACTTCTGGTGACAGGGACGTGCTGAGCAGTCGCACATCAGGTGGCTCTCCACCACAACATAGCAAAATAGGCACTTTTGGCCACATTTAGCCTGGAAAATCGGACCCACACATCCCCTCATCCACAAAGACAACCGAGAGGAAAAGGATGCCTGGAAGCAGTAGCCCGGGAAGCCAGAAATTGCGGAAAAAGGCATGAGCAGCGAGCAAGCGGGTCAGCGGACCCACAAAGCATGGCCACCCATGAGAGAGGGTGGGGAGGTAGGGAGGCAGATAGAAAGGGGGTTCACGGGTGGGGCGTGGGAGGGCAGAGAGGGAATCGAGACCATGGGAGGGACACAGCGATAAGGAAGGGAAGGGCTCTAGACTGGCTTCAGCAGGTCAAGTTTGGAAAGATGGAACCGTAAGCAGCTGCTTTGGAGAGTCCCTAAACTCCGTGCAGGAGCTCACCCACTTGGCGTACGCAACAGTTGGTGGCCATGTTTGGTGTGCTCTGGAAAAAGGGAAACCTCGGGGTGCAGGAATCCAGCCTTGTGGTGAGAACGGTGACTGTGGCCATTTTTGATAGCCCCCTAACAAAGGGAAGCCCCAGAGTACAGGGACGCATCCACCAGGTAAGTATGGTTGACCCATAGGAAGGGGGGAGGGGGGGGGGGGGGGAGAAACAGAAAGCCCCCATCGGGATAGTCACCTGGAACATTAGGGGACTTAACAGCCCAATGAAAAGACCTAGAGTCTTTGCCACCTGAAAAGTCTGAAAGCTGACATAGTCTTCCTCCAAGACACTCATCTGAGAGAGAAGAACCGACTGGGTAAGGAAGGGCTGGGTGGGTCAGACCTACCATTCCTGCTATGGGACGAGAGCTAGGAGGGTATCAATTTTGATGAGCAAGTGGACGGTGTTTACGGTGACAAAGATGGTTACAGACCAAGGGGGACGGTCTGCCATGGTCATCGGTGTTCCAGACAGGGCACCAGTAGTCCTGGTAAACGTGTACGTGCCCAACTGGAACATCACTGAATTTTGTGTACAGGACCCACTGATGGACAGATCAAACCTCAGAACAGGGAAAACGACAGGCATGGAAAGGGAACGTTTATGGAACAGATGGGGCAGTGGACCCATGGCGGTTCATGCACCAAAGTGAAGGAACCAAAAACTGAATGGGTGAGGATGGAGGGGGAGTCTGCCCAGAAACAACCCTCCGAGCCCACGCCACGACAGCGCTCCCATCCTCGCCAGCAAAGCACTCAACCAGTCCAGTGGTGGTAGCAACACTGAGAACACTTCAGTCTGCCTCGTTCCAGGAACACTCTTCTCGCCCTCGGAGTCCCATGCGCCCACACAAATCCCGTGATACTCCTGTTGACCCTCCTAAAAAAGGCCTTCGGGATAAGGATGGGGAGGCACTGGAACAGGAACAAAAACATCGGGAGCATCGTCATCTTAACGGACTGCACCCTCCCCGCCAGTGACAGCGGTAACATATCCCACCTCTTAAACTCCTCCTCCATCTGATCCACCAACCTTGTAAGGTTGAGCTTGTGCAGGGCCCTCCCAGCCATCTGGACCCCTAGGTACCTAAAGCTCTTCCCTGCCTGCTTCAATGGGAGCCGACCAATCCCCTCCTCTTGATCCCCCGGATGCACCACAAACAACTCACTCTTGCCCAGGTTCAACTTATACCCCGAGAAACCCCCGAATTCACTAAGAATCCTCATCACCTCTGGCATTCCCCCCACCGGGTCCGCCACATACAGCAACAGGTCGTCCGCATACAGCGACACTCGATGCTCCTCCCCACCCCAGGCCCCTCCAGTTCCCTGACTCCCTCAGTGCCATGACCAGGGGCTCAATCGCCAACGCGAAGAGCAAGGGGGACAGGGGGCACCCCTGTCTCGTCCCCCGGTACAGCCAAAAGTACTCCGACCTCCTCCTATCTGTGGCTACACTCGCCATCGGGGCCTCTTAGAGCAGCCTCACCCACCGGATAAACCCCTCCCCAAACCCAAACCTCTCCAACACCTCCCACAAATACTCTCACTCAACCCTATCAAAGGCCTTCTCCGCATCCATTGCCACCACTATCTCCGCCTCCCCTTCCATGGCCGACATCATAATGACATTGAGGAGCCTACGCACGGTCGTATTCAACTGCCTTCCCTTCACAAACCCCGTCTGGTCCTCGTGAATGACCCCGGGCACGCAATCCTCTATTCTAGTGGCCAGGATCTTTGCCAACAGCTTAGCGTCGGCGTTCAGCAGCGAAATCGGCCTATATGACCCGCACTGCAGAGGGTCCTTGTCCCGCTTCAGGATCAAGGAAATCAGCACCTGTGACATAGTTGGGGGCAAAGCCCCCCCCTCCCTTGCCTCGTTAAAGGTCCGGACCAACAGGCGGCCCAACAGGTCCAAATACCTTTTATAAAATTCCGCCGGAAACCCATCCGGCCCCGGCGCCTTCCCCGACTGACTGGCACCAACTCTTGAGTCACACGTTCATCTGGCCTGTTCTCCTATTTCTGTATTTGCCGGCACAGGGAATAATCCAGAGATTACAATCTTTCAGGTCCTGCTTTTTAATCTGTTATTTAGCTCCTGAATTCTTAATTCAAGACTTCATCCTTCATTCTACCTATATTGTTGGTACCAATGTGTAGCACTACCTCTGACTTATCAGACTTTCCCTTTGGGGTCCCCTGGAGCCGTTCAGAGACCTCTCTGACCCTGGCCCCAGGGAGGCAACACACCATCTTGTAGCTGCAGAAATGACTGTCTGTTCCCCTAACTGATGAATCTCCTATCACTATCACTCTTTCTTCTTCATCCCTTCCTGTACAGTTCTGCCTTAGAAAGAATTAGGTCTGCTCCTATTAAAGGCAGCAGTGTCTCTTTCATTTCCCATCCCAGCACCACCACCTCACACATCTCCGTCTTTGTCAATCAAATGAAACAAAGATTATTCATAGATGTGATTCAAAGAATGTAGAGGGTGAAACTGATCATCAAACAAAAAATGGTGTACTGTGGGAAATCTTTCAAAAGAAACTAAGGTGCATTTTAAATATTTTCTGTCCAGTAACAGCATTCAAATAATATTTGTCTTAAAATTTTGTTAACCTTGTCATTCTGTGTTTTGATCTTCAATAGAGAGGAGCGGAAGACCATTGTAATTCCTAAAGACATGGATGATGCTAAGGCATTGGGAAAGGTTCTTTCCAAATACAAGGACACCTACTATGTACAAGTATTGGTAGCATACTTTACCACATATATTTTGTATCCTTTTACCTGAAATCAGCACCATGTTTGCATACTAAAAAGGTGGCGCACTACTTTACTTTATTAAATAGATTCCACTCTTTTTTTGAGTTGTGCAATGTGCTTGTATCCTATGAACTATGGAAGAACACTTAGGTTTGAGCTTGGATAATGTGCTCTTGGTTTTGATAGTGTCACTGACCAGAGACCTGGAACAGATGTAAGACACATACACAAGAAAAAAAAATCAGAAGAGTCCATCTGTGCTGCACTTGTGATTCTTAGCATGAGGCGAAGTAGTTATGGTGAACTACTCAATGCTCGGAAGTAGTTGTGAAGGGAACTGAAAGCAGGTTCACATTGCCTTCTGTGTAAAAAATAAGATGACTTCACGGTTGCAGAATGTTCGAAAACCATATTTCCCTGTTAATAGACTTTGTGAAAATTAGCATGGGGTCCTTGTAGCCAGTCACTAGAACATTTTTGTTTTGCATTCTGGATGGAAATTATGGTAGATCCATTAGTTTATGAGATTATTTCCTTTTACAAAAGACAGCAGTAGGACAAATATTAGTACTTTTTGTTTTGGTATTGCGCGGAACACTTTATTTTTCTACTTTGCCTTTGAAGAACTTCTGTGCTTTAACTTGTACATGCAGCTTAACATTTGCTCCAGAGTGTTTTCACAGTTTGAGGAATGCCATCTTCATGCTGGATAAAATGATTGCCCTGTCCATCTATTTCCCATTATTTGTCTAAGCCTGTGAACGCAAGTGGGCTATTTAATGGCAACAAAACCACATGAACACTTTCAACATGAATTGCAAGAAAATAATCAAAAGCTGTAATACTGGCTGATTTCATTTCTCCCTCCTTAAACTATGGCACTGAGTCCATTTGCAGCAGCCTGACAAACTGGTTAAATCAACAGTGACCAAAGAGCAAGTTTCATCAGAATTCTGGCGCAGTAGCTTTTTCCCCTTCGTTTAATGGTATCAACTTGCATTTGCAGTAGAATGTTCATGGGATGTTATGAAACAAAATTTGGCACTGAGCCACAAGAGATATTAGAATAGATGATCAAAAGCCTGGTCAAGGAGGTAGGTAGAAGGAGCACATTAAAAGGAGAGAGGGGCAGAGAGGTTTGGGAATGGACTTCCAGAGTTTGAAGCTTCGGCAGCTAATGACATGACCTCGAATGGTGGAGTGATGAGAATCAGGAATGGACAAGAGTTCCGAATTGGGGGAGTGTAGATATCTCATCTCGGAGGTTTGTAGAACTGAGGATGCTGCAAAAATAGGGAAATCCAAGACCATGGATGAATTTGAAAAAAAGAATGAATTTTTAAATTGAGGCTTTGCCAGACTGAGTGTCACTGTTGGTCTTGTATATAGGGGTGATGATTGAATGGGATGTTTGAGTTATGATATGGGCAGCAGAAATTTGAATGAGCTTATTTTATGAAGGGCACAGATTGGGTGGGTGGCTGGAGATCATTGAAATAGTTGAAACTAGAGGTAACAAAGGCATAGATAAAGGTTTCAACAGCAGCTGAGCTGAGGCAAGGTGGAGGAGGTGGAAGTAGGTAGCTGTGATAATAGAGTGGACATGGGGCGGAAGCTCATATGTGGATTAAACAGGACAACGAGGTTGGATAAAGTCTATGTTCAGCCTCAGACAGTTGCCTTGGAGTGGGATGCAGCCAGTGCTGGCGAACATGGCTTGTGTTTGGGCTCCCTCTCCCTCTCCCACCACCCACCCAGGACATGACTCTCCCTCTCCCACCACCCGCCCAGGACATGACTCTCCCTCTCCCACCACCCGCCCAGGACATGACTATTATGATTGTTGGATACTGCTTATGTGATAACGTGAGTTAAAATGTAGTTTCAGATATATTTGCTTGTCGGAATGAGAGTCTAAGGGTCTTGTTACAGAATCTCTTCCCTTTAACTGGAAGATTGGCACAATTTTTTAAGGAAAGAATTTGCAATTATGTCGCACCTTTTATGAATCCAGGATGTCCCAAAGTGCTTTACAGACAATAAATTCATTTTGAAGTACAGCTTTTGTATTAATATAGGAAAATGCAGCAGCCAATTTCCAGACAGGAATGCCCCACAAATGACAACGGGATGATGATCAGAATCTGTTTTAGTGATGAGGCATAAATATTAGCCAGAGGCTCTCTTTTTAAAAAAAATTTCCAATTAAGAGGCAATTTAGTGTGGCCAATCTACCTACCCTGCACATCTTTGGGTTGTGGAGGTGAGACCCATGCAGACACTGGGAGAACGTGCAAACTCCACACAGACAGTGACGTGGGGTTGGGATTGAACCCGGCTCCTCAGTGCCATGCGGCAGCAGTGCTAACCACTGCACCACCACGCTGCCCCTGCAAAGGCTCTTTTACATTTACCTAAGAAGAGCTCGGTTTAGTATTTCAATCAAAAGACTGCATCTCGAACGTCCAGGACTCCTTCAGCTTGGATTTGAGTCGTTCGAGTAGGACTTGCACAAAAGTGACTTTTGTATAGATCTAACCTGAATGCAATTCTCACTCTATAAATATTTATGATGTTTATTGACTACCAGCAAATTTGTGTGAGGTACAAGAATATCTATTGTACCTTCATCTTGAGCAACTGCCACACATTACCTACAAATGAATTGATTACTTTGGAGATTCTCAAATTTCATTAAAATCTTCTAATTTAATTGTCTCCACTTCATGATGAGGTTGTGGCTAGTTGTTTAACTTGCATGCCGAATTCTAACTTGTGATTTGTTCAATGTTCAGGTCATTGTTCCAATATCATCAGATGACTAAAAGCATTCCTGTTGAGAACAGGGAAACAATGTGTGATTGTTCTTGCTGATATGGTGAATGTGTAAAGACAGTTACAGGATATTTAAAAATACAATGTGAGACCTTCTATCGGAGACTGTACGCCTCCGAGCCCCCCGACGGGGATGCGGGAATGAAACAGTTCCTAGACAGACTGGAACTCCCAGTTGTGGGGGAAGACAGACGGGGGGAGCTGGAAGCACCAATAGACCTAGGAGAAATCATGGAGAGCATCAGCTCCGTGCAGGCGGGGAAGGCTCCGGGACCCGACGGGTTCCCGGCGGACTTCTACAAAATATTCGCACCAGTCCTGGCCCCACACCTAAGGGACATATTCGCGGACTCGCTGGCAGGGGGCACCCTTCCCCCAATGCTAGCGCAGGCCACAATCTCACTAATACCCAAAAAAGATAAAGACCTGGGGCAGCTCGGTGGCACAGTGGTTAGCATTGCTGTCTACGGCGCTGAGGACCCAGGTTCAAATCCTGGCCCTGGGTCACTGTCTGTGTGGATTTCGCACGTTCTCCCCGTGTCTGCGTGGGTTTCGCCCCCACAACCCAAAGATGTGCAGGTTAGGTGGATTGGCCACGCTAAATTGCCCCTTAATTGGAAAAAATAATTGGGTATTCTAAATTGATAAAAAAAAGAAGATACAGACCTGACAGAATGTGGATCATACAGACCCATTTCACTGCTGAACGTGGATGCGAAAATACTCACAAAGGTCCTGCCCAAAAGGCTGGAGGGCTGTGTACCAGAGGTGGTCGCAGAGGACCAAACGGGCTTTGTCAAGAGTAGGCAGCTCACAGCTCACATCAGACGGCTGCTCAATGTGATAATTCTTTCTTCTTTCCTCCTCCCCCCCCCCCCCCCCCCCCCCCCTGGAAGCGAACACCAGAGGTGATCGTCTCCCTGGATGCAGAAAAGGCCTTTGAAAGAGTCAAATGGAACTACCTCCTCGAGGTACTGGAATGGTTTGGGCTAGGAGCGGGATTCACTGCCTGGGTGAGGCTCATGTACAACGCTCCCAAAGTGAGTGTCCGAACTAACACCACCAGCTCTGAATACTTCCAGCTACAGAGAGGAACAAGACAGGGCTGCCCCTGTCCCCACTCTTGTTCGCACTAGTGATCGAACCCCTGGCGATAGCCCTGCGGGACGCAAAAAGCTGGAAGGGAATCTGGAGAGGAGACCGAGAGCACAGAGTCTCACTCTATGCAGATGACCTGCTCCTCTATGTTTTGAATCCACAGGAAGGACAGAAGGCAATACTGCAAATACTGAAAGAGTTTGGAATCTTCGCGGGCTACAAACTTAACCTGGGCAAAAGCGAGACATTCCCAGTGAACCCAAAAGGGGGAGGGAGAGAGCTGAAGGGGCCCCCGTTCAAAACAGCTCAGACCAGATTCCGTTAATGGGGAAACCACAAGAGAAGAGGAATGGTGCTGAAACCAATGGGGGGGGGGGGGGGGGGGGGGGAATCATAGACCGATCCAGAGGGCAGTCAAATGAAGGACAAAACAAACCTCTGTAAAATAAAGCAAATTAGTGTGGACAAGAAAAATGTAATGTATGTAAGTAACAACTGTTTATAAATATGAGAAAAGCCAAAAAAAAGATTTTTTAAAAAGTACAATATATATTATAAAGCAGCTGTGTGAATTAAAGATTTTGTTGCACAGCAGACCATATTCTCATCAAAATAATCCTTGACCTTATTCTTCCAGTTTACAGACTTTTGCCATACCCGGCTCCATATTTCTTAGCATCCTCTCAGGGTTTTTGTACCCGTTTCCTTTAGCACTGTTCCTCGTCTGTCTGGTAAGCTGATAAGAAAATGGAGTAAATTAATTGTTGATAACATGGAACATCTGTTCTCACATGCTAGAACTGTATAAAACATTAGTTGGATCGCAGCTAGGGTACTGTGTACAGATCTCGTCAGCACATTTAATTCACACCAGATAGCCTGCAAAGGATATTTCCAGGAATAGAGATTTTTTGCAAGAAGAAAGATTGGATAGTGGAGGTTTCCTTTGGAACATAGGAGACTGAGGTGACATTTATTCATGAATCATGTATTAATAATCTTTTTTGGTTATAATAACCTAGCTTCAGTTTCCCCCATAACTTTACCCTATGAAATATTTCCAGAATCTGAAAAGATCTCTATCATGTCATTATTCAGACTTCTGTTTTGTATCCAAGAGTGCCCCAGCTTGTTCAACCTCTCCTGAAAACTTCTCAGTTTTGGTATAATTCCAGGAAATCACACCTCCTCGATTGCCTCCATCTTTTTATAATATGGGGAGATCACAGCCGTTCACAATACTACGTATGATCTACCCAAGATTCTAACCAAGATTAACACCATTTCTTTGCTTTTCACCTCAAGAAGTGAACCACAGTGCTTTCTTTGCTTTCTGAATGGTCTGGCCTTATTAATACATATTGCTGCTGTAGTGATTTGTTATCAGTACCCTCAGATTGCTCTGCTCCTTGTCCCAGAACTGAATGTTCAATATGGTGAGTCACTAAACATCCCTCATCTATCACAGAATTGTAACGGTGCAGAAGTAGGCAATTCGGCACAGAAACCTTCACATTGTTTCTATTCAAATAATCATCTGAGGCCTCTTGAAAGCCTTGATTGAATTTGCCTCCACCACGCTTCCAGGCAGTGCAGTACAGACCCGAACCAATCGCTGTGTGGATTTTGTTTTTCTCCGATTGCATTTGCTTCTTTTGTAAATCACTTTAAATCTGTACCCTCTCATTCTTGATCCTTTTACGAGGGGGTACAATTTCTACCGAAATATTCTGTCCAGATTGCTCATGATTTTGAACACCTCTATCAAAACTCCTTTTAGCCTTCTCCTCTCCAAGGAGAACAGTCCCAATTTGTCCAATCTATCCTCATAACTGAAGTTTCTCATCCCTGGAATATTTTTGGAAACTATTTCTGCACTCTCTCCAATTCATTCCCATTTTTCTTGTGGTACCCAGAACTAAACATAATACTCCAGCTGAGGTCTAACCAGTGTCTTTTATAAGTTCAGCATAACCTCCTTGCTCTTGTACTCTATGCCACTGTTAATAAAGCCTAGGTTACCGTATGCTTTATTAACTGCTCTGTCCACCTGTACTGCCACCCATGCTCATATACATTCAAGTCCCACTGCTCCTTAAGTTGTACCCTTTGCTTTATACTTTCTCTCCATGATGAATTACCTCACTTCTCTGCATTGAACTTTATCTGCCACAATCTTCCCACTCTACTAACTTGTCTATGCCCCTTTGAAGTTCAATACTGTCCTCCTTGCGGATTGCAATATTTACCAGTTTTATATCATCCAAAAACTTTTAAATCGTACACTCCACACCAAGGTCTAGATCATTAATATGTATCCGGGAGAGCAAGGGTAATAACGACCCCTGGGGAACTCCACTGTAACCGTTCCTTCAGCCCAGAAAATACCAATATTACTCACTGTTTCCCATTATTCAGCCAATTTTGTATCCACGTTGCTATTGTCAGTTTTATTCCATGAGCTTTGACATTTCTCACAAGTCTATCATGAGGCACTGTATTGAATGCCTTTTGGAAGTTCATTTACACCACATCAACGGCATTATCCTCATTGACCCTTTCTGTCACCTCTTCAAAAAACTCCAGCAAATTAGTTGTACACTATTTTCCCTTAAGAAATGCATGCTAGCTCTATCTAATCCACAGTATTTTTCCATGTGACTATTCTATCCCGAATAATTGTTTCTAGAAGCTTCCCCACCACCAAAGTTAAACTAAATTGCTGGTCTTATCCTTTTCAGAACAAGGGCTGTGTATTTGTAATTCCCCAGCCCTCTGGCACCTCCCCTGAATCGGGGAAAGACCGGAAGGTAATGGTCAGTGCGACTGCAATTTCTGCTCTCGCTTCATGTTGCCTGGTATGGAGGGCATTAGCTATGAGGAGAGGTTGAATAAACTCGGTTTGTTCTCACTGGAACAAAGGAGGTTGAGGGGAAACCTGATAGAGGTGTACAAAATTATAGGGGCATAGACAGAGTGGATAGTCAGATACTTTTTCCCAGGGTAGAGGGGTCAATTACTAGGGGGCATAGGTTTAAGGGGCAAGGTTTAGAGGAGATGTATGAGACCAGTTTTTACAGAGGGTAGTGGGTGCCTGGAACTCGCTGCTGGAGTGGGTGGTGGAAGCAGGGACCAGTGACGACTTGACAAATACATGAATAGGATGGGAATAGAGGGATACGGACCCCGGACGTGTAGAAGATTTTAGTTTCGACGGGCAGCATGGTCAGCGCAGGCTTGTAGGGCCGAAGGGCCTGTTCTTGTGCTGTACTTTTCTTTGTTCTTCATTCAATATCCTTGGATGCATCTCATCCGGTCTCAGTGCCTTGTCAACTTTAAGTACCGACGGTCTATCCAATACAACCTCCTTATCAATTTTGAGCCCTTCAGGTGGACAGCGTTTCCTCTGGCCCAGGTAGCATCTGCTTCCTTGGTGAAGACGGATGCAACGTATTCATTTAACCCGCCAGTCATGTCTCCTGCCTCTGTTTAAATCTCCTTTTTGGTCACTAATCGGCCCTACTCCTCCTATTGATGTGGAGATGCCGGCGTTGGACTGGGGTGAGCACAGTAAGAAGTCTTACAACACCAGGTTAAAGTCCAACGGGTTTGTTTCAAACACGAGCTTTCGGAGCACTGCTCCTTCCTCAGGTGAATGAAGAGGTATGTTCCAGAAACATATATAGACAAATTCAAAGATGCCAGACAATGCTTAGAATGCGAGCATTTGCAGGTATTTAAATCTTTACAGATCCAAAGATAGGGCTAACCCCAGATTAAAGAGGTGTGAATTGTCTCAAGCCAGGACAGTTGGTAGGATTTCGCAAGCCCAGACCAGATGGTGGGGTATGAATGTAATGCGACATGAATCCCAGGTCCCGGTTGAGGCCGCACTCATGTGTGCCGAACTTGGCTATAGGTTTCTGCTCGGCGGTTCTGCGTTGTTGCGCATTCTGAAGGCCGCCTTGGAGAACGCTTACCCGGAGATCAGAGGCTGAATGCCCTTGACTGCTGAAGTGTTCCCCGACTGGAAGGCAACATTCCTGCCTGGTGATTGTTGCACGATGTCCGTTCATTCGTTGTCGCAGCATCTGCATGGTCTCGCCAATGTACCACGCTTCGGGACATCCTTTCCTGCAGCGTAGGAGGTAGACAACGTTGGCCGAGTACGCATGCGTACCTGGTGGGTGGTATTCTAACGTGTAATGGTGGTATCCATGTCGATGATCTGGCACGTCTTGCAGAGATTGCCATGGCAGGGTTGTGTGGTATCGTGGTCGCTGTTCTGAACGCACCCCCACTACTTGCCTTCAAACAACCGCGCAACCTCAAACAAACCATTGTTTGCAGCAAACTACCCAGCCTTCAGAACAGTGACCACGACACAACAACCCTGCCATGGCAATCTCTGCAAGACGTGCCAGATCATCAATTATGGATGCCACCATTACACGTGAGAACACAACCCACCAGGTACGTGGTACATACTTGTGCGACTCGGCCAACGTTTTCTACCTCCTACGCTGCAGGAAAGGATGACCCGAAGCGTGGTACGTTGGCGAGACCACGCAGACGCTGCGACAACGAATGAATGGACATTGCACAACAATCACCAGGCAGGATTGTTCCCTTCCAGTAGGGGAACACTTCAGCAGTCAAGGGCATTTAGCCTCTGATCTCCGGGTAAGCGTTCTCCAAGGCGGCCTTCAGGACGCACGACAATGCAGAATCGCCGAGCAGAAACTTATAGCCAAGTTCCGCACACATGAGTGCGGCCTCAACCGGGACCTGGGATTCATGTTGCATTACATTCATTCCCCACCATCTGGCCTGGGCTTGCGAAATCCTACCAACTGTCCTGGCTCGAGACAATTCACACCTCTTTAACCTGGGGTTACCCCTATCTCTGGATCTGTAAAGATTTAATTACCTGCAAATGCTCGCATTCTAAGCATTGTCTGGCACCTTTGAATTTGTCTAGAATATATATATGTTTCTGGAACATACCTCTTTATTCAGCTGAGGAAGGAGCAGTGCTCCGAAAGCTAGTGTTAGAAACAAACATGTTGGACTTTAACCTGGTGTTGTGAGACTTCTTACTGTCCTCTTATTACCACCCTTCTAGTTGATACAGGAAAGTCATCCTGGGTGATGTTTCTTCTTTTTCTTGCCCCAACATCTGTCGTCAAGGGAGTGACTCGAGGAGTATGATTCCAAAAGAGCAGACTGCCCCAAGTAGTCATTGTTTCTGTTCCCAAATGAAAAATGAACTTTGATTTAATTGCACTGTGTGAAATCATAGCTAAATCCAAATGTTTCCTTATGCAATGTTCACTCATGCATTTTCCAAATTATTCTGCATTTTCCAACAGCAAATTAAGAATAATCCTGATTATTTTTCCCCCCTCAGGGCTACGAGGTTGATTGTAATTCTCTGGCCATTTTCATGATTGAGAGCCAACTCTGAACAGACATGTGATCAAAAGTCATGTGGGGCTTTCTTGGTCTGCATGACCTATAAACATGGCTTCCCAGCAGCTGCTTTTAAGTAGGCTTGGGCAATTTAACATTTGACCTGTAGCCAGCAATACATGCACTTAACAAACTGATGGGGCTGATATAAATTCCATGTATTAATAGCAGCTTGTCAGCCATTAGATTTTGTTGGGGGGAAAAAAGAGAAAGACCTTTTGCTTGCTAAATCTCGTTAATATTGCTGTCCTTTATCTGTTGAAGATGATTTTTTTTTCATGCTTGGATTTGCAGATAGAATTTATTTTGACTATTTAGAAACATTACTATTGATGAAACTAACAAAGTTTAGGCATAGCAATTTGGTAAATAATGGAATTAAGCACAAACCATCAAAGGATTAGAATTCTTTAAAATGCTACATGCATATATAACCTCATACTACTGTTGCATTGTATGTTTAGCACGAAATGAGTATTTGTATGTCCCCCTTTAATCCACTTATTACGATTGAGGGTAGCAGTTTATTCTCAGTTTGCTTTTATGACAGGTGTATAATTTCTGTGTTTTTTTTTCTATTTGCTCTCTTGCATGGATACAGCAGGCTGAATGGCCGCCTTCTAAACTTTGTGTAACTCGTTAGTAGTGAGAATTTTTTTCTGGGATTGGTGATTAGATTCATGCTAGTGGGGAGGAAAGGGAATATCTTACCCAGGCGTTTGCAAAACCGTTTCAAGGAACAAAATTGCCTACTTCTGTTCCTGTGTTTCTAAATGCTTCCTGTAGCGCAGGCAAGTTGACAACCCTTTGAGTTGTAGGCAGTGAAATGTAACCACATTTGTGAAGTAACCCTGTTTTTGAAATTATTAATTCAATGTGGATTCTGTTTTTGTCCAATCATTTCAGTGTTCTGGGGTTGGAGCTTCCTTCTGCTACATGCTTTCCTATTTAGTTGGACGACCAGTTGTTTATAAATATTTGACGGACAGGGCAACAAAATGGTCACAACAGGTAACATTCCTCTCCTTTTCAGTGATTTATACTTAAGGGATTCCACTGAGTGTTAATCACTGAGTGATGTTAATCAATGTGTAATTTACAAGGGGAATGCTTAGTAATGTAGCAACTGATGTGCGATTCTTAGTGATTTTGTAATGCCAGATACTGTTTGCAGTAATTTATGTTGTGGGGCATTTTGTTTAGCATATACTTGATCTTCAAGCACTTGATTTGCACAACTGCATCAAAGGTTATTGTTTGGCTCTTTATCTGGGCTGCTGTATTCCCCACTGACTGCTAGATATAGATATACAGGCCAAAGAACAAAATAAATAGATTATTGTCCTTTAAGAAGTTGCTTGATCCCCTCCAGCCAAAAACTTAAAAAGTAAAATACTGCTGTTACCGAACATCTGAAACAGAATCAAAACACTAGAAGCACACAACCAGTCAGTCAGCATTGGTGGCGAGTACACGCAAGCTTACATTTCAGGTTTGGACTCTTTGAATTGAAAAAAATGAACGTGTATTAATATAATCAGGAAAAAGGGGCAGGAGAAATTACATTCTAAAACAACTAAATTGAGAGTGGAATTAGGCCCAAAATAGTTGCCTGTCACTTCCAGGTTCCCCTGTGTCGCATTTAGGGGTAACCCAATGATGGGCTGCGGATCCCTCCAGGAAGTTTCCATGTAAGGGTTTACCTGGCAATTGCCCAGAGGTGCTAATTCCCTCTGGACAATTGCACTGGGCTGGGAACCATCCAACAGAAGCACTTTTAAATCGCTAACTTTGGATGGTTCTACCAGCTTTACCCTGATGGTTACTCTGAAAGAGTTAGGGGGAAAAAATAACTTCTGACTCCAGAGCAACTATGTTTATAAAAAAAGAAAACAGACCCTGCCCCGAGGATCCATCAGATCACCCCCCCCCCCCTTCCCCAGTGTGATCCGACCGATTGACCCCCCCCCTCCCCCCTGACCCACTCCAAACACCCCCCCCACCCCACCCTACTGGTCCAACTCCGACCCGTTATATTGTCCCTTTAAACCTCCCCTTTATGGCAGACTTGCCTCTCTGCACCCCAGCTACTCCACGACGATGCTGCCAGAGGTACGCTTCGCTGCTCTTGTCTCACTCGGCCTGAGTGAGGAAGGCTGGCTAGGACAGGGTTTTTGGAATCCCAGCTAAGGTAAGTCCTGTGAGAGTGGAAGTTACGGGTCAATATAGCAGATCAATTCAGTTCTGCAAAGGGACTACATCCAAAGTGAAAACTTATCTGTTTCCTCCACCGATACTGACAGACCTATCGTGGTTTTTTTTTACATTTTCTATTTTTGTTTCATGGTTGTTTCCCATGAGCATTAATCCTGTTGACTTCTGCTAGTGTGCATTGCCTTGTTTACTTCGCTGACAATCTCAGGTCTGCCATTCTAGGCAAAGCTAATGGAAAATTTAATGTCAGCATTTATTCATGGTGATGAGGTATCAATACCAAAATGCATAGTTTATTTAGTTTAACAGAGATGATTGGAAATTAAAATTTGTTCCTGTTTAATATATTTGACTCATGCTATTTTAATCAGTATTTTGAAGATACAGGAAATCCTTCAAATTTAGAAAGAATATACTCTGTGAATATTCATGCCGAGTCAATTTTAGTTGGACAACTGAATTTATTGCTTTGATCTCCATTTGAGGCAAACTGCAACCTGTATCTACATGATTTGCTTTTCCTTTTCTTTTAATGGAGAGTTATTAAAGCAATAGGATGCTCTCAAGTTAGGGTAGTAGATGGTGCTGAATGTTGGAGATCTAACATTGAACGGCAGAAATAAATTTACTATCTGAAATAAACGGCCTGTATAAGGCAGGTATAATTAAAAATTACAACATCTCAAGGATAGAATAAGGGATGGTTAAAATGTGAGCCATGACTGATGGTCTCTCAGGCCACCTCTTAGAAGATTGGGGGAGACGCCAGTGACACTCTGGTATAGGCTGGTCTTCCATCCTCTTGAAAACAGTCATTGGGACTGATAATAAGGATAGTTTAAAAAGAAAATTACTTAAAAAGAAAAAATACTATTTAAAATTATCTGTCAGCTTTAGGTCAAATATCATTCTTAAGATTGGAAGGAAAGAGAGCAGGAAACATTCCAGCCCTGCCCTACAGCAGCATGTGGGAGCAGTAAGATCAAAGAACAATACAGCACAGGAACAGGCCCTTCGGCCCTTCAAGCCTGTACCGGTCATGATACCACCCTTGACCAAAACTCTCAGCACTGCTTTGTGCGTATTCCTCTATGCCCATCCTATCCATGTACTTGTTGAGATGCCTTACGAACACCGTTAATGCATCTGCTTCCTCAACCTCCGCATGCAACATGTTCCAGGCACTCTCCACCCTCTGTGTAAAATACCTGCCTCAAACTCCTCCTCTAAACTATGCCCCATGGACCTTAAACCTATGCCCCCTGGTGACTGATCTCTCCATCCTAGGAGAGAGTGCCTGCCCATCCACTCTATTCATGCCCCTCATAATCTTGTAGACCTCTATCAGGTCACCTTCAACCTCTGTCGTTCTAATGAAATCAGTCCAAGTCTATTCAGCCTCTCCACGTAGCTAACACCCTCCAGACCAAGCAGCATCCTGGTAAACCTCCTTTGTACCCTTTCCAAAGTCTCCACATCCTTCTGTGTGGCGACTAAAATTGTGCGCAATATTCCAAGTGCGGCCCCAAGGCCACTGATGCCCAGGCTATTGCAGGTGAAGGGGAATGCACATAATATGGAAACTTCCTCATGGAAATAAAATGGGTGTGTGAAATTATTTGGTTATTCTTTCATGCATTTTCCAGTGATGTCATCAGGAGAGGTCACCATTTCAACTGTGTGATCTGTCGAGACATGAGCAAACGTTGAATTGGGAATGTAATCTACAAAAATGTTGTGTGTGATGTTGTAATGATATATAACTTAAGTCTATTACTGTATAAACTTGCTAATCTTTAAAGAAAGAAGTGCAAGAGAAGTAATCATGTCTGAATGCAGTGGACTGCAAATTGTTCAAACTGTGCCTAATTGGCATGTGTTTTTATGAACTTTTTCTTACAGGTTGACAAGCACAGGGAGCATCTTATAAATTATATAATTTTCTTGAGAATTACTCCTTTCCTGCCGAACTGGTTCATTAACATTACCAGTCCTGTAATAAACGTACCTCTGGGTGTCTTTTTCATTGGCACCTTTTTAGGTAAGTCTGTGTGTTTTCATGGGGAGTCTTTTTGTTTTAATTCTATTGATTTGATTTCTAAGCAAGGATGCTCAATCTATTTTTGGGGGGAATTATTAAATTATGCTGCTCAATCTACTGCACATTTCTGGTATTAATGGGTTCTCTTTCTATTGAATGCTTAAACTTGCACTTTGAGTTCTTTAATGACAAAGTAGTGATTGTTCTCCACATGGTAGGTTGGGAAAGGTAACCTTTCTTTCAATTTGAGATGGCCCAAAAGTGACGTGTAATGACAGAAGAGTGAAACCAAGTTCTTCATGACCGGGCAGAATTTTCCATTCTGGAGAATAAGTGCAGCAATGGACAGGAAAATCAGCATGATTCTTGCTAGGTGGAGGAGCGGTTGCTCATGTGTGATCTTCAGCTTTTCAGCTAATGAATTAATGCATCCATGAGGAGCTCAGCGAATCTCGTGGTGGAGGCTGCCAGGAAGTTGTAACATCTCACTGTTGTTATTTCATGAGGTCGAACGTCCTGGTGCCCTATTTAAGGGACACCCAGACAAGTACTCACTCACTGTAGGCCAGGAGCTCTGCACTACTCCTACTTAGTCCACACCTCATACTAGAAAATCTGACAGATGTGAGCAACCACATTCCAGGACATACAAGGGCACCTCCAGCATTGCCTTTTGAACATCGCTGATCCTTCCTCTGTCCCCAATTACATATCTTTCCCCCAGTCCACTTCCCAGACACTGCCATTTCCATCCTCCCCCAGCCCTACCTCCCCTGTTTGGCCTTGTCACAGCATTTGGGAGGTGAGTTCGCCAGGTGAACGTCACTCATCAACAATCGTAACCTGAACTTAATTTGGAGGGGGATGCCAGTGAGATGGCATTTTAATGCTAATCCCATGTGTCCCCACCAACCATAATTCCCACTGCTGGTGGAAGTGGAAAATTTCAGCCAGTTCCGTGTTTCCAGTGGTTGTGTTGAGTATGAACTCTCTGCCCTGATTCACTTATAAAATCTGGATGGATAGACCTGCAGCTGGTGTCATAACTAGTTATCTGGTCTTGGCTGGGACAACAATGAAAACCTTGTCCGTATGATATAACTTCAATACCTGCAACATCCCTGAACAGCTGCGAGATCCCTGAGTCTTGGCATTCGTCAGTTTACACCAGAGTTTTCTGGACTAGGCATGTGCAATATCTCGAGGTTAAAGAATGTGTACTCTGTCTTGACTGAACAGAAATTCCATTGGCATGGATTGCTCAGTAGCTTGGTTTGAAGATTCTTGAGCATGATTGAGGTTGCATGTCAACATAGAGAAAATTATTTGGTGTTATAAATAGGGGTATAGAGTACATGGTTAAAAATGTGATCAATTTACATAAAACAGTGGTTAGGTCAACGCACTATGTGTAGCTTTGGACATCCTTATATAAGGAACATTAAGACAATAGTGACTTTTCAGTGTAGATTCACCATGATGATGATGCTAGGGGTGGGACATTATAGTTGGAGAGCTTTTGGATATTGGGACTACTTACCCTAGAGCAGAGAAGATCAAGAAGTGATTTGGTTGAGTGTTTTAACGTTCTGATGTGCTTACATGGGAGTAAATAGAGAAAGACCAATTCCTGTGGCTGGAGACTCCATCAACTTTCTCAACTCTTATACTTCTGTTTTTGTTTTATTCATTCTTGGGATGTGATTGTTACTGGCAAGGCCACCAATTATTGCACATCCATAAAAGCCTTTGAGCGGTGGTGGTGAGCTGTCATCTTGAACCGCTGCAATCCATTTGTTAAAGGCTACAGTGCTGTTAGGAAGGGAGTTCCAAGATTTAAATATAGTTCCAAGTCAGGTTGGTGTGTGGCTTGGAGGGGGACCTGCAGGTGGTGGTATCCCATGTCCTTCTAGGTGGTGCAAGTCACAGGTTTGGAAGGCTCTGTTGAAAGAGCTTTGGTTTTAGCTGCAGTGCATCTTGTAGATGGTGCACACCACTGTTGGTTGGTGATGGATGGGGTGCTAATCAAGGAGGCTAATTTGCCCTGAATGGTGTCGAGCGTCTTGATTGTTATTGGAGCTGCATTCATCCAGAGACTTTATTCCATGACGCTCATGACTTGTGCTTTGTAGATGGTGAACAGGTTTTCAGGAGTCAAGAGTGTTTATATAATTCCGTTAACTGGTCTGGTTAAATTTCTGGTGAATAGTAATTCCTCAGGACGTTGATGATGGGGGATTTAGCGATGATATTGCTGTTGATCACCAAGGTGTGATGGTTAGATTCTCCCTTGTTGAAAATGGTAATTGCCTGCCAATGGTGTGGTATATTTTTGCGAGGATCGTGTACACTGTCCAATATACTTTTTCCTATGCGACGATCAAGATGATTTTAAAAGTTTCAAAGAGACTTTTATTGGAATGGACTCCACAGACCCGCTGTTTGTTTTATTGGACGATGGAGGTGGTTTTGTGTCTGGTGCCAGAGTCCTTCTCAAAGCTGCATGTGAACTTCCAGTCCATTGGATCTACATTAGAATAAAGCAAAACCTAAACTGTGGAACCTGGGTGATCAACAGGGTTCAAATAACCAATGTTGTAAATTTGCTGGGTTGTGTACGAATGATGACAAAGTACTACAACTTAAACAGCTTACTATAAGATCTGCAGCAGCTCTTGTGCGCCATGACTATAACCAAAATGGTGAGAACTCCTGTGCTATTGACACGTCATTCCCGTGTACAGATCATGGAGATATATACATGAATACACATTCTACAAATATCACAGTTAAATTAACTCTATATTGTTTTATTCATTTCTTTTCCTGTTCATAAATGCAAACTTTCGTTTCATCTCAAACTGCAACATTGATAGGCTAGTGAATTTTTATCCTCCACCATTCTCAACTTATTTTTAACTATAACGGTCACGGATTTTTCTGTCAGCAGTCTTGCAGGAAACAATCTCTGTCGCGTGGATTTCACCTATTCCGATGTTGATTTCATATTGGCATCGAATATAGGGGGGTCTGTGACATCCAACAATGATGTTGCTAAGTAGCCAATCACAAGAGTGAATTCTCAAAGCAAACTAGAAAGGAGCATGCAGGTTTTATAGTTTACATTTTATAACATTACAGCAATACAGATCGGAATATGCACATGCAGGCTTTAGATTCTTAGGACAATGGGGCCAACTATGGGGGAGAGGAACCTGTACAGTCCACATGGGTTACACCTAAAAAGAGCCAGGACCAATTTCTTTGTGGTGTGATTT
Organism: Scyliorhinus canicula; assembly: GCF_902713615.1. Lineage (NCBI taxonomy): Eukaryota > Metazoa > Chordata > Chondrichthyes > Carcharhiniformes > Scyliorhinidae > Scyliorhinus > Scyliorhinus canicula. Next base: position 169,059,748 of record NC_052154.1, on the reverse strand, counting down.
ACTAGTGCTTTTGGGGAGAGTTTAAACTAACTCAGCAAGGATGTGAAAGTCAGGAGGTAATACCAGAGAAGAATGCCAAGGTGCAGAGAAACTGGGAGCGACAGAGTAGAGTAGAGAATAGAAAATTGTAAGTGATTAGGTGGTTTCATAATAAAGGAGAAAATAATAAAGCTTAAGTTGGGGTTTCTGGGTTTGCCTGTCAATGCACAGCGTGGTAAGTAAGATTGTTGAGTTATAAGTGCAGATTGGAATTAAGATATTGTAGCTATAACATACTTGGCTCAAAGGAGGGCAGGACTAGGTATTAAATATTCCTGGATTCAGGGTTTTCAGGAAAAAAGAAAGGGGGAGGAGTATTACAAACAAACCAAAGAACGAAGAAAAGTACAGCACAGGAACAGGCCCTTCAGCCCTCCACTCCTGTACCGACCATGCTGTCCGTCTAAGCTAAAATCTTCTACACTTCCATGTATTTGTCAAGATGCCCCTTAAACGTCACTATCGTCCCTGCTTCCACCACCACCTCCGGCAGCGAGTTCCAGGCACCCACTACCCTCTGTGTATTAAAAAAAAAACCTGCCTCGCACATCTCCTCTAAACCTTGCCCCTCGCACCTTAAACCTATGCCCCCTAGTAATTGACCCCTCTACCCTGTGGAAAAGCCTCTGACTATCCTCTCTGTCTATGCCCCTCATAATTTTGTAGACCGTTATCAGGTCGCCCCTCAACCTTCTTCGTTCCAGTGAGAGCAAACCAAGTTTATTCAACCTCTCTTCATAGCTAATGCCCTCCATACCAGGCAACATCCTGGTAAATCTCTTCTGCATCCTCTCTAAAGCCTCCACATCCTTCTGGTAGGATTAACATCCTGTTGTTTGAAGACTTTGTAGTTCTGGAGAGCGAGCATGTCCCAAAAGGTGTCACTGATAGAATATAGTTGGTTCGAGCTAAGGAATGAAAAAGGTTCAATTACATTTCTTGGGCAGTCTCTGAGCTATCAATACGTGGGAAAGAAGTAGAGGAACACATTTGCAAGGATTTACAGTAAGGTGCAAGAATTGTGGAGTAGTTGTAATGGGGAACTGAATAAAGACTGGGATAGATGTACATAGTTGTACAAAGTTGTAAAGGGCAAAGAGGGGCAGAGTTCCTCGAGCGTTTATAGGAAAGTTTTCCAGTGTTTACAGTCCAATGAGTCACTGCTATACCTGGTTCTTGGGAATGAGCTGGGCCAAGCATTTCGACTGTCAAGTGGGAAACATTTGGGGCACAGTTATCATTCTGTCATACGGTTTAGGTTGGCTATGGAAAAGGACAATGTACAATCCAGACTAAGAATAACTAATAAGGGAAAGCCAATTCAGTGGGGCACAAATGGATCTGGTCCATATAAATTGGAATCAATGGTTGGCAGTCAAAATGGCAACGGAACAGCTGAGGTATGTTCCCACAAAGGGGAAAGCGTCGAGTTGACATTCAGAGCTTTCTGAATGATTAAAGAGATAGAGATTACAATGAAGATAAGTATATTGATGACATGTCAGGTGGACAAAACAACCAAGAACCAAGCTGAGTATAGAAGGTTCAGAGGGGAGGTGGAAGAGTAAAACAAATAAGAGAAGCATTAAGAGATTTTAAGAGATTTCGAAAAGAGACAAACAGCTAACACAAGTGAATACAAAAGTCTTCTATCTGTTATAAATAGTAATAAGGTGGTAGCAGGAGGAGAGGGGTTGAACTGGGAACCAAGTTACACATGGAGGCAGGGGGCATAGCTGAGTTGTTAAATGAATACTAAAGAATGAAGCAGCCCAGATCATGATGAAAAGGAGGTCATTCAGACACTTGAAGGATTTAAAATTAATAAGGAGGCCGTATTGGATGGGCACCAGGACCAGATAAGATGCATCCAAGGATACTGAGGGACATGATAGCAGAAATTGCAGAGGCAGTAGCGATAATTTTCCAGTCTTCCTTAGAATCTGAGGTGGTGTCAGAGGACAGAGAATTGCAGATTTTACACCCATATTCAACAAAGAGTGTAAAAATAAGCCAAGCAACGACAGACCAGTTAGTTTAACTTTGCTGGTGGGGAAGCTTCTGATACAATCATACCTACATTTTAATGACAAAAGCTTTGACAAAGAGTCATCCAGATTCGCTGTCCGACCTGCTGTGATTGTCCAGTATTTTCTGTTATGGTCCAACATTTTAATACTCACTTTGGCAAATCTTGGTTAATTAAGGAACAGCAATGTGGATTTGTTAAGAGAGGATCATGTTTAATTAACTTGCTGGACTTTTTGATGAGGTAACAAGAAGGTTAATGAGGGTAATGCTCTTGATGTGGCGTACATGGACTTCCAAAATGTATTTAATAAAGTGCTGCACATCAGACTTGTGAGCGGTTATAGCTCATGGAATAAGCTATTACCCGTACCAGCCTCCCCAAACAGACGCTGGAATGTGGCGACTAGGGGCTTTTCACAGTAACTTCATATGAAGTCTACTTGTGACAAAAAGCGATTTTCATTTTTCATTTCTAAAGGGACATTACCAACTTGGACATAAAGCTGGCAAAGTGACAGGGAACAAAGAGTAGTGGTTAATGGATGTTTTTCAGACTGGACGAAGGTTTTTAGTGGATTTCCCCGGGGCTTGGTGTTAGAATCTTTTGCTCTTCCTGATGTATACTAAATGAGCTGGATCTTGGTGTATAGGGCATAATTTCAAGATTTGTGGGTCACCCAACTCTTCATGACAAGTGTGGAGCATTGTGAACTAGGAGGAGGATAGTGTAGACTTTCAAAATGACATAGGCAGGTTAGTGGAATGGGCTGACAAGTTGCAGATTAAATTCAATGCAGTGAAATGTGAAGCGATTGATTTTATTAGGAAGAGTGTGGCGAGACTATATAAAATAAAGGTTGCAATTCTAAAGGGGTTGCAGGAGCAGAAGGACGTGGGTGTATATGTGCTCAAGATTTTGAAGTAAACAGGACAGGCTGATTTACAAAGCATACAGTGACCTAGGCTTGAATCGGAGGAATATAGAGTACAAAAGCAAGGAAGTTTTGTTAAACGTGTATAGAACATGGTTCAGCTTTGCTGGAGTACTGCATCCAGTTTTGGGTGTCACATTTTAGGAAAGATGTGAAGGTATAAAGGAGTGTGTAAAAATAAATAAATAATTTTTTTTAAAAATCACACTGGCACAGTAGTTAGCACTGTTGCCTCACAGCACCAGGGACCCAAGTTCAATTCCAGTCTTGGGTGATTGTGTGGAGTTTGCATGTTCTCCCCGTGTCTGCGTGGGTTTCCTCTGGATGCTCCAGTTTCCTCCAACAGTCCAAAGATGTGCAATTTTGGTGAGTGTGCCGGCGTAGGAAATTTGACAGTTATTCAAAATTGTGAGAGGTCTGAACAGAGTAGATAGGGAAAAACTGTCCCCATTGGTGGAAGAACCAAGAGGACACATGTAATGGCAAAAGAAGCACTGGATACATGAAGAGAAACAACTTCACTCAGTGAGTGGTTGAGATCTGGAATGCACTGCCTGAGTGTGGTGGAGGCAGGTTTATTGAGGCATTCAAAAGGGAATTTAATTATTTTCTGAAAAGTTAGAATATGGAGGCCTGCATGGAGAAGGCAGGGGAGTGGCACTAGGTAAATTGCTCTTCTAGAGAGCCAGCACAGGCATGAATGACCAAATGGCCTCCTGTGCTGTAGCAATTCTTTGAGGAGAAGGTGCCAGCCAAGAAGTGGGAAGAGTTGTTCTGTCATGCTTTTCTCTGCCCGGTTCTACCCTTCACTTTAAATAATGCATGTTACTCTTTGAATGCTTTTTACACTGAGGATTCTGGAGATGGTTGATTTGAAAGTGGATGGGGTCTCTTTTGCCTGTATTTATACAGGAAAGTGGAGCTGGTAGTTTGTGTATGTGCAGTGGTCATATTGCTGAAGCCATTCAAGGGTGGGTTGGTCTCGGAATTAATTGGCACAATAAAGCAATTCTTGTGACCCTCGGCAAAATGATGCACCTGAGTCACTTTCCTGATTTACAAGCCAAAGGGAACCCAATTTTGACACACCTGCTGGAAAGCCAATGTCCACTCCTTGAGTTCGAAGGAAGTGATAAAGTATGGAAAGGCGAAAGCCAAGCAAATATTTTTAAATTTTATATCCTCAAACAGAAATAAGGCAAGTTGGTTAATTTTGGTGTCAAAGGCAATGTAATACGAGCTGAATGTGGACTTCAAAGGACTAAGCCATATCTTGTGGCCATGCCAGACTTTTAAAAAATATATTTTTAGAAGTAAATTTAGAGTATCCAATTCTTTTTTTTCCAATTCAGGGGCAATTTAGCATACCAATCTACCTAACTGCACATCTTTGGGTTGTGGGGGTGGGACCCACGCATACATGGGGAGAATGTGCAAACTCCACATGGACAGTGACCTGGGGCCGGAATCAAACCCGGGTCCTCTGTGCCGTGTGCTAGACGTTTATCTCACATTCTAGCATTTGGTTAAAAATTAAGAACACTAGGTTTTCTGCCATCATGTCTTAGAAATACGGAATTTGCTTGGTGTTCTTTAACACTGCCCTACCTGAGATTTGTTAATTCAGCAGGGACGTTGATGACTTCTGACTTGCATGGCTTACTGTACTCTTGGGGAGAATTGAAACAATGTTAATCAAAATAACCCAAACCATTAAAATGTTAACGCAATGTTCAAATGACATGAATATTCTAGGCTACTAAAGAAAATCTTGAACAACTCCTTTTTGTTTCCCTTCAGGTGTAGCCCCTCCATCATTTGTGGCTATTAAAGCTGGCACAACCCTTTACCAACTTACCACGGCAGGAGAGGCTGTTTCCTGGAATTCTGTCTTCGTTCTCATGATTTTGGCAATAGTCTCCCTCCTTCCAGTGTTTTTTCAGAAAAAACTGAAGGAAACGTTTTCATAACCAAAGTAAATTTTACATCTTGTCTCAAAATTTGCCTTTGTTACCTTCAGTTACATGAGGTATAGTGAATGTCCACTAAGTGGGATTGTAGTAAAGGTTATATTTCAGAGATAAATTAATTGCTTTTAGTTTTTCTAATAATATGCCCACTCCAAAAATGTGACTTGCATAATTTCTTTGATCATAACATTTTCAGTTTCCCTTTTAATTCCCATTGTCTAGGTCACTTATAATGGATGTTGATTCGAAGAAATATATATGGCGTTTCTGTTTTTCTATTTATTCTTCACAACAAAATTTTTTGCTGAATGTAATGAGCTGGGCTGAGCACATGATGGAATAACAGCAAGCCATTCCCAAATCCAGATATATTACATTCAGCTCATTTCCACAGCCTTTCATGTTCTAAACACAACCTGTGCAGTGGTTGCATGTAGTTGGAAGCATTTGTGCAGGGCCCTTCACGTTTATAAAAAAAATAGTCTGCAATCTTATGCCTGTAACAGTATTAAGAACAATAACACTGCAATAAACACGCACATTCTTAGCATCTGATTATTTGTATCATACATGCTTTTGACTCCTAAATGGTTTCATAATATCAACTGTTTTAACATTGTTGTGCAATTATTTGATTAGATGAAGGCTGTTTTACTATTTCTGTATTTACTCAGTGTGCTATTTGTTGTTTAAAGTGGTATGATATGGCTTTATATTCTAATAAATAAGTTTCTGTAAAGATCAATCAGAACAAGAAACATAATGCCTCAAGTGCATTGTAGACATTTGTACATGTTTTTTGAAAATGGTTTTTATTGTTTCTGTTCTGTACTGTTGTTAGTAATAAAATGCCCTCTAGGTGGCATGGTGATGCTGAACACCTAGTATTATCATAAATGTAATAAGGTATGCCCCATGGTGAATTGATAGTTTAGTGATTTGAAGGAGATAATAAGTAGAGGCTAATATCGCCCCTCAGAGTCACAGTTGGCAGCGTGGTGGGGTGGGGCAGTTGTGCACTGATGTAGGGGAGGAAAGAAATCCACAGCAGGCCGTTGTTGTTTGGAAAATACTAAGTTGCAGTTTGGCAACACCTATGGGGGAAGGGTGAATGTTCTGTGCTTCATCAAGATATAACTGAAGGGCCCCTATGGAGTAAGTAGTTTGAAATAGGATCACAGAAGATAACTGATGCTTAACAGTTAGCAGTATAATTCTGCTGTCTTGTATATCTCGAACAGTGAACCTGAATTATCACTAATTAACAAAGTCTTTTTGGATCACATAAAAAAACCAAATATTCTATCGAAGCAATGTCCAAGTTCTTTCTGACTTATAGTTCTTACACAACATCAATCATCATCCCATTCATTGCTTTTAAAACTGCAATTGTTGAAAACAAAATATCCGACTGCTTGAAATACAAAACGAGCTCATTGGCTTCTGTAACGAGGAAAAATAATTTCTGACTAAATGTCTACCCCCAAAAAACACCAGCTCGGCTAACAAGACTTCTCTAAAACCAGGGTTTTTGAGACGATATTGAAGTTAAAAGCACCTGCATTTCAAATTCTACGTTGATTGTGGCAGATGTAGAGGTACTTCTGTGTATGTCACCACTTGCAAGGAAATTTGAGTGCAAATCTGGTATGACCAGATGTCGTTCTAGAATGAACAATGTTGTGCTTTTGATGATTGTCACTTCCAAATGGATCAGAATTGTGAATTATGGGCAGAGTTTCAAGGTAGCCCTTGATCACTATACCTGTTCAGGCACTGAATTGGAGAAGAATAAGCAACGTTTTAATTTTCTATAATTAGTAGTTTTATTGTAGCCTGGACGTGAATGAATGAAAAGCCCTTGTTGGTATTGTTTTGTTATAATGAAGATTAGTAGGCAATTGGTCTTGAAGTGTTACGCCACAAACTCAAAAAAGCACAGTGTGGATAAAAGGTCAAGATCATAAATGGGAGCAGGAATAGGCCATTCAGCCCATCGAGCCTGTCCATTCAATAAGATTGTGGTTAATATGATTGTGACCTTCCTTCCGCTTTCCTGCCTGATCCCTAAAACCCTTGACTTCTTTGTGATCAAAAATCTGTCTAACTCAGCTTTGAATACATTCAATGACTCAGCCTCCCCTACTCTCTGAGAAAGAGAATCCCAAAAACTCAACAGAAGTTTCTTCTCATCTCTATCTTGAATGGGTGACTCCTTTTTAAACGGTGTCCTCTAGTTTTAGATTCCCCAAAAGGGAGAACACCTTGTCAATGTCTACCATGTCAAGCTTCCTCAAAATCTAATCTTTCAATAAGATCACCTTATTCTAAATTCAGATGAGTACAATCAAACCGTGCTATCCTAAAACTGGCGAGGTCCAAAAATTAGAACAATTTTTAAGCTGTCATGCATGACTTTTTTTTATTATTATTACAACAGTAAAATAACCGACTGGCTGGTTGGCTAGATGCTGCATTCATGTGGTTGCACACGGACTAGCCATCAGCCTTGCGAGCCTTGTGATCCGAGTGACCCTTGAGCCTGCCCAAACCGCCCAACCTGAAAACAGGCACAATCCAAAATCTGGTTGCTAGTTTTGAGATAGTGTACCTGTATTGGCACAACCTCATCAATCTTTCCTCATAACGCAATCCTTTCACCCCAGGAATTAGCCCAGTGAACCTTCATTGGGAGGCACGGTAGCACAGTGGTTAGCACTGTGGCTTCACAGCGCCAGGGCCCCAGGTTCGATTCCCAGTTTGGGTCACTATCTGTGCGTAGTCTGCACGTTCTCCCCGTGTCTGTGTGTGTTTCCTCTGGGTGCTCCGGTTTCCTCCCACAAGTCCCCAAGGACGTGCTGTTAGGTGAATTGGACATTCTGAATTCTCCCTTTGTGAACCCGAACAGGTGCCGGAATGTGGCGACAAGGGGCTTTTCACAGTAACTTCATTGCTGTGTTAATATAAGCCTACTTGTGATAATAATTATTTTCAGAACTGCGTCCAATGTAAATGTATCCCTCCTTAAGTAAGGAGGCCAAACTGTACACTGTACTCTAGATTCAGTCTCACCAATGCCCTAACAGTTGAAGCAAGACTTGCCTGCTTTTCTATTCCATCTCCCATTGAATAAAGGCCAACATTCCATTTTGCTTCCGAATTACTTAAAGACTTGTATGCAATTGCTTTGATATGGTGCAATATCTCATGATGTGCCAAGAAAATTATGAATATTATCATATGTTGTTTTATTTCCTTCCTGAGCACTGAAATATTGCTGTCAAGTTAAGGTTTCTGGGTACTTCCGGGCATTTATTTTCAATCACTTGCCTGAATAATCTAAATTGCTATTTTTACATGCAAGAGCTTGATATCTGGCCTTTGAATTTCTCAGTCAGTGCCAACCTTGAGCTGTTTTTATATTGTGGTGAAACCCATCTCGGTGTCCTTGACCCTTAATAAGCAGGTGTCTTAAAATATAAGAGCATCTTGCTTTTACTGTTTGGCAACACGTGAATAATGTGGAAGGTCGGCTTGCACGTTTCCGACAATTTCACAACCCCAGGCAAGCTCATCTCAGAGAGGAAGTACAAGATGAAACCTTGCTTGCATTCTATCACTGTAATCATTTGTTGTCTTATTGTGAACTCAAAAGAAAAAGGTACAGTTTAAAATATCCTGACACTAAAAAAAAATATATTGATCAAGAAATATGTTGACTATAATAACCTGCCTCATGCCTATTTTTTATATTTGGTTTCAAAAGAAAGCTTGAATGAATTGAACCATCTACTGTTATCTACTTGTCTCTTACTATTGCATAGATTTTTTATCAGAAGCACTTGAAGGAATAATCATTCAAAGCATGAATTAAATGTCTATGTACTCATTCTCTGTGGATTTCCTGTTTATCTAATAGCTTTATGGGTTTATGATCTTTAATTCTGACAAAAGTAAGTAACATTTTAGCAGCTCATTTTGGGCTCTGTTCGTCTAAATTCTATTCATGAAAACACAGCATCGAGTAAATGTTTTTTATGTAGATAAATAGTAACTGTCCACCTTGCATCAAGGTATCACATAAATTATGTATCCTGAGTAGTGGAATAAATGTTTTTCCAGGTAGGTTTTAAAATGAACAATGAATAAACATCTTATTTCTATGCCACTGAAGCATGAATCTTATACTTTACCCCCTCTCACTAACTACCTGCCACAGCAAGACCTGTGAGATCCTCAAACAATTACAAATCACATCAAAGTCACTTTGGAGCATCAATAATAAATAAAAACAAAATGCTGGAGAATCTCAGCAGGTTGGCAACATCTGTGGAGAGAAACAGGTGAGCAGTTCTTCCACTTTGCATTGGGCATCAATGGAATATTGCAGCAGGCCAAAGATGGACAAGCTGGTTAAGCCAGCGACGTCCACATCCCCTAAACAAATTAAAAAGTTATAGAAAGTTTTGAGTCACATCATCCTTCAGAACTGAGAGAGAGGTAGAAATGTAATTAGTTACATGTTGGAGGAGGTGGGGCAGGAAAATAAGGACAGGGTTAGGTCAGAACAAAGAGTTTGACAAAAGTGTCATGGACATGAAACGAAGTGAGTGTTAATGGTGTCAGTGTCATTTAAGAACTGAAGAGTGCCAATAGTGAAAAAAGGTAAGATGGCAGATGTATTAATAGGAGAACAAAGTCAGTGCTTAGTGGGAGCAAAGCTGAACAACAGGTGGTATGTGGGGGAGCTATGATGTGGAGATGCCAGCGTTGGACTCCAGTCCACCTGAGGAAGGAGCAGTGCTCTGAAAGCTAGTGTTTGAAACAAACCTGTTGGACTTTAACCTGGTGTTGTAAGACTTCTTAAGGTGGGGGAGAGGTGGTGCTGTGTTAGATCAGGCCAAGGGAACCAAAAAACAAAAGGGGGTGGGGCATGGTTCAAGATAGAGGGGAAAGTTCATGTTGTGGAACTCAATGTAGAGCCCAGGTAGCTGTAAGTGCCTCATCAGAAGGTGTGTTCTTCCAGTTTGCATTGGGCATCACTGGAGCATTGCAGCTGGTCTTGGTGGGCATGAACGCAAGATCCTGAGTTGAAATGACAAGCAACAAGAAGATTGGGGTCATGCTTACGGATGGAGTAAAGGTGTTTAGCAAAAGAATCACCCAGTCTACGTTTAGTCACCCCAACCTATAGGAGACCAAATTGAAGGAAGTGCTAGAGAAATGCTGCATCACCTAGAAGGAGTGTTTGGGCCCTCAGACTGTTAGGAGTATTGGAAGTTAACAAGATGAACAGTGAATTTGAAATGGAAAATAAAACAACACTGCAGTCACGTAGAGCAGGCTGTTTCAAAGTCCGGTTACGGCATACAGGTCGGTGTCAGAAGGGTCATGCCGTTGCCACGGTTGATCCGATCATGGGAAAAGCGCCTAATGCTGCTGCCTGCATTTGTATTGATAATGGCTGCCACTGCCGCCTTTTAAATAAGAAGGAAATGAGGCTGTGTAAAGTCTCCCGGCCAGAAGTGGCAGCGGTGAGCAGGCACTCTGCATGTACACTTTTTTTTTAAAAAAATACTTTTATTGGTATTTTCAATTTATACGCAATAATACTTTACATTTAATATTTACAGCTCGTGTGGTTCTTGTATACATATCGATATTGTGTGTCTTGTGTACGCTTTCCTCCCCCAGCCCCTCCTTGGTATCCCCTTCTCTGTTCAGGGTGTTCTGTCCCTACCTCCTATTCTCCCCTCCTCCCCCCCTCCTGCCCTTTATGTTTTCTGCTGCCTGCCTTGTGGGTTTTGGGCGTGGGGCATCTGCCCCCTCTCCTTGTACTTCTCCCTGTAGTTCCCCTGAGTTCCCTCCTCTCTTCCTCCCCCCAGAGTTGTGTGTTCCTGTCTGTCTACTCCCATCTCTCACTTTTTCCTCTAATCGCTGTTGGCTTCGAACAGGTCTTGGAACAGGCTGACGAATTGTCCCCATGCTTTGAGGAAGCCTTTCTCCGACCCTCTGATAGTGTATTTGATCTCCAAATGGAGAACCTCCGCCAGGTCTGCCAGCCAGCCTGCAGCTGTGGGTGGTGCTACTGATCGCCAGCTGAGCAGGATTCTTCGGCGTTCGATTAGCTAAGTGAAAGCCAGGGCGTCGGCCTCTTTCCCATGTGTAGCTCTGGTTGTTTGAATATCAGGAAGATTACCACTCTTCGGCACGGCTCCACCCTCAGTCCACAACCTTGGACATTGCCTTGGGACAACCCTCCAAGTTTGGGACAGGCCCAAAACATGTGGGTGTGGTTGGCCAGGCCTCTCTGGCACCATTCGCATTTCCACCTCTGGGAAGAACTTGTTCATTCGGGTTCTGGTCAGGTGTGTTCTGTGCACCACATTGAACTGCATAAGACTGAACCTTGGCAGGAGGATGTGGAGTTAACCCTGCTCAGTTCTTCACTCCAGAGTCCCCTGCCCACTGTCCCCAGTTCGTCTCCCCATTTTTGTCCAGTGGCAGTCTCGCCCTGTCCAGTAGCTGTACATAGATTTTCCCACGGTTTCCCCCTTCCTTACTGTCCGTGTTTATCAGGTCCTCTGGTAATGTGGTTCCCAGGACTCTGATGTATCCTACTGTCTCCTTGCAGTGAAAGTGCTTCCTGTCGGTAGTTCCAGCTCTTCCATCAGTTTGCCCAGTGTCGCCAGTCTGTCCCCCATGTAGAAGTCCCTGACCATCAGTGTCCCTCCGTCCTGTCTCCATTTTCTGAAGAAGGTGTCTAGCATGGCTGGTGGGAACTTGTGGTTTCTGCAGATTGGGGACATCTCGGTCAGACTGAAATGTTGCCTCATCTGATTCCACGTCCTTAGTGTGGCTACCACCACTGGGCAGGATGTGTATTTCGTCGGGGGGGAGGGTGTGGTGAGAGTGCTGCTATGGCGAGGGCTTGGAGGGCCGTTCCCTTGCAGCAGGACTCCTCCATCCGAACCCATTCCATATCCATCCCCTCACTCTGCCATAGCTGCCCAGTGGTACAATTACAAGTTTGGAAGTATCAAGTCTTTTCTCCTCTGCAGTGTTGATTTGGGGACTCTTGGGCTCTGCACCCTCTCCTCCCCCCACCCCACCCCCAACTCACACACAAATGCCATGATCATTTTGTCTATGATTTGGAAAAAGGCCTTTGGGATGAAGGTCGGTATTGATCTGAACAGGAAAAGGAACCTTGACAGAATGTTCATTTTGATCGCCTGCACCCTCCCCGCAGGTAGCAAAATTTGTTTTTGGCTAATTTGAATGGGAGTCCCTCCAGCTCTGTCCGTTCCCTGTTTGGGTTCACCGGGAATGCCTCACTCTTGCCCCGATTAAGTTTATAACCCGAGACGGTTCTGAACTCTTTCAGGAGCTGCATGATTGCTCTCAGGCCTTCCTGCGGTTCTGAGATATTGACGAGCAGGTCATCCACATAGACTGAGACTCTGTGCTCTCTGCCTCCCCTTTGGATGCCCTTCCAGCTTTTTGTGTATCGCAAAACGATCACCAGGGGTTCAATTGCGAGGGCAAACAGTGGAGTGGGGACAGTGGGCATCCCTGCCTTTACCTCCAGCTGCACAGAGGCACTTCAGAGCTGGTGGTGTTGGTTTGAATGCTCACGTTGTACAGGATTTTCACCCAGGAGGTGAATCCTGCTCCTGGCCCAAACCGCTCCAGTACCTCGAGGAGGTGCTTCCATTCGACTCTTATCAAAGGTGTTTTCTGCATCCAGAGAGACGATTGCCTCTGGTATTCTCTCCCCGGGGGATCATTATTGCATTCAGCAGCCGCCTGATGTTTGCAGTAAGCTGCCTACCCTTGGCAAAGCCCGTCTGGTCCTCTGCGACCACCTCTGTCATACAGTTTCCAGCCTTTTGGCCAGTACCCTTGCAAGCATCTTTGCATCCACATTCAGCAATGAAATGGGTCTGTAAGCCGCATTCCGTTGGGTCTTTGTCTTTTTTGGGTATAAGCGATATTGTGGCCTGCGTTAGCATAGGAGGCAGGGTGCCCCTCGCCAGAAAGTTGACTAACATGTCCCTTAATGTGGGGGTCAGGGCTGGTGTGAATTTATTATAGAAGTCTGCCGGGAACCCATCAGGTCCCAGCGCCTTCCCCGCCTTCAAGGAGCTGATGTTCTCCATGATTTCTCCCAGATCTATTGGTGTTTCCAGTTCTCCCCAGCCCGTCTTACCCCACAACTGGCATGTCCAGTCCATCGAACTGTTCATCCCCGTTGGGGATATCTACAGCCCTCGGTAGAAGGTCTCAAATGTCCGATTGACCTCTTGGTTCCATTACCAGTCTGCCTCTGCTGTCTTTTAACTGTGCTATATTTCTCATGGCTGTCTGCTTTCTCAGCTGGTAAGCCAGTAGGTGGCCAGCCTTTTCTCTGTCTTTGTAGAAGGACCTCTGTGTCTGGCGGAGTTGGTGTACTGCTTTCCTAGTGAAGAGCAAGTTAAAGTCCATTTGTAGCTATTTCCCCTCCGCCAGAAGCTCTACGGTCGGGGCCTTGGAGTACTTTCTGTCGACCTCCTGGATGGAGTCAATCAGCTGTAACCTGGCCGCCCTCTCTTCCCTGTCTCTGCCCACCTTGTAGCGATCCCCTCTGATCACAGCCTTTAGTGCCTCCCAGAACATGGAAGGTGAGACTTCCCTGTTCTGGTTGTTAGTCACGTATGGTCTGTGATGTTTTCTGGCAGAAGGCCTTGTCGGCCAGGAGGTCTGTGTCCAAACTCCATGTGGGGCGTTGGGCACGGCCTGACTCTGACCTCGCATCCACGTAGTGTGGAGCGTGGTCGGAGATGGCTATCGCGGAGAATTCCACTCCTACTATTCCTAGAAGCACCGATTTTCCCACTGCAAAGAATTTGATCCTGGTGTATACCTTGTGGACTGGTGAGAAGAATGAGAATTAACTCTCGCCAGGTGCAGGAACCGCCATGGGTCCACCGCCCTCATCTGTTCCATGAATGTTCCCAGTTCCCTAGCCATGCCTGTCTTTTTCCCCATTCTGGAGTTTGATCGGTCGGTCAGCGGGTCCTGTATGCAGTTAGTCGCCTTCTTAATCATTCGGTGTGTGTCAATGTCAGGGATTTCCGCCATGGTCTTATTTACAAAGTGTGTCATCCCAGTTGGACCCGCGCACACATTTACCAGTACCACCGGTTCCCCGTCTAGGACACCGCTGACCATGACGTACCGTCCCTCTTGGTCCGTAGCTGTCCTGGTCTCTAAACCTCATGCTCTTACTAATCAGTATGGCTATTTCCCTAGCCCCTCTCCCTTGTCCCGTAGCATGAATGGTACATCTGTCTCACCCAGCCCTTTATTACCAGCAGTCTGTCCTTTTCCCTCGGGTGTGAGTATTTTGCATTGGTATTCAGAAAGGAGAAGGACACGTTGATTGGTGGTGTCTCAGACAGATGTGTAAACACTTTAGAACAGGTCATTATTACGAGGGAGGAAGTACTGGGTGTGTTAAAAAGCATTAAGGTAGACAAATCCCCAGGGCCAGAGGGCATCTATCCCAGATTACGGAGGGAGACAATTGATGAAATCACTGGGACTCTAACAGAAATTTTTGTGTCCTCGTTGGTCACAGATGAGATCCCAGAGAATTGGAGGATAGCTAATGTTGTACTGTTATTTAAGAAGGGTTGCAAGGATAACCTGGATAATTATAATCCAGTGAGCTTGACGTCAGTGATAGTGAAATTGTTGGAAAAGATTCAGAGATGGGATCTATCTACATTTGGAAGTGAATGGTCTTATTAGTGACAGCATGGTTTTGTACGAGGAGGTCATGTCTCACTAATTTAATTGAGTTTTTTGAGGAGGTGATAAAGATGATTGACGAGGGCAGGGCTATGGATGTTGTCTACATGGACTTTAGTAAAGCATTTGATAAGGTCCTTCATGGCAGGCTGGTGCAAAATATTAAATCACATGGGGCAGGGGTGAACTAGCTGGATGGATTCAGAACTTGCTTGGCCATAGAAGACAGAGGGTAGCAGTGGAAGGGTGTTTTTCCGAATGGAGGTCTGTAACTAGTGGTGTTCGTTAGGGATCAATACTGGGACCTCTGCTGTTTGTAATATATATAAATGACTTGGAAGAAAACATAGCGAGTCTGATTAGCAACTTTGCGGATAATACTAAGATTGCAGGAGTTGCGGATAGTGATGAAGATTGTCAGAGTATACAGCAGGATATAGATGGGCTGAAAAATTGGCCAGAGAAATGGCAGAGGGAATTTAACTATGACAAATGCGAGGTGATGCATTTTGGTAGATCCAATTCAGGTGGGAGCTATAAAATAAATGGCAGAAACATCAGAAGCATACAGACTCAAAGATCTGGGCGTGCAGGTCCACATCCTTAAAGTGGCAGCACAGGTGGAAATGATGGTAAAGAAAGTAAATGGCATGCTTGCCTTCATAGGACGGGGTATAGAGTATAAAAGCTCGAAAATTATGTTGCCCTTATATAGAACGTTGGTTAGGCCACATTTGGATACTGTGTCCAGTTCTGGTCGCCGCACTACCAGAAGGACGTGGAAGCTTTGGAGAGAGTACAGAAAAGGTTTACCAGGATGTTGCCTGGTATGGAGGGTATTAGCTATGAGGAGAGACTGACTAAACTGGGATTGTTCTCCCTAGAGAGATGGAGGCTGAGGGGCAACCTGAGAGAAGTTTATAAAATTATTAGGGGTATAGATAGGGTGAACAGTTGATGTTTTTCCCCAAGGCAGAATTGAAAATTACAAGGTTTCAAGGTGAGGGGGAATAGCGTTAGTGGAGATGTGCGGAGGACGTTTTTACACTGAAAATGGTGGTGGCCTGGAATGCACTGCCAAGTGAGGTGGTTGAGGCAAATACATTAGCGACCGTTAAGACTTATCTGGATAGGCACATGAACAGACGGGGTATAGAAGGATACAGGCAGTTGGTCTGGATAGGGCACGTGATCGCCGCAGGCTTGGAGGGCCAAAGGGCCTGTTCCTGTGCTGTATTGTTCTTTGTGTGTCTCTTTTTCCACTTTTCCAACTTCTTCCATTGGGCAGGCGATACAGAAGTCTGAGAACACGCACGAACAGACTCAAAAACAGCTTCTTCCTCACTGTCACCAGACTCCTAAATGATCCTCTTATTGACTGACCTCATTTACACTACACCCTGTATGCTTCATCCGATGCCAATGCTTATGTAGTTACATTGTATATCTTGTGTTGCCCTATTATGTATTTTCTTGAATTTTGTTTAATTCCCTTTTCTTCCCATGTACTGAATGATCTGTTGGGCTGCTTGCAGAAAAATACTTTTCACTGTACCTCGATTCACGTGACAATAAACAAGTCCAATCCAATCCTGCAGGAAGATTGTCTGCCTTCAGGCTTCTTAAATGGCAGAAGACGCTGGATATTTTCACTGGACAGTTAAGTCCCCTTGCATTCCAGGTGACTATCCTGGGAGGGATTTCTGACACCACCCCTGGTCCTGCGGGATCAACCATACTCACCTGGTGGACGCGTCCCTGCACTCCGGGGCTTCCCTTTGCTAGGGGGCCGTCCTCGACCATGAGGTCGAGCCCTGTGCTCCGGGGTTTCCTTTTGAACAGGGGGCACCCAACATGGTTGCCAACTGTGTGTATGCCACGTGAGTGCGCCCCTGAACTCCGGGGTCTCCCTTCGTTTTGGACCTTCCAAAGTGGCTGCTTGCGGCTCCATCTTATTTCCTGCTCCCTGCCATCCCAAGCCAATCAAGTTGACAAGTCTTGGGGCGGCACGTGGTGCAGTGGTTAGCACTGGGACTGCGGCGCTGAGGACCCGGGTTTGAATCCCGGCCCTGGGTCACTCTGCATGTGGAGTTTGCACATTCTCCCCGTGTCTGCGTGGGTTTCACCCCCACAACTGAAATATATGCAGGTTAGGTTTGATTGGCCACGCTAAATTGGAAAAAAATAATTGGGTACTCAAAATTTATAAAAGTTGCCAACTCTTTTTCCCCGTTCTGTTCCATATGCCATCTGGCCAGGCACTCCCTCTCCCGAGAGGTGTGCCACGGCCCCTCTTACTGCCTGTCTTTGTGTGCTAGCCCTCCCTGCTAGTACAGTGGGTCCCCTCCCAGGGCTGATCTAGTCCTTTGCCTGTGTTCCCTGACTGTTTCCCCTCTCCGCCCCCTCACCTGCTTTCCCTGTCCTCGCTCTCCCCAGCACCCAGTCTTTCTGTTCAGAATCAGGCAGTACAGTCTCACGCAAACACAAAGACTATAGTGTCTGGTTCTGTCTCTTTTCAGCAATCTTCCTCTTGACACCCCTTCATCGCTGCCGTGCTTGTTCTCTGTCCAGGTCGTTAGTCCGCACAAAATCGTTTGCTTAACAGAAGCAATGTTCTTTACTTTGGCCGGGAATAACATGCCAAATCACACCTCACTTTGGTCATGCGCCAATTTTGCCCCATTGAACTCAGTTCTTTTTGCCACGTCTGCACCAATGTCCTGGCAGACTTAGATTCTGTCTCCTTCCCACGAGCTCGCTTTCGATTCCCTGGCCCACCACAGGATCCTTTCCCAATCCTGGTATCGGTTCAGTTTTGCTATAATCACTCTCGGCTGCTCCCCTATTTTGGGCTTCGTCCTGAGCGACCATGTGCCCTGTCAAGTTCTCTCCCGACTAGGTTGCCCAGCATTTGGGTCATTGTTTGTCGGGTCTCTGCTCTCGATGCCTTCTGGCAGGCCCACAATTCGAATGTTCTACCGACTGGACCTGTTCTCCTGGTCCTCGACCTTCCCCTTCAGACTCCCCTGGGCCGCCACCAACCTTTTCACCTCTGTCTCCAGAGCAAAAGTCCTGGCACTGGTCCATCAAGGGGTCTCTCTTGGGGTCCTAGATTCTTTTTTCCTGCGCCTCCATTTTCTTCCCCAGGCCATCGATTGTGTGTTGGAGGGACGCATACATCACATTCTTTGAGGTTTACAAAAATCTCTTATACAGTATTCCCTCAAATATGGCAATTTGTATGATACAGAAATCGGAACGATATATATTTTGCACTTTGATGTAAACACTGTATCTGATGTACAGCACATTCCATTTGGTGCACGTCACTCTCTCTGATATACAGCATTCTGTTTTCTATACAACAATCTCTCTAACATAGAGCAAGCTCACTAAGGGATCTCTGCAATGCACAGAAACGTCTGTGATATAAAGCATTCACTGATAGATGCAATTTCTATAATATGGTTATATATATGATGTACAGCATTCCTTCTAATATACAGTAACCTGCTATGCATATATTGCTGAGCCTCATAAATAGAATAAGTGTGACATACTGCAAAGCATTTTCTCTGATATTCAATTCTCTCAAATTAACGGTTACCTTTTCAATGTATGTTCTTATGTACAAATTATTCACCATTGACCCTAATCTTACTGACCTACATTGCTTTCCGGTCTTGACTTTGAAATCTTATCCTTGCTTTCAAATCCCTTCATTGCTTTGCCCTATCTCTGTAATCTCCTTCGGCTTCACAACCTGAACCTTCACAGCACAGGGCTAAACCGCTGTCTTCGAAAGCAGACCAAGGCAGGCCCTTGGCAGCATGGTTCAATTCCCGTACCAGCTTCCCCGAACAGGCGCCGGAATGTGGCGACTAGGGGCTTTTCACAGTAACTTCATTTGAAGTCTACTTGTGACAATGAGCGATTTTCAATTTTTTCATTTCAATTTTTGCAGAGCTTGAATTAAAGCTGATTAAAAACATGGGATTAACTGTGAAAACATCTGGGGCTGGATTCTCCGTCAGCGGCATCCTCCATTTCACAGCAGCGCACTCGTGCCCGCAGATTTCCCAATGGCGTGGGGTGCGCACAATGGGAAACCCCCATTGGCTGGCTGTGGGACAGAGAATCATGCTGCCAGCGGGGATGCGCAACACCTGATAATGGGTGCAGCAGGGATGGAGAATTCCGCCCCTGCTCTTTCAGACACTGCATTCAAATCAAGATTAGTTTCTCTCGCAATATGAAGTGACACTGTGTATCTGGATGTCAAAAGTGCAGAAAATTGAAGGCAAGGCAAGGTACGAAGCTAGGCAAAAAACTCAGTTTGTCATTTTACTTTTAAAAGTTCGAAGTACTGAGCTGCACAATCTACATTCATCTTCATCCAAAAGTATGGATGAATTATCTGATGACTTAGACTTGCCGGTTTAAAAAGTGATCAATTTGTGTATTTTTGTGGTTCCCGCCTTTGCATTCTGTGGGGTGAGGATGGGTGGGTCGGGAAGGGCATGAGATTCGGGGTGGGGGGTGCCCCAGAAATGAAGGTGAGCATGAGGTTCTTTGAGGATGTAACCAGCACGGTGGATAATGGGGAACCTGTGGATGTGGTACATATAGACTTCCGGAAGGCGTTTGATAAGGTGCCACATAAAAGACTGAACCAGAAGATGAGATTGCAGGGGTTTGGGGGTAAAGTTTGGGGGTAAAGTGAGGGTATCCTGACGCAGTATGTAGATAGGCCAACAAGAGGTGAGGCCGTATTGGATTTGGTACTGGGTAATGAACCAGGACAGTTGTCAGATTTGGAGGTAGGTGAGCAGTTTGGTGATAGTGACCACAATTCGATTATGTTTACTTTAGTGATGGAAAGGGATAGGTATATACTGCAAGGCTAGAGCCATATCTGGGGGAAAGGCAATTATGATGCGATGAGGCAAGACTTAGGATGCATCGGCTGGAGAGGAAAACTGCAGGGGATGGGCACAATGGAAATGTGGAGCATGTTCAAGGAACAGCTACTGCGTGTCCTTGATAAGTATGTACCTGTTAGGCAGTGAGGAAGTGGTCGAGCGAAGGAACCATGGTTTACTAAAGCAGTTGAAACACTTGTCAAGAGGAAGAAGGAGGCTTATGTAAAGATGAGGCATGATGGTTCAGTTAGGGCACTTGAGAGTTACAAGTTAGCTAGGAAGGCTCTGAAGAGAGAGCTAAGAAGAGCCAGGAGAGGACATGAGAAGTCTTTGGCAGGTAGGATCAAGGATAACCCTAAAGCTTTCTATAGATATGTCAGGAATAAAAGAATGACTAGGGTAAGAGTAGGGCCAGTCAAGAACAGTAGTGGGAAATTGTACGTGGAGTCCGAGGAGATAGGAGAGGTGCTAAATGAGTATTTTTCGTCCGTATTCACACAGGAAAAAGACAATGTTGTCAAGGAGAATACTGAGATACAGGCTACTGGACTAGAAGGGCTTGAGGTTCATAAGGAGGAGGTGTTAGCGATTCTGGAAAGTGTGAAAATAGATAAGTTCCCTGGGCCGGATGGGATTTATCCTCGGATTCTCTGGGAAGCTAGGGAAGAGATTGCTGAGCCTTTGGCTTTGATCTTTAAGTCATCTTTGTCTACAAGAATAGTGCCAGAAAATGGAGGATAGCAAATGTTGTCCCCTTGTTCAAGAAGGGGAGTAGAGATAACCCCGGTAACTATAGACCAGTGAGCGTTACTTCTGTTGTGGGAAAAGTCTTGGAAAGGTTTATAAGAGATAGGATGTATAATCATCTGGAAAGGAATAATTTGATTAGAGATAGTCAACATGGTTTTGTGAAGGGTAGGTCGTGCCTCACAAACCTTATTGAGTTCTTCGAGAAGGTGACCAAACAGGTGGATGAGGGTAAAGCAGTTGATGTGGTGTGTATGGATCTCAGTAAAGCGTTTGATAAGGTTCCCCACGGTAGGCTATTGCAGAAAATACGGAGGCATGGGATTCAGGGTGATTTAGCAGTTTGGATCAGAAATTGGCTAGCTGATAGAAGACAAAGGGTGGTGGTTGCTGGGAAATGTTCAGACTGGTGTCCAGTTACTAGTGATGTACCACAAGGATCTGTTTTGGGGCCCCTGCTGTTTGTCATTTTTATAAATGACCTGGAGGAGGGCATAGAAGGATGGGTGAGTAAATTTGCAGATGACACTAAAGTCGGTGAAGTTGTGGCCAGTGCAGAAAGATGCTACAAGTTAGAGGGACATAGCTGCAGAGCTGGGCTTACAGGTGGCAAATGGGGTTTAATGCAGAAAAGTGTGAGGTGATTCATTTTGGAAGGAATAACAGGAAGACAGAGTACTGGGCTAATGGTAAGATTCTTGGTAGTGTGGACGAGCAGAGAGATCTCAGTGTCCATGTCCATAGATCCCTGAAAGTTGCCACCCAGGTTGAGAGGGTTGTTAAGAAGACGTACAGTGTGTTAGGTTTTATTGGTAGAGGGATTGCGTTTCGGACCCATGAGGTCATGTTGCAGTTGTACAAAACTCTGGTGCGGCCGCATTTGGAGTATTGCGTGCAGTTCTGGTCACCGCATTATAGGAAGGATGTGGAAGCATTGGAAAGGGTACAGAGGAGATTTACAAGGATGTTGCCTGGTATGGAGGGAAGTTCTTACGAGGAAAGGCTGAAGGACTTGAGGCTGTTTTCGTTAGAGAGAAGAAGGTTAAGAGGTGACTTAATTGAGGCATACAAGATGATCAGAGGATTAGATAGGGTGGACAGTGAGAGCCTTTTTCCTCGGATGGTGATGTCTAGCACGAGGGGACATAGCTTTAAATTGAGGGGAGATAGATACAGGACAGATGTCAGAGGTAGGTTCTTTACTCCGAGAGTAGTAAGGGTGTGGAATGCCCTGCCTGCAACAGTAGTGGGCTCGCCAACACTAAACGCACTCAAATGGTCATTGGATAAACATATGGATGATAATGGAATAGTGCAGAAGGACTTTAGAGGGGTTTCACAGTTCGGCACAACATCGAGGGCCGAAGGGCCTGTACTGCGCTGTAATGTTCTATGTTCTAAGTACTCGATTCATTTGAGGATTGGCTGACTGACATAAAGCAGAGGGTGGGATAAATGGGCCCTCCTCTGGCTGGTGAACTGTAACTAGCGGGTACCACAGTGGTCTGTGTGCCACAGACCTCAACTGTTAATAATCTTAACGATCTGCAAGCAGGGACAGAGTGTTATACAACAAAATTTGTGGATGCTATTAAAATAGGTGGGAAAGCAGGCGGTGAAGAGGAGATAAAGATTTTACAGTGTGAGGTGATCCATTTTGGCTGTAAAAATAGAAAGACAAATTATTATCTAAATGGAAAGCAGATTCAAAATGCATCTGGGCAGAGGAATTTGGGTGACTTTGTTCATGAATCGCAGAAAGTTGGTATGTAGGTACAGCATCGTAATTAAAAAGGCAAATGGTATGTTAGCATTTATTGCAAAAGGACTGGAGTATATAAATAGAGAAATATATGGTGTTAGTGAGAGCACATCTGGAATATTGTGTCCAGTTTTGAGCTCTCTAAGATTGATTCCGGGGATGAAAGGGTTAACATATGAAGAGAGATTAAACAGTTTGGGCTTATACTCGCAGGAGTTTAGAAGGATGAGAGGGGATCGGAGGTATATAAAATGCTAAATGGGATTGATAAAGTAAATGTAGACCAAATGTTCCCCCTTGTGGGGAAATCTAGAATGTGAGGTCACGAATCCAGGTTGAGAGGCAGTGAGTGAGGTTCTCTAGCCGCCGACCGCGAAATTTTTTTGGCGATCGATCAGAGAATCAACGTTCGCACCGAAATCAGGGGCAGCGGCACAAATATGCTCCGCCCCCTCCAAAGCCCCCTCTAGAAGTACGCTGCACGCCATATCAGGCCTCAGGATGTTGCAGGAGGCCCTCCCCCTGATGCTCTGCCCCTGACCGGCTGAGTTCCCGACGCCGTGGGTCTCTCATACTATTAATTACCGGGAACTTGGCATAGCTGCAGTCCAGTGCCGCCACAGTCTGGGGAGAGTCGGTCCGCGGGCAGGGGGGTGGGCTTTGGCAGAGGCTGGAGCACAGTTGGGGGGTGGTTCAGGGTTCGTAAGCCGCCCAAAGGGGGGGCACTATTTGACAGGCTGGGTCTGCGCACAGCTGGCGCCATGTTGCACGGCGCGGCCGCTGCAGGCTGCCGCCGTGCGCATGCGCGGCAATGGACCCAGCAATTCGCTGGCCGTGTCGGCAGCTAGAGCCAGGTGCTCTACGCTGCCTGCCTGCTAGCCCCCCGCCAAACGGAGGATCGGTGGCCGTTTTGCTCTGTTTTTTCAGTGGTAAAACCCCACTGTTCCAACACAGGCATCAGGACAAGCCTGAAAATCGGAGAATCCAGCCCGGTAGATTTAGAACTGAGATGAGGAGGAATTATTTCTCGCAGAGGGTGGTGAATTTGTGGAACTCGCTGCTCCATAATGTGGTGGAATCTGAATCATTAAACGGTTTTAAGAAAGAGAGAGATATATTTTTTATTTAAAAAACAGGTTAAAGGGATCTGGGCAATAGGTGGGGAAGTGAATTTGAGACGAGGAAGAGATCAGCCATGATCTGATTGAATGGTGGAACAGGCTTGACAGGCTGAATTGCCTACTTCAGCTCCTAATTCCAATGTTCCTGTGTCCCACGAACTGTAAATTAGCCTTTGGCTTGGAGACAATGAAGTTAATTATAATGCCTCAACTGCAGTTAACTAAAATCATCACAGTTGGGGAATGAAACTTGGGACATTTCGATCTGTGCAGCTTCAGTGAACCATTGGGGAATAATACAGAGGTTCTAAGCAAAAGGCCCAAGAATAATGGGTTTGATCCTAACCCTCTGGAGTATATGTTCTCCAAGGTTTTATGCTGCGAGCAGATAGTATCTGGAATGCACTGCCTGAGAGTATGGTGGACGTAGATTTAATCGTGGCTTTCAAAAGGGAATTGAATAATTATCTGAAGAGAAATAAGATGCAGACATGGAAAAGGCAAGGGACTGAATCTAGGTGTGTTGATCTTGCAGAGAGCTGTCAGGGACACAACGGGCCGAATGGCTTCTTTCTGTGTTGTAACAATTCTATGATTCTATGGTGAAGTAACTTGTCCAGTGTTGTCAATATTCTAGAAATTTGAGAGATAGCATTGTAGACTCTGATAAAGGCTGGCAGGTATAACTGTGAGGACCAGAGACAATCAAGGTGACATTTCCAAAATCCATTGTTTCTAACTTTTTCCTTATAGCCATATTGCTGTTCTAAATTTCATTTTCCATTCTTTTCTTTATTTTGTATTTTCGTACAAAGCTATTAAATATTTAAGCCTTTTGAAAAATCAAAGCAATTAATCAGCCAGATAACTTCAACAGTATAACGTTTGCTGAGCTCAACAAAATTCTAGATTTCAGTTTCTTTCTGGTGTTAGGCTGATCAAATTAGAAATGTTTACAGCTTTGTTTTGTGATAGTTTTGGAAGGTCAATCTATTTTGGGCTAAGAAAATGAGTACTGCCTCCTAAATTATATATTTGTCCTGTAATTATGTCACTCAAACTGATTTACTGAGGGAAAAAATGGTCATTAACATTGAATTTACTTCCTAAAAAACGTATCTACCGCCATGGATTTTATAGATGGCATTGAAAAACTTCACATCTCTATAAAGTACATGAATCATAACGTATACTGTTTCTTTTTCTTTTTTTTGCTCCTTTCCTGAGGGTTTTGCCCGCTGCTGTGGTATGTTGCCCGCTGCTGTGGTATGTTGCCCGCTGCTGTGGTATGGTTCAATAAAAGCAGCGTCAGTAGTAAATTCAAGTAGTCACTATTCCTGTTGTCAGATACCCTAATTTTTAAAAAAATTTAGAGCACCCAATTCATTTTTTCCAATTAAAGGGCAATTTAACGTGGCCAATCCACCTACCGTGCACATCTTTGGGTTGTGGGAGCGAAACCCACGCAAACATGGGGAGAATGTGCAAACCCCACATGGACAGTGACCCAGAGCCGGGATTGAACCTGGGACTTCGGCGTCGTGAGGCAGCAGTGCTAACCACTGCGCCACCGTGCTGCCCCGTTAGATACCCTAGTTAATTGTCTTCCCTTACATCCACTTACGAAGACGGCATCCTTTACTAACTTTCCACCCCCCTAACATACCTGCCACTAATTCAACGCCTACTCCGTCCCACACTGACTTGTTTCTGCCTTTACTCATCCCCGTTGTTAATCCAACCCCAGTTCAAGTCTGAATCACTTCGAAGTCAATTTGTCGAATACAATCCCAGATCACTAAATTAATGAATTTGCATTTCCATTGCACCTTTTTGAGCTCAGGAAGTCGCAGCGCACTTTACAGCCAGTTAAGTACTTTTGTTGTGCTATTAATGTGGTAGAATCATAGAGGTAGACTGCACAGAAAAGGCCCTTTGGCTCATCATGTCTGCGCCGGTCAAAAACAACCACCTAACTATTCCAATCCCATTTCCCAGCACTTGGCCCATAGCCATGTATGTCTTAACATCGTAAGTGCACATCTAAATACTTCTTAAATGTTATGAGGGTCTCTGCCTCCATCACCCTTTAAGGAAGTGAGTTCCAGATCCCACCACTCTCTGATTGAAAAAGTATTTCCATAATCTAGCCCCCACTAACTTCAATGTATCTTTAAAAATTGCATTCTGCATCACCAGCATTCCAAACCCCACTGGTTTCCTGTACAATGACAGCATAAAGCTTAACTTAGAAAGCCGTAGATTAATCAAGGAAAGTCAGCATGAATCTGTTAAAGGATGGTCATATCAGGCTAACTTGAGTGAATTTATTGAGGAGGTGACAAGTGGGATTGCTGAGGGCAACGCAGTGGATGTGGTCTACAAGGATTTTAGCAAGGCGTTTGACAAGGTTTCATATGTCATGCTGGTCAAAAAAGCAAAAGCCCTTGGAATCCAAGAGAAAGTGGAAAACTGGGTTTATAAATCGGCTTTGTGGCAGGAAGCAAAGGAAACCGGAGCGCCCGGAGGAAACTCACGCAGACATGGGGAGAACGTGTAGACTCTGCACAGACAGTGACCCAAGCCAGGAATCGAACCTGGGACCCTGGAGCTGTGAAGCAACAGTGCTAACCACTGTGCTATCATGCTGAGAAGGAAAGCTCCAGATTGCAGGATGTTATAGATGGTTTGCTCAGTTCGGCAAAAAAGTGGAAACTAGAATTCAATCTGGAAAATATGAGGGAATGCATTTGGGAGATGCAACAAATCAAGGAAATCAAAAGAAATGGTAGATACTGAGTGGTATGGAGGAACAGAGGGTCATTGGAGTGTGTGTCCACAGATTCTTAAAGATAGCAGGACTGGTTGATAAGGTGGTTAAGGAGGCATATGGAATTATTTCATTTATTAGCCAAGGCACAGAATATAAGAGGTGGGAGGTTATGCTGGAACTGTATACAGCAATAGTTCGACCACAGCTTGAGTACTGTGTATCTAACTGGTCACTGCATCACAGGAAATATGTGATTGCACTGGAGAGGGTACAGTAAATATTTACAAGGATGTTATGGGGACTGGAAAAGTTTAGCTATGAGAAAAGATTAGCTAGGCTGGGGTTGTTTTCCATCAAACAGAGGAGAATGAGGGTGATTTAACTTAGGTGCATAAAATTATCAGGAGCCTAAATGGTGTGAATAGGGAGAACTTGTTTAACTTAACAGAGGGAACAAAAACCAAGAAGGCTTGAATTTAAAATATTTGGTAGAATGATTAGAGGGGAGATAAGGAAATATTTTTTTCATCCAGAGAGTGATGGGAACTTAGAACTCACTACCTGAAAGGGTAATTGAGGTCAAAACTCCCTCCACATTTAAAAAAATAATTGAATGTCTATTTAAAGAGCTATAGACCTCTACTTGCAAAGCGACAGACCTTCTGAGGGAAAGATGGATTAGACTGGGTAGCTCATCACAACTAGCATGGAATGATGGGTTGAATGGCCTCCTGTGTTGGAAATGTTCTATGATTTCTATGAATTAAACCGTGGCCATATATTTTTTGCCTGCCGTACATCCACGTATTTGCCATCTACTCCAATATTATGGACTTCTCCCAGTCACCTAATCCTTCCACACTCCTGTTGGTGGGCACTCATTCAGCTATTATGGTTCCAGGCAGTTCACAGGAGTGTTATCAAGCTAAATTTGACACCACTTGAGGACATAGTAAAAAAGATAACCAAATGCTTGGATGAAAATATTGGTTTTATTTTTTTTTATAAATGTTTTTATTCAGTTTTCGTATTTTATATTGAACAAATTACAAATTGTTAGGAGAGAGAAACAAAAAAAAAACAAACAAAAACAAACACGCAAAAATTAACATACATATTTACAGGTAAGCATCTTCGTAGTAGTAACTGCGCCCCCCCCCCCCCCCCCCCCTCAACATGTTTATTTAGCTTGGTTTTGGGCCTTAGCTAGCCATCGAACCCCCGTAACGAACCTGTAGCCCCCCCCCCCCCCCCCTCCCGCTACCTTCCCCCGACTATTCTTCCTCTTGTACATTGGCCACAAATAGGTCCCGGAACAGTTGCATGAATGGCTCCCACGTTCTGTGGAAGCCGTCGTCCGACCCTCGGATGGCAAATTTGATTTTCTCCATTTGGAGAGATTCCGAGAGGTCGGACAGCCAGTCCGCAGCTCTGGGCGGTGCTGCTGACCGCCAGCCAAACAGGATTCTACGGCGGGCGATCAGGGAGGCAAAGGCAAGGGCATCCGCCCTCCTCCCCAGGAATAGATCTGGCTGTTCTGAAACCCCGAAGACCGCCACTATCGGGCATGGCTCCACCCTCACTCCCACCACTTTGGACATTACCTCGAAGAAGGCTGTCCAGTACTCCACGAGTCTGGGGCAAGACCAGAACATGTGGGCGTGGTTGGCCGGGCCTCTTTGGCACCGTTCACATCTGTCTTCCACCTCCGGGAAGAACCTACTCATACGGGTTCTTGTTAAGTGGGCTCTATGTACCACTTTTAGTTGCGTCAGGCTGAGCCTTGCGCACGTGGAGGTGGAGTTGACCCTATGCAGTGCTTCGCTCCAGAGTCCCCACCCGATCTCCATCCCCAGGTCGTCCTCCCATTTCCTCCTTGTTGCGTCCAGTACGGTGTCGTCCCTATCTACCAGTCGGTCATACATGTCACTACAGTTCCCTTTCTCTAGGATACTTGCGTCCAGTAGGTCTTCCAGTAGTGTCTGTCGTGGCGGTTGTGGGTACGTCCTTGTCTCCTTTCGTAGGAAGTTTTTGAGCTGCAGGTACCGTAGCTCGTTCCCCCCAGCTAGCTGAAATTTCTCTGTCAGTTCGTCCAGTGTTGCGATCCTGTCGTCCGTGTATAGGTCCCTGACTGTCAGTGTCCCCCCGTCCTGCCTCCACCTTTTGAAGGTGGCGTCGGTCAGTGCTGGTTTGAACCTATGGTTGTTGCAGATGGGAGCCCTGTTCGACATTTTGGTCAGGCCAAGTTGCTGCCGCAGTTGGTTCCAGGATTGGAGGGTGGCTGTCACCACTGGGCTGCTGGAGTGTTTTTTGGGTGGGGATGGGAGTGCTGCAAAATATTGGTTTTATGGAGTGTCTTAAAGAAGAAAAAAAAGGTTTAGGGAGGGATTTCCAGAAATTAGGGCCTTGGCAACTGAAGGCATGGAAATCAATGGTGAAATGATTAAAATTGGGGAGGCACAATTGGCTAGAACTGGAGGAGAGCAGAGTTCTGATGGGTTTTTGACCGGAGGAGGTTACGGAAATAGAAAGTCACTGAGCCAAGTAGGGATTTGTAAACAAGGTTGAGAATTTTCAAATTGAATGATTGCCTGACTCGGACCCAAAGTATGTCAGCAAAAACAAAACTGATCTGGGATATTGTATTTTCGATGGAGGGAAAGCTCCATCTGAATATGCCAATAACATGTCTTGATCCCTGAGCTTATTGTGCTTTGAATCATAGAATCCCTACAGTGCAGAAGGAGGCCATTAGGCCCATCAAGTCTGCACCTACCTTTCAAATGAGCATTCCACCCATGTCCACCAGCCATACCCCGCCCTATACCTGCAACCCCACAACCTGACCGGGACATCCCTGGATGCTAAGGGGCAATTTATCATGGCCAATCCACCTACCCCGTACATCTTTGGATTATGGGGGGAAACTGGAGCACCTGAAAGAAGCCCTCGCAGACACGGACAATGTACAAACTTCACGCAGACAGTGACCCAAGGCCAGATTTGAACTTGAGTCCCTGGCGCTATGAGGCAGCAGTGCTGTGAGGCAGCAGTGCGAACTACTGTTGCCACTGTGCCACCCCTGCATTGAATGAATTAAAAAACATGGGCAGGATTCTCCGTCGACGGGATCCTCCGCTTTGCCGGCAATGCACTCACGCCCGTGGATTTCCTGACGGCGTGGGGGTGCCTACAATGGGAAACCCCGTTGGCCGGCTGCCAGGATGGAAGATCCTGCTGCCGCGTGCCACACCAGAAAATGAGTGCGGAGGGACGGAGAATCTCGCCCCATATGTTTGAGCCTCAGTCTTCACTATTTACTTATCTGCAGCCCAGACTTACTTCAGATTGAATTGATAATTTTCTATGGAATTCTCTGTCAACTCTACATTTATATTAAGTTTTTAGATCATTTTCAGGAATAGCCTTACATATTCTTTCTGTCGGGATAATTTCTCTTCCAATCAGGTGCCACCTCAAAATACTCTTTCTGAAGTATTCTTTGAAGCTCTGTTGAATATCATCCTCCATTTTGATATTTTGTCACAAAACCAACTGTTATTTTAATATACTCAAACATCAGTTTGGTATCCAAGGCTAGTTTAAGATGTTACAATCACAGTTGATGTTATAACTGGACAAGAAGATCCCAGAATGGAACCATGGCTCAATAGACAGTAACTTTGAACTTTTTTTAACCAAATGTGACGGAACAGAATCTCAGGACCGCTTATTAGTTTTAACAACCAAAACAAACATGTATGAAAAATAAAAAGGATTAAAATACAATACTCCTTTATAATAATTTTAAAATAATAATCTTTATTGTCACAAGCAGGCTTACATTAACACCGCAATGAAGTTACTGTGAAAAGCTCCTAGTCGCCACATTCCGGCACCTGTTTGGGTACACAGAGGGAGAATTCATAATGTTGAAATGACCTAATAAATTACGCCCCCTTAGGTTTAAAATTACACACACATTTTAAGATTAACACAGATGGTTCAATGCATATAAAACTACAATAGCTTCATTCGCACACAAAGTCCTTTTTTAAAACACACAGATTGGCTGCAGTCAAACACTCCACACCGAACCCAAGCTAGTGTCTCTGAATTTCTTCTGAGAATCCCCCAGATAATTGTCACATGAGAGGTTCCAAATTGCACTCGCAAAGCATGATTTAAAACCTTTCTCTCGTAAAAAGGCTTTCCATAAGCAAGTGGCATTCTGAACTCCACTACACGTTTTCCAAAGAACTCTTTTGAGCTGTGCTTCCACTCTTCTTCTCCCAACAAAATCGCTACAGGTTTTACGCAACCCCTCGTGGGATTTATTTGCCTTGACTGCTCTTACACACTTGAGGTTCAGCCACCGATTCCCAAAGATATTTCAATTCATGGCTGCAGTACAATCTCACAAACCTGAAAATCACTTCAAATGTCTTTCTGGCATCTCAGCATTCCTCTGAGCTCTGTCTCCTCTTGTTCTTGTACCTTTAACCTCAGGCCACCTGGAAACCTCTTCTAATTTCTCTAGTTTGCATAACACCTGCTCTTCAGATAATCAATACTCGACTGTCTGTTAGCAAAGCTGAGAAAGATGTTCCCACTTTTGCTTTCTAAAACCACTGCTTTTAGCAGAGCTCTTGGAGCTGCTCCCTTTCTGGATGTTTATCTGAAAACTGATGGAGCTTCCAGCTAAAACTAAAGAACAAGGAAAGTTTTTTTTCCTGACCAGATTCTCTAGTTGCTAAGCAAAAATATTTATTCTTCATGCTGGAGCTTAACTAATTCCCACATATACAAACATCCTTTGTCCAACATGAATCTAACTATAGGTCCCCTCCAGGGACAGAAACATCACATCAAACCATCTAAGATCTACCTTATTTCTAATGTTTACCAAGGCAAATATAAATCACTTAAACCTACCTTTGTTTCCTAACAAAGAACATTACATTTATCGCCAGTTGCAAATTGTTATGATCATGCATTGTCTCAGTTTGGCAGTCTGTAGTTTGTTGTGTTATGATCCCAGCTGATTACTATTGAATAGTCAGGTCCCAGAATGGAATCTTGGCTCAATAAATCATAATTTTTATATTTTGTTTCGAGAATTGGGTGAACGGAGCTGCAGGATTGCCAATTATCTTTTAACAAAAGAATAAAACTGTTATTAAAGAAGAAACAATTGACTGTAATATGATATATACCTTCACCCAACTATATCTTCACAAATGTGCTCAGATTTCTAAGGATAATACAAGTTCCAAAGTATATCTTATACTATTATGTTCTCAGTACTAACAGTCCATGTAAACAAACAGCCGAACTGTGGTCAAACATGCCATACTGAAACTAAGCAGATGCCACCCAAAACAACTTCAGTGGATTTCTCATCAAATATCCCCAGATGCTTGTCACACTGTGAGCCAACAGGTCTCACTGGAACTCTGACCTCACACAAATGGTTCCAAACTCCACTCTTGAAGAACACATTTTGAAATCTTCTCTCACACAAGCCTTCACCAAGAATCCACTTCCAGGATTTCAGTCTCTTCTATCAGTATTTCCCTGCCTTGGATTGCTACGTGCATTCAAACTTCGACACAATCTAATCAGCCATGTTAACTATCGCTTCAACGGCTTTATTCCCTCGTCTTGTCCAGCTTCTTCTGGGTCTAGCTTAAAACTAAACTCAAAAGTTATTTCTAACCTAGGGTGTCTCCTGGTTGCTAAGCAACAGGCTAATCTTTCATTGAACTCTATTTAGTTTCACATCATAAACACTCATTACCCTACATGCACCTAACCAAACTGAAGACATTAACATTTTCAAATACAGAAACTTAAAATTTAACTTTACTTAAAGCTGTGCCTTATTTCAAATACCCACATATACAAATATATATTATTTAAAACTACCTCTGTTTCTTGACTGTTGACATGAGGATGGGAATACTCACTATGAATTTTGGGATAAATATAAAAGGACAACGTCCATGGTATCTGTGTTCTATATGGTCCTGCGAGCCCAACTGGTTTGACTAATATGTTTGGGTGAGAAAAGAAAATAACAGGGAAAGTGTTCAATGGAAATTGCAATTGAGAGGGTGAAGAGACCGCTAAAGTACGACTAAAAGACTTCAACAGCCTGTAAAGAATATACAGCCAGTACAGTGATTGGCAACATTATTTAAGAGTCTCCACGAAAGATTCATTTTGCCATCTGGTTATAGCAGGCTACCAAGTGAGACTGGTCAGTTCAGGGAAATCTGATCTTATCCTTTGCTCCTGATGTTACAATGGTAGTTTCATGATTGAAGAGTTTTCCAGTTGCGTGTTGATGCACCCAGAATGGTGAATGAACTAGTGTAAAACAAACCTGCATTTATACTACATGTCTCAGCAATATTTCATTTTCTATTTTTCTGCATGTAATTTCTTAAATTCCTTTGGTAATTAAGCTGAAAGATTATGGCACGATTTTAACTCACACAAAACACTCACACTTACACAGAGTTAAAATGCAGCCCTATATAAATCATTTTTTCTATTACTTTTTTAAAATGTTTCCAATTAAGGAGCAATTTAAAGTGGCCCATCCACCCACCCTCTTTGGGTTGTTGCAGTGAGACCCACGCAGACACGGGGAGAATGTGCAAACTCCACACGGACAGTGCCCAGACGGCTGGACTATTTTCTATTACTGGAATATGGTTCCATGGGTGCTAGCAGATTTACTCTGGAGGCCATACTTCAGAGAAAAATGGAAAATTAATTAAAAACATCCAAAATTTAAGTATACCAAAAAACTAGCAATTCAACTTCTGTGCTCTGGAACCATTCAAAGTGCCCAAGTTATAATTATTTGTTGTCAAAGGACTGAACATAGTGTTATTTTTAGCAAGTCTATAACAGTATTTCATGCAACGTTAACATTTACAACAAATAATTAAGATCTATTTAGCAACTTTGAAATATGCATCATAGAACAGCTTAATTACGTGTTCTATTCTTATGTATGTAAATTATCTATTGACTTTCAGACATCAAAAATATTCTTCTAATAACAAGGTTTGTAAATAGATAAAATTCAGTTCTAACAATATTAGGTCAAGGTTAAAAGGTTAGCCCACGTTTCTGATGAAAGGGCATTGACCTGAAACATTGGCTCATATCCCCTCCCCCCCCCCCCCCCCCCCCCCCGCCGATGTCCCACAGCAAGAACTGCACAGGAACTGCCAGTAAGTTTCAACTTCCATTGGTCAACTACCCAGCGCCAGGAACCACTGGAACCCCTATTTAAATCAGAGAGTTTGGATAGTGGCAACTCTATTAGAGGAGGTGGGCAGCACGGTACCACTGTGGCTTCACAGCGCCAGGGTCCCAGGTTCGATTCCCGGCTGGGTCACTGTCTGTGCGGAGTCTGAACATTCTCCCTGTGTCTGTGTGGGTTTCCTCCGGGTGATCCTGTTTCCTCCCACTAGTCTCAAAAAACCTCCTATTAGGTAATTTGGACATTCTGAATTCTCCCTCTGTGTACCCGAACAGGCGCCGGAATGTGGCGACTAGGGGCTTTTCACAGTAACTTCATTGCAATGTAAGCCTACTTGTGACAATAAAAATTATTATTAGAATAGTCACCCAGGCAACATTAGAATGATTAACACCACTTCTAACTTCTGGGTAACTATGATACTGACACCCCCTCTGCCCACCATCTATTCTCCCCCTGACCACTACCCCTCCCCTATCACCTCCCCCCGCCGACTACCCTCCCTGAATGGTCAGACATCTGTGTCATGACTTCCGGTGGCGGCAATGCGGAGCTACGCCGCACATTCGGCAGCTCCCGCTGAAAACAGACTTTGGGGCTCTTTTCAGGGCCCCCAACGGAACTTTATCGGCAAATCCCGACGTGGGAAGAGGACAGGAGTCGACCCCTACGGTCCAATGGTCCGGACCAGGAGTGGGGTAACGAGAAAAATGGAGAAAGCACCTCTGGAAAAGCAGGGGAAGAAAGACAAAATGGCGGCCGGCGGTGGCCCGGAGGAGTGGAGGCAGTGGGCGCAGGAGCAGCAGGTGACTCTGCTGCGCTGCTTCCAGGAGCTTAAGGTGGAGCTGCTGGAGTTTTTGAAGGTTACCACCAGAGAGCTAATGGAGACCCAGACAGCCCAGGGGGCCGCGATCCGGGAGCTGCAGAAGCAGGCCTCCGAAAGGGTGGATGAGGCCGTGGCCATCGCGGGGAAGGTGGAGATGCATGAGGCGCTCCATAAAAGATGGCAGGAGCGGTTCGAGGAGCTGGGCAGCCGTTCGAGGCGGAAGAATTTGCGGATCCTGGGCCTCACGGAGGGGCTGGAGGGGTTGGACCTGGCGGCCTATGTGGTTGTTATGTTAAACTCGCTGATGGGGGCTGGGTCCTTCCAGGGGCCCCTGGAGTTAGAGGGGGCCCACAGAATTCTGGCTAGGAGGCCCAAGCCGAACGAGCCGCCGCGGGTGGTGTTGGTGCGGTTTCATCGGTTCGTGGATCGTGAGTGTGTGCTCCGGTGGGCCAAGAAGGAGCGGAGCAGCAAGTGGGAAAACACGGAGGTGCGGATCTTCCAGGACTGGAGTGCGGAGGTGGCGAAGTGGAGGGCCGGGTTTAACCGAACGAATGCGGTGCTCCACAGACGGAGCGTGAAGTTCGGCATGTTTTGAGTCCCCGGAGGGCCTTTGTGCAGGCCGAGAAATTGGACTCAAACTGAGGGTCTAAGATGGGGGATGCTGTATAATACTGTATTTGTATTTGCTTGGTTTAATGTAAGATGTGGGTGGGCCTTAGGGTGGGTGGGGTGATGTCGATATGTCTTTTCTGTATGGGTTTTTCTGTGTGGGTCTGGTGGACGGGTTCGGGCAGGGGGGTAAACGGGGAGTTCGGGGAGCTGGTGGGGGGGGGGACTGGCAATGGGAGTTGCCCTAGAGGAGGCGGGGCTGGGCAGGGCGAAAGCGTGGGCTTTTTTCGGGTTTCCCGCACTGGGAGATGGTGGGGGCGGAGTCGGGGCTGAGAAGCGTGGGTCGTTGCTGGCTGTTTTCTTTTCCCGCGCAAGAGCGGGGGGGGGGGTGGAGGAGGACCCGTTGACTGGCACGATGGAGGTGGGGTAGTCCCACGTGGGGAGGAGTCGGAGGTAGGGCGGGAGTTGCCAGGTCCAGCAGAAGTTAGCTGGCTCACGGGAGTGCTATGGAGGGAGGGGCGCGGCTAGGAGGGGTCCTAGCCTGGGGGAGGGGAGGGGGGGGGGTACCGGGTTGCTGCTGAAACGGTCAGGAAGGAGCTCGAGGATGCAGGGGGTGCTGGAAGGGGGGGAGTTGCCGCCGTGGGGAACTGGCAGAGCGTGGGACGCTGGCCGGGGGTGGGCAAGGGAGGGGGTATGGCTAATCGGCAGGGAAGGGGGCAGGGAGCCCTCTGATCCGGCTGATAACCTGGAATGTGAGGGGGCTGAATGAGCCGGTCAAACGGGCCTGGGTGTTTGCGCACCTGAAGGGGCTGAAGGCGGATGTGGCCATGCTCCAGGAGACACACCTGAGAGTGGTGGACCAGGTTCGGCTGAGGAAGGGATTGGTGGGCCAAGTATTTCACTCAGGGCTGGAAGAGAAGAGTAGGGGGGTGGCGATCCTGGTGTGGAAGAAGGTGTCGTTTGAGGCGTTAAATGTGGTGGCTGACAGTGGCGGGAGATATGTGATGGTGAATGGTAAGCTGCAGGGAGAGCGGGTGGTGTTGGTGAATGTTTATGCCCCAAATTGGGACGATGCGGGGTTTATGCGGCGCATGTTGGGCCGCATTCCGGACCTGGAGGTGGGGGGCCTGATCATGGGGGGGACTTCAACATGGTACTGGATCCCCCATTGGATCGATCCAAGTCCCGGACGGACAGGAGGCCGGCGGCGGCTAAGGTGTTGAGGGGATTTATGGACCAGATGGGGGGGGGGGGTGGATCCCTGGAGGTTTGCGAGGCCAAGGGCCAGGGAGTACTCGTTTTTCTCCCACGTATTCGAGATTGATTTCTTTGTCCTGAGGAGGGGGCTGGTTTCGAGGGTAGAGGATGTGGAATACTCCGCCATTGCCATTTCAGATCATGCCCAACACTGGGTGGACGTCGGGCTGGGGAAGGAGAGGGACCAGCGTCCGCTCTGGCGCTTGGAGGTGGGGCTGCTGGCAGACGATGAGGTGGCCGGGAGGGTTCGGGGGTGTATCGAGAGGTACCTTGAGGCCAACGATAACGGGGAGGTCCGAGGTCTGGGAGGCATTGAAGGTGATAACTAGAGGGGAATTGATCTCCATCCGAACCCATAGGGAGAGGGGGGAGCAGAGGGAGAGGGAGAGACTGATAGGGGAGATGGTGAGGGTGGATAGGAGATATGCGGAGGCTCCAGAGGAGGGATTGCTGGGGGAGAGGCGTAGCCTTCAGGCCAGATTCAACCTATTGACTACCAGAAAGGCGGAAGCTCAGTGGAGGAAAGCACAGGGGGCGGTGTATGAATATGGGGAGAAGGCGAGCAGGATGCTGGCACACCAGCTCCGAAAGCGGGACGCGGCCAGGGAGATTGGGGGAGTGACGGATAAAGCTGGGAAGGTGGTGCGGAGGGGGGTAGATGTTAATGGGGTCTTCAGGGACTTCTATGGGGAACTGTACCGGTCGGAACCCCCGGTGGAGGGGGGTGGAATGGGGCGCTTCTTAGACAAGCTGCGATTCCCGAGGGTGAAGGAGGAGCAGGTGGAAGGACTGGGGGTGCCGATCGAGCTGGAGGAGGTGGTTAAAGAGATAGGGAGCATGCAGTCGGGGAAGGCGCCGGGGCCGGATGGGTTTCCGGCGGAATTTTATAAAAGATATGTGGACCTGTTGGACCCCCTGTTGGTCCGGACCTTTAACGAGGCAAGGGGGGGGGGGGGGGGGGGGGGGGCTTTGTTCCCAACTATGTCACGGGCGCTGATTTCCTTGATCCTGAAGCGGGACAAGGACCCTCTGCAGTGCGGGTCATATAGTCCGATTTCGCTGCTAAATGCCGACCCTAAGCTGCTGGCAAAGATCCTAGCCACAAGAATAGAGAATTGCGTGCCCGGGGTCATTCATGAGGACCAGACGGGGTTTGTGAAGGGAAGGCAGTTGAATACGAACGTGCAAAGGCTCCTCAACGTTATTATGATGCCGGCTGTGGAAGGGGAGGCGGAGATAGTGGTGGCATTAGATGCGGAGAAGGCCTTTGATAGGGTTGAGTGAGAGTATTTGTGGGAGGTGTTGGAGAGGTTTGGGTTTGGGGAGGGGTTTATCCGGTGGGTGAGGCTGCTCTATGAGGCCCCGATGGCGAGTGTAGCCACAGATAGGAGGAGGTCGGAGTACTTCCGGCTGTACCGGGGGACGAGACAGGGGTGCCCCCTGTCCCCCTTGCTCTTCGCGTTGGCGATTGAGCCCCTGGCCATGGCGCTGAGGGAGTCAGGGAACTGGAGGGGCCTGGTGCGGGGTGGGGAGGAGCATCGAGTGTTGCTTTATGCGGACGCCCTGTTGCTGTATGTGGCGGACCCGGTGGGGGGGGATGCCGGTGGTGATGAGGATTCTTAGTGAATTCGGGGGTTTCTCTGGGTATACTTTGAACCTGGGCAAGAGTGAGTTGTTTGTGGTTGTTTTTGTAAATTCACCACTCTGTCTTAGAATTCCCCCTATACCAAAAAAAAGGGCCAATATTCTAAAATGGTGAACAGGGATTCTCACTCCCTGACTCCGATACAGGTTTCTGTGGGTGCGATTCAGGTCAAACTCTCCTTCCAAGTTATCCCCCGGTATAACCCATACCTTCACCACCGAAGAATTCTACCTACTTACCCCTTAATAGCATTGATGTCCTGGGTCCTGCGTTTTTAAGGAAGTGAAGTAAGCTAATAACCACTTTTTCAGGTTAAATTATTTTATTATTAACATACTTTTTTTTATAAGTTGTAATCACTTCCTTTACAGAAAGGTAAACAGATTAGTGATTTTGGATGTTGTCTGGTTGGTTGGGGACCTTCAGACCCAAACTTAACATTTTACCTTTAAATCCTAGCCTTCTTTAAATCTATTGCCGTTTACAATCAGCTGTTTGCTTTGCCTTTCCCATAACCGAGTTCTCTCTCTCTCTCTCTCTCCTCCTCTTCTCTCCTGATGCTGGTTCTCTGTTTTCTGTCCTCCTTCCTCTGAGCTCCGTTCTGACCTCTCCAGCTGCTGCTCCCTCGCGTTCTGCTTTTCTCCCGATGTCTGCTGCCTTGCACGTGGGGGGAGGAGCGAGGAAAGCCCGCGCTTTTATTTTTGGCGGGAGATCGGGACCTCCGATAGGGAAAGGACTACGGGGCTTAAAGGGGCAGTCCATTACCATATTTCAACAACACAAAGAAATGTATGCAAACTCTGTTTTTTTCTTTTTCCCTTCCTCCTGCTGCAGGTTGTAATAACAATTCTGACAGACTGAAATTGACTGCATTTTTGACAGAAGAGCTGGCCACAGTTTCTGCTCTTTTCAGCTGCCACCAACCTCTTGTGGGATCTTTCCCTGCACTCTCCCAGATCAGATATTGGCAGACCTCTATGTTTCAAATGACACATTCTGTATTTTCCAGAACACCCCGTCTTGACATTTGAAACATTACTATAATTAGGTTTATTGTCCCCCCATCCAATTGTACTAACATACATCCCCGATCTTTGTCATTTGTATGCATATCACAGACCAGTGTCAATACGAGTCTCGTTTTCCGTTCCAGTCCAATTACCGTGAACCATAGCCATAGCCGCTCAGGAAGGTAACACAATAGCTTTCCGTGTGTTCCACTACCTCCAAAGCATTTTACTTCCTTGGGATAGCAGCACCGTATAAGCTTCCTCATGTCCCTTAGAAACAGCACACAACTCAGTTCATCAGTAACCAAACAGATCTTTTGTCCATCACTGGCTGTTACGTGCCCCATTTTTCCGTCGTCCAAATTGTTTTCCATTTCTGATTGGAATGGGGTAATTGTGATATCATGTACCACCCACTGATCCCCTTGTCTTATTAATTTTAAATGTTCAATTGATCCTGCTTGTATTCCTAACTTCCCCATTAATGTCTAACATTGTCGTGAATCATGTAAGTCTGCCAGCCTCTGGTTTACATGAGAGAATATCCTTCTAACAAAGTGTATATTTTTCATTACCGCATTTGCAAAACCACATTGAACCGTCTTTTTTTTTCAAACAAATTCTGCCTATTGTTATATACATAGTAAAAAATCTTATCTTATCTTAACACCTTATTCATTACCTAACCACACAAATAGACTGTGTGTTACCACTTTATATATTTTCAACTGTTATCACAATTTAATATCAATATCGAAACATTCCTTCTTGGCTTTGGGAACAATAATTATTACATACTAAATATGGCATATAAACAACATCAATATTATTTGTAATGTACTATATAGTTAAATCAAGAAAACACACTAAACTAACCCTCTATTAAAACATTCACACAGTTTAGAAATGCGGATCAAGCTATTTAACGACACACATACCCCCCTTATCATATATATATAACAGTCCCTATCAATTTACATGAAAATTTAATTTTTTTTTTTATAATAACGATTACAGCTCTTCAATGCAATATTGTTTTGCTGCATTGGTATCAATTTTCCCGCCGTAGTATCAAGCTACTAAAATTCTTAAACTATTGTCATTTATCATATTGGGGTTCCTCGTCAGTCGCTGCTATCTGCCGAGACCCTTAATAATTCCACCGCGTAGTACATACTCCATGGAGACCGCAGATCACCCATCAGCTAATGTCCAGTTAGAGATGTCTGACCGGAGGTTTCACTGTCCAGTTATAATTTGATATTCTAATTTGTTTCTAACCCGTAAAGTTTTCCTCCGGGTTCTGTCATTTAATTCCCTCAAATATGTAGCCAATTATATCATTAGTTTCCCCCCAATCCTGTCTAAAAGATTCCTCTCTGGAGTGTAGTTCTCTTCCTTCTTGTGAACTGGTTCGTTATTTATTTTCTCCATCTGAAAATCAAATGAACAGATCAAGGGTGGAGAGGGCCCTATTCTTTAATTTGTACCTTCTGTTTTCATTTGATTAACCCAGAAATGCCCTCTCCAGGACTTCCGGATTTCTTTTGCTCTTTTAATTTCTTCCATTCCTGTTTCATTTCTACATTTCTCTTGACCGTATCCCAGGGCATGAGAATTACCCTAATTGCCATTTTTCGGATCTTTTTTCTGTTCCTGGTTGTCCCTTTCAGGTGCACTCTGAAATTAAGGATAAGTACCCTTTCTGGGCCCTATCCAAGGCTGACCAAGGCACTATCTTCCTGCTTTAGTTAAGGGTCGATTGATTATTGGTTTCTGAAGATAAGCGTCCCTATTTTCCAGAAAATGTCCGCACAATCTGCCTTACCCTGAGGATGATTTATTTTTTAGCCCCTTTTACCAGTAATGGATGCAAGATTTTAGTGCTGTCACCAAAATGTCTTGCAGACTTTTCTCAGGGTCAGTATCTTCTAGTCTACTGATTTTCACACTCAACCTGATCTTCAGTCCCCTCGATCCACAGAATATCCTTACAAAAGCCAATCACACATGACTTTCCAAACTAAACTCGGCAGGTAAAGTTTGACTCACACATAGACTAGAAACTTCTAATATTCTAGCCTTTGTGCCGGTTAGAAACTTCTAATATTCCAACCGTTTCTTGGGAACTAGAAACTTCTAATATTCTAGCCCCTATTTACCTAGAAACTTCTAATATTCTAGGCCTCCACGCTGGGCGCCATGTTTTTGTAAATTCACCACTCTGTCTTAGAATTCCCCCTATACCAAAAAAAGGGCCAATATTCTAAAATGGTGAACAGGGATTCTCACTCCCTGACTCCGATACAGGCTTCTGTGGGTGCGATTCAGGTCAAACTCTCCTTCCAAGTTATCCCCCGGTATAACCCATACCTTCACCGAAGAATTCTACCTACTTACCCCTTAATAGCATTGATGTCCTGGGTCCTGCGTTTTTAAGGAAGTGAAGTAAGCTAATAACCACTTTTTCAGGTTAAATTATTTTATTATTAACATACTTTTTTTTATAAGTTGTAATCACTTCCTTTACAGAAAGGTAAACAGATTAGTGATTTTGGATGTTGTCTGGTTGGTTGGGGACCTTCAGACCCAAACTTAACATTTTACCTTTAAATCCTAGCCTTCTTTAAATCTATTGCCGTTTACAATCAGCTGTTTGCTTTGCCTTTCCCATAACCGAGTTCTCTCTCTCTCTCTCTCTCCTCCTCTTCTCTCCTGATGCTGGTTCTCTGTTTTCTGTCCTCCTTCCTCTGAGCTCCGTTCTGACCTCTCCAGCTGCTGCTCCCTCGCGTTCTGCTTTTCTCCCGATGTCTGCTGCCTTGCATGTGGGGGGAGGAGCGAGGAAAGCCCGCGCTTTTATTTTTGGCGGGAGATCGGGACCTCCGATAGGGAAAGGACTACGGGGCTTAAAGGGGCAGTCCATTACCATATTTCAACAACACAAAGAAATGTATGCAAACTCTGTTTTTTTCTTTTTCCCTTTCTCCTGCTGCAGGTTGTAATAACAATTCTGACAGACTGAAATTGACTGCATTTTTGACAGAAGAGCTGGCCACAGTTTCTGCTCTTTTCAGCTGCCACCAACCTCTTGTGGGATCTTTCCCTGCACTCTCCCAGATCAGATATTGGCAGACCTCTATGTTTCAAATGACACATTCTGTATTTTCCAGAACATGGTGCATCCGGGGGATCAGGAGGGGATTGGTAGGCTCCCACTGAAGCAGGCAGGGAAGAGCTTCAGGTACCTAGGGGTCCAGGTGGCGGGGAGCTGGGGGGCCCTGCACAAGCTCAACCTCACAAGGTTGGTGGAGCAGATGGAGGAGGAGTTTAAGAGGTGGGATATGTTACCGCTGTCACTGGCGGGGAGGGTGCAGTCCGTTAAGATGACGGTGCTCCCGAGGTTTTTGTTCCTGTTCCAGTGCCTCCCCATCCTTATCCCGAAGGCCTTTTTTAGGAGGGTCAACAGGAGTATCACGGGATTTGTGTGGGAATCCGAGGGTGAGAAGAATGTTCATGGAACTGGGCAGGGATAGGGGGGGGCTGGTGTTACCCAACCTCTGTGGGTACTATTGGGCTGCCAACGCAGCGATGGTGCGTAAGTGGGTAATGGACGAGGAAGGGGCAGTATGGAAGAGGATGGAGGTGGCGTCATGTGTGGGCACGAGCCTGGAGGCGCTGGTAATGGCGCCGTTGCCGCTCCCTCCAACGAGGTATACCACGAGCCCGGTGGTGGCGGCTACCCTCAAAATTTGGGGGCAATGGAGACGGCATCGGGGAGAAGTGGGGGGCTCGATGGAGGCCCCGTTACAGGGGAACCATCGGTTTGTCCCAGGGAGCATTGATGGCGGATTTCTGGGCTGGCATAGGGTAGGGGTTAGGAGATTGAGGGACCTGTTTGTGGAGGGGAGGTTCGCGAGCTTGGGGGAGTTAGAGGGGAACTTTGGGCTCCCCCCGGGGAACATGTTTAGGTACATGCAGGTGAGGGCGTTTGCCAGGTGGCAGGTGGAGGGGTTCTCCTTGCTGCCCCCACGTGGGGTGCGGGACAGGGTGCTCTCGGGGATGTGGGTTGGAGGAGGGAGGATTTCGGACATATACCGGGTGATGCAGGAGGTAGACGAGGCCTCGGTGGAGGAACTGAAGGGTAAATGGGAAGAGGAGCTGGGTGAGGTGATTGAGGAGGGAATGTGGGCGGATGCCCTGGAGAGAGTGAATTCCTCCTCTTCCTGTGCGAGGCTTAGCCTCATACAGTTCAAGGTGCTGCATAGGGCCCACATGACTGGGAGAAGGATGAGTAGGTTTTTCGGGGGCGAAGACAGCTGTGCTAGGTGCTTGGGGAGCCCAGCGAACCACGCCCATATGTTTTGGGCGTGCCCAGCGCTGGGGGAGGTTTGGAAGGGGGTAGTGTTGGAACCAACAATTCTACGGACATGTGCTTGTAGGATTAGAATAGCGGTTTTAATATACTCACAACAGAGCTAGCCTATTAGCCATTGAACTTTCAGTGAACTGGCCGGCTGACCATGTGGCACTGATCTTTAAACAGCAGCTTCCGGGGGAGGAGTCCCGGGCAGAGCCAAGGGAGAAGCCCCGTACAACTCGAGCATTCCCAGAGCTACTCCCCCTGGAGGACAGGTAGTGCAACTGCACTTACAATATAGACACA
This sequence comes from Scyliorhinus canicula, assembly GCF_902713615.1. Classification (NCBI taxonomy): domain Eukaryota; kingdom Metazoa; phylum Chordata; class Chondrichthyes; order Carcharhiniformes; family Scyliorhinidae; genus Scyliorhinus; species Scyliorhinus canicula. Next base: position 169,016,364 of record NC_052154.1, on the reverse strand, counting down.
TGTATATACAGATTATAATCCGGTGTGAATCACATTCACCACATTCACCCCCTGTGAAAAAAATCGAGTCCAGCGGGGGTGGTGGCTAACTGAGTTAGTCTGTCCGGTGGATGAATTGTTCTTTTCGATCTGCGGAGCACCGGGGTTGCAGCCTCTTGTGGTGGCTGGGTGGGTGTTGAGAGCTGGGGTACGATGTCAGATTCCGGGGTGGGTCTCGTCCGAACTTTATACACCTCTGGCTCGACCAGAGACTGGGGACGCTGGGGGCGGGCTGATTCTGGCGCGTGGAACCAGTGGGGTCAGCTTGCGGAATCGGGGGCGTGAGGGGGCGGCAGCATAGGGAACGGGCTAAGGGATTCCTCAGCGGGGGTAGGGGGGGGCTGGATCCAGCGAGTGCCAGGTCCCGAAGGGATACTGTGTCCTGGCGACCGTCCGGGAACTCCACGAATGCGTACTGGGGGTTGGAATGGAGGAGGCGCACCTTTTCAATAAGGGGGTCACTTTTGTGCCCCCTGACATGCTTCCTCAGGAGGACCGGGCCTGGTGTCCTCAGCCACGCCGGAAGTGAGACTCCCGTGGTAGTGCCCCTAGAAAAAATGAAGAGTCGCTCGTGAGGGGTTTGATTTGTAGCTGTACAGAGGAGGGATCTGATTGCGTGGAGCGCGTCTGGGAGGACTTCTTGCCATTGGGAGACTTGGAGTTTTCTAGACCGGAAGGGTCAGTAGGACGGTCTTCCAGACCGTCGCGTTCTCCCTCTCCACCTGCCCATTCCCCCTGGGGTTGTAACTGGTAGTCCTGCTCGAGGCGATGCCCTTGTCGAGCAGGTACTGACGCAGCTCGTCGCTCATAAAGGACGAACCCCGGTCGCTGTGCACATAGCTGGGGAAACCGAACAGGGTGAAGACACTATGCAGGGCCCTAATGACTGTGTGGGAGGTCATATCAGGGCATGGAATGGCAAAAGGGAATCGGGAGAACTCGTCGATGATGTTGAGGAAATAAATGTTCTTGTTAGTGGAGGGGAGTGGCCCTTTGAAATTGATCGCAAGGCGTTCAAAGGGCCTAGAAGCCTTGACCAGGTGGGCCCTGTCTGGTCTATAGAAGTGCGGTTTGCACTCTGCACAGATCGGGCAGTCCCTGGTGACCGCTTTTACCTCCTCGTTGGAAAAAGGCAGGTTTCGGGCTCTGATGTAGTGGGCGAGCCGGGTGACCCCTGGATGGCAGAGGTCAACGTGGATGGCTTTCAGACGGCTGATCTGCGCGCTGGCGCATGTCCCGCGGGATAGGGCATCCGAGGGCTCGTTGAGCTTCCGGGGTCGATATTTAATATCGTAACTATAGGTGGAGAGTTCGATCCTCCACCAAAGGATTTTATCATTTTTTATTTTGCCCGTTTGCGAGTTGTCAAACATAAAGGCAACCGATCGTTGGTCGGTGATGAGGGTGAACCTCCTACCTGCGAGGTAGTGCCTCCAGTGACGAACAGCCTCCACGATGGCTTGTGCTTCCTTCTCGACAGAGGAGTGTCGGAGTTCTGAAGCGGATAGGGTACAGGAGAAAAATTCAACGGGCCTCCCTGCCTGATTTAAAGTGGCTGCTAGAGCTACCTCTGAGGCATCGCTCTCAACCTGAAAGGGAGTGGATTCATCCACCGCCCGCATGGCTGCTTTGGCGATGTCCTCCTTGATGCAGCTGAAGGCCTGGTGCGCCTCAGCTGACAGGGGAAATCGTGTGGCCTTAAAGAGTGGGCGGGCTTTGTCTGCATATTGAGGGACCCACTGGGTGTAGTATGAGAAGAACCCCAAGTACCGTTTGAGGGCCTTGGGGCAATGAGGGAGGGGGAATTCTAAGATGCGGTCCCGGTTTGGGCCCAGGACTCCGTTCTCCACGACGTAGCCGAGGATGGCCAGTCTGTTTGTGCGGAAAACGCATTTCTCTTTGTTATAAGTGAGATTTCATTTCTGTGCCGTTTGGAGAAAATGGTGGAGGTTGGCGTCGTGGTCCTGCTGGTCATAGCCGCAGATGGTAACATTGTCCAGATATGGAAACGTGGCCCGCAGCCCGTACTGGTCTACCATTCGGTCCATTGCTCATTGGAACACCGAAACCCCGTTAGTGACGCCGAAAGGGACCCGGAGGAAATGGAAGAGGCGGCCATCGGCCTCGAATGTCGTGTAGTCGCGGTCCTCCAGGTGGATTGGGAGCTGGTGGTATGCAGACTTCAGATCCACCGTGGAAAATAGCCGATATTGGGCGATCTGATTAACCATATCTGCAATTCTGGGGCGGGGATACGCGTCTAGGAGCGTAAAGCGATTTATGGTCTGGCTATAGTCGACGATCATGAAAAATCTTTCCCCGGTCTTGACCACCACCACCTGAGCTCTCCAGGGACTATTACTGGCCTCTATGATCCCCTCACTGAGCAGCCGTCTGACCTCCGATGTGATAAAGACCCTATCCTGTAGGCTGTATCGCCTGCTGCAAGTAGCTACTGGCTTGCAATCTGGAGTGAGATTGGCGAAGAGTGGAGGGGGGGAGATGCGCAGCGTGGTTAGGCTGCAGATAGTGAGTGGGGGCAGGGCCCCGCCGAAGCTGAGGGTGAGGCTCTTGAGGTTGCACTGGAAATCCAGGCCTAATAAGAGTGGCGTGCAGAGGTCGGGCAGGACATAAAGTTTAAATTTAGAATAACTAGCGCCTCGAATTGTGAGCGTAGCAACGGTGCGTCCTTGGATTTGGACTGAGTGGGAGCCCAAAGTGAGGGCGATAGTTTGGCTCACCGGAAAAATAGAAAGCGAACAGCGTCTTACCAGCTCTGGATGTATAAAGCTCTCGGTGCTGCCGGAGTCAAAGAGGCATGGCGTGCTGTACCCGTTGATCTGGACCTCCGCCATCGAACTTCGTAGGTGCTTGGGGCGGGATTGATCCAGGGTGACTGCGCTGAGTTGCGGGTAGTCGGCGGCTCGATCAGCTGTGCTGGAGTGGCCCCGTGATGACTGCCCTCTGAGTTCGTAGTCGTCGAGGTGAGTTTCAGAGTTTGAAGGGGATGGATCCCAAGGTGGCCGCCCCCATGAGTCGCACATGGCCGGCCGCGTGGAGGAGGATTGCCAAGATGGTTGCCCCCATGAGTCGCACATGGCCGGCCGCATGGAGGAGGATTGCCAAGATGGCCGCCCCCATGAGTCGCACATGTCGGGTGGGGGCGGAGTCGGCATACAGGCTGCAGCATTTCGGGGCCTGCAGGCCTGTGAATTCAGGGAACGAGTGCTTTGAGCCGTGGGAGGGTTAGAGGCTGGGGCTTTTTTCGGCAGACACACTCTGGCATAGTGTCCTTTTCGCCCGCAGCTGCTGCAGGTCGCGTTACGGGCCGGGCAGTGCTGCCGCGGGTGCTGGCTTTGGCCACAGAAATGGCAGGCTGAAGCAGCCGAGTAGCTGGCTGGGGCAGCGCTGTAGCTGGGGGGCCGTGCGGCACAGGCTTGGGGGGACTGATGAGGTCGCGGGGTCCGCGGGAAACGAGGTGAGGCTGCGGAAGGAAACTTCCATAGTGGTAGCAGCCTCCACAGTAGTGTCTAAGTCCTGGGCCCCCTTTTCTAGCAGTCTTTGGCGCACATAGTTAGACCTAAGGCCCGCCACGAAAACATCCCGCACAGCAAGCTCCCTATGTTCAGCCGCGGTAACGGCTTGATAATTACAGTCATTGGAAAGAATGTTCAATTCCCTTACAAACTCAGCTAGCGTTTCTGTAGGTCGCTGACGGTGAGTCGTAAACACGTGGCGTGCATAAACCTCGTTAATGGGCCTAACGTACATTTTGTCCAATATTGCCAGCGCTGCATTGTAAGAACCGGCCGGATTTAGCTGTGTGGAGATTCTGTGGCTTACCCTCGCGTGCAGTAGGCTGAGTTTTTGTTCCTCCATTGTTCCAGCGGTGCTGGCTTCTGCCAGGTAGGCTTTAAAACATCTCAGCCAGTGGGAAAAAATTTCCTTAGACTCTGCACCCTGTGGGTCGAGTTCTAGGCGTCCGGGCTTGAGGGCTGCTTCCATGATTTCTTCGACTGTTTCCTGAGTATATTAAATTGTTGGAACCAACAATTCTATGGACACATGCTTGTAGGATTAGAATAGCGGTTTTAATATACCCACAACAGAGCCAGCCTATTAGCCATTGAACTTTCGGTGAACTGGCCGGCTGACCATGTGGCACTGATCTTTATAGAGCAGCTTCCGGGGGAGGACACCTGGGCAGAGCCAAGGGAGAAGCCCCGTACAACTCGAGCATTCCCAGAGCTACTCCCCCTGGAGGACAGGTAGTGCAACTGCACTTACAATATAGACACATGTATATACAGATTATAATCCGGTGTGAATCACATTCACCACAGGTAGCAAGGATGGTGTCGAGGGTGGTGGGATCCAGGGTCAAGCCAGGCTAGGGACTCGCAATTTTTGGGGTTGCAGTGGAGCCGGGAGTGCAGGAGGCAAAAGAGGCCGGTGTTCTGGCCTTTGCGTCCCTAGTAGCCCGGCGGAGGATCTTGCTCCAATGGAAGGATGCGAGGCCCCCTAGCGTGGAGGCCTGGATCAATAATATGGCGGGGTTCATTAAATTGGAGAAGGTGAAATTTGCCCTGAGGGGATCAGTACAAGGGTTCTTTAGGCATTGGCAGCCTTTCCTGGACTTCCTGGCGGAACGGTAGGGAAATAGGCTGGCAGCAGCAGCAACCCGGGGGGGGGGGGGGGGGGGGGGGGGGGGAGAGGGAGGGGGGGGGTCTGGTTCGGTGGGAGGGAGAACTGTGTACATGGGTTTGGGGGATGTGGCGGGTGTTATTTCTTTCCCTTTTGTTGTTTGGGTGTTCTTTTGTTTTTTCTTTTGTTTGTAGTTGCGTTTGAAGATGGGTGGGTGTTGTTCTTGGGTTGTTACCGCGGTTGTTTTGTTAATATAGTTGTGATGTTTATATTTTGTAAAAATTTCAATAAAAATTATCTTAAAAAAAAGACGTCCGTGTCATAATATACACCAGTATATCATGGTGCAGACAAAGGGGCTGGTTTAGCTCACTGGGCTAAATCGCTGGCTTTTAAAGCAGACCAAGCAGGCCAGCAGCACGGTTCGATTCCCGTACCAGCCTCCCCGGACAGGCGCCGGAATGTGGCGACTAGGGGCTTTTCACAGTAGCTTCATTGAAGCCTACTCGTGACAATAAGCGATTTTCATTTTCATTTCATATGCCCCCCCCCACACACACACACACACACACACACACATTAATGATCAGGTCACTCCTGTCTGACAATATTCTCCAGTAATGAGGATTCCAAGGGCCAAAAACGTGGTCCAAGTCTGTCCATCTCGTATATAGGTGGAAATAAACACGAGGACCCCTGACCTTGGAGGAGGCAGTAGCAGATGAGATTTATCATCCAGCGTCTCTGGGCCCCATGTTCATTGGCAGGTCGCATTCAGCCCTCTGTCAAGCAGACATACCGCTGAGGATGAGAGGAGCATCACTCTGTTCTCACTACTAGTCATTGTCATTCTCCTGCAGCATCCAGCTAATCGCTTTAGCATCCTGCCTATAAATGTAGCCACCATCACAATGACCTCCCACAGTCAACTCAGTAGTGCGTGGATGTCAGACTCATGGTGGGAAATGTCGCAAAATTGAGAGTCAATGACGGCGGCCCTAGCTCTGTGCTCAGCCTCCCCGGACAGGCGCCGGAATGTGGCGACTAGGGGCTTTTCACAGTAACTTCATTGAAGCCTACTCGTGACAATAAGCGATTTTTCATTTTTCATTTTCATACTGATGGATATACACTAGGACCAATCAACATGCACAAACACCGCAGCCAATCACCAGTTAGAACACACGCAATATAAAGACAGAGGGCATCACTTTTCCCGCTCATTCTGGATGCTGCCTCTCAGAAGCACAAGAGCTCATCAAGTACAGTACAGACTCACACCACGTACTGAGAGATTCAACTGGTTCGAACAGGCACAGGTCTCTAGTTAAACTAGCATCGTGTAAACCCACAGTTATAGTATGTCTAGTATTTTATAAGAGTTAATAAAATAGTGTTGAACCTTCTTCAGTGTTGGTGGCATATGTCAGCTTCACAAGTCCACAGTGCCCAACACTTCCGTCCGGGTGAGAAATGTGCATTCCCAGCCAAGGGTAACTAAAAAGGAGTGGAATGACAACCTGACAGTGATTGCCACTCCATGGACAATTTGGACCATTATTTCTGTTTCTCTCCACAGATGCAGCCAGACCTTCTGAATATTTCCAGCATTTTTTCATTTTATTTCAGATTTCCGGCATCTACTACATTTTGCTTTAGTAAGGTTAGGTCAATGCTGATGGTTGGGCATAAACTTCCAGATTATGACTGTGTGAATGTTTGATTGTTGAAGTTGGTGCAGATCAAAATTACTGCTCTTAAATCTATGGTGTCTAGTTTCTGTCTCTTAATAATTTTTATTGTTGTCTCAAGTAGGTTCACATTAACACTGCAATTAAGATACTGTGAAAATCTCCTCGTCGCCACACTCCGGCGTCTGTTCGGGTACACTGAGGGAGAATTCAGAATGATCAATTCACTATAGAAAGCATCCTATTGGGCTGCATCACAGCCTGGTATGGCAACTGGTCGGCCCAGGACTGCAAGAAACTTCAGAGAGTCATGAATTCCGCTCAGTCCATCACACGAACCTGCTTCCCATCCATTGACTCCATCTACACCTCCCGCTGCCGGGGGAAAGCGGGCAGCATAATCAAGGATCCCTCCCACCCGGCTTACTCACTTTTCCAACTTCTTCCATCGGGCAGGAGATACAGAAGTATGAGAGCACGAACAGACTCAAAAACAGCTTCTTCCCCACTGTCACCAGACTCCTAAATGACCCTCTTATTGACTGACCTCATTAACACTACACCCTGTATGCTTCATCCGATGCCAATGCTTATGTAGTTACGTTGTATATCTTGTGTTGCCCTATTATGTATTCTCATGTATTTTCTTGAATTTTGTTTAATTCCCTTTTCTTCCATGTACTGAATGATCTGTTGAGCTGCTTGCAGAAAAATACTTTTCACTGTACTTCGGTACACGTGACAATAAACAAACCCAATCCAATCCAATCCAATTAACAAGCACATCTTTCGGGACTTGTGGGAGGAAACCAGACCACCCGGAGGAAACCCACACAGACATGTGGAGAACGTGCAGACTCCACACAGACAGTGACCCAAGCCAGGAATTGAACCTGGGTCCCTGGCACTGTGGAACAACAGACCATTCAGCTCAACATGTCCACGGGAGTATTATGCTCCACATAATCTTCTCCTGAATTATTTTTTTTCTCCATAGAATCCATACAGTGCAGAAGGAGACCATTCAGTCCATCAAGTCTGCACCAACCCTCTGAAAGCACACCCTACCTAGACTCACCCCCCCCCCCCACCCTATCCCTTTAACCCCACCTAACTTTCACATCTTTGAACACTAAGGGGCAATTTAGCATGGCCAATCCACCTAACCTGCACATGACTGTGGGAGGAAACTGGAGCATCCAGAGGAACCCACACAGACACTGGGGAACATGCAAACTCCACACAGCCTGTAACCCAAGGCTGGAATTGAAGTGGGGTCCCTGGCAGTGTGAAAAATGAAAAAAATGAAAATGAAATGAAAATTGCTTATTGTCACAAGTTGGCTTCAAATGAAGTTACTGTGCAAAGCCCCTAGCCGCCACATTCCGGCGCCTGTTCAGGAAGGCTGGTACGGGAATTGAACCGTGCTGCTGGCCTGCGTTGGTCTGCTTTAAAAGCCAATGATTTAGCCCAGTGTGCTAAACCAGCCCACTGAGGGAACAGTGCTAACCACTTCATCTAATATCATCAAAGTAGCATAAGAAATAGGAACATGAGTAGACCATATGGCTTCTTGAGCTTGCTACACCATTCATTAATACATGGTTGACATTTCCCTCAATTCCACTTTCTCTCTTAATCCCCATACCCCTTAATTTGCCTAGAGGCAGGATTTTTCAGCCCTGCCAAAGTCAACGGAGATTTGAATGGCTCGCTACATCTGCCATGGGGGAACCAGTCACGGTGGAGCCAGAAAGTCCCAGCCCAAATGTATTGAACAGCTCCTGAGCATTCACAGAATTTCAAAATTTCAACCCTCCAAGTGAGGGAACTCTTCCTCACAGTCTTAAATGGTCGGTCCCAGATCATGAGGTTAGGTTCCCTAGTTCTGAACTCTCCAGTGAGGGGAAACCACCTCTCAACATCTACCTTGTCAAAGGCCCTCAGAATCTGATAAATTTGAAGCTGATCACCGATCATTCTTCTAAATGATAGAGAGCATAGGCCCAATCTACTCAATGTCACACACCGAAAAAGAACAACTTGTGAATGTTAACCATTTCATCTATCTTTAATGAATGTAGTGTAAAAATGTAAAACTTTAATTAAAATATTTAAAAAAAAAAGAAAATTCCATTCTTTCTGTGGCCAAAGCAGTTTTTTTACTTGCTAAACTATTTACATCTTCTCCAGCCACTAGCGAAGATCTGGTAGCAAGCAATAACCTAAAACCTATTTATATGCAAGTTTGATCTTGCACAATTGCTTCAGTGTTGTTTCAATGTCTTGGAATTCAAACTGTGCACAGCACTGAGAGCCTGAGGCAATATCTGCAAAGTGGAATCACTTCTAGTTATATAAGTGCAGCAGAAAACTCTCTGGGACTCTCTCCTCCAAACACTGTGGAGGTTAGGTCATTGAAAATTTCTAAACTGAGATTGATAGTTTTTTTGTTAGGGAAGGGTATTAAGGGATAACAAATAGGTAAATAGAGTTAAGTTATAGATTAACCATGATCTAAATTAAATGGTGGAACAGGCTTGAAGATGATAAGCCTACACCTGTTCCTAGAAAATAGAAGCAGCCGGTGTGAATCATGAGGTAGTGCTGCATTGTCAGGAAGCACCTTTATTGCAAGCATGGAGTCTGGCATTCATTTAATTCCTGCATGTTTTTGACAGTCATTGTTTGTTGCCTAACCTGATTCAAGTCCGACTGTCAAGAGTAAGACCGTTTTGAGATATGAAAAGCTCAAACGTATTTACCGAACAAGAGTCCCTTTCCTTTAATCCTACTGAAATCTGAGAACACAACAATCTAGTTGTTTCTGACACAATGACGTTTCCTTGCTGTTTCCATTCTACTATTTGTTTTCTTCAAAATATATCATAGGAAAAATTTCAAAAAAATAAAAGAAACAATCTACTATGTTTCAAAAACTGTCAAACCTGCATTATGATCCCTGTGGGGAATTGTAAACTAAAGTAACCAAATTACTCTCGAAGGAGGAATTACCAATACGTTTTCACATTTTGCAATCTTTACATCAACAGAAATAAATCTGAATCAATGTAAATTAAACATGAATGAACAGGCAATGATACTTCAAATAAAAAGGTAAATTTCACTTGATCACTACAACAAAGAAAAGTCTTGTGCAAACACAACCATTCACATCACTCCCCACACAAATTTGCTGTTACACAATTTAAAAAAAAAAAAAAAATTTTTATTGAGAAATTTTGATTTTATACAACAATAACGCACCTTAGTAAAATACCGAAAATAACAATAATATTAACAATCATATACATTCGCCCCATCCCCATGAACAACCCAGCATTTTAACAACAACGCAAATTAACACACTATAAAGTTACAGAATAAACACTACAATAATGCACCCCCCCCCCCCCCCCCCCCCCCCCGGGTTGCTGCTGCTATTGACCCAGTTACCTATCTCTGAGCCAGGAAGTCCAGAAAAGGCTGCCACCGTTTATAGAACCCTTGTGTTGATCCTCTCAGGGCAAATTTGACCTTTTCCAATTTTATAAATCCCGCCATGTCACTGATCCAGGTCTCCACGCTTGGGGGCCTCGCATCCTTCCACTGTAGCAGAATCCTTCGACGGGCTACTAGGGACGCAAAGGCCAGGACCCCGGCCTCTTTCGCCTCCTGCACTCCCGGCTCCACCCCAACCCCAAAAATCGCGAGTCCCCACCCTGGCTTGACCCTGGATCCAACCACCCTCGACACCGTCCCCGCCACCCCCTTCCAGAATTCTTCCAGTGCTGGGCATGCCCAGAACATATGGGCGTGGTTCGCAGGACTCCCCGAACATCTGGTGCACCTGTCCTCACCCCCGAAGAACCTACTCATCCTAGTCCCGGACATGTGGGCCCGGTGCAGCACCTTAAATTGGATGAGACTAAGCCTCGCACATGAGGAGGAAGAGTTGACTCTCTCCAAGGCATCTGCCCAAGTCCCGTCCTCTATCTGCTCCCCGAGTTCCTCCTCCCATTTAGCCTTCAGCTCCTCCACTGACGACTCCTCCACCTCCTGCATTACCTTATAGATGTCAGACACCTTCCCCTCTCCTATCCACACCCCCGAAAGCACTCTGTCCATCGTCCCCTGCGAGGGCAGCAAAGGGAATCCCTCTACCTGTCGCCTAGCAAACGCCTTTACCTGCAGGTATCTGAACATGTTCCCCTGGGGAAGGCCAAATTTATCTTCCAGTTCCCCCAGGCCCGCAAACCTCCCGCCAATAAACAGGTCTCTCAATTTGCTGATGCCCGCCCTTTGCCATCCCCTGAATCCCCCATCCGTGTTCCCCGGGATGAACCGATGGTTGCCACCCAGTGGAGCCTCCATCGAGCCCCCTGTTTCCCCCCGATGCCGTCTCCACTGTCCCCAGATTCTTAGGGTCGCCGCCACCACCGGGCTCGTGGTAACCCTCTTGGGGGAGAGTGGCAACGGTGCCGTTACCATGGCACCCAGGCTCGTGCTGTTACACAATTACACAGTTCCACAATATGCTTGATGGAACCATCAATTCACTAGACACGTGCTTTAAGATATGAACAGTGGTTTTAATCTACTTACTACAGAGCCAGCCTGTTACCCGTTGAACTCTCGATGAACTGCAGGCTGGCTCTGGACAAGGGTATTTATACAGCAAGTCCAGGGGGAGGAGTCATGGGCGGAGCCCCGTACAAACTCCTGAGCATTCCCAGAGCTACTCCCCCTAGTGGTCAGATAACGCTACTGCGCTTACAATGGTATTGGTAAATACAGTGTGAATTACTAAGTTACATTCACCACATTCACCCCCTGCAAAAAAATCAAGTCTGGCGGGGGTGGTGATCTACAAAGTAAGTCTGTCCAGTGGTCGAACTGTCCGCTGTGATCTGCAGAGCACCGGGGTTGCAGCCTCTTGAGGTGGCTGGATGGGTGTTGTGTGCTGGGGTACGATGGCGGACTCCAGGGAGGGTTGTGTCCGAGCTTCATACTCTTCTGGTTCGACCGGGGACTGGGGGCGCTGGGGTCTGGCTGGCGCGGGTGCACGGAACTGGTGGAGCAAGCTTGTGGGCTCGGGAGCGCGAGGGGGCAGCAGCATGGGGTGTAGGGTGAGGGGTCCTTCTGTGGGGGTAGAGGGGGCGCTGGATCCGGCGGGTGCCAGATCCCGGAGGAATAATGTGTCCTGATGGCCGTCAGGGAACTCGACGAAGGCATACTGGGGGTTGGAGTGGAGCAGGCGCACCTTCTCAACAAGGGGGTCGGTTTTGTGTGCCCTGACATGTTTCCTCAGGATTACCGGGCCCGGTGTCCTCAGCCATGCCGGAAGTGAGACCCCATGGTAGTGCCCCTGGAAAATATGAAGAGCCTCTCGTGAGGGGTCTGATTGGTCACTGTGCATAAGAGGGACCTAATAGCGTGGAGCGCGTCTGGGAGGACTTCCTGCCACTGGGAGACTTGGAGCTTTCTAGACCGGAGGGTCAGTAGGACGGTCTTCCAGACCGTCGCGTTCTCCCTCTCCACCTGCCCGTTCCCCCTGGGGTTGTAGCTGGTAGTCCTGCTCGAAACAATGCCCTTGTTGAGCAGGTACTGACGCAGCTCGTCGCTCATGAAGGACGAACCCCGGTCGCTGTGCACGTAGCTGGGGAAACCAAACAGGGTGAAGATGCTATGCAGGGCCCTAATGACTGTGTGGGAGGTCATGTCGGGGCACTGGATAGCAAATGGGAAACGGGAGAACTCATCTACGACGTTTAGAAAGTAAACGTTCTTGTTAGTTGAGGGGAGTGGCCGTTTGAAATCAATCGCGAGGCGTTCAAAGGGCCTAGAAGCCTTGACCAGGTGGGCCCTGTCTGGTCTATAGAAGTGCGGATTGCACTCCGCACAGATCGGGCAGTCCCTGGTGACCGCTTTTACCTCCTCATTGGAGAAAGGCGGGTTTCGGGCTCTGATGTAGTGGGCGAGCCGGGTGACCCCCGCGTGGCAGAGGTCGTTGTGGATGACTTTCAGTTGGTCAATTTGCGCGCTGCCGCATGTCCCGCGGGATAGGGCATCCGGAGGCTCATTGAGCTTCCGGGGTCGATACTTAATATCGTAGCTATAGGTGGAGAGTTCGATCCTCCACCGAAGAATTTTAGTATTTTTTATTTTGCCCCTTTGCGAGTTATCAAACATAAAGGCAACTGATCTTTGGTCGGTGATGAGGGTGAACCTCCTACCTGTGAGGTAGTGCCTCCAGTAACGAATAGCCTCCACAATGGCTTGTGCTTCTTTCTCGACTGAGGAGTGTCGGAGTTCTGAAGCAGAGAGGGTATGGGAGAAAAATGCGACTGGTCTCCCTGCCTGATTTAGTGTGGCTGCTAGAGCTACCTCTGAGGCGTCGCTCTCAACCTGGAATGGAGTGGATTCATCCACCGCCCGCATGGCTGCTTTGGCGATGTCCTCCTTGATGCAGTTGAAGGGCTGGCGTGCCTCAGCTCACAGGGGAAATCGTGTGGCCTTAAAGAGTGGGCGGGCTTTGTCCGCATATTGAGGGACCCACTGGGCGTAGTAGGAGAAGAAGCCCAAGCACCGTTTGAGGACCTTGGGGCAATGAGGGAGGGGGAGTTCTAAGAGGGGGCGCATACGGTCCGGGTCTGGGCCCAGGACTCCGTTTTCCACGACATAGCCGAGGATGGCTAGTCTGGTTGTGCGGAAAACGCATTTCTCCTTGTTAGAAGTGAGGTTTAATTTCTGTGCCATCTGGAGAAAACGGTGGAGGTTGGCGTCGTGGTCCTGCTGGTCATAGCCGCAGATGGTGACATTGTCCAAGTACGGAAATGTGGCCCGCAGCCCGTACTGGTCCACCAATCGGTCCATTGCTCGTTGGAACACTGAGACCCCATTAGTGACGCCGAAGGGGACCCGGAGGAAATGGAAGAGGCGGCCATCGGCCTCGAATGCCGTGTAGTGGCGGTCCTCCGGGCGGATTGGGAGCTGGTGGTATGCAGACTTCAGATCCACCGTGGAAAAGAGCCGATACTGGGCAATCTGATTTACCATGTCGGCAATCCTGGGGAGGGGATACGTGTCGAGGAGCGTGAATCTATTTATGGTCTGACTATAATCGACAACCATGCGGAATTTTTCCCTGGTCTTAACGACCACCACCTGAGCTCTCCAGGGACTATTGCTGGCCTCTATAATCCCCTCACTGAGAAGCCTTCGGACCTCTGATCTGATAAATACCCTATCCTACAGGCTATACCGCCTGCTACGAGTGGCTATGGGTTTACAGTCCTGTGTGAGATTGGCGAAGAGAGGAGGGGGGGAGATTCGCAGCGTAGTGAGGCTGCAGATAGTGAGTGGGGGCAGGGGCCCGCCGAAGCTGAGGGTGAGACTCTTAAGGTTACACTGAAAATCTAGTTCTAATAAGAGTGGCGCGCAGAGGTCGGGCAAAACGTAGAGTTGAAATTTTGAGTAGCTAGCGCCTCGGATTGTGATTGTTGCGGTGGTGCGCCCCTGGATCTGGTCAGAATGGGAGCCTGAAGCGAGCGCGATAGTTTGCCGCTCGGGGAAAATGGGGAGTGAACAGCGTCTTACCAGGTCTGGGTGTATGAAGCTCTCAGTGTTCCCGGAGTCGAAAAGGCATGGCGTGTTGTACCCGTTGATTTGGACCTCTGCCATCGAATTTCGCAGATGCTTCGGGCGTGATTGGTCCAGAGTGACTGCGCTGAGTTGCGGGTAGTCGGCGGCTCGATCAGCTGTGCTGGAGTGGCCCCGTGATGACTGCCCTCTGAGTTCGTAGTCGTACTCTTCTGATGAGTTGTCTGAGCGTGGAGATGCAGGTCGGCCCCGTGGATCGCACGTGGCGGGCGGCGAGGAAGATGGCGTCCAAGATGGCGGCCCCCATGAGTCGCACATGACCGGCCGCGTGGTGGAGGTTTGCCAAGATGGCAGCCCCCATGGATCGCACGTGGCGGGAGGGGGCGGGGTCGGGGCATAGGCTGCAGCGTTTCGGGCCCCGATTACTCCGTGCCGCTGGGGAGTTGGAAGCTGGGGCCCTTTTTGCAAGGCACACTCTTGCCTAGTGGCCTTTCCGCCCGCAGCTGCTGCAGGTTGCATTGCGTGCCGGGCAGTGCTGCCGCGGGTGCTGATTCTGGCTGGTCGGGGGCCCATGATTGGGTCGCGGGGTCCGTGGGGAACGAGGTGAGGCTGCGGAAGGAGACCTCAATCGTGGTAGAAATTTCCACAGTTGTTTCTAAGTCTTAGGCCCCCTTTTCCAGCAGTCGTTGGCGCACATAATTAGACCTGAGGCCCGCTACAAAAACATTGCGTACAGCAAGTTCTCTATGTTCTGCCGCGGTAACCGCTTGATAGTTACAGTCATTTGATAGATTACTGAGCTCTCTTAAAAATTCGGCGAGGGATTCAGTAGGCCGCTGGCGGCGAGTCGTGAACACCTGGCGTGCGTAAACTTCGTTAATGGGCCTTACATACATCTTATCGAGTATCGCTAGCGTTGCAGTATATGAACTGGCCGAGTTTAGTTGCGTAGAGATTCTGTGGCTCACCCTCGCGTGCAGTAGACTTAACTTCTGTTCCTCTGTTGTTTCAGCTGTGCTCGCTTCTGCCAGGTAGGCCTTAAAGCACGCCAGCCAGTGGGAGAAGATTTCTTTTGCCTCTGCATCCAGTGGGTCGAGTTCCAGGCGTCCAGGCTTGAGGGTTGATTCGATGATCGATCCTGACTGTTCTTAAGTATATTAAATTGGTGGAACCATCAATTCACTAGACACGTGCTTTAAGATATGAACAGTGGTTTTAATCTACTTACTACAGAGCCAGCCTGTTACCCGTTGAACTCTCGATGAACTGCAGGCTGGCTCTGGACACGGTTATTTATACAGCAAGTGCAATGGGAGGAGTCGTGGGTGGAGCCAAGGGTGGAGCCCTGTACAAACTCATGAGCATTCCCAGAGCTACTCCCCCTAGTGGTCGGATAACGCTACTGCACTTACAATGGTATTGGTAAATACAGTGTGAATTACTAAGTTACATTCACCACAATGCTACTTTGTATTCATGCAGTAGGTGGTGTCCTATCCACCAACAATTTTTACCTTTGAGTTTTATGGGTAAGATTACTATCAGCAAGGCGCACATCCCAAATCTCTCTCTCCCTAGTCATGGTAGTCCTGATGGCTCAGCTTTCCAGAGTTATTTTTCAGAAAACCAACTAATTACACCCAGTTATGGGAAAACACCTAGACCGTTAGAATCTCTGAGTTTCTCACACAACTTTCCAGGCTTTAGATCTTTCTAGCCAGCTTGCACATTATCTTCAAGAGCTCCTGTATCCTTTCCTCCCAAACCAAAAAAGTGACCACTTCCTGAGGGCGATGTTCGTCTTTCTGCCTCTTTCTGCTTCATCTTTGTGTCTGCACCTGTGCATTTATCACCTTCACCCACCAGCTCCTCTGTTTGTAGCTCTCCTTTGTGTTGCATGGTTTCTTTCTCAACTTCCTCCTTGTTGGTACTTCTTCCAGGTCAAGGGCTGACTGATCACGTGAACCAAGAAAATTATTATCCAAGAAAATTACAATTGATGCTAACGTTTAAGAGTCCTTTTCAAACATTCTTAAAATTAATTCTAGATTTCACAGACAAATTACAAATATTCCTAGCTACTGTTTTTGGCTCACAGGTCATCTCACCTATGTGTTTCTACCTCTAAAAATTGCTGCGCCACTGTAAAAATTGACAGTCTCTTACTTCAATTGTAATTTAATTGTTCTCAAGCAGACAGTAAAAATCGGTGAGTGAGTATTTGTGGAAGTATTCAAACTGTTCCGTACCAAAAGAAAGAATATTTAGTAATGAACTGTTGTGTGGTATGTAACAAATACAAAAAGCTATAAATAAAATGGTTTCAAATGGCCCCATCTGTTATAACACTGAGCTAAACAAATTATGTGGCTGTAGTTCAATTCCTGGTCTGCGTTGATATAGTGTACTTCATCCAGCACACACAGTTGAGATACTAGAACTTAATGAAAATTTAAAATACATTTAAAATTGACTGATGGATATATGAATTAAGAATAGAGTAGGCCACTAGGCCCCTTGACCCTGATCTGCCATTCAATAAGATCGTGGCTGATCTAAATTTAACTTCAATTTCACATTCCTGCCTACCCCTCATAACCTTTCATCCCCTTGCATATCAAGAATCTATTCACTTCTGCCTCAAAGATATGCAAAGATTTCTCAACCACCTATTCAGGAAGAGAATTCCAAATTCTCACAGCTCTCGGAGAGAGAAAAAACCTGTAATCTCTGTCTTACTTTTAAATGATGTGGAGATGCCGGCGTTGGACTGGGGTGAATACAGTAAGAAGTCTTAAAACACCAGGTTAAAGTCCAACATGTTTGCTTCAAACACTAGCTTTCGGAACACTGCTCCTTCCTCAGGTTCACCTGAGTGGGCAAATATGTGGCAGAAGTGAGAAAGTGTGAACTTGCCCACTTTGCGGTACACGGTTTAAATGGAGAGATGATGTGGAGATGCCGGCGTTGGACTGGGGTGAATCATTCACCTGAGGAAGGAGCAGTGCTCCGAAAGCTAGTGTTTCAAACAAACATGTTGGACTTTAACCTGGTGTTGCAAGACTTCTTACTGTTATTTCTAAATAGTAGCCTTAGTTCTAGAATTTCCCACAAGAAGAAATTTCCTCTCCACATCCACCCTGTCAAGTGCCCACAGGATCATATATGTTTCACTCAAGTCGCTTCTTACTCTTCTAACCCCCAGTGGATACAGTCCCAGCCTGTCTAACCTTTCCTCGTTATACTTCCTGCACATTCCAGGTATTAATTGAGTAAACCTCTGAACTGCTTCCAAT
Organism: Scyliorhinus canicula; assembly: GCF_902713615.1. Classification (NCBI taxonomy): domain Eukaryota; kingdom Metazoa; phylum Chordata; class Chondrichthyes; order Carcharhiniformes; family Scyliorhinidae; genus Scyliorhinus; species Scyliorhinus canicula. The sequence continues at coordinate 168,999,092 of NC_052154.1, read as the reverse complement.
ACATTTACATCTTTCCACAAATAAGATCAGTACCGCATAGAGTATTCCAGTGTGGTCTCACCAATGCCCTATATAACTGTAGCACAACTTTCCTACTCTTGAATTCAATTCCCCTTGCAATCAGTGATAACATTCTATTATCTTTGCTAATTACTTGCTGCACATGCATACTAGCCTTTTGTGATTCATTTTTAAAATTCCTGTATCAGAGTTACAAAGTCAAGGCGCAGAGTGGACAGGGGCAAACCCCATCTCCTTGCCTGCTCCAAAAAACAATTCAAATTGAATCCATTTCATTGTTTCCCACAAGCGAGACATACCAGATCCAGGTATTACACCTGCCCTCACGCTCAATCTTAGCCAAAAGGCCGAGAAGCAATGCCTTTTGTGCTTCATGCACTCGGACACCCAGATCCCTCTGTATCTCAGAGTTCTGCAATCACTCACCATTTAGATAATGAGTGGGATTCGCCAGACACAATTCTCAGGATAATGGATTCTCTTGTCAGGAAAATATTCGACAGCGGGCAGCACGGCGGTGCAGCGGTTAGCACAACTGCCTCATGGCGCCGAGGTCCCAGGTTTGATCCCGGCTCTGGGTCACTGTTCGTGTGGAGTTTGCACATTCTCCCCATGTTTGCATGGGTTTCGCCCCACAACCCAAAGATGCGCCTAGTAGGTGGATTGGCCCTGCTAAATTGCCCCTTAATTGGAAAAAAAATGAATTGGGCACTCTAAATTTTAAAAAAACAAACTCCGCTACTACACCACTCTTGTCAATTAGATTGATCCAGTCTATATGAAGATTAATTGAAGTTCCCAACAATTATTTCCTTTGTTAGACACTCCCATAATTTCTTGTCTAATGCTCTGTCCAACAGTATAACTGATGTTAGGGGGCCCATAAATTCCTCCTACCAATGCTTTCTGGCTCTGCTTGTCCCTAATCTCCACCCACGCTGATTGTACTTCATAATCTTCTGAACAATGATCCTTCCTCACTCATGTGCCTTTGTCATCCCTTACTACTAGGGCTACTCCTCCTCCTTTGTCCTTCTGTCTATCTTTTCAAAGTATTGAATACTCTGGAATATTTATTTCCCAACCTTGGTCGCCATGTAACTAGGTTTCTGTAATGGTGATTCGAACTAAACCATTTATTTCCATTTGGGCCAACCAGTTTATATATCATATTGTGGAAGCTTTGCACATTCCAACATTTCCTTCTTACTACTGTTACTTAATCATTGATGCACAATTACTGTTAAACTCTCTGTCCTGATCTGCTTGTTTCTACTTGCCTTGCTGCACTGTTCTGTTGCCTTCACTTTTTTCTTTGGATTTCTAAATCTCTCTTCTGAACTCATCCCCGCACCTCATTTTGTACGTTTATAACCCATCCACTGCCCTAGTTAAATAATTCACCAGAACATTGGTCTCAGCCTGATTTAAGTGGAACCATCCCAACAGAAAACTCTCTCTTTCCCAAGTGCCAGGGCCCTTTGAATCAAAACCCTTTCTTTCCACACCACTCTTTGACCCACCCATTTAATTCTTTAATTTATTTGACCATTTGCCAATTGACACATTTCTGTGTTTTAATTTGGACTCTCCTTTTCAAACAAACACTCTGAACAGTAAACCATTCCTGGTTCTACCTATGTTCCTACATGGACCATGACAACTGGATTCCCCACATCCCACTCCAAGTTTGGTTCCAACTATGAGGGGATGCCCTTAATCCAGGCAATACAACCCTTGGAGCTCGCTGTCATGGCTATAGAGAACAGGGTCTATTCTCCTGTCCATACTGTCCACTATCACTATCACATTCACTACCCCCACTTGAATGGTATCCTGCACCATTATGCCATGGCCAGTTTGTTCATTTGTTCTGTGGTACTTCTTATTCACACAGGTTTCAAGCACCTCATGTAGGAACGGTTTCAAGACCTGCGTATTGAGTCAGCTTCCACGCAGGATTCTTCCCTGTGGCTCAACTCAGTATAGAGAGCAACAGACATATCTGCAATCCGGATAAGATGGCTTATTTATTCATCCAAGCTTGGTTACGTGTACACGGAGATGAGATCTGGATAATGCCAAAATCTATCTACACTGACAAAAAAAAAATCAATTATACAATTTCCAAATATCAATAGCCCACCCCAGTTGGATTCGATCCATTCCCTGAAGTTGTCATGTTTAAACCTAATCCAATAAAATTGCGATCAGCCCATGATTGAGCCTCACCCTGTTAGCTGTGTTTACAAAAAGGCTTGACGCCAATCTCAGCATCCTAAGTTGTTTTTTCCCCATCTCAGCATCCTGCTGAGGGCCAGGATGGCAGAACTGGCATCCTCTTTACTCCAGGATTTTTTCGGAAATCCAGGATATCAAAAGTGACTTCCTTTTCACTTCCAGAGGATATCGGAGGACACTGATAAAAACTTGTGTTTACTAGTAATTTGCTGATCGCATATCTCTGGTGTTTCAAAAACATGGTCAAGTTAGCTAGCCTAAATCCCATCATGCATTGTGGCCACCGCTTGTAGCCAGAGTTTGATTACTTATTACTACTATGTCCTAAAAATACATGTTTAACGGTTAGTAATGATTACTCAGTACACTTCCTATAATTAATCTCAATCCTTAATGAACTAATTTATGTAAAACTACTCTAGTGGCATCCTAGCTATTCAGTTTTAAGAGGCCACACCAGCTGGACCTTCCCTTCACGTCATACCAGTTGGTCAAAGTGAAGGGTTGAGATTCCTCTATGACTACCTGCTGGATTTTCATACCTACCCGACTCACCATCACACTCTCCTGACCCTGATCATTAACCAACTATAACGTTCTACCTAACCTAAGGAGTGACTGTCTTCTGGAACACAATCCAGAATATCTCCTAATTTCCTGATTGGCTGCAATGTTTGCAAATCTGACTCCAGTTCAGGGAGTCTGGGTCAATGTTGCTCAAGCCACAAACACCGCAGATATGATTGTCTGGAACTGTAATACATTCCATAGATTCCCGCATGTTGCAGCCATGGCACACCACCATCCCTGTCATGTCTGCTTAATCTTATTTATTTAATGGGTAAACTGATTGTTAATTTATCACAAATCACACAGCTTGGAGACAACAGCTACTGGAGGCTGAAAAATAATACAAAAAGCAACACCTCCTTTACCCTCTGCAATGAATATGAACGTGTAGCAAATGTCCAATTTAGCACTCATTCCTCAATGCACTCGGTGCTTGTCTCACTCTGTGCTCGCACTCTGCAGTACCAAAGCCGGTCTGCTTTTATAGAGGGCTGATGACTCACACTCCAGTTACAACTGCTAAGACAGCTTCCTGATACAGTACTTAACACCTATTCAGGCAACTATTTTCAGGTTATTTACAGACAACTGCCATAGCCAGGAAGTTTATGTTAAACTAAGTGATGACCGGAAGATTTTAGGAAAATTGGATAATAAATGTATTGGACTTCTGGTAGGGTGGAAATCAACCTCTCCACCCTGTGCCCTGGCGTAGCGGGGGGACCTGCTGGAATTCTCAACGCTTGAAAAGGTCACATTTGAACTGAGGGGAAGGATGGAGTGGTTCTACATTTCATGGGCATTATTCATTATGCACTTTCGAGAATTGGATCACATCGATCATTAGGGGGGTTGGGGGCTGGGAGGGTTGGGGGGAGGGTGACTGTATGTGTTAATGGTGACTATGGGTGATTCCTGATTCCTTTTTGTCATTTGTTTATGTTAATATGCGGGCCAATATCTGGGGTTGGTGGGAGGATGGGATTGATGTTATTGATATGGGGATTGACATTACATTCGTTACTGATTATTGTTTATTGTTGAGTGTAAATTTAGGAGAAAATGTGAAAAAGGAAGAGAATAAAATTTTTAAAAAATAGAATAAATGTATTGGACAATTTAAGGGTTAAAAACCTGGGGTGAGTGTGTTATTGACTACAGTGGTCCTGGTTTATTTAAAAAGGATTCTGTTTTGCAGGTCCCTGGAGCGTTTAGAAGCCAGAAGGTGAAATTAACAGAGAAATATGTTTTTCAGTCTGGGCTAAGGCACTGTGGTTTGACTGGGGGCAGTCCCTGTGGAGTTAATGTGCTTTCAGTCCCTGGAAAGTTCATTGCTTTTTCAGCTTGGGGAGAAGATGTCAGTGCTGGGTGGAGCTAAGCGAGAGAGAATCTTCTGAGAAAACTTTTGGGAGGAGAGTTGAAGTCAGATCTGGCAACCCATGTTTTTATTTGACCACGAGTAAAGACCGTTTTCTTTCCTGGTATGATAGTTTAGAACAGAGTAATAATATTTTAAAACAGAACAGTCTTGTCTGAAGACAAGGAAGAGCCTGAAACAATCCAGTTGAAGCAGTTATTTGAAGATATTCAGCCAGAGTCTGCAGGGATTCTAACTGGGGTCCAAATCTGTTCGAAAGAGAAAGTATTACTCTATGCCCTGCTGATTTTTAAGCTGGATTGAGAGCTGTATGTTTCTTTTCCTGTTGTTTAATGGGGAATTGAGTAGTAGTGTTCAGGGGTAATTGTAAACTGTTCTTTTTGTGTGTGAATTTAAAGAGTTTAATATTGTACTCATAATAAAGTTTCTTTTTAAATACCAAAGTCCTATTTTTTCATGCAATCACTCCCGGAGTGAATCATTCTTTCAGTACAGTCTTACAAAATAAACTAAAATATTGGGGTTTCGGTCTAGTATCCTAGCCACTGTTAGGGTCTGGTCTGGGATTGTAATACTAACTAACTTGGAGTTTATAGTTCCAAATCAGAGTCTGACTGTTAATCAAAATTATAGTTTACGAAGAAATTACAAGAGATTTCCAAACTGTACTAAATTCCCAACTTATCACTTGATCATCGTCGCACGGCCCTAGTCTCACTCTGTGCTCCTACACATGAATAACAACAACAACTTATATTTATTCAGCACCTTTAAAGTAATGAAATGTCCCAAGACACTTCACAACAGCATTATAAAGCAAAGTATGACACTGACCTATATAAGGAGATATTATCAGATGACCAAAAGCTTGGTCAAAGAATCGGGATTTAATAAATGACTTCAGGAGGAAAGCTAGGTGGAGAAGCAGAGAAGTGTAGATTTAGATTAGGTTTAGATTTATTGTCAACTGTACCGAGGTACAGTGAAAAATACTGTTCTGCATACAGTCTAGGCAGGTTGTGAAAAATGTAGGGAGGGTATTCCAAGCCTTGGGACTGAGGTAACTGAAGGTGAGCAATGGTGGAGCAATTCAATTTGCTAATTTATAGGAGGCAGGTATTAGGGGAGTGCAGATATTTTTGAGTATTGTGAGGCTGGAGGGAATTACAGAGATGATGAGTGGCAAGGGATTTGAAAACAAGGATGAGAATTTTAAAATGAAGACATTTCTTGACCAGAGACCAATGTATGCCAGCAGGCACAGAGCTGATTGTGGAACAGGACTTGCTGCAAACAATTAGAATTGAGGACACACAACAGGCTAGGAGAATGACAGATATCTCGGAAGGTTGTGAGGCTGGAGGAGATTACAGAGATTGAGAGCAGTGAGACCACGGAGAAATTTGGAAACAAGGATCGGAATTTTAAAATCCAGGCATTACTTAACTGGTACCCAGGATAGGCCAGCTATCACAAGGGTCACAGGCAAACAGGATTTGGCGTAAGTAAAGTCATTAACAGTAGAGTTTTGGATAACCTCATGTTTATGGAAAGCAGAACGTGGGATATAAACCAGAAGTCATTGCAATAGTCAAGTCTAGAGGTAAAAAAGGCATGAATGAGGATTTCAGTAGCACATCAGCTGAAGTGGGGCAAAGGCGGGTGATTTTACAGAGGTGGGGAGAGGCAGTCTCAGTGCTACCATGAATAGCTCATCTCAGGTTCAAATATCACACCAAAGTTAAGAACATATTGGTTCAAAATGTTGGCAGGTTGAGGGAAGGAGTCAGTAACTAGGGAAATTTCTGCTCAGCCAATACTCAAAGATAGATAAACAACCTGATAACAGTGGAAGAGTTGAGAGAGGTTGTGGTGAGGTAGAGCTGAATTTTGTCAATGTACATGTGAAAACTAATGTTGTGCCTTCAGATGATATTGTGAGAGGCAGCATATAGTTGAGAAATAGGAGGAGACCAAGGATAGATCCTCGGGGGACACCGAAGATAACGGACTGTACGGGAGAAGGAAGAGGAGACATTTCAAGTAACTCTGGCTCCAATTAGATAGATAAGAATGAAACCAGGTGAGAGCAGTCTGGACAACAGTGGAGAAGTATTGGAGGAGGATATTGTGGCCAACTTTGTCAAAGGCTGCAGACGGGATGAAACGGGCAAGGAGGGAAAGTTTACCATTGTCATAGTTATGTAGGATATCACATGTGACTTTGATAAGAGCTAATTCAGTACTGTGGCAAGGCAAAGAATTAATTGGAGGGGTTTAAACATAGAGCTCCAAGAATGGATTTGGGAAATGACAACATGTTCCAGGGCTTTGGAGAGGCAAGAGGGTTTGGAGATGGCACGGTAATTTGTGAGGACAGTAGAGTCAAGGAATAAGTTTTGAGGAGTGGGGTAATGACAACAGATTTAAAAGAGAAAGGGACGCCAGAACGCAGAGAACTACTTATGATATCATCTAACATAGAGTCCAGGAGGGGAAGTTGGGTGATCAGTAGTTAAGTGGGAATAGGATCAAGGGAACAGCAGATGGGTCTCATGAATGAGATAAGCTTACACAGGACACGCAGAGGAGGAGAGAAACTGGAGAAAGAGTTGTGTTCAGAGCTAGGGGAGGGGTGAGTACTAAAGGAAGCTTAGCCAAGTAGGTTAGCAGAAGGGAGGGACAATGGCAGAATCAATTAATTGGATTGTCTCGATCTTAGTGACAAGGTGGTTCATGAGGTTTTTTCACTTATGGAGGTGAGGGTGGAGAGATTTGCAGTAGAGAAAAAATGTTGATGATTACCTTCATATTCCAGGGTGATCCTGGAATAGTGAGCAGTTTTAGCAACTGAGAGCAGGACCTGATAGATTTTTAAGTGGTCCAGCCAGATCTGACGGTGGATGGCCAGATAGCCACAATATCCTGTCAAGTTTGCATCCCTTCGATTTAAAGAGAGGAGGCGAGGACCATACCACCATGGAATAGCCATAGTAAGAGAAAATATTAATTTTATTGTGTTATGGCCCCCTGGGCTAGTGTGCGGTCAATTCCAGTCCCACAGGCCCCGGAGTCACAACACAAATGATTTAACCAATAATTCATGTGAAAATACACAAGACCTTTGGGCCTTGGCTGTCCTAAAATTACAGTCACCAAATTTGTAAGCTTAAACACAATTACTATTTATGATATCATCTAACATAGAGTCCAGGAGGGGACGTTGTTTCAAAACCAGAGTTTTGAATGTGCAGTAAAACAACTAGTTAACTGCAAGTGAATCCTAACTCCCCTTTTAACTGCCCAACCCTCTACCCACACACACAAGACAGACAAACACAGAGGGGAGAAGGGGAGAAAATAATAAGGATTAAGGTCAAAACACAAAAGTCCTTGCTTCAGATGATGGGTTCTACAATGCACCTTCTTCACAGTATGAGCAGTGCTTAAAGTCTCTGGTCTACGGCTTGTAATGATCTTCTTTGCAGCTCAGTAGTATATCTTACTCCCAGCTTTCCCAGGAGAGGCCTCTGGCTTCACATCAGCCTGTTCTTACAAGAATAATCAGATTCTGGTCTCTGCTTCACATCAACCTTTTCTGGAGATTGAGAGTGATCAGATTCTGGATTTTGCTGGAACAGCCATTTCTTTCGAGAAATGTGGTTCTCACAATGGCCTTTTGGTGAGAATTACCTGGAGTGAGATGGTCAGATTCCTCCATTCAGCCTGCAGAATCTAAAGTGAAATGAAAAAACAAGCCTTGTGACACTGAAAAGCATATATCATGTCCAATCACCACCTGTTACCTGGCAGAGCACTTTCCCTTTTGGCCAATTCATTGGCCATCAGCTGAGTCAATCACATTGTGTCATCACTGATCTCTCCTGTTGCTACAATCCTCTGCTTGAATTTAAAGGCAAAGGCCCCTTACAAGCTGCTTTGCCTTAAGGTCACAGGTCCATTATTCATCCATGGATCAGAATGGTAACAGCAAGAAAAAGGGGAAATAAGAGAATAAACAGGAAACAAATAGGAGGGGTCTTTACATTGGGGAGTAGGGCATCAATTAGTTTTATTGGGGAATAGGGTACAGTCAAGTAAATCAGTATCTCCAGAAATATGGCAAAAGTAGGGGTGAAGGCTAGACTGTTTGGATTTTGAAAATGCAGCTGTAAATTCATTGAGGGATAGATTTCTTGGGCACAGATACAGGAGGACATAGAGTTGGGGCAGGGAATGAAGATGTGGGTGGTAAATGATTCATGGAAGTGATCAGAGATGGCTATATCAGTAATTAAAAAGAGGGGGTGAGAAAGACCACATGGGCTGGCAAGGTTAAGGTGGTAGCTCTGAATATGGATTGGGAAACTTAATGGAGGGAGAGATTTGGGGAGGATAAGAGAGTAGTGAACTCAAAGGAGAGAGTTGAGATGGGGGTTGAAATCACTGAGAATGAGCAGTGGCTTGATGTAGAGGATGAGGGAGGAAAGTAGTGAAGACATTTTGCTGAAAACATTTTTACCAAATTTGGGAGGACGGTGTAGAATGATGATTTTGAAAAAGAAGTGAGAGAGATGGAACAGGATGAGCTGCCCAAAGGAGGGCAACGTGCCAGATGAGTAGGGGGTAAAGTTATGGTGTGATCTGACGATAAGAGCCATGGCTGGCTGGGTGGGGGAAAGTGCAGCCAGGCAAGGAGGCTTCATTAAGGGTGAAGGTGTCATCACCTCTCACCTGGGCTTCTGTTCAGACCACAATGTCAATGTAATCATCAGCAATAAATTAATTGATGACAAAAGCCTTGTGAACAAGTAACTGTCATTCTGGAGGGAGATGTGCAAAGAGAGAGATGATCTGCCACTGGAGTCTAGAGGGTCAGCAGTTGAAGAGGTGAGTGGAAAAGAAGGAGCTTAGTAAATGTTAGCACTCAGCTGATACACTGGATGGGAAGGTTAACAAGAGAATTAACCTAACAGGGAGCCAAGCCTGGGATGGTGGCTAGAGAACAGGAAGATCAAGGTGTAATGAAGGGTTGGATGTTAGAGTTGTTCCTTTTGATTTCTCTTTGTTTCTATTTTATGTTATTACTTTTGGTCTGTAGATCCATGATCAGGATGTGCCTTTATACAGAGTTCTTAAGCTGAAGCAGCCTACTAGTCAGGACAGTGTGTTCCAAGTTTTGTATTTTGGAGAGGAGGAAACAAACCTGTTGGCATCGAGTGAATCTCAAGAACCAGCTTTGGAGGAAGTTGGTTTGATTGGCTGGCTGGCAACCTGTGGGTTGGCCAAGGACAGTGTTCTGCCTGAACTCAAAGGAGAGTTGAGATGGAGGATGAGCAGTTGCTTGATGTAAAGGCTGAGGGAGGAAATTAGTGAAGACATTTTGTTGATAACATTTTTACCGTATTTGGGAAGAATGTGATGCTTCTGAGAGAGCTGGGCAGAAATTATTTGACCTTTGAAGGGGAAGGAACAGTCTCTCTCACTCGCTGCTGAAATAGAGAACTGCTTTATTGTTCTAAAACCAATGAGTGCCTAGTTGTAAGGAACTTGCTAATACCTGGTCTGTTTCATGTTTTCTCGTTTAATGCCTGTCCTGATGGCTTGCTTTAAAATCACTGCCTTTTGGTTTTGAACGGAACCACCCCCCCCCCCCCCCCCCCTTAGCATTCATACTTTGTTGTACTGAGGGTTTCTTAAAGTCAACCAATCAAATGGACTGGAGTCACATGTGTACCAGACGAGGTTGAACTGCCAAGCCTCTTTCCTGAAGGACCCAGTTGGGTTTTAAATGGTAGCTTTCATGGTCATATTCACTGCTTCAATAAAATGAATTCAATGTTTTAACTTGCCATGGTTGGTTGGGGGTCGGTTTGCAGGATTGAAGGAGCTGGGAGCAAAGTATTTAGATATGCAAGTTCGAGACTTTGCCAGAAAGGAGATACAGAGCTTCCCAGTAGAGCCGGCTTCCACATTGCTGGAGGAGGTGCTGACGACAGGGGGACTGGAGAAGAGGGTAGTGTACGTGATTTACGGGGCTATTTTGGAAGAGGAGAAGGCGCCGCTGGAAGTGATCAAGGCAAAGGGGAGAAAGAGTTGGGAGAGTATATGGAGGAGGGGTTCTGGTGTGAGGTTCTCTGGAGGGTGAATGCCTCCACCTCGTGTGCGAGGTTGGGGCTGATACAGCTGAAGGTGGTGTATAGAGCACACCTTACAAGGGCGAAGATGAGCCGGCTCTTTGAGGGGGTAGAAGATGTGTGTGAACGTTGTGGGGGGTGGGGGGGGGGGGCGGAAACCACATTCATATGTTTTGGTCCTGTCCAAAGCTGGAGGATTACTGGAAGGAGGTTTTTAAAAATAAAATTCGAGTACCCAATTCATTTTATCCAATTAAGGGGCAATTTAATGTGGCTAATCCACCTAACCTGCACATCTTTGTGGGGGCGAAACTCACACAAACACGGGGAAAATGTGCAAACTCCACACCGACAGTGATCCAGAGCCCGGATCAAACCTGGGACCTTGGCACCGTGAGGCATCAGGGCTAATCCACTGCGCCACCGTGCTGCCCATGGAAAGAGGTTTTTTAGGTATTTACTAAAGTGGTGCACGTGAAACTGGACCTCATGGACCTGGGCCCTCGGAGGCTATATTCGGGGTGTCGGACCAGCCAGGTTTGGAAACGGGTGCAGAGGCAGATGTTGTAGCCTTTGCCTCGTTGATTGCCCGAAGGCGGATCCTGTTAAGGTGGAGATCAACCTCTCCACCCTGTGCCCTGGCGTGGTGGGGGGACCTGCTGGAATTCTTGATGCTTGAGAAGGTCAAATTTGAACTACAATTTGTGAGGGTTATTCATTATGCACTTTTAAGAATTAGACTACATTGAACATTAGTGGGGGAGCTGGGAGGGTTGGGGGGAGGGTGACTGTATGTGTTAATGGTGACTATGAGTGATTCCTGATTCCTTTTTGTCATTTGTTTATGTTAACATGCGGGCTAATATTTGGCGGTTTGGTGGGAGGATGGGATCGTTGTTATTGATATGGGTATTGACATTGCATTCGTTACTGATAATTGTTTATTGCTGGGTGTAAATGTGGGAGAAAATGTGAAAAAAGAGAATAAATTTAAAAAAAACATGATTATTATGAATAGGCTCGAAGGGCCATATGGCCTCTTTCTACTTCTATTTTCTATGTATGTTTCTATGTATCTGAGCCCTCCTCTTAGTATTTCCCATTAACTCACGCTGTGAGTGCAGCTGCCAGTAAACATTTAACAGGTGGATTTGGAAGATCAGGGGCAAATTGGAAATTAATCAAAAGAATAATAAAGAGGAGGATAATGAGGTGACGATCTATTATAGATTGGCCAGAGGACCAAGCAAGAAGATTAGATTCAACGATAACATGGAATTGTATTTGGCAGGAGAGGGACAGGAAACAGATGACTGACTACAGGTTTGCAGTTATATGTTCCTTATTCTTCTTAATGTTCTTATTGCAATCATATTTAATATTCTATGGTGTTCACTTGGTAAGAGAATTGTTCACTGGCATTGTTGCTCTGAAATTTATCTTTTTTAAATAGTACAGCACAGATTATGAGACGATATGGCATAAGTGTTTAAAATTATGGAAGAATGGGATGAGGTAGTCAGGTAGAATCCAGTAGTTGAGGCATCATGACTGAGCGTCATGGAGGCAAGATTAAATGTAAGATATTGAGATCAGAAGGCAGGAGGAAATTCGTTACACATTCACTTCCAAGATTAGTGGTTGAGGCAAATATTATGTTAACGTTCAAGATAGATTGGATAGATAGATAAAGGAAGGTTGAAGGGATAAAACAAGGTAAGTATGATTATGCATACATGAAGGGTAAATGTCGACATGGACTAATTGGACGGAATAGCCTATTTCTGTGTTGCGAATAATGCTTAATCACACGGACTCATTGCTCCCCCTAATTTTAATCCATGTATCCTGCACTTAAATTGATTCTACGTACATTTACCTAGTGTGTCGGCGAGAATTGAAATAGGAGCAATAGCAAGTCTCACGAAGGCGTGACGAATTAATTTAGACAAGATACATAAATCAGCAATATCAAAAGTGATAAATGAAGATAGTTCTGATAAAAACTTGGGTCTTTTGACCGTTACTTCCTGATGCACAGATTGGTCGATGGTGAGTAATGCGCAGTACAGCATCATTAAACCTGAATCTGTTTTGGGCTTCCAAAAGGCGAGAAACCAAAGCAATAATTAAAAAATCAGCATTTAAGCATTCTTTATGTGATGAAGAAAAATGTTGCAGTTGGCACTGAACCAGAGATGGACGAAAAAACACATAACAGGGTGTTGTTTACCCCATCCCCCCCGCCGCGCCCGATCTGCAATGCAATGAATTATGGCACGATTGATAGTCTACTGGCGGGTGAAAAACAAAATCATTTCTGCCAAATTACAAATGGGAAATGAAATGGGTATAAATCTGCATTATACGTTTTTTTTTCTGCAGATGGGGAAATGAGCTCTGATGTGAATAAGAGCAGTGTTGTGCTGAGGTGAAGGATGGGAAGGAAGTGTGTGTGTGTGTGTGTGTGAGGGGTGGAGGTGGTGCAGACTCGGTTGTGAGGCGGGGACTGGTCGCCCCTTTAAAGGGGGTGGGCGGCTGTGGACAGCCCGGACCGGCATGCAGTGCAGCGCTGTATTAACGGTTCCAGCTCGAGCCTGGGGTGCGAGCGTTGCGCGCCGCGCGCTAAGGCAGGCTGAAGGGGCGGCGCGCGAACCGGGGCGACGGGGAGCTCGAGCCGGGGATCCGGAGCCAGTGGATGCCCGCCTAACGCTCAACCATGACCGCCAACAACACCACCAGCACCGCCGCTGCCGGTTGCCGCTTCGCCGATTACTTCGTCATCTCTGGTCTGGATATCGAGACCGGCTTGGAGCCGGACGAGCTCTCGGGTGAGCGTCTCCCTCTTAAAAAAATATCTATATCTCTTGTTCACAATCTCTCTCCCTCTCACCACTGTGATTGGCGCCGAGGGAAAGCGGAAACTTCAAACTTTTCAGCTGCTGACACGTTAAAAATACACGGCCACTCGGCAGAAGTATTTCGGAACCGAGTAGAAGACACGATTCGGTAGCTTTGGCCCAGATAAAGGCAGCCTTATTGTCATCTCCTGTTGCAGGAAGTGATGATGCTGAACTGCCGTTTGACAGTTCGCAATCCTTGCAAATGGAGTTCGCTTTGTCCAGTCTTTATTTTACAGCATCACTTGGTTTAGACATTTTGAGCCCTGTAGTTAGGCAATTTTATTAGTGTAGATATTTATTGGCGAGCAACGTGATGTATCGAAGTAGTTATTTGTAGATTTAAAAGGATGCGACTATATTTCAGGCGATATCTAGAGTCGTTAGTTAATGATGTAACTGTAAACAAAGACACAGTTTAACACGCAGCATCGTATATAGATTGCATTAATTCAATATCTTAATGTAAGCATGTATTACATTGATTCGAACACGATATGTGTGTGGTTAACAGGTTCCTCTTTTGACCATTAAAATTAGTGATTCACACGGCTTCTGGTGGCAGTTGAAAGCGTTTTGAACAAAGTCCTATTTGATGTATTAAAGTCTAGCTATTGGAAATGCACTTAATCTTGCTCCTGCGTTTTGGTATATAAAAATGGTGCAGCCAATAGTTGCTTTCTCTAATTTCGTGATTAATATCACGTTTAACACACTTCTGATTTGAATATTAATTATGTGTTACACACTATTCTTCACCATACTTTAAAGTTTATCAAGTACACCAAATTTTAAGTCTTGAGTTTTGTAGATATATATTTCAAAAAGTATCTTAAATTCTCATACTTGCGTCAATCATATCTTCTGTTCATAGAGCTCTTGTATTGCTCAGTTATTGTACCAAGAACATAGAATTATCGACTAGTAGCAGCACCAAAGGAGGCCATTTAATAGTGTTCTTTTTCTTGCCTTCAATCGATTGGCTAAATGAAAATGTTCTTTACATTTCTAACACTACTTGTTTATAAATGAGTATTACAACAGTGTGGAGGTATGTTATTTTCTGAATAAACTTTTTGTTATGAAAAATGCTACTGTAGGCCTCAGCAGTCTATTTAAAAAGAATATTTGTGCTGTATACTACAATGTGTCTGTTAATATGGTTATGCTTTCAATTTTTAGGTATGTTTTGAAGGTGAATACTTTATAAATCTAGAAGTAGTTGCACAGTTTGTTCTTCCTGTACATATGCTTGGTGTTTAGTATGATTAAAGTCGATTTAGTATTTGTTGTTTGGCATTGTCGATGCTGTGCATCAGGGTAATCCAGACAGTCTTGTAAACAAGAGAGAGATCTTTAGAAAAGCGGGTGAGGGTGGGCTTGAATCATCTGCATTCAGATTGTCCTTGGGGTCCTTCCGCATCAGCTGCTCTCGAGCGAGGCTCGAAAAGGATGATGTCATTGTTACTGAAACTCTCAGGAAGAAAGCAACGACTGCATGTTTCTCTTGGGATGCTGCAGGGCCAATCCTGGCACAGACTTTGCTATTTAGCTAATGCGGCTGTGGGAATGAACTGAGAATACCACTGAAATATCAGTGCCCCAAAAATTAATCGTTTCTGAGTAAATGCATAAATCTGCTCTTGATTTAAACCTAGTTTGAATTAAATGCTTTAAAAATGTGCACCAGTGTATATTTTTTCCTGTTCTCCTCTGTTTCCAGTTTACATTGCTCTGCATGGTGATGACAAATAAAATATGCACAATTTAACCAGGCCCCTAATTTTAATTCAAAATTCTGAAAGAAATTCGTGCACAGATGTGTTTATCAGTTTCTTTTGTCAGAACTTAATGATTTCAAGAGATATTCTTTTAGAACATAGAACGATACAGCGCAGTACAGGCCCTTCGGCCCTCGATGTTGCACCGACATGGAAAAAATCTAAAGGCCATCTAACCTACACTATGCCCTTATCATCCATATGCTTATCCAATAAATTTTTAAATGCCCTCGATGTTGGCGTGTTCACTACTGTTGCAGGTAGGGCATTCCACGGCCTCACCACACTTTGCGTAAAAAACCCACCTCTGACCTCTGTCCTATATCTATTACCCCTCAATTTAAGGCTATGTCCCCTCGTGCTAGCCACCTCCATCCGCGGGAGAAGGCTCTCGCTGTCCACCCTATCTAACCCTCTGATCATTTTGTATGCCTCTATTAAGTCACCTCTTAACCTTCTTCTCTCTAACGAAAACAACCTCAAGTCCATCAGCCTTTCCTCATAAGATTTTCCCTCCATACCAGGCAACATCCTGGTAAATCTCCTCTGCACCCGTTCCAAAGCTTCCACGTCCTTCCTATAATGAGGCGACCAGAACTGTACGCAATACTCCAAATGCGGCTGTACTAGAGTTTTGTATAACTGCAACATGACCTCATGGCTCCGGAACTCAATCCCTCTACCAATAAAGGCCAACACACCATAGGCCTTCTTCACAACCCTATCAACCTGGGTGGCAACTTTCAGGGATCTATGTACATGGACACCGAGATCCCTCTGCTCATCCACACTACCAAGAATTTTACCATTAGCCAAATATTCCGCATTTCTGTTATTCTTTCCAAAGTGAATCACCTCACACTTCTCCACATTAAACTCCATTTGCCACCTCTCAGCCCATCTCTGCAGCTTATCTATGTCCCTCTGTAACCTGCAACATCCTTCCGCACTGTCTACAACTCCACCGACTTTCGTGTCGTCTGCAAATTTACTCACCCATCCTTCTGCGCCCTCCTCTAGGTCATTTATAAAAATGACAAACAGCAACGGCCCCAGAACAGATCCTTGTGGTACGCCACTCGTAACTGAACTCCATTCTGAACATTTCCCATCAACTACCACTCTCTGTCTTCTTTCAACTAGCCAATTTCTGATCCAGATCTCTAAATCACCCTCAATCCCCAGCCTCCGTATTTTCTGCAATAGCCGACCGTGGGGAACCTTATCAAACGCTTTACTGAAATCCATATACACCACATCAACTGCTCTACCCTCGTCTACCTGTTCAGTCACCTTCTCAAAGAACTCGATAAGGTTTGTGAGGCATGACCTACCCTTCACAAAACCATGCTGACTGTCCCTAATCATATTATTCCTATCTAGATGATTATAAATCGTATCTTTTATAATCCTCTCCAAGACTTTACCCACCACAGACGTTAGGCTCACCGGCCTATAGTTACCGGGGTTATCTCTACTCCCCGTCTTGAACAAAGGGACCACATTTGCTATCCTCCAGTCCTCTGGCACTATTCCTGTAGCCAATGATGACCTAAAAATCAAAGCCAAAGGCTCAGCAATCTCTTCCCTGGCTTCCCAGAGAATCCTAGGATAAATCCCATCCGGCCCCGGGGACTTATCTATTTTCACCTTGTCCAGAATTGCCAACACTTCTTCCCTACGCACCTCAATGCCATCTATTCTAATAGCCTGGGTCTCAGCATTCTCCTCCACACTATTATCTTTTTCTTGAGTGAATACTGACGAAAAGTATTCATTTAGTATCTCGCTTATCTCCTCAGCCTCCACACACAACTTCGCACCACTGTCCTTGACTGGCCCTACTCTTATCCTAGTCATTCTTTTATTCCTGACATACCTATAGAAAGCTTTTGGGTTTTCCCTGATCCTACCTGCCAAAGACTTCTCATGTCCCCTCCTTGCTCATCTCAGCTCTCTCTTTAGATCCTTCCTCGCTTCCTTGTAACTATCAAGCGCCCCAACTGTTATGATTGTTATTCAGAAACAAATATCAGCTATAGCTCCACAGTGTTGCTTTTAATGTAGTGCATTTTGAGTTTGTAATAAAACGGAAAAACTGTTTTAGAACTCCTGGACACTGACACCATTACTGAGACAGGAGGAAATTGAACTGTTGGGACGGGTTCCACTTGAATTACTTTGATACCCGGGGTCTGAGCAGAAATGATAAATAGAACGGTCATAAGGACTTTAAGATACCACATGTTGGGGGAGGGCTCAGGTGGAAACGATAGTATATGTACAGTAATAGTTTCAAAACAAATTGAAGGGAAGCATGATCATCAAATGAAGGCACCGTGGGTAAAGGGAAAATTAAAAGATGAAACCTAATTACAGGAGGGAGAAGTAAGGAATGTGGTGGTTAAATATTCGAGCAGAAGGACAGGATAAGGGTGTGTAGCCCAAATAAGTGTTCTTTACACAAATGTCTGAGGAACAAATTGCAGGTGCAAATTAAAGGAGGGCATGATATAGTGACCATTACCGAGAAATGACTATCGGGTGGAGAGTAAATGTACTAGGTTAGAAGATAGAGGAAATGGTACAGGGGAGGAGCAGTCTTGGTGATGAAGGATGCAATCACTACACTAATAAAAGAGGGTATACAAGAAGATAGCAGGCGATGGAAGCTTTGGGGACATCTAACAGGTAAGAGACAACATTAAACTAAAAGAAAGACTATTCAAAATATTCTAGGTCATGGCAATGGAAAGTACAGCAAGGGTGGTGATATGCCTCAATAAGCACATGACGAGTGATGAATGTAACTGAGGCTTTAATACACTAAACAGTTAGCCTCCTGGCCTCTGGTCCTGAACTGGGGCGGAGGTGGAGACTAGCCACCTTTTATACATGAACCTGAGGGGAGGAGCCACAAGTGAAGCCAGCCGGGACAAGCCCAGGCATGTACAATGCAACACAGTGGTTTACCACATTCACCCCCTGTTTATAAAAAAAAAAAAAGAGTCCGACGGGGATGAAGTGGTGTTAAAGGTCAAGTCTGTCGGGGGTAGGGCAGCACGGTGGCACAGTGGTTAGCATTGCTGCCTACGGCGCTGAGGACCCGGGTTCGAATCCCGGCCCTGGGTCACTGTCTGTGTGGAGTTTGCACATTCTCCCTGTGTCTGCGTGGGTTTCACCCCCACAACCCAAAGATGTGCAGGGTAGGTAGATTGGCCACTCTAAATTGCCTCTTAATTGGAAAAAGTAATTGGGTACTCTAAATTTAAAAAAAAAAGTCTGTAGGGGGCCTTGACCTTCTGCCGTGATCGCCTCAGTCCCGGCTGTGGTGTGGGCACCGGTATCGAGACCTGCGCATCCGGGAGTGTGTTGTCCTCTTCTTCACCCAGTTGTTGAGTCGGTGAAGGGGGGGTGCAGAGTATGGGCGGAGGTAGTGGTAATGGTCGCTAGTGGGCCTGCGGGTGCTAGTTCGTGAGGTAGGTGGGGAAAGACGGTGTAGGGTCGGGGGTGGTGATGGTGGTGGTCGCTGGGGCACCTGCTGGTGCCAAATCCAGAAGGGAGTGTCCTGTCACACGTCCTGGTATGACACGTAGGCATATTGTGGATTGGCATGGAGGAGCAGGACCTTCTCGACAAGAGGATCCGACTTATGGGCTCCTCGTATGCTTCCTGAGGAGGACGGGCCCTGGGACTGCCAGCCAGGACGGGAGTGAGACCCCGGAGGAAAAGCAAACATACGCTCGTGAGGATTCTCGTTGGTGGCTGTACACAGGAACGACCGGATGGAGTGGAGTGCATCGGAGAGGAACTCCTGCCAGTGGGAGACTGGGAGGCTCCTAGACCATAGGGCAGGAGGACGGTCTTCCAGACCGTCGCGCTCTCCCTCTTCACCTGTCCGTTTCCCCGGGGGTTATAGCTGGTCGTCCTGCAGGAGGCAATGCTCTTGCTGAGCAGAAACTGACGCAACTCGTTGCTCATAAAGGAGGATCCCCGATCACTATGGATGTAGGAGGGGAACCCGAACCGGGTGAAAAGACTGTGCAGGGCCTTGATGACGGTGGTAGAGGTCATGTCAGGGCACGGGATGGCGAAGGGGAATCTTTAGTACTCGTCAGCCAAGTTGAGGAAGTACACGTTACGGACAGTGGAGAGGAGGGGCCCTTTGAAATCGACGCTGAGGCGCTCAAAGGGGCGAGAGGCCTTTACCTGGTGTGCTCTGTCTGGCCGATAGAAGTGCGGCTTGCACTCCGCGCAGATCTGGCAGTCCCTGGTCACGGACCTGACCTCCTTGATGGAGTAAGGCAGGCTGCGTGCCTTGATGAAGTGAAAAAAACGGGTGACAGAGGTCATTGTGGAGGGCCGGGAGTCGGTGTACTTATGCACTGGGATAGGGCATCTGGGGGCTCATTGAGCTTCCCAGGTCGATACAAGATATCGTAGTTGTAGGTGGAGAGCTCGATCCTCCACCTCAGTATCTTGTCCCGCTGTGTGTTATTGAACATGAAGGCAACCGACCGTTGGTCAGTGAGGAGAGTGAATCGCCTGCCAGCCATGTAATGCCTCCAATGTCGCACAGCTTCTACGATGGCCTGGGCTTCCTCTTCGATTGAGGAGTGTCGAATTTTGGAGGCATGGAGGGTACGGGAGAAGAAAGCCCGTTTGGCTGAGGGTAGTGGCCAGAACAAAGTCCGACGCATCGCTCTCCACCTGGAATGGGGTGGATTCGTCCACAGCGTGCATCGCAGCTTTGGCAATATCTGCCGTGATGCGATTGAAGGCCAGTCGGGCCTCAGTCAGGGGAAAAGTGGTGGATTTGATAAGTGGACGGGCCTTGTCCGCATAATTGTGGACCCACTGGGCATAGTACAAGAAGAACCCCAGGCATCTCTTCAGGGCCTTGGGGCAGTGGGGGAGGGGGAGTTCCATGAGGGGGCGCATGCGGTCGGGTTCGGGCCCTAGGACTCCGTGTTCCACGACGTAGCCAAGGATGGCTAAGCGACTTGTGCGGAAAAAGCATTTTCCTTTATTATAGGTGAGGTTCAGGAGTTTAGCGGTGTGAAGGAAGTGCCGGAGGTTTTCGTCATGGTCCTGCTGGTCATGGCCGCAAATGGTGACATTGTGTAAGTACAGGAACGTGGCCCACAGCCTGTACTGGTCAACCATTCGGTCCATTTCTCTTTGGAAGACTGAGGCCCCATTGGTGACGCCGAAAGGGACCCTGAGGAAGTGGTAGAGGCGGCCATCTGCCTCGAAGGCAGTGTATTGGCGGTCCTCCGGGCGGATAGGGAGCTGGTGGTAGGCCGGCCTCAAGTCGACTGTGGAGAAGACTCGATACTGCGCAATCTGATTGACCATGTCAGATATGCGGGGGAGGGGGTACGCATCGAGCTGCGTGTACCGGTTGATAGTCTGGCTGTAATCGATGACCATCCGGTGCTTCTCCCCAGTCTTGACGACCACCACTTGGGCTCTCCAGTGGCTGGTACTAGCCTCCATGATCCCCTCTCGCAGGAGTCGCTGGACCTTCGCCCTGATAAACGCCCTGTCCCGGGCACTATATTGTCTGCTCCTAGTAGCGACGGGCTTACAGTCCGGGGTGAGATTTGCAAAGAGCGAGCGTGGGGCGACCTTAAGGGTCACGAGGCTACAGACGGTGAGGGGGAGGGGGGGGGGCAGGGGTCTACCGAACTTTAAAGTAAGGCTTTGGAGGTGGTAATGGAACTCGAGTCCCAGCAATAGAGCAGCGCAGAGATGGGGAAGAATGTAGAGTTTGAAGTTAGTGTACTCTACGCCTTGTACAGTAAGGATCGCGACAAAGTACCCCGGATTTCTACTGCATGGGATCCGGAAGCAAGGGAGATTTTCTGGGTCGCGAGTAAGATCGGGAGGGAGCAGCACCTTACCGTCTCTGGGTAAATGAAGCTGTCTGTGCTCCCGGAGTCGAAATGATAGGCCTTCTCGTGTCCGTTGATCCGGCGGTCATCATAGACTTCTGCGGCCGGGACTGGTCGAGCATGCTTGAGGCGAGCTTCGGAAAACGGTCAGTAGGCCGGTTGGAGGTAGTGGTAGCCAGTGAACGGTCGGGTGAGCAGGGCTCCTGGGAATCTGCAAAATGGTCCCAAGGTGGCGGCCCCCATGAGTTGCGTGTGGTGGGAGGCGTCGGTGATGGCGGCTGGAGGATGTGTTAAAGATGGTGGCTCCCATCGGTCGCACGTGGCTGCCGAAATTGAAGATGGTGGCGAAGATGGCAGCGCCCACGGGTTGCACATGGCGGATGGCCCAGCAGCTGAGGGCGGCCCCGACAGGCAGCGATGCTGGGCCTAGACGTTTTAGGGAGAGATCAGGCCTGGCAGGCTTTTGCAAAGTGACCCTTCTTCCCACAGCCGTTGCAAGTTGCGGTCCGTGCAGGGCAGCGTTGTCTGGGGTGGCTGCCCTGGCCGCAAAAGTAGCACCTCGGGCCTCCGGTGTTGGGCCGCTGCACGGCACAGGCTTGCGTCGCACCTGGGTCGGGTGATGGCTGTGCCCACGAGGGTGCCGCACGGTCGGAGGTATAGGCCTCCATGTTCTGGAAGGCCACCTCCAGTGAGTTGGAGAGTTGCACTGTCTCTGGGAGGCCGAGTGTACCCCCTTCTAGTAATCGCTGGCGGATATAATTTGATTTAATGCCCGCGACATAGGCATCCCTGATCAGCTCCACGTGCTGGGTAGCATATATCGCCCGGCAATCACAGTTCCGGCAGAGTACACGCAAAGTACGTAGGAATTCTGCAAGTGATTCCCCCGGACGTTGCCGTCTCGTGGCAAGGAGGTGCCTAGCATACACCTCGTTAACGGACTTCACGTATTGTCTCTTCAGCAGCATTATTGCCTCCGCATACGAGGAGCCGTCCCTGATGAGAAGAAAGACTCGGGCTCACCCGTGCGTGGAGGATCTGCTTCTTCTGGAGGTCTGTGATGTCTTCGGTGAAGGATGCGAGGTACGCTTCGAAGCAGCTTAGCTAGTGCTCAAAAATTTCTGTGGTGTCGGCTGCCTGTGGATCGAGCTCCAGGCGATCAGGCTTGAGTAATGAGTTCATTGTAAAGTTTAGTGTATTGAATTGATATGCCTTCAATGAGCACACGACGAGTGATGAATGTAACTGAGGCTTTAATACACTAAACAGCTAGCCTCCTGGCCTCTGGTCCCGAACTGGGGCGGAGGCGGAGACTAGCCACCTTTATACATGAGCCCAATGGGAGGAGGTACAGGCGGAGCCAGCCGGGACAAGCCCAGGCATGCACAACACAGCATAATGCAACATAGTGGTTTACCACAGGTGGCAAAATAGATTATAAGAGTTACAAAAAGGGATTATGGAAATAAGCTTGCAAAGCATATCAAAATCAACACAATTGTCTATTGTATGAATAAAGAGAGGGTGGTCAGGAGTAATGTCAGCCCCTCAAACTGAGAATGGTGATATTAAAAATAAGAAATTAGCCAACATATTGAACAATTACTTTGTGCCAATGTAAATAGTGGAAGAAGAGGATAACATGACAGACATTTTAAAGGAATTAATATTGAAACTAAGACTGACTCACCAAAATTAATGTAAACAAAATACATGCCGCAGAAAATAATTGCCATAAAGAGTGACTAATCTCCTGGACAGATGGTTTTCATCCCATAGTTTTAAAGTAAGTAGGTATGATCATAGAAATTGCCCTTCCAAAGGTCTCTTGATTCGGGACCTGTTCCTTTATGGATTGGAAAATTGTCACCGCAGAATTTTAAAAATGAGAAAAAGAAATTATAAACCAATGACCCTAACATTTGTTGTCAGGAAATTATTAGAGTCTGTGATTTAAGGATGGAGTGACTGAACATCTCAAAAATTTGATCAGAGAGAACCCACACACACATGTAAAAATCACACCTGAGGAATGTTGTGAAGAGGTGACAACAGTGGGGATAAGGGAATATTTATGGATGTTAATTATGTGCACATCCAGAGGCATGTATAGTCTCTTATAAGGACTGTGATATAAAGTCGAAGCTAATGGAATTGAAGGAAAATTTGTTGACCTGTTGCGTGGTAGAAGATGATAAGAAATAGGAAATTGGATAGGTGCTTTCATTGAAAGGATGGAACGTATAGCATTCTACAAGGATCTGTGTTGGGGCCTCAAATATTCACTGAATTTATTAACTGCTTATACAATGTGATAGCCACATATTCAGGTTTGCAGTTTGTCAATGGCACAAAGATGGATGGCTTATGAGCAGTGTAAATGCTGCCTCACAGTTCCAGAGTCCCTGGTTCAATTCCAGCTTTGGGTGACTCAGTGTGGAGTTTGCACTTTCTCCCTGTGTCTGCGTGGGTTTCCTCCAGATTCTCTGGTTTCCTCCCACAGTGCAAAGATGTGCAGGTTGGGTTGATTGGCCATGATAAGTTGTCCCTTAGTGTCTAAAGATGTTAGGTGGGGTTACAGGGATGGGGTGGAGGCGTGGTCTCTTTCCAAGGGCTGGTGCAGACTCGATGGGCCGAATGGCTCCCTTCTGCACTGTAAATTCTATGATATTAATGAATTAAGTAAATAGGGCTAAATAATGGAAAATGAATTTCGGTGTAGGTAAAAGTGAGATCATCCACTTTTGACCTAAAAAAGATAGAACAGGGTACTTTCTAAACCGCAAAAAACGAGAAACACTGGAGGTTCAAAGTGAGTTCCGAAGAAGAATCTTATTTGACTTGAAACATCAACTCTGTTTCCCTTCGCAGATTCTGACTGACCTGCTGAATATTTCCAGCATTTTAAAAAAATTCCGGTCGTCTCAGTGCATAAATCATTAAGATGTCATAAGCGGATACAGAAAATAATCAAACAGCTAATGGGAGTCCTGGCCTTCATATCTAGAGAGGACTCCAATGGAAGAGGGGTGTGTGTGATGGGGATGGAAGTTTTGCCACACTGTACAAAAAAGCTCTAATCAGACCACACCTGGAGAACTGTTCACTCTTTAGGAAAAATGTATTGGTCTTGGAGAGAGTGCAGCATGGATCTATAAAATCTCTGGACTCCAAAAGCTTAATTACGAAAAGAGATACAGAAACTAGGATTGTCTCCCCTGGAATTTGGAAGATTGAAGGGTGATTTGATTGACGTTCGCCAGATACTAAGGGGAACAGATAGACTAAGTAGGGGCAAACTCTTTCTGTTGGTAGGTGCATCTCGGGCACAGCCTAATAATTAGAACTAAACATTTAGGGAATGAAGTTAGGAAGAACTTTGCCATGCAAAGGATGATCGTGGTTTGGAACTTTTTTCTGCAAACAGCAATTGAGCATTTGGTTAATTGTCAGTTTTAACCAGTGCTCTTTTTTTATCGTAAGATATTTAGGTATCTGGGACAAGGGCAGGTGCATGGAGTATGTTAACAGATCGGCCAAGATCCCATTGAATGGCTGCAAAACTGGCTCTAGGGACTTAATGCCTGATTTGCTTTTTCTATGTTCCTAGAACTCCCATAACATTGGCAACTCTGCCATTTTAGTGTGCAGCAGCATAGGTTGACGTACTATTCAAGACAGAAATATGGCAATAGGCTAAGGGTTCAGGTACGGGTTCAGGTATAATTCCAGGCAAGGAGTCCCCATGGGCCCTCTTGGGTTGATTATTGTCTCCGGACTCTATTTTGATGAACAGGGAATTCTCCCTAGTGTCCTGGCCACTACTTATCCTTCATCCAATATCACCACTTTTGTGTTACACAGTTTTTATGGAAGCATCCTATGTGCAAAGTGGCTATTGCACTTGTAAAAACAGATTTTTCCTGTGGCATTTTCTTAATGTCCGCTGTGCATTTGACATCAATGATCACTTCTTCTCCAAGTCAATTTACTAAGAAACTTTAAATTTTTTTCTACTTTGTATGAAAGGCACACGTTTTTCTCATAAGAACGTACCTTGCTCGCCTAAGTCCAGGCAGCTTAGGTACAGATTGGTGAAAGATTAGGTCCCCACAAGTGTGTATAAATGCTACGATTCTGTTATGGATATTAACAATCCTCCAATTCTCTTCAAAGACCTGAGTGTGGACTCATCTCTTCCTAATTCTGGATGTACATAGACTGTTTTTTCCCAGTATCCTCCTACAACTTTTATACATCTCTTTCCAAGCTGACTTTTTTTTTGCCATAACACCCTGTGAGAACCACTGTAGATTTATTTCACTAGGTGCAAACTAGAACAAATCTTCCAGCTGTGAAATCAAATCACAGATACATCTGACTGACTATGCTTTCCTGTTGGCTCTCTCCATCTGGTGAATTGCATTTTACATCACAGCAAAACTGCAGCTGCCTCTCTGTTCCCAAACATAACTGCTGGTTCCTTGTTTCTGTTAACAAATGCCAACAGCTAACTGAAAAAAGAAGAACCTTTTACCCATCTCCATTACAATATGATATGCTTTGAGATGGGCTCAAAGAGAAATTAAGACAAATTAGTTTGTCTTCAAAATTATTCTTTGATTCTGTAACCTATAAGAATAATTTATATATTTAATAGACTTTTACAGCTCCCCTTCCCAGAATTGCTTGCCCTCTTAATACAACTCTCGTTGATGACTTGGTTTTACCTTACTTTTAAATTATACATTCAGATCAAAATAAGGGTAAAACTTCTGTCTACAGTACAAGCCTAGAAATGGCTTATTCATTATCCAAATTTAACACTTCTACCTCCCTGAAATTGTAAGATAACGTTAGCTTTTGCCTGTAATTAACTCCCAAGATTGTTTGAATTGTGTTTACTTCCGGTTACTTATCAGTTTCTCAGTCAGATGCCCCCATTTTCTACAGTTATTTCTTAACTTCATTCATGTTTTGGAATAAAAATTATGAACTTGATAGTCGCAACAAAAGGCAAAGTTCTATTAATCAGGGGAAATTATGCAGGTTTTGGCACTTGTTTCAGCTAAGAACATCCTACTCATTATGACATTAGCTTGCTGAGTGTAAAGGTTTCCTTTTTCTTTTGTTTTGAGCACCTCAATTTCTTCTTGCGCTTCATTGATCTCCTGTGAGAACAGTTTCATGCCTATTTTTTCAACTGTCTGCGAGCTGAACGTTGCTCTGTCTTGGTGACCCAAACTGGATGTGCTTACAAATCTTGCTATTCATTACTTGCCAACGATTTGGAACATGAATTTTTTTTGTCCTTATTTGCATTCCAGTACTGGCTACTACACCCAGTATGTAAGTTATTTTTGTGTAACTGCTCTGTCATGATTGGTGATGGTGTTAAAAAGCTCAGGAATTAGACAATAGTTGCCTTTTCCTTCAGGGATGGGGCCATGTTTTAGTGTTAATTTTATTTTCAATAACAATTTGTATTTATAAGGGGCCTTTAACATAGTAAACTGTCCCAAGGAATCAAAAAGAATGGCATGGTAGCACAATGGTTAGAATTATTGGTTCACTGCACCAGGGTCCCGGGTTCGATTCCTGCTTGGGTCACTGTCTGTGCGGAGTCTGCATGTTCTCCCTGTGTCTGTGTGAGTTTCCTCCGGGTGCTCCAGTTTCCTCCCTCAAGTCCCGAAAGCTGTTGGGTGAATTGGACATTCTGAATTCTCCCTCGGTGTACCTGAACAGGCGCCAGAGTGTGAGACTAGGAGATTTTCACAGTAACTTCATTGCCGTGTTAATAATTTAATATTTCATTTAATCTTTATTATTGTCAATAGTATGTGAGCCTGCTTCTGGCAATCATAAAGATTATTATTATAAAGAGCTAGGTTTTAGAACATAGAACATAGAACAGTACAGCACAGAACAGGCCCTTCGGCCCTCGATGTTGTGCCGAGCCATGATCACCCTACTCAAACCCACGTATCCACCCTATACCCGTAACCCAACAACCCCCCCCCCCCCCCCTTTAACCTTACTTTTTAGGACACTACGGGCAATTTAGCATGGCCAATCCATCTAACCCGCACATCTTTGGACTGGGAGGAAACCGGAGCACCCGGAGGAAACCCACGCACACACGGGGAGGACGTGCAGACTCCGCACAGACAGTGATCCAGCCGGGAATCGAACCTGGGACCCTGGAGCTGTGAAGCATTTATGCTAACCACCATGCTACCGTGCTGCCCTTAAAGAGCATATTAAAGGAGGAGAGAGAAGTGAAGAGGTGGAGAAATTTAGAGGTTTCCAGACCGTGGGGCCTTGACAGCTGCTGACACGGTCACTGTCATATCCCACACGGGACCTATGGGGTGGGGATGATTGTCTTCCCCGTCGTTCTCGCAGAGTACGAGCTCTCCCCGTTGAGGGGCCAAAGTTCTTTATTCTTGCTCGGTGTTCCCTGTGTCCTTATTAAACTGCCGACGAGGAGTAAACTGGTTTGCTGTCGATGCTGCAGCCTACTCTGCTGAGCCACCTATCTTTGAGCCAGGAAGTCCAGAAAAGGCTGCCATCGTTTATAGAACCCTGTATTGATCCTCTCAGGGCAAGTTTGACCCTTTCCAGTTTTATAAATCCCGCCGTGTCACTGATCCAGGTCTCCACACTTGGGGGCCTCGCATCCTTCCACTGTAGCAGAATCCTTCGACGGGCTACTAGGGACGCAAAGGCCAGGACACCGGCCTCTTTTGCCTCCTGCACTCCCGGCTCTACCGCAACTCCAAAAATCGCGAGTCCCCACCCTGGTTTGACCCTGGATCCAACCACCCTCGACACCGTCCCCGCCACCCCCTTCCAGAATTCTTCCAGTGCTGGGCATGCCCAGAACATATGGGCGTGGTTCGCTGGACTCCCCAAACATCTGGTGCACCTATCCTCACCCCCAAAGAACCTACTCATCCTAGTCCCGGACATGTGGGCCCGGTGCAGCACCTTAAATTGGATGAGACTAAGCCTCGCACATGAGGAGGAAGAGTTGACTCTCTCCAAGGCATCCGCCCAAGTCCCGTCCTCTATCTGCTCCCCGAGTTCCTCCTCCCATTTAGCCTTCAGCTCCTCCACTGACGACTCCTCCACCTCCTGCATTACCTTATAGATGTCAGACACCTTCCCCTCTCCGACCCACACCCCCGAAAGCACTCTGTCCATCGTCCCCTGCGAGGGCAGCAAAGGGAATCCCTCTACCTGTCGCCTAGCAAACGCCTTTACCTGCAAGTATCTGAACATGTTCCCCTGGGGAAGGCCAAATTTATCTTCCAGTTCCCCCAGGCCCGCAAACCTCCCGCCAATAAACAGGTCCCTCAATTTGCTGATGCCCGCCCTTTGCCACCCCCTAAATCCCCCATCCGTGTTCCCCGGGATGAACCGATGGTTGCCACCTAGTGGAGCCTCCATCGAGCCCCCTGTTTCCCCCCTATGCTGCCTCCTCTGTCCCCAGATTCTTAGGGTCGCCGCCACCACCGGGCTCGTGGTAAACCTCTTAGGGGAGAGCGGCAACGGCGCCATTACCATGGCACCCAGGCTCGTACCTCTACATGACGCCATCTCCATTCTTTTCCACGCCGCCCCTCCCCCCTCCATCACCCATTTACGCACCATTGACACATTGGCCGCCCAATAGTACCCCAGAAGGTTGGGCAGCGCCAGCCCGCCTCTATCCCTCCCTCGCTCCAGGAACACCCTCTTCACTCTCGGAGTCCCATGCGCCCACACAAAGCTCAAAATACTGCTAGTCACTCTCCGAGAGAAGGCCCTGGGGATAAAGATGGGCAGGCACTGAAAGAGGAACAAGAACCTCGGAAGCACCGTCATTTTGACGGACTGTACCCTCCCCGCCAACGATAATGGCAGCATGTCCCACCTCTTGAACTCCTCCTCCATCTGATCTACAAGTCTGGTGAAATTATGCTTGTGAAGAGTCCCCCAGTCCCTGGCCACCTGCACCCCCAGGTACCTAAAGCTCTCCCCTGCCCGCCTAAGCGGGAGCCTACCAATTCCTTCCTCCTGGTCTCCAGGGTGCACCACAAACACCTCACTCTTGCCTAAATTTAATTTATAACCTGAAAAGGTCCCGAACTCAGCTAGCAACTCCATCACCCCCGGCATCCCTCCCACCGGGTCCGCCACATACAGTAACAGGTCATCGGCATACAACGACACCCTATGTTCCTCCCCACCTCGCACCAAGCCTCTCCACCTCTCTGAATCCCTCAACGCCATCGCCAGAGGCTCGATTGCCAGTGCAAACAGCAAGGGGGACAGGGGGCAACCCTGCCTGGTCCCTCGGTAAAGCTGGAAGTACTCCGACCTCCTCCTATTCGTGGCCACGCACGCCATCGGGGCCTCATATAGCAGCCTTACCCATCTAATGAACCCTTCACCAAATCCAAACCTCCCCAACACCTCCCATAGGTACCCCCACTCCACTCTATCGAAGGCCTTCTCCGCATCCAGCGCCACCACTATCTCTGCCACCCCCTCAATCGCCGCATCATGATGACATTCAACAATCTCCGCACATTCGTGTTCAGCTGCCTTCCCTTCACAAAACCTGTCTGGTCCTCGTGCACAACCCCTAGCACACAGTCCTCTCTCCTGGTGGCCAGGATTTTTGCCAGCACCTTAGCATCCACGTTGAGGAGAGATATGGGCCTGTATGAACCACACTGCTGGGGGTCCTTGTCCCTCTTTAAAATTAACGAGATCAGCGCCCGCGACATCGTCGGGGGCAAAGTCCCCCCTTCCCACGCTTCGTTGAGTGTCCGCACCAGCAAGGGGCACACTAGGTCCACAAACTTTTTATAAAATTCCACCGGGAACCCATCCGGCCCCGGTGCCTTCCCTGACTGCATCTGCCCGATCCCCTTAACTAGCTCCTCCAGCTCAATCGACGCACCCAACCCCTCCACCTTCTCCTCCTGCACCTTCGGGAAAGAAAGCCCGTCAAGGAACCTCTCCATTCCCCTCCTCTCCCCCGTTGGCTCCGACCGGTACAGTTCCCCGTAAAAGTCCTTGAAGACCTCATTCACCTCTACCCCCTTCCGCACCACATTCCCACTCTTATCTCTCACTCCAGCAATTTCCTTAGCCGCATCCCGCTTGCGGAGCTGATGAGCCAGCATCCTACTCGCCTTTTCACTATGTCGTACACTGCCCCTTGTGCCTTCCTCCACTGTGCCTCCGCCTTTCTAGTGGTCAGCAAATCAAATTTAGCCTGCAGGCTGCGCCTCTCCCCCAACAGTCCCTCCTCTGGTGCCTCTGCATACCTCCTGTCCACCTCCAGCATCTTTCCCACCAGTCTAGCCCTTTCACTCCTCTCCCTGTGTGCCCGGATGGATATCAGCTCCCCACGAATCACTGCCTTCAGGGCTTCCCAGACCATCCCCACCTGAACCTCCCCCGTATCATTCACCTCGAGGTACCCCTCAATACTTGCCCGGACCCTCCTACACACCTCCTCCTCCGCCAACAACCCCACATCCAACCGCCACAACGGGCGCTGGTCCCGCACCTCCCCCATCTCCAACTCTATCCAATGCGGAGCGTGGTCGGAGATTGCAATGGCCGAATACTCTGCCTCCTCCACTCTCGGAATCAGTCCCCTACTAACCACGGAGAAATCTATCCGAGAGTAGACCCTATGTACGTGGGAGAAGAAAGAGTACTCGCGTGCCCTCGGCCTCACAAACCTCCATGGATCCACCCCACCCATCTGGTCCATAAACCCTCTCAGTACCTTGGCCGCCGCCGGCCTCCTACCCGTCCTAGAGCTGGACCGATCCAATGAAGGATCCAACACTGTATTAAAGTCCCCCCCCCCCCCATGATCAGACCTCCCGCCTCCAGATCCGGGACCCGTCCCAACATACGCCTCATAAAGCCCGCATCGTCCCAATTTGGGGCATACACACTAGCCAGTACCACCTTCTCTCCTTGTAGCCTGCCCCTAACCATAACATACCTACCCCCCTTATCCGCCACCACCTCCGATGCCTCAAACAACACATTTTTCCCCACCAGAATCGCTACTCCCCGGTTCTTCACATCCAACCCAGAGTGGAAAACCTGCCCCACCCATCCCTTCCTCAGGTGGACCTGGTCCGCCACCTTCAGGTGGGTCTCCTGAAGCATTGCCACATCTGCCTTTAGCCCCTTCAGATGAGCCAGTACCCTCGACCGCTTCACCGGCCCATTCAACCCTCTCGCATTCCAGGTGGCCAACCGGATCAGAGGGCGTCCCGCCCCCCCCTCCCCCGTCGACTAGCCATAGCCCGTCGACTGCCCGCCCCAGGCCAGCACCCCCTGCCCGACCCAGTCCCCACAGCGACAACACCTCACCTCTGTCCCCCCAGCCCCCACCAGCTCCTTCTTGACCCTACCAGCAGGAACCCTCCCAGCCGCGAACCGTCCTCCATTGTACTTCCGTGGGTCAGCTAACTTCTGCTGACCCCGAAAACTCTCGCCAATAACCTGACCCCTCCCAAAGTGGGATCATCCCCCAATCTATCCCTCCTCCAGGCACCGCTCCAGCGCGGGGAAGAACCAGTTAAGGCCCCGCCTCCCCCCGTCACCGTCTCCGCCCCCCAGACCTGCAGCGCGGGAAACCAGAGGAAAGCCCGCGCTTTCGCACTGCCCCACCACCCCCTTCTGACGCAGCTCCCAAATACCAGACCCACTCCATACCCCCAACCCGACATAGAATACAACAAACCCCCCCCGACCCTCCCCGCAAGATACACAGCTCAAACAATGCCCCACAGCAAAAAAAAACATAGCAGAACAACACCCCCGTAAATAACCATATCAAAATTGCAAAAGTACAAAAAAAAAAGAGAACACAGCAACAGCAGAATCCAGCACTAAAATATACCTCCCTGATTTTCTGGACCGACGTTGGAATCAACTATTTCGTCAAGCTTCTATTTGGGCGATTGAATACATTTGACGTCGGTGTTGAAGGCTGGAATCGGTATGCAGAAAAGATGCATCACTTCTTCTGGACCAACAACATCACGGAGAACGAGTGCCAGATGATCATACTATTAAAGGCCTGCAGGGCGCACACGTTTTGGAGTCTTGCGTACCCGGTGGCACCAGATGCACACTTATTCGACCAACTTATGATGCAACATTTCACCTGACTCCGTCAGTGATCGTTCAATGGTATCGTTTTAATAAGTCAGTGACGTCTCCCAGTGAGTCACCAAGTTAATATCGTGGCTATGGAACTTAGCTGAGTTTTGTGAGTATGAGACTGATTTATCGGATATGCTCTACGATCATTTGGTCTATGGTATAAATAATATGAAGAGACAAAAAAACTTTGGGCAAACCTCCCTCACTTTCAACAGGTGCTACAGATTTCTTTGCCCCAAGAGAGTGCGGAACACAGCATCCAGGAAATGCAAGGGATGGAGATGGATGTTTTGGGGCATCATCCCTTACGTGGTATCCCCACGGCCCGGACTGACTGCTGCAGTGTCTCCAGCCTTTGGACAAAGGGCCAGCCATCTAGATGTAGGACGTCCCCAGACTTGGCTGAAGGAGATTCTGGCCCGTTTGCGATGTGTGGGTGCAGGTCCAGGTGTAAACACAGGCAGCAGACGGGCCAGTGCTCCTGGCGTCCCGGTCAAGGTAGGTGCCAGGCCCAGGGCCATGCCTTGCATTTGAGTGACGCAGAAGATGAGGCCTCTGAGATGCAGTTAAACTGTTTGGCAGCACCCCATGTGGCCCTTATTCGAGTTCCGATACAGATGAATGGCCATATGCTCTAGATGGAATTGTATGCAGGAGCAGCCGTTTCTGTGGTGGCGCAGAGCACCATTGATCTTATTAGAAGGGGTGTGCACACTTTGACATTGGCTGACATGGCTGCTCATTTGGCCACTTATACTGGAGAGCGACTGAATATTGTGGGGACGACCCTTACTCTGGTAGTTTATGAGCTCCAATCGGTTCACCATCCACTCATAGGAATAATAATCTTTATTAGAGTAGGCTCACATTTACACTACAATGTAGTTACTGGGAAAATCCCTTGGTCGCCACACTCCGGCGCCTGTTCGGGTACACTGAAGGAGAATTCAGAATGTTCAATTAACCAAGCACATCTTTCGGGACTTGTGGGAGGCAACCCACGCAGACACTGGGATAATGTGCAGACTCCGCACAGACGGTGACCCAAGCCGGGAATCGAACCCGGGTCCCTGACACTGTGAAGCAACAGTTCTAACCACTGTGCTACCATAAGGAAGCTGCCCTAGTCTGTTGGGCCGCAATTGGTTACACCTGCTGCAGTTGGATTGGCAGCATATCATCCAAGTGGGATCTGGTGGTCTGAGGTTCTGAGCAAGTTCCCCGATTTTGTCAAGCCAGGATTAGGTACAATTTAAAGGGGCCATAGCCAAGATCCAGGTGGCTCGGAGGTCTGGCCCCGATATTTTCGTGCCCGCCTAGTTCCCTACACCTTAGTGGAAAAAGTCGAGGCCGAACTTCATCGCTTGGAGAGTTTGGGCAGCTTTAGACCTGTGCGCTTCGCCGTTTGGGTGGTGCTGGTGGTCTCTGTAGAGACTAAATTGATGGCGAACATGGCTTTGAGGTTAAATCATTACCCTTTTACCCTGCATCGGGATTCTTTATGCTACACTGGCTGCACATTTTACAAAATTAGAGGTGAGTAATGCTTACCTACAGCTGGAGCACCCAGGGACTCAGATTGCACTTGCCAATGCGTTGAGCTGTCTTCCTCTGCAGACCGAGTTCATAAACCCCACTATGGTGGACGAGGTGGTCACTGTCCTGAATTTTGTGGACTCCTTGCCCGGCACTGCATGTATTCGTGACTGGACCCAAACAGACCCCGTCCTTGCCAAGGTGCAGCATCTGGTGCTATACGGTGGCCAGTATCAACAGTTACCGGGCAAGTTGAAGGCTTTCTCCTCCAAGTTCTCAAGAGCTGACAGTAAGAAGACAGTATCCTGTGGAGCACGAGGGTGGTTATTCTGGCAAAAGGCCAGGAAATGTGTTAAAGGACTGTAAAGTCTCATCAACGTCTTCATTGTGGACACTCCTGGGTGCCTTTTGTGATATTTGGTGGCCAGGTTTGAACACCTGATATAGAGATGTTGGCTCAGCAGTGCTCCATCTGTTGGCACCAGAAGCTCCCCGCGGTGGCACATCTGCACCCTTGGGACTGGGGCACCCTTGGGCGCGCGTACATGCTGCTTTCACCCATCCGTTGCTGGGTTCGATGTTTCTCGTCCTGGCGGACGGCCATTCCCAAGTGACTCGAGGTCCACAAGGTGGCGACGATCACCTCCCGGGCAACCATCAAGAGATTGCGCATTTCCATTTCCTTTTCGATCCATGGAATCCAGAGGTTCTCATAACGGATAACTGGGCCTCTTTCACAAGTGCAGAATTTTTCGCTTTCATGAAGGGCATCGAGCTTCGGCATGTCCGCACTGCCCCGTACTATCCGGCTTGGCAGAGAGGGCCGTGTAGACGGTTAAGCGGTGGTTAAAGAAGCAAACTTTTGTTCTCATACTGGACCACACAGTAACTGGGTTGGCCCCTGTTGCGATGCTCGTGGGTTGTTGACTTCATACACAACTTAATTTGCTTCTCCCAGACATTGGCGTGAAGCTGCGACCTAACCAGGAGGTGAAAGGGCGTTGCCTGGTTTGACGTTGACCTCTCCACTTCGCACCTGACACCGTGGTGTTTAGTTGTAGCTTCACCGGTGCTCTTTGGGATTGTAATCTGTCAAAGGGACCAGTCTCTTGCCAAGTTTTGGTCCGGGGCAACTGATGAGACGGCATTTGGATCATATTTGCTCGCGATGTTTGGTCCTTTTGTGAGGTTCTTCAGAAGAATCCTGTCCTGGATCTTTCAACTCCATTGCTGAACCAACCTGCTGTGACTCCTCCAGTCTGTGTTGATGCCAATGTTGTATGTTCAAATTCAGACATGGAGATGAAGACTTCTGAGGTCTCTGATGCAGATTCAATCGTTCAGCTGCCTCCTGCCAATCATCTGCTATGACGTTCGTGCCGTAGACTAAGTTCCCCTTCGAGATATCCGCCGCATTGGGGGCTCAACGCTTTGCTGAAGAGGGTCTGATATCCTCCACCCAGAATATACTCCTAGAATCCCTGCTCCTCCTCCGCGTCAGCTGTCGAGGGTGTCTTCGGACTTTGGGGAGGAGGAATGTCATGTCCTGGACGGGACTTGCGGAGTGGGAATAATTATCTTCCCCGTGGTTCTTGCAGGTTACGAGCTACCCCGCCAAGGCATGGGTTAACTCCATTCAGCTTTGAATAACAGGTCGGCCAGTAAGGCACCGACCCGGTAGGGATCTGCTGTGAGTTATATATAATTTAACTAAATAAACACAATTTTTTTTATTCTTCCTCTGTGTTGAGTCCCCCTGTCATTAATGGCACCAATGCTGCAGCAATTAGAATTGGTGATGTTCAAAATGGCTTGGAGGAGGAGTGCAGATTTCACAAGGTTGTGGGGCTGGTGAGATTGCAGAGATAAGGAGCATCGAGGCCTTGAAAGTTTGGACGGGAATTTTAAAATCCAGGTGTTGCTTGAGCAGGAGCCCTTGTCGGTCAGCAAGCACAGGGGTGATAGGTGAACATGGTGAAAGTAAGGGTAGGTGCAGCGCAGCTTTAGATGATCATAGAATTTACAGTGCAGAAGGAGGCCATTCGGCCCATCGAGTCTGCACCGGCTCCTGGAAAGAGCACCCTACCCAAGGTCAACAACTCCACCCTATCCCCACAACCCAGTAACCCCACCCAACACTAAGGGCAATTTTGGACACTAAGGGCAATTTATCATGTCCAATCCACCTAACTTGCACATCTTTGGACTGTGGGAGGAAACCGGAGCACCCGGAGGAAACCCACGCACACACTGGGAGGATGTGCAGACTCCGCACAGACAGTGACCCAAGCCGGAATCGAACCTGGGACCCTGGAGCTGTGAAGCGATTGTGCTATCCACCATGCTACCGTGCTGCTCAAGTTCAAGTTTATAGAGAGTAAGCAACAGGCAAATCTTGGATGATTTACAGAGATAGAGAGGCGAAAGACAGGAGAGTTTTGCAAATAAGGATGATTAATGTTTAAGTTGTGGTGTTACTTAACCAGAAAAAGTTTTGAATATCCTCCAGTTTACAGAGTATAGAATGTGGGAGAGCGGCCAGGTGTACATTGGAATGGTCAAATAAAGACGTGGATGATTTTGGCAGCAGCTGATCTGAGGCAGGGCATATTGTAATAGTATATTGTGCATTTTAGCAAATATACTAATTTAATTATGTAAATGAAATGTCATATGATGCCGTAACCATCTTTGTGCAGACATGAGCAGCATGTGTAATAATAATAAAGCAGAAATCTCCATCAAAAGTCTGTATTCAACCTCTGTGCTTGCTCTTTATCTTTGTTTGTATTAGCCTAGAAAGAGATGATGCTTAGCCTAGAAAGAGATAATGCAGCATGGTGGCAGTGGTTGTGAACTAACAGCATTGAGCAGCAGCTGAAAACAACAATTTAAATCGGAAAACCTACCTCAAGTGCTGGCCGAATCATCGTTTTGACATTGGAAATACACTGTGTGACTCTTGTAACCAGAGCCAGCAAACAGAAACAACAGTAGTTTCAGCTACAGAGTTCCACTGAGCCTTTTGCTTGGGGGTGCATTCCTTCCATCACTGCATTTGCCAACTTTGATACCAGGGTTCCTCCTGCCTGAAAGCCAAAAAACCTGGACTGCAGCAGCACAGCTCAGTGCGTGGCTCCTCAGTCCTGCAGCCATTGCAGTTTTCTTGTAATCCTAAAGAAACAGTTGGAGACGAGAACGAAAGGCTCAGGCAATGACACCAGGATTTTTAGAGATGGACGAGAAAGCATCCAATGTCTCAGGTGAGTTCAGACATGACATTGAACTATGCTTCCAAGGCCATGAGGTTGTGGATACGGAAAAACAAACGGTAAAGATTAGGATTGCCATCAGGAATTATGATTTGGGCAGAATTAATACCTCTGGTATGTCTGTGGATGACCAGAATAATCTAGCAAAGCCACGGACAACATTGGAAAGTCAGTTTTTGGGCAAATTGCGCCCAAAAAACTTTGTATGAGGTGACGAGAACAAATGGTCTGGTGCAGCGAAGGAATTGACCTCACCTCTGGGAACTCTGTTAGCCATGCACAAGCAACATCCAACATTGTCTACACACGAGCAAGTACATTTTGCAGACTAAGACAATGAGCAGCATACCAAACATCATGACAGCTGTGCATGGCCAGCTTGAACACATCCTCAGAGTGAAGGAACAGATGGTTCAAAGTCACATCCACATGTAATGGTTACAAGGTCTAGTTGAATTGGCCATCAACCCGTACGTATCTGAGACTATGAAGCATAATGTTCTTATGAGTTCAGTGTTCCATGTTAAACAGGGTTATAGTTGCCAAATGGGACAGAGGTTATTAATGAAGGCCCACCTTCTCAACCTTGTCCCTCGTCTGAGGTGTGGTGATCCTCGGGTTAAATCACACCAGTCAGCTCTCCCCCCTCAACGGGGAAAGCAGCCCATGATGGTCATCTGGAGCTATGGTGACTTTTAGTTACTCCATGTACATATTCATGTTAAACTAGTGATTTTTTTTTTATTCAAGGAAAGTGGGATGTTGTGATAGTGTGCTTGCTAATATGTAAAAGTATATTCATTTTAAATATGCTTATGTAAATAGTCATGTCAGAGAAAGTGATGCAGTAACTATCTTAGTTATGCGCTCAACGAGCAGCACATGTGGTAGCAGGAAGAATTTCTCATTAGTTAGCGGTCTTAGTTCAATGCCTGCCTTTCAGCTATTTTCACATTTAGTCTAGAAAAAAAATTAGTGATGGTGTGGATGTGGGACCAGAAGCTTGTCTCAGGATCAAGTATTTAAAAAAATAAATAAAAAAAATTGCCATTTTCAAAGTTTATATACATTTGCCATTCATTTTCATTTATTATACAATGGGAAAAAAGGCTTTGTCTTACTTTTCTTTTATTTATATACTGTTGCCGTCTTGTTAGGCGTGCCCTCCCTGGTCGATCAGGGGTGTGCTCCCCTTTCTCCTTGTTCTCCCCCTTTTTCTTTCCTCCCTCCGTCAGCCTCCGCTGTGTTCTTTTTGTCGCTCTTGGCCTCCTTCCCTCCATCTCTCATGTTATCTCACTTTGTCACACTCAGGCTCTCTGCCTCCTTCATTCCCCCCCCCCTCTCCTTGGTTGTGCATCCCTGATGTTCCTCTTTGCCCTTCTTTCTTTTCCCTTTTTAATCCTTCCCGTTTCCTTTAAAACAGGCTGACAAATTGCCCTCGTGCAGTAAGGAAGCCTTCCTTCGAGCCTCGGATGGCGTATTTGATCTTCTCCAGGTGGAGAAATTCCGAAGAGGTCAGCTAGCCAGTCTGTAGACTGTAGCTGTGGGTGGTGCTGCTGATTGCCAGCTGAGCAGGATTCTCCTGCATGCGATTTAGGGAAGTGAAAGTGAGGGCATCGGGCCTCTTCCCCATATGTAGCTCTGGCTGCTCTGCTACCCTGAAGATTGCAACATTTGGGTCAGGTTTCACCTTCACTCCCACAACCTTGGGCATCGCCTCGGAGAAGGCTGTCCAGAACACTACAAGTTTGGGACAAGCCCAGAACATGAGTGTGGTTAGCCAGGCCCCTCTGGAACCGTTCACATTTGTCCTCCACCTCCGGGAAGAGCCTGCTCATTCGGGTTCTGGTCAGGTGTGCTCTGTGCACCACTTTAAACTGCATGAGACTGAGCCTTGTGCAGGAGGAGGTGGTGATGTCCCTGCCCAGTGCTTTGCTCCAGAGTCCCCATCCCACTTCTGTCCCCAGTTTGTCCTCCCATTTCCGTCTGGTCTCGTCCAGTGGTGTTCGGGCTCTGTCCAGTAGCTGTCCGTATATTTTCCCACAGAGTACCCCCTCCTTGCTCTCTGTGTTCATCAGGTCCTCTAATAGTGTGGTCTCTGGGGCTCGGGGGTACCCTACTGTCTCTTTGCGGAGAAAGTGTTTTATCTGCAGGTGTCTCATTTCCTGTCCTGTCGGCAATTCCCATTCCTCCGTCAATTTGTTCAGTGCCGTTAGTCTGTGCCCTGCCATATGTAAATGTTTCGTCTAGCATGACTGGCGGGAATCTGTGGTTACCGCAGATGGGGGTCATGGGGACAGCTTGGTCAGCCCGAAGTGCTGTCTTAGTTGGCCCCACGTTTTCAGTGTGGCCGCTATCACTGGGCTAGATGTGTAATTCGTTGAGGGGATGGGAGTGCTGCCGTGACTAGGGCCCAGAGGTTCGTTCCCTTACAGGAGGCCTCCTCCATTCGCACCCACTTGCGAGTTGGATTCGTGCACCCATCCCCTAACACTTTCTGCTGTTGCTGCCCAGTAATTGTATTGTAAGTTTGGCAGTGCCATGCCTCCCTTGATTTTCCTCCTTTGCAGTGTTGATTTGGGGATTCTTGCCGCCCCACACAAACACCATAATTAAGCTATCTACATTTTGGAAGAATGCCCAAAGTCCAAAGATGTGCGGGTTAGGTGGATTGGCCATGCTAAATTGCCCGTAGTGTCCTAAAAGGTAAGGTTAAAGGGGGGGGGGGGGGGGGTTGTTGGGTTACGGGTATAGGGTGGATACGTGGGTTTGAGTAGGGTGATCATTGCTCGGCACAACATCGAGGGCCGAAGGGCCTGTTCTGTGCAATACTGTTCTATGTTCTATGTTCTAATGCCTTGGGGATGAAGATCGGTATGGATCTAAACAGGAAGAGGAACCTCGGAGGCACCTTCATTTTGATCGTCTGCACTCTCCCCGCCAGGGAGAATGGGTGTGCTTCCCACCTCTGTAGGTCCTTTTTGACTTCCTCCACCAGGCTGGTCAGGTTCCACTTGTGGATCTGTGTCCAGTCTCTGGCTATTTGGATTCCCAGGTATCGGAATCTATTTTGGCCTATTTTAAACAGGAGCCCCTCCAGCTCTGTCCCTCCCACATTTGGGTTCACTGGGAATGCCTCACTTTTGCTCAGGTTGAGGTTGTAACCTGAGAAGGTTCCGAACTCTTTCAGGATCCACATGATTGCTTTCAGTCCTTCCTGTGGCTTTGAGACGTACAGGAGCAGGTCATCCGCATAGAGTGAGACTATGTACTCTTGTCTCCTCTTTGGATGCCCTTCCAGCTTTTTGCGTCCCACAAGGTTATCACCAGGGGTTCGATTGCTACTGCAGATAGGAGTGGGGACAATGGGCATCTCTGCCTTGTGCCTCTTTGTAGCTGGAAGAATTCAGAGCTGGTGGGCTTAGTTCGAATGCTTGCCTTGGGAATGTTGTACAGGAGTCTCGCCCAGGGAGTGAATCCTGCTCCTAGCCCAAACCATTCCAGCACCTCGGAGGTACTTCTATTAGACTCTGTCAAAGGCCTTTTTTGCGTCCAGCAAGACGATCATCCCCGGTGTTCTCTCCCCAGGGCGGGGGGGGGGGTCATTATTACATTCAACAGCAGCCTGATGTTCGCAGTGAGTTGCCTACCTTTGACAAAGCCTGTTTGATCTTGAGCGACCACCTCTGGTACACCGTTCTCCAGTCTTTTAGCCAGGACCTTATGCAAGTATTTTCGCATCCACATTTAGCAGTGAAATGGACCTATATGATCCACATTCTGTCGGGGCTCTTTTGTGTATCAGTGACATTGTGGCCTGCGCTAGTGTAGGAGGCAAAGTGCCTCTTGCTAGCGAGTCTGCGAACATGTCCCTTAGATGTGGGGGCCAGGTCTGGTACAAATTCTTTATAGAAATCCGCCGGGTACTCGTCCGGTCCCGGTGCCTTACCCGCCTGCATGGAACTGATGCTCTCCATGATTTCACCCAGATCGATTGGTGCATCCAGCCTTCACTGCCTCCCAGAATGTGGAGGGTGAGACCTCCCCATTCCGGTTGTTACTTATGTAGTCTCCTATGGCCTATGTTTTCTGGCAGAAGGCCTTGTAGCCCAGCAGGTCGGTGTCCAGCCTCCATGTGGGGCGCAGAGCACGGCCCGTCTCCAACCACACATTCACGTAGTGTGGAGCGTGGGCAGAGATGACGATCGCGGAGTATTCCGCTACTATGATTCCTGGAAGCATCGATTTTTCCACTGCATAGAAGTCAAAGAAGCCTGTTTGTGCACTTTGTGCACCTGTGTGAAGAACGAGAATTCCTTTTCTCCCGGGTGTAGGAATCTCCATGGGTCCACCACCCCCATCTGGTCCATAAATGTTCCTTAGCCATGCCTGTCTTTATCCCTGTTCTGGGGTTCGATTGTCCTGTACGCAGTTCAAGTCGCCCCCCCATAATCAGTCGGTGTGTGTCAATGTCGGTGATTTCCGCCATGGTGTTATTCATAAATTCTGTGTTGTCCCAGTTGGGCGGGTATGCATTTACCAGGATGACAGGTGCCCCTTCCAGGACACCTCTGACTATGACGTACTGTCCCCCTGGGCCCGTAACCGTCCTAGTCTCTGTGACTCTTGTCCTCTTGCTGATCAGTATGGCTACTCCCCTAGCCCTCATCCCGTCACATGAATGGTACATCTGTCCCACCCAGCCCTTCTTTACCAATAATATGTTCTTCTCCCTTAGGTGTGTCTCCTGTAGGTAGATTATGTCAGGCTTCTCAGATGGGTGAAGACTCTGGATCTTGTTACATGCTATGGTCGGTTGACGCCTTTTCCAGGTCCAGGATCGTCTTTTCCTGGGCTTCGACCTTCTGCCCAGGCCGTCTATCGTGCGCTGGAGGGCAGCCATCGCTTCCGTCACCACCTCTTTCACCACCATCTGGAACTTCATTTTAATCGGCTCCCTCATGGCGGTCAGCTCCTTTTTCAGAAATGTCCATCCCCTGGTGTGGTGGGGTGTCGCTGCCTGTTCCGCCATTCGGGTCGCCGGTTCACCGGGGCCTCCGCCTCGCCTCGTGGGTCTGCTGGTTCATCTGCTCGTGGCTCCTGCTCCTTTCTGCCGCTTCTGCCATCTCGCCGGCCCTTTGAGCTCCCGTTTGCTGGCATCTTCCCTCTACCTCTTCACTGTTAATACCTTCAGGAGTTTTGGGTAGCTTTTTGAGCCAAAGATCCCAGAAATTTCGCTGTTTTGGGTCAGATTGGGAGGAGAGGCAGCTGATATCCGTCTGCTCAGCACATCACCGCCACTGGAAGTTGGTCTCGGTGTCACTTGTAATAACCAGGCTTCAAGCAGCCTTCGCGAGTTACGAGGGAGAGGGATGGGGCCAAATGCTAGGGAACAGATTTGAAACGGGAACCAAAGACATTGGCTCATTGTGGACCAATGAATGGAAATCAAGAGAGGTGGTGGTAAGGTAGAAATGGGTATCATTAATGTGCGTGTGGAAATTTGGCTGCAGGATGCAGATGAGAATGGGAGCAAGCCAAGGATGCATCCTTTATGATACCAAAGGTAATGGTGTGGAGCAGGAAGATAAGCTATTAGAAGTGATATTCTGGCTCTGTAGGTAGACAAGGGAACCAAATGGAGAAGTGATAGATGTTGGTCTGGTCAGCTGTGTTAAAGAATGCAGACAGTCAGGAAGGCTCAGAAAGAATTGTTTACTTTTGTCACAATGTCAGGATGCCATTTGTGACTTAGACCACTGAGGCAATTTCTATCCCAAATTAAAATTAACACAACAGTCGATTTTCTTTTGTTGCAACGTGGAATCTTTTGTTGCCCTTGTTATCAGTTGAGTTAGACGAAAAGCTATTTTCTTGAGTTAAATATTAGAACATAGAGCATACAGTGCAGAAGGAGGCCATTTGGCCCGTCTAGTCTGCACCGACCTACTTAAGCCCTCACTGCCACCCTATCCCCGTAACTCAATACCCCTCCTAACCTTTTTGGTCACGAACGGCAATTTATCATGGCCAATCCACCTAACCTGCACGTCTTTGGACTGTGGAAGGAAACCGGAGCACCCGGAGGAAACCCACGCAGACACAGGGAGAACGTGCAGACTCTGCACAGACAGTGACCCAGCGGGTAATCGAACCTGGGACCCTGGCGCTGTGAAGCCACAGTGCTATCCACTTGCGTTATCGTGCTGCCCCAAATTAATTATGCAAATTAATTTGAATAATTATGTAAATTAATTTGATACTTAACTTGTTAGTCAATCAGAAGTTTGCTATATTTCATTTCAATGAATTATGACCTCTTTAGAAATTTTTAATTTAAATTTTTTATGACTTCTGTTTCACCCAAATTTGTAGTTGAGCAGTGAGCTGTCAACTATGTAAATGAATAAAACACCACCAAAATGGAAAGAAAACAGCGTTCAACAAGTTCAAACGTGCGTGGAAGTTCAAAGACTTTTGGGATCCTGACTAAAGGTGGCAGTGAGTGAAAAAGGTCACATATAAAAACAGAAAATGCTGGAAAGCACTCCGCAAGTGAGATGGGCAGAGAGAAGTTAACCTGATAGAATGATCGGATACATATAAAATTCATTATTGAGCTGAAATAGTAAGGCAATTTCGTTGCTGCAAACGCATTTAGACTATTGTGTACCTTTCCACCACACAAAAAGATTATTGCAGCTGTTGAAAGGATACAGAAGGCAACAACCAGAATGATTTGAGATGGAGAGATTTGATCTTGAGGAGCAATTATGTAAAGTGGGCAGATTCTCAATGGAAAGAGAAGGTGAGAGGTGATATGCTGTCCTTAGGATTCTAAAGAGATTAGATGATGTAAACCATGACAAGCTATTTCACCTTGTTCAGAGCAGTAGAGACAGTGGACATGCCCTATGCTTGAAGGAAGAGACGGTGGAAGCAATTAGTATTGATTCATTCAAATGCATATTTGATTTCTTTGAACAAATAGTATTTTGGTATACACGGTACATTGTGAGTAATTTGAGACAAGACGTGGTAATTGTAGTGTACTTGGGAGAGAAAAGGTGACTTTGGATCTATGGTTCCTGAAGCTCTCCACTACTAGGTCTGTTCACTAATAATAGCAATCAATCTGTATCAATTAGTGAGCACCTAGAATTTGGGGAAGAGGAACAAAATGATGAGGCATTCTTGAGAATTTTATCCTTTTTTGTTAATTTTTCTCATTTGCAAGCAACATTTTTGTTATATCCTGGAAAGGCCCAATATTGTATTTCTTGTTTTCAGGAATGGCATGGCACCTAACGTTATAATTGGAGATTGGTGTTAAATTAGGGATAGTTTGTAACTATAATTTTTGGACCCATGTCAAATCCAGTTTCTAAGCGCACCTGCTTAAAAGAATCAACATAGGAATAATGGGCTAAATGACCTCCTGTTGTGGTGTATGTAGGAATTTCAGATATATTGTATTTATAGGTATTTGGTGCAGTGAGGGTTAAAAGCCTGGGTTAGTGTGTGTATGACTGCTGAAGTAGTGTTTTTAAAGAATCCTGGTTTGAAAGGTTTTGGGAACCCGATGTGTAATAAACGCATCGGTAAAGCTTGGGCCAATGGAGTTTTGTTTAGATTAAGTGGGTTCTCCAGTGGCGTTAATTAAATATATGGGCAGCACAGTGGCATTGTGGTTAGCACTACTGCCTCACAACGCCAGGGACCCAGGTTCAATTCCTGCCTCGAGTGACTGTGTGGAGTTTGTATCTCCCCGTGTCTGTGGGGGTTTCTGCTGGGTGCTCCGGTTTCCTCAC
Organism: Scyliorhinus canicula; assembly: GCF_902713615.1. Lineage (NCBI taxonomy): Eukaryota > Metazoa > Chordata > Chondrichthyes > Carcharhiniformes > Scyliorhinidae > Scyliorhinus > Scyliorhinus canicula. The sequence goes on along the minus strand of NC_052154.1, from coordinate 168,954,355 downwards.
ACAGACCAAAGATGTGCAGGATAGGTGGATTGGCCATGCTAAATTTCCCCTTTGTGTCCAAAAGGTTAGGTGGATTTACAGGGATAGGGTGACCCCAGGTAGGGTGTCCTTTTCAGAGGGTTATGCAGACTCTATGGGCTGAATGGCCTTCTGCACTGTAAGGATTCTATGACTTTTCTATGGCTTCAACGTTGCATTTCAGCTTGGTAAAATTGAGTAATTAATGGAAGGAATGAATGGAAGAAAAGTAGTTTTTAGTTGAGTTTTAGGTTGGGATGTGAGCAGAAGTCAAGCATCTATTCTCATTGCAATTCAGTTAAAGATTTGATTGGTGATCAACCAGAAGCAGAATTTGCCTGTGAACAGGATAGAGTTGAGGCAGACAGAGGTTTGCAGTTGGTTGGGAGATGGAAGTCAAATCATGAAGACAGTTTCTGAAGACTTCAGCTACTCTTTCTTTAAAACAGTGGCAAAAGATCGCTCTTTTTCAAAGTAGAGCATCCAGACATCTCTGTACCTCAGGTATTTATGAGTGTTAACTGTATTTGAAAGTGGATTGAGAACCAAGATGGTTTTGTTTTTTGAGTGGGAACAAAGATAGCAGTTAAGGGTTATTGTGTCACTGTATTGATTAACATGGCACGGTAGCAGAGTGGTTAGCATTGTTGCTTCACAGCACCAGCAACCCGAGGTTGATTCCCAGCTTGGGTCACTGTCTGTGTGGAGTCTGCACGTTCTCCCTGTGTCTGTGTGGGTTTCCTCCCAGTGTTCCTGTTTCCTCCCACAAATCCCGAAAGGCGTGCTTGTGAGGTGAACTGTGTTATGGGCCAGGGTTTAAGAGAACCCCAAAGTGTATCATGGAGTTCACCTGACCCACAACTTTGAATAGATTGTGGTTATGGGGAGCACACTGACCCACTCTGCAGGTGTGGTGTACTCAAACAGGCGCCGGAGTGTGGCGACTAGGGGATTTTCACAGTATCTTTGTTGGTGTATTAATGTAAGCCTACTTGTGACATTAATAAAGATTATCATTATTAATAACATTGTTTAAGGGCTAATTGTAAGCTATATTTCTTGTGATATTAAAGATATTTTAATACTGTTAGTAATAAAGTTTATTTTAATATACATATCCCTATTTTGTGTGAAATCCCTCCTGGAGCGAGGTATTCTTTCCTTCAAGTCTTACAAAATTACAATAAAATATTGGGGTTTCTGTCCAGTATCCTAGTTACTGTTGGGGTCTGATCCGGGATCATAATGCCATGCGATAATTTTCTCTTATTCTAGGTGCTAAAATAAATCTCCAGTATTTGCTGAATTAGCAAAATTAATGACATGGTTAAAGTGATGAACAAAATTTGACTTTTCTGGCTGTCTTGTGTCATAACCTCCTAAATTTGATCTGAACTATCGTGACCCCTTTGGAAGATTCACAAATGGCAGGGCTGCTATTTGAGTGCACGGCTCAATACTGAGAACTCAATACTTCCCGGAGAAGCTGAAGAAACAGTGAAAAATCACTGCTTTTTCACTTATCTGTTTCTTACACCTGCTGCCTCAGACAGAAGTGTAGAAAGCAGCAGCTGTTACTTCGTAGAAAGTCAAAACACATCACCAGGCTTTAAACCCCCTCGGGTTCTATGATCTGCAAGCCTTCTATTCACTTTCAAAGAGAAATAGACTTTAGTAGTCTGTAATTCACAGGGTAATACCTTCACACTTAAATGCATCTCAAGTACCCTGCTGTGAAGCTAACTATAATGTTTAGAAGCATTTCAGAGATGGGTGCTTTCAGTTCTTCTATTTCTCAGCAGAAAGCACTTGACTGATGTGGTGACGACCTGTCAATTATATCTAGATGCTCATAAACATGTGGTTAAATGGGCGACCCCTTATTTTTAAACAGGTGGCCCCTAGTTCTAGAGTTATAATAAATGAATCATCCCTTAGTTTTCACTCCTATTATTAGGCGAGGGATGTCAATACTGGGGAATGCAACTGCAACATGCAGCATTATGTCCTCAACTTTCAAATACCACTTTGGTGCAAAATTATGAATCTTCCAAAATCTTCTGGGGAATCTCATTTCTTTACTTGAACTAGATGGTTGTGACTTGGTAATGTAGATTGGTGATCTGTATAACATTGCTGGTTAGATTATTGGCTCACCACTGAATTCTTGTATGTAGACAATGAACTGTGTTTTTTGTTTGTTTGCAAGTTTCAACTTTAGACCATAAGACATAGGAGCAGAATTTAGGCTACTCGGCCCATCAAGTCTGCTCCGCCATTCAATCATGGCTGATATTTTCTCATCCCCATTCTCCTGCCTTCTCTCCATAACCCTGATCCCCTTATTAATCAAGAACCTATCTATCTCTGTCTGAAAGACACTTAGTGATTTGGCCTCCACAACCTTCTGTGGCAATGAATTCCACAGATTCACCACCCTCTGGCTGAAGAAATTCCTCCTCATCTCTGTTTTAAAGGATTGTCCCTTTAGTCTGAGATGGTGTCCTCGGGTTCTAGTTTTTCCTACAAGTGGAAACATCCTCTCCATGTCCACTCTATCCAGGCCTCACAGCATCTTGTAAGTTTCAACAAGATCCTCCCCTCATCCTTCTAAACTCCAACGAGTACAGACCCAGAGTCCTCAACTGTTACTCATACGACAAGTTCTTCATTCCAGGGATCATTCTTGTGAACCTCCTCTTGACCCGTATCCTTCCTTCGATACGGGGCCCAAAACTGCTCATAATACTCCAAATGGGGTCTGACCAGAGCCTTATACAGCCTCAGAAGTACATCCCTGGTCTTGTATTCTAGCCCTCTTAACATGAATGCTAACATTGCATTTGCCTTCTTAACTGCTGACTGAACCTGCATATTAACCTTAAGAGAATCGTGAACAAGGACTCCCAAGTCCCTTTGTGCTTCTGCTTTCTGAAGCATTTCCCCATTTAGAAAATAGTCTATGCCTAAATTCCTTCTTCCAAAGTGTATAACCTCACATTTTTCCACATTGTATTTCATTTGCCACTTCATTGCCCACTCTCCTGGCTTGTCCAAATCCTTCTGCAGCCCCCTTGCTTCCTCAATATTTCCTGTTCCTCTACAGATCTTTGTATCATCTGCAAACTTGCCAACAGTGCCTTCAGTTCCTTCTTCCAGATCTTTAATGTATATTGTGAAAAGTTGTGGTCCCAGCACAGACCCCCGAGGCACACCACTAGTCACCGGACGCCATCCTGAAAAAGACCCCTTTATCCCCACTCTCTGCCTTCTGCCAGCCAGCCAATCCTCTATCCATGCCAGGATCTTGCCCTCAATACCATGGGCTCTTAACTTATTTAACAGTCTCCTATGCGGCACCTTGTCCAAGGCCTTCTGGAAATCTAAATAAATCACATCCGCTGGTTCTCCTTTGTCTAACTGCCTTGTTACCTCCTCAAAGAACTCTTAATAGATTTGTCAGACATGACCTCCCTTTGACAAAGCCGTGCTGACCTATTTTACCATGCACTTCCGAGTACTTCACGATCTCATCTTTAATAACAGACTCTAAAATCTTACCATTGACCGAAGTCAGGCTAACCGGTCTATAATTTCCCATCTTCTGCCTTCCTCCCTTCTTAAACAGTGGTGTTACATTAGCCACTTTCCAGTCCTCTGGGAGCCTTCCTGCCTCCAGTGATTCTTGAAAGATCACCACCAATGCCTCCACAATGTCCTCAGCTATCTCTTTTAGGACCCTGGGGTGTAGTCCATCCGGTCCAGGTGACTTATCCACCTTCAGACCTTTTGCTCACAAACAAATCTCCTTTTTCCAAAATTATTTATTAAATTCGTGGAAGTTACATAAAGTGCAAACTAGATCGTGTTATTTTTCAAACAGTATGTGGTACTTCTAAGGTACATTGCTGCACTTATAGTTACAGGCACAATTCAGTGGACCAGTTATAGTTTAGTTTGGGGCACATTTGGTGGGGTGTTTCGCAATGGTCATTTTGGCGAGATCGCAGCCCTTATTTAACTGCGTTAGTGCCGTAAATGAGCCCCCATGGGATTCTTGATATTACTGATTAATCTGACCTGTGCCACAGCTGCTTGCTGCTAACCAGGGGGGGGGAGCTGCTTTTAAACGCTCCCTCAGCGCTCACTCCCAGTCAACGCACAAGCATGGTAGCACGGACACCTGCTCCTTACTTTGGGGATGGTGACCTCGCAAGGCTTTTTGATGCCGTGGGTGAGGGTGGAGAACCCTGTTCCATTAAGGGGGTCGGAGGATCAGCAGCAAGGTGAGCAATGCTGCCTGGGGGGCAGCAGTTGTCAGTGTCGGAAGCATGATGTGGACGACTGCCATCCAATGTTGGAAGAATACCAATGAATGCAAGGGTAAGTTACAACCTCTTTCCTGCGTATACACAGAAGAGAACAACTCTGAGGAGAGCTCCTAAGAGACCACCAAGGCGTCACAGCTATTGCCCGCACCTTCCACCAGCGCAGAGGCTCACACCTTGGGCAACATTAGTGGACATGCTTCTGGGGAACAATCTGGTGAGCACCACACAGTTGCTCATGCACATCAGGTGGAGGCAGGAGCATCCAAGAGAGACGGCAGTCGGAGGTTTGCTGGATACCAGCCAGATGCTGAGACTCTGGACAAGGTTCTCCCAGAGCTGATGCAGATGATAGGACACAGTCTTGAGATTCAGGAGGAGGCCGGTGACATTCCAGCGACTGCAAGGCCGATTGGAAGTGCCCCAAAGGCTTTAAGCACAGGAGATAGTACTGACAATGCATGGCACTGAGGCCAACACTGCTGGAGTGGCGACCACAGTGGAAAACCTGGAGCACTATGTCCGGATCTTGAGTGGTGGTATCCAAGGCATGGCTTAGTCTGTATTTGGGGCTGTGTTGAGCTAATGAACACAGCCTTGTCCCAGTCACTGAGGGATGTTCCAATATGCAGGTGGAAATTCCCGAGGCACTCCCAAGGCATAACTCAGTCACTGAGGAGCATCGCTGAGGGTGTCGACACCATGGTGCAGACAGTGGGGAGCTTCCAGGACTGGCAACATCAGATGACTCAGAGGCTTCTGGAGCTCACTCCAGCTGCCCCTTTGTCCCATGGAGTCCCAGGGCCCTCCGGGCACCGTCGGGGAAGAGGAACTCTGGGCCTGCCACCAAGGAGACTATGGCATCTCCGGTTCTTTTGAATCTCCCCCTCCTGACATTGGCACATCTCAAGGGCATTGGACAGAACATGGCACAGTGATGCCAGTGACACTGGTAAGTTGGCTGAGGCCTTCTGGCTCCAAGCCTGCCAGAGGACATCCGGTAGAATGAAATGAAATGAAAATCGCTTACTGTCACGAGTAGGCTTCAATGAAGTTACTGTGAAAAGCCCCTAGTCGCCACATTCCGGCGCCTGTTCGGGGAGGCTGTTACGGGAATCGAACCGTGCTGCTGGCCTGCCTTGGTCTGCTTTTAAAGCCAGCGATTTAGCCCAGACATCAGCCAAGGACATTAAGGCCACAGGGCACGGAATGCAACAAACTTCCTCCACCTCTGATGTGCATTCTAGGGATAGACCTAGACCTAGACATAGGACTAGACCATAAAAGATCAAGAAGAATGAGGAACATTGGTGAGGCCATTGTCTGTAGCTAGGGTGAATGAAAATCTGTCATAGTAAAATGTTCATGAACATGTCGCACCTCATACATGTGAATTCTTTGTCATGTTAATCTTCACCGTGGGCCTCTGCTCCCAGGCATAGTGGTCCAAGATCAAAAGCTCCCGATGCAGATCCCGTTCAGCAGATGGTTGTGAGTGTGCTGTCAGAAGAAAGACAGGAATCAGACTTTAGCAGAAACTTGAGTACCAGAGCTGTCTTCACAGCAAGTGATCATCACTCTCCAGCCTTGTGTAGTGATCCACTGACTATGTCAATACAGGCTCATCACCCTGGAGTGATATTACACCAGAACCTTGGAGGGGGGAACAGGGTGATCGGGGAGGGGTGATGTTAACAGAGGTGGTGGGATTGGAGGGAGAAGGGAGGAAATGGGTTTGGGGGCTGTGTTGAGCTAATGGACACAGCCTTGTCCTAGTTGAATCTAGAGATGATGAGGGCCTCCCAGGCCCTCGTCGCATGTTGGACCCTGTCCTCTATCCTCCGGCTCCTCCTGGGTCTCATCCTCCAGCCCCTCCTGGTCCCCCACCTCAGACAAGGCTGCATATTCCTCTGCTTCCTCATCCTCCTCCAGCATGTTGTCCCGCTGCTGTGCTAGATTGTGGCCGGCACAGTAGACCAGCACGAAGCGGGAAACTCTCTGGGGGGTGTACTTCAGGACATCGCCAGAACAATCAAGGCATTGGAACCGAGTTTTCAGCAGCCTGATGTACCATTTGGTGATAGCATGGGTTTTGCATGGATCTCATTGTATCGGGCCTCTGCACCGGCGTCATCAGCCATGTGCTCTGCGGGTATCCCTTGTCCCCATTTATCCAGTTATCCAGGGATGGTCCCCGGGGATCTCCAAGTGCCCAAGGGTGTACCAGTCATTCACGCTCCCAGGGTAGTGGGCACACATGCATGATTCTGAGGTGGTGGTCGCACGCAATCTGAACATTCAGGGAGTGGAACCCCTTGCTGTTAATATAGGGCAATCCCTGATGCCTTGGTGCTTGCAGGGTGACACGAATGCCATCGATCTCCCGCTGAAAATGGGGCATCCCATCAATAGTGGGAAATTCTGTAGCCCGGGCATCTTGGTGGGTCTGGTCCAAGACAAAGATGATATAGTCAGGGCAGCACGGTGACGCAGTCATGGCACCGAGGTCCCAGGTTCAATCCCGGCTCTGAGTCACTGTCCGTGTGGAGTTTGCACATTTTCCTCGTGTTTGCGTGGGTTATGCCCCCTCAACCCAAAGATGTGCAGGGTAGGTGGATTGGCCACACTAAATTACCCCTTAATTGGAAAAAATGAATTGGGTACTCTAAAATTTATTTTAAAAAACTTTTTTAAAAAAGGATGATATAGTCTGATGTCTGGGTATACAGGGGATCGGTCACCTCCTGATGCACCTGTGGGTGGAAGATAGGGATATGCCACACAAATCTCTGCTCAAGCGCTGGAATGATCTGGTAGCAGAGAATTTGAGGACTGCGGTGACCGGAAGCGAGTGCCGTCCTCATCCATGGGATGCCTTGTCCGCGAGGACGCGGAACAGGTGCCACACAGTCTGCTGAGATGGAGAGTCTTCCCTGGCATATCTTATGCAGTGCAACAATCAGGCCACAGATAGATAGCAAACCAAAATTGGAGGGAACATTAGCTGGCAAGCAATTTGAATGTATGATCCTCCGCTCATGTGAATGTTTATTCTTCCTCTGCACAACTGTTACCTATTTTTTAGTGTAAGCAAAGCTGCTAAATGGTTTCAGCCGTTTTGGAGCATTGTCACCACTAGCCTGCTAAATGCATATGTCAAATAATTTAATTTGCGATCATGATTCAGTGATGTGGGATATGATTTATATTTATCTTGTTTGTTGTCATCAGTGAGATGCACTATCCTTAACAAGTAGAAGAAGCAATAAAGAAAAGCCATGTGTGGGGAGATATTGATTTATAGGAGAATATGCTATACCTCTTCACACTCTATTTTAGTAAGGAAAGGGGACACAAGTTGGGAAAGATTGACCTAATTGGATGTCTCTAAGTGAGCCATGCTGTTGGGGAATAAGAATAAGTTGGAATTAATTGACCACATTTTTGTACTAATATTTATTTACCAATTTTGATTGTGATATTATGAGCTTGTCATTTAAACTACTGCTGTAGATTAATTTTTGATTCATGACGGTGTCATTTTATAGTTGACTTGAAGTTCCTGATTTGTTCTTAATGCCCTCTCTTGGCAATGTTAATTTTGTGAGACTTCTGGCCTGACCATAGATAGGTGAAACGCATGTGAACTTGCAGCTTTTTTAAAAATTTAGAATAAATTTTTTCCAATTAGGGGCAATTTTAGCGTGGCCAATCCACTTACCCTGCACATCTTTGGGTTGTGGGGGCGAAACCCACGCAAACACTGGGAGAATGTGCAAACTCCACATGGAAAGTGACCCAGAACCGGGCCGGGATCGAACCTGGGACCTCGGCGCTGTGAGGCAGCAATGCTAACCATTGCGCCACTGTGCTGCCTTGAACTTGCATCTCTAAGCTCGCTGAATGTGAAACATGCCTGGTGTTTGACTGACCAACAATCTCACCAGTTATGTTCCGATTTTCTTCAGTGATGTTGGATTCCTGTTGGGATGCTGGTTTTGATGCAGAGGAAAAATATGAGCAAGCTTTGTAGGTTTGGCATGATCTTAGTTTTACAGTGCTAAATTGTGTCATAGGATTGAACTGTTGTATGTCTAAAACGGATGTATTGACCACTTGACTATATAGTATGGGACAGTGGTATTTAAGTGATCTGGAATGATCGATTTTTAAATTAAGTGTGCAAGTGAAGGCTGCTGATGCCAATTATTCTCCACATATTTTTTAACTTTAATTTTTAATGCCTGTGAAATGTTTTTAAACTAGAGTAGGATGCAAAAGCTAATTAAGGTCAGCTCCTAAATGGTGTTAACTTATTGATTTCCATTGATTCCAGTGAGTTTATTCATAATTAATCTGTGGTGCGCCCAGTTAGCTGATCTGTGACTGTGCTTGAACTGCTAGAAATGGTGTCCCAGTATCTAGGTTAGTGAGAGGAAGAAAATCAACTAGAGTTCTTGCTCTTAATTGGTCAATCTTAATGATATGGAAGTGATATTGGATGTTGATCGGTACCTGTGGGATCATCCTTCAAAAAGGAGCCAGTAGCTTTGACAGAGCATTTTGAAAATTGACAAGAGTTTTCTTTTAAAGGGGAAAAATAAATGGATCCCCCATTTGTCACTTTGACATATGTGATTTCTGAATTTTTAAATCATGAATCACAATTATTCCTGGAAATTCATTTAATTCAACAAGCAAAATATGTAGGCGTCTCATGAAACTCTTTCTGCCCCCATCTAGTGTTGTGATGGAATCTGTGGTTTCAAAGCTTGTATATTTTTTGAGACAAACCCTAATTCAGGGTTTTTCATGGTGTATTGCAAAGTTGAGTGGCATGGGCTTCGAAGGTCGGCGGGCCTGGGTCCTGCAGATCAGCCGGTTGATAAAAGTTGATCTCGGGGTGGGGGGGAGGGGTTTGAAAAATGCTGCCCTAATTGAATTGGGGAAAATGAAAGGAAACGGACCCTTCCAGTTCTTAAGGAAACTAAGACTGAAACTAAGATTCAAAACCGAAACATCTGGAGAGGCTGAAAATGGTTGAAACCATGTAAAAGGACACCGATAGCTCCGATGATTATCCCAGTGATGCAGTACAGGCAGAGTGAAGAACACCAAGGCTAGATCCAGAAGCTGAGAATAAGTATATATATTATATATACTGTTTCTGCTGCTGTTTTTGTTACTTCAAGATAACATTGGATCTATATTATCCAAAAAGTCTTACAGGGTTTGAGAAAGTTCTGCAAATGTGTGCCATTTTTGGTACAAACATGGATCCTGGGTTGATTGTGTCCTTCTGTCAGCTGGGGATCAAGTTAAATCTTTGAAGAAGAGGAGCTGAAATTCTTTGTGACAAAGAACTTTTTGATGGAGATTGATGACATTTATGCTGAGTGGAATGCCAAACCAATTGTTAAAAAAAAAAAAAATTTTTTTTTTACGGAGTACCCAATTCTGTTTTTCCTAGTTAAGGGGCAATTTTAGCATTGCTAATTCACCTACCTACACATCTTTGGGTTGCGATGGTGATACCCAGGTAGACATGGGGAGAATGTGCAAACTCCACACAGACACTGCCCCCGGGCCAGGATCGAACCTGTGTCCTCGGCGCCGTGAGGCAGCAGTGTTAACCACTGTGCCACCATGCTGTCCCACCAAGCTAATTTCTCAGATCTGCATTTCTCTCCTGATCGATACTGGCAGACCTGTTGAGTTCCATAGTTCTTTGTACTTGTAAGATTTTGTCTTGGTTGTATCTGCCATTTAATATGTAATTTATGGGTTGTGTCATTGTCATGGTTCTGCCCAGCAACGCATCTGCCCAGCAACAGGTAGAAATCTGCATAGTAACATGAATGTAATGAGGCATGATGGAATTTGATTTGCCCAGCAACAGCTGTCATGCTTCTGCCCAGCAACAGGTTGAAATCTGCCTAGCGGCAACAGCATCCCAAACGGTCAAAAGGCAGAATGAGATGTAAAAGTAACGAGATGCAGGTGTTTAGGCATATGAGCCAGCACCCTCCAAAGCAGAGAAGCAGTTTATGTCTAACAGCCAGGAACCTAGGCTAGCAAGTTCGTAAAGACAGTTTAAATATCTTGCTGGACCAGGAAAAGACTTTTCTCAGACTTGAATTTTTGCACTGTATTGTGTGGTAACTATAAGCTGAATTTGACTTATAGATTTACTTAGTTTGGATGTTATTTGTGGAAAGACGAAATTTGAGGCGTTTAGGGATGGTAGATATAGTTTGGAACAAAAGGTACGTTCTACATAAATTATGCGTGTCTGTTTAATGATTCATTTATTTAATTGGCCTAGAGTATTGTACTCCTGTTCATGAGTATTTCACTTTGCTTTAATTTAATAAATAGGATAGTCTCTAATAATTATAACACAATGACTGGGCTGGTTATTTTCACTGGGGCTTCACTTGGCTCCTTATAACATAGAACAGTACAGGCCCTTCGGCCCACTATGTTGTGCCGACCATTTATCCTAATCTAAATTCAACCTAACCGACACCCCTTCAATTTACTACTGTCCATGTGCCTGTCCAAGAGTCGCTTAAATGTCCCTAATGACTCTGATTCAACCACCTCTGCTGGCACCCACCACTCTCTGTGTAAAGAACCTACCTCTGATATCTCCCCTATACCTTCCTCCAATCACCTTAAAATTATGCCTCTTCGTGACAGCCATTTCCGCCCTGGGGAAAAGTCTCTGGCTATCCACTCTATCCATGCCTCTTATCACCTTTTACACCTCTGTCAAGTCATCTCTCTTCCTTTTTCGCTCCAGTGAGAAAAGCCCTAGCTCCCTCAACCTTTCTTCATAAGACATGCCCTCCAGTCCAGGCAGTGTCCTGATAAATCTCCTCTGCACCCTCTCCAAAGCATCCACATCCTTCCTATGATGAGGTGATCAGAACTGGACACAATATTCCTGGTCTAACCAGGGTTTTATAAAACTGCAGCAAAACCTTGTGGCTCTTAAACTCAATCTCCCTGTTAATGAAAGCCAACACATCATATGCCTTCTTAACAACCCTATCAACCTGGGTGGCAGCTTTGAGGGATCTATGTACGTGGACCCCAAGATCCCTCTGTTCCTCCATACTTCCAAGAATCCTGCCTTTAACCCTGTATTCAGCATTCAAATTCGACCTTCTAAAATGAATCACATCACATTTATCAAGGTTGAACTCCATCTGCCACTTCTCAGCCCAGCTCTATCGTACTTCCAAGTACTGATCCATGCTCTTAAGTTCATCTCCCTTATTCCTGACACTCCTTGCATTTAAACAGACACACTTTAACCCATTCCACTGAGTGCAACTTTGCCCTATCAACTGTCTATCCTTCCTCAGAGACTCGCTGCATACTGCATTTCTGGCTGTTCAACAGCTACCCTATCCTCTGATCCATAGCTCTGGTTCCCATCCCCCTGCCAAACTAGCTTAAACCCTCCCGAAGAGCTCTAGCAAACTTCCTACCCAGGATATTGGTGTCCCTCCAGTTTAGGTGCAATCTGTCCTTCATGTACAGCATCATTCCAAAAAACCCACAAAGTTATACATCCCTACGAACCGTTGTTCCAAGTTGGGATACCTTTGCAGATACTATCCGCTTGGCTTGTGACAGTTGTAATAGACTGCAATTGTCTGTTAATTCATGTTCAACGCCTTTGATTCTGGGTTTTAGTGGAGGTGGTTACCCAATATAGTATTTAGTGTTTGCTTTATTTGATCCTTGTATAGTAGAAATTCTTTTGTTTTAAACCATGGAAATTTATTCTCTCAGTAAACGACTGGGGATTTTGGATTTTTAAAAAATGTCACTGATCTCGACTCCGATCGTAACAAGAATATCAAAGAGATTGCAAGGAGGAATGCTAGAGGATAAAAGTCAGAATTTTAAGCAGTTTAAGAAAATGAAATTAGACATATCTATCTGGTCTTTCTTCCCACCAATTCTCTACTTTGTTAAGAAACTTGCACCTCTCCTACAGGAAAAATAACACCTCAATTAAAATAACATTTAGTGGAAAATAGAGACCATTGTAAGTGAAGCAGGGATGTAGGGGAAGGAAGTGAGAAAGCAAGCTTTGATGCTGGAGTGCTTTTGTGAGCAAGTACGGAAGTGGTCAGACTTCCTCCATACATTATCAATGAGCGCTGTTTAAAGAAAAAGAACTCTATTGTCCGACCCAGCATAATTCAAGTTGTGACTAGAATGCTATTTAAATAAGACTGCTTTAAACTGATTGCTCTTTAGCTAAATGTGTCCTGATAATGAAAATAAATTAAAGCTAAATTAATCCTGAAATTGAATTGCCATTCCCAGAATTTGAGTCATTCTCTCTTCCCCTTTCTTTTTGTAAAAGATAACTTTTTTTCAAATTGAAGGAGGGAATCATTCAAGAAAATGACTTGTCACCAGAATTTTAAAAATAACTTTTTTTGGGAGACTTTTTTTTAACAATGCAATGGTTCTGATGTTGGCTCAGAAATTCCCAGATAACTACAGCAAATTGTGCGCCAATGAACAATTATGACCATTAACCCTCATTTTGTGGTGAGTTGGTTCAGCTAGTTGGTTTTGGTGCCTCATTTGACCTCTTGTCCTTTTGATGGCGGAACAGGGGGGGCGGGTGGGTGTGTGACAGGAGAAGTTGGGATTGATTATTAGAGCAACTTGCTGGTGTGTAGGCATCAAAGGTTTCTTTTAGGATTCTTTTCCCCTGCCCTCTACACTGAATTTTTCATATGTTGGAGCCAATTTATCAGTTTAATGAGGTATGTGACAGCTGTTGCTGCCTTTGGAACTACACTTTCCATCACATACTTTGCATCCCAATGTTTTGATGACCGTGTGGGAGGAAATTAAGGAAGGGAGAAAAAGGCTAATGTTACTTTTCCTGGACTCAACTATGTTATTTTCAGGTCACTGCACATGTGAGCTGTACAGAAATTGGAAATCCGTGCTTTGGTGAAGAAAACCATGTATTCTTCTAAATTCTGTCTTGTTTAGTCATAGTTTTGACATGGGTATTTATCTCTTCAACAGAAAAAGAATTCAGAGCTGGGGAAAGGCAGAAGTTAGCTCAGGATTTAAGAAAAAACAACTCAGAGAGAGCTGTGAAACCGTTGGGTGTTGGGCAGCTTTGATAATGCCCAGCTGATCTTGAAATTGCAGCTGCAGCCTTCTGTTTATGCAGGCTTCAGTGCTAGGGGTGTTGTGTCATTTCTGTTCAAAATGTAGTAATTTTGTACTGAGCAGTTGCTAATGGTGTCAGTGTGTTTGGGATTCAGCATGTGATGCTGATACTGTTTCTTTTATTGTGCCAAGTAGCATCTCAGAGGGCCTCACTGGTTTGCTATGGGAGATGGCTGTCTACCTAATTGCTCTGGGCCGAATGAAATATTTAGAATTTTTAAAAAAATGATACAAAAGATTGACAATTCAATAATATGCTTAATCAATATGCAGGTATTATTTTCAAAATACTTTATTCTTATCACAGTGGCTTATAATTGATGTCTACAGTGAATATCTAGATTTCAAAGAATCATAGAATTTACAGTGCAGAAGGAGGCCATTCGGCCCATCGTGTCTGCACCGGCCCTTGGAAAGAGCACGCTAGTTAAGCCCACACCTCCACCCTATCCCCGTAACTCCAGCTAACATTTTTGGAAACGAAGGGCAATTTAGCATGGCCAATCCACCTAACCTGCACATCTTTGACTGTGGGAGGAAACCGGAGCACCTGGAGGAACCCTCGCAGACACGAGGAGAACGTGCAGACTCCGTATAGACAGTGACCCAAGCCGGGAATCGAACCTGGGACGCTGGATCTGTGAAACCACTGTGCTACTGAGATGCAAAAGTTTGGAGAATACGGTGTTCTTTATGATAGGGACTTTTCCCCAGTCTTACCCAGAGACAGCTGAGCAGCGACAATGCCATTTGTTAAATTGGAGGAGTGATGATGGTGGGTCAGGGAGTGGAGAGGGTTATTGAATGGAAGGAAGGGAGGGATGGAGGGAAGTTGGAGGTGGAGAAGGAAAAGCTTGATAGGCTGGCCTCCCAGATTATATCCGCTGTAAACTTGAGGCCATCTGAAACTCTGCTGCCCTTACTGACACCAAGTCCTTTTTATACATTACTGCTGTGTTTACTGACCTACATTGATACCTGGTCAAGCAATGCTTGATTTTATAATTCACAACTTTGTTTCCAAGTCCCTTTGTGGTCTTGCCCCTCCCATTTCTAGAATCTCCTCCCGTCTTACAACTCTGAGATATCTGCACTCATTGAATTTTATCCTCTTGAGCATCCCAGATTTTAATTAGTCTCCACCGTTGGTGGCTGTGCCTTCAGCTGCCTAGGCCCTAACTCTTAAAATTCTCTCCTTTAATCTCTCTGCCTGTTTACTTCTCTTTCCTCCTTTAAGACCTTCCTTTAAAACTTACCTCTTTGACCAATCTTATACCCATCCGCCCTAATATCGCCTTGTGTGGTTTGGTGTCAAATTTTGTTTGAAAATGCTCCTGTGAAGCACCTTGGGATACTAATTATGTTAAAGCCATTATATTAATGCAAGATGTTGTTGAACCCAGTTTAAGTATAGCGTTCCTCTTAAGAGCCAGATACAAATTGGTATTATTGGCAGAGGCCTGGAGATTAACTTATTTGCAACCACACTCTTGGATGTGGGTGCTACTCAGCACAGACACTTGAAATGAAACCACGATGGAGAGAATGTTTTCTTATAATTGTATTCTTGTTCTTCTCAAGTTTTAATGTTTTACTTTACTCTTCCCATCATTCCTAAAGTAGAGTTGGACAAAAATGAGGCAGAAATGCATCTTTTTGTTTTGATGAAATACTGGAATCTGAATATCTATCACTTTGTGGTACAATTCTCGAGTAATGCTGCTTTGTTCACCTGAGTTTATTTATCTACTGCTGAGCAACAGTAACACCACAAAGGATTAAATTAATTCTTAAAAGCCCCAACTATAATTAATAAAACCTTTCAACTAAAGTAGCAGACTGTCATACTTTAATAGTAGGCAGCATTCTTATTTCACCTTTTGTGAACAAGAGAAAAGATTCCAAGCCCTGTTGTTGCTCCAGTACGGTTGAATGCTGTAATTTGGCGCATCTGTGAAAGATTTGTTCGGAACAATGTAAAGCTTTAAGTTTTTAATTTATATTTGGGTGTTAAGAGAGGTGAAACCTGGTTTAGTTTCATTTAGATGGTCTTGTGAGCTGGGTACTGGGATGTCTGGATCCTGTTTTGCATACATGCATTTTAAATGACGTTTTACAACTCTTGAAGTGAAGAGATGTGTTACCAACGGGTTAGTAGTTTAGTGAAATAAAAAAATCACTAATTAGAAAAAAAACTGCTGTTGTCTAGTGTCAGAGGCCCAGAGACACACACAAGACAGGGAAAGACAAAAGGGCAGTCAGATAATTCTGTATACCAGTTAGAGAGATTATACCTTTTTACTGCACTAATAAGAATTCCTGCATGTCTTCTGGGGAACTGAGTTTAGGGAACTTGTGTGTTTGCTCTGATTTGAAGTAATGGGTGAGTTTAGATTACAGTTTTTGGGTGTCTCCGGGAGAGATACCAAAGAAAAGCATCCAGGTGAATGCTCAGAAATCTGTTGGAGAAATCTGCTGGAAGGAAACTGTTTGAAACTGACCTATCCCACGCAAGAAACCTTGGGGTTGAGACAGTGGTAAATCTTCACTGGGATTTTCTGTCTGTAAAACCCTTCAGCTGGGATAAAATGAATGGTGTGAGTTTGTATTATTTCCTGATAACCTATTGAAATCTTTCCAATTCTTTGTCTCGTCTCATATGGTGAATGTGTTCAGTAACTGACCACCAATGTTTCTTAAAGAAAAACAAAGTTAGGATGCACCAAGCTAGGTTTCATTCTTGGATCTGACTTGCCCAGTATTAACATCAGCTTGGATCATTACAAAATGGGGGCATATCCAGGTTGGTAACAAAGTAGGGATCTTGCAGGATTAAAAAAAAAATCTGTGAATCCTAATAATGAAATGAAAATCGCTTACTGTCACAAGTAGGCTGCAAATTAAGTTATTATGAAAAGCCCCTAGTCGTCACATTCCAGCGCCTGTTCGGGAAGGCTGGTACGGGAATTAAACCCGCGCTGCTGGCCTGCCTTGGTCTGCTTTAAAACCCAGCTATTTAACCCTGTGCTAAACCCTAGAAACGAGTATGTGGAGGTATTGGGGATTGGAACAGGATTTGTTGTGAAGCATATCACACGGAATTTAAAAATGCGTTGACTGTTGCTAAGACTTTTCTGGGAGTAGAAGATGTAATGCTGGATTATTTGAAATCCTTGATTAAGTGAGAGTTAGCAGATAAATTGAAGGTAGGAATAAAAGCAGAATTTCATAAGGATGATGTGATCAAAATAATTACCCAGGGTTTAGAATTAAGAGGAGTTGTCACAGTTGGAGGTCGCAAAAATTACAGTTGCAAATGAAGCAGCTTGAGATAGAAAGAGATGAACAAACTTGATTTGAAGAAAAGAGAGAGGAATTAAGAAACTTGAATTAGAATGAAAGGAGATGGAAAAAGGAGCAGAGAAATGAAAAAGCTTGAATTGGAAAAGGAAAAAGAAATGGAAATGTGAAAGATTGACCTTGAGTTTCAAGGGAGAAAGAAATCAGACAACAAGACTTGGGCTGAAGAAAAGCTTAGAATAGAGCACTGCTGCCTCACGGCGCCAAGGACCTGAGTTCGATCCTGGCCCTGGGTCACTGTCTGTGTGGATTTGGCACGTTGTCCCCGTGTCTGCGTGGGTCTCATCCCCACAACCCAAAAAGATGTGCAGGGTAGGTGAATTGGCCATGCTAAATTCTCCTTCATTGGAAAAATTAAAAAAACTTATGACAACAAGCCTGTACTAATTGCTAAATTGAAATCCAAGACTACCTGCTGTCAGCATGACAATTGTCTCTTAATTGGGAAAAAAAGAATTAGTTACTCTAAATTTATTTTAAAAAACTAAAGGAAGAAAGAATTGATAGTAGTTTTATGGATGATCCTGATTACACAGAGGAATTTGATTTGACCAAAAATCTTCTCTTCGTGACTAAGTTTTACAAAGGATGGAATTGATAGATATTTCCCCTCCATTTGAAAAGATAGCTGTGAAGTGGGCAAACGATGCTTGGATCTTAATGTTACAAAGTACCCTGTCAGGTAGTTCCGAATGTGTATGCTAACCAGAGAGACAGTCTGCAGACAAGCAGTTAAAAGGGCAATATTCAATGTGTGTTGCTGAAGCTTATCAATTATCAATTAAATGTTAGGACCATAAGAAAGAAATCTAATCAGACATTTGTAGAATTTGCAAGAGAAAAATAAATGTTATGGGATCAGTGGTGTTTTAAAAAAAAAAATCTTTTTATTGGCATTTTCAAAATTATATACATTATTGTTCTTTTACATTTATTGTACAATCACAAAAGGTTATTTCTTGGGTTTCTCTATTTACAGTCTGTCACCGTCTGGCTCAGCATACAGTTCTCCCCCCTGCTCCTCCAGCTCCTTCCTCCCCCCCCCCTTCTTCACTGCTGCCCCCCATTCTTTCTTGCTGGGTTTTGCAAACCCCCCCCCCCCGGTCCTCCCTTGCTTTCCTCTTTCTATCTTGTCCTGGCTATTTCTTCCTGGCTACTGGCTATTTATTTATTTATGTGTTGGCCACACACAGGTCTTGGAACAGTTGAATGAATGGCTCCCATGTTTTGTGGAAGCCCTCTTCTGACCCCCGGATGGTGAATTTGATTTTCTCCATTTGGAGCAATTCCAATAGGTCGGACAGCCAGTCGGCAGCTTTAGGTGGTGCTGCTGATTTAAATCTGAGCAGGATTCTACGGTGGGCGATCAGGGAGGGAAGGGTGTCTGCCCTCCTCCCCATGAAGAGATCTGGCAGGTCTGATACCCCGAAGACTGCCACTTTTGGCATGGCTCCACCCTCATTCCCACCACTTTGGAACTTTGCCTCGAAAAATGCTGTCCAGTACCCAGCAAGTCTTGGGCAAGACCAGACTATGTGGATGTGGTTGGCCGGGCCTCCTTGGCACTGTTCACAACTATCTTCTATCTCCCGAGAAGAACCTGCTTATTCGGGTTCTGGTCAAGTGGGCTCTATGTACCACTTTTAGCTGTGTTAGGTTGAGCCTCGCGCATGTGGAGGTAGAGTTGACCCTGTGCATTGCTTCGCTCCAAAATCCTCACCCTATTTCGAACTCCAAGTCTTCCTCCCATTTCCTCCTTGTTGTGTCCAGTTTGGTGTCGGCCCTCTCTCGTAGTCGTTGTACATGTCACTACAGTTCCCTTTGCTTTGGATGTCTGCGTCCAGTAGCTCTTTTAATAGTATCTGTCGTGGTGATCGCGGGTATTTCCTTGTCGCCTTCTGTAGGAAGTTTTTAAGCTTGCAGGTATCTGAGTCCGTTGCTTTTAGCTAGTTGGAATCTCTGCGTCAGTTCTTCCAGTGTTCTGACCCCACCGTCATATAGTTCCCTGACTGTCAATGTCCCCCCGTCCTGTCTCCGCCTTTTTAAAGGTGGCGTCGGTGAGGGATCAGTGGTTTTGATCACTGATTTTAGAAAAGATGACTGGTCCACATTTGTGGAAACCCGGTACTAAATGGCACTCTGGCAAGGTTTCCCAGGCATGGCCATTACATCCAGGGTACTGGAAGAATCCCATGAACGCATATTTAAATGAGCCCAGTGAGAGTGAGATCCAGATTGTCTCATGAGATTTCGTTAAATTTTGCGAGGTGATTCGAGCGTCCTCTCTTGAGCGGCCTCTCGCAAGATTCAACGGCCTTGTCCTAACGCCAAGTTGGGCATGACGAGGCCAATAAATCACGCCCATTGAGACACAGTGGAATAAGTCAGTCACTGATGCTCGTTGATAAAATTTGTCTTCCAAAAGGGGCTAATGAACAAAAAGATATTAATTAGAGCCATATATGAAAGTTATAAACTTGTCCCAGTATATAGAGTTGGATTAAAGAGTGACTTAGTAAATGGAGAGGTTGCAGTTGGAGTAGTGTATCAAATCCCTACAGAAGGAATTAATTTTATTTTCAAAAATATTAGTGTCACTATGGTAGTTGGAACAACCAGTGGAAGTGAAAGAAACTGAGATGCTTCAGGAGGAACATCTTGGATTGTTCTCTGACTGCTGTGACTAGATCTCAGGCGTACAAAATTAGACCAAAAAAGGAGGTAGATATACAAAAGTGAGGTGAGGTAGAAATTCAGTACCTGATGTTATTTTTGAAATCTTGAGTAAAAATGAGGAAGATAAGAGGATGATGCTGATCGGAAACAGAAAATACTGGACAATCTCACAAGTCTGGCAGTATCTGTGGAGAAAAAAGGGAGCTAACGTTTTGAGTCTGGAAGACTCTTTGTCAAAACTAGAGAGAACTGGAAATAGGGTCAGATATCTACTATCGTGGGGGACATGGAGCTGTGGGATGGTGAGGCTGATCTGTTGAGCTTATCTTCTTTTAGTAGAAATGCAACAGGCTGATCATGAGTTAAAACAGCCTACTCAAAATGAATCAGTTATTATTTAACAGACAAAATGCCAATGAGGAAATGGGGACCATCTCAAATACCAGCTGCTGAGTAATGGGCAGTAATTCATCAGGTGGTAGTTCCATCTATGTATCATAACAATATTTTACAAGTGACTCATGAAATTCCAATGGCAGGTCACTTGGGTATTAGAAAAATTCAAGCTAAATTATGAAAGGATTTTTATTGGCCAGGATTGCACAAAGGTGTGGTCAAATTCTGCCAGACACATCATGTATGCCGGGTAGTGAGGAAAGCCCAATTATCAATTAAACCTGCACCCTTAATTCAGAAGCAAGCTTTGAAGAACCATTTAGCAGGATTGTGTAGGACCCCTACCTAAAACCAGAAGTGAGAATCAGTATTTGTAACAATTATGAATGTTTCAATTAGATTTCCTGAGGCAGTTCCTTTGGTGAAAATTATGGCAAAAAGTTAGTTCAATTCTAAGGAGATACAACCAGATCAAGGCTCAAGTGTTGCATCACAAATATGCAAATTAATAATTAATGGTTTGGGAATAAAACTATTTAAATCTCAGTTTATCATCTGTAATCACAAGGAGCATTAAAAAGGTGGTACCAAATTTTAAAGCCCATGAATAAAGCCTATTGTCAGGAATGTCCTAATGATTGGGATAAAGAATTCCATTTTTCCTGTTTGCCATTTGCCCCTAATGAGTCTGCAAGATTTGGTCCTTGTGAACTGGTACATGAGGTGAGATAAAAGTAAAATTTACAAGCCAAAGTTCAGAGACTATACGACCTTTGTGTCAAATTTCCAGGAACATTGAACCATTTTTATGTCATCCACAAACATCCCCACTTCTGACCTTCTGATGGAAGGGAAGTCATTGATGAAGCAGCTGAAGATGGTTGGACCTTGGACACTACCCTGAGGACTCGTGCAGTGATGTCCTGGAGTTGAGATGATTGACCTCCAACCACCACAGCCATCTTCCTTTGTGTGGAGATGCCGGCGTTGGACTCGGGGAAGGAGCAGTGCTCCGAAAGCTTATGTTTGAAACAAACATGTTGGACTTTAACCTGGTGTTGTAAGACTTCTTACCGATCTTCCTTTGTGCCAGGTATGACTCCAACCAGCGGAGTGGTGATACTAGTGAGCCACTCTTGGTGATGGACATTGAAGTACCCCACCCAGAGCATATTCTGCACCCTTGCTACCCTCCGTGCTTCCTCCAAGTGCTGTTCAACATGGAGGAGTACTGATTATAGAATCATGAAATTTACAGTGCAGAAAGAGGCCATTCGGCCCATCGAGTCCGCGCTGGCCCTGGAAAAAGCACCCTACCCAAGCCCACATCTCCACCCCATCCCAGTAACCCCACCTCACCTTTTGGACACTTAAGGGCAATTTAGCATGGCCAATCCACCTAACCTGCACATCTTTCATCAGCTGATGGTGGCCGGTACGTGGTAATCAGCAGGAGGTTTCCTTGCCCATGTTTAACTTGAAGCCATGAGACTTCTTGGGGTCCAGAGTCGATGTTGAGGACACCCAGGGCAACTCCCTCTCGACTGTACCTTCTCTGTTTGGTCTGTCTGTCGGTGAGACAGGACGTACCCAGGAATGGTGATGGTGGTGTCTGGAACATTGACTGTAAGGTATGATTCTGTGATTATGACTATGTCAGGCTGTTCTTAACTAGTCTGTGAGACAGCTCTCCCAACTTTGGCACAAGGCGCCAGATGTTAGTAAGGAGGACTTTGCAGGGTCAGCAGGGCTGGGTTTGCTGTTGTCGTTTCCGGTGCCTGGTTTGATGCCGAGTGGTCCCTCCGGTTTCATTCCTTTTTGTGTTTTTCTGTGGTTGAATACAATTGAGTGGCTTGCTCGGCTATTTCAGAGGGCATTTAAGAGTTAACCTCATTGCTGTGGATCTGGAGTCACATGGAGGCCAGACCAGGTAAGGATGGCAGATCTCCTTCCCTAAAGGGCATCAGTGAATTAGATGAGTTTTTACAACTCATGGTCATCGTTAGACTTTTAATTCCAGATATTTTATTGAGTTTAAATTCCATCATTTGCTGTGATGGGATTCAGACCCGGCTCCCCAGATCATTCTTCTGGGTCTGTAGATTAATAGTTCATTGACAATACCACTATGCCACTGCCTCCCCAATTTGAATTGCTGCTGTAATTGTCTCCATATGTTCAGTTGGAGAAGAAGGTAGCAAAGCCGTCACCAACGCCGTCAGTCACAACTTCCAACATGAACCCGACTCCATCTGCACCCAAAAAACCTCCGGATCCCAGCACCCAGTCTCCACATTTGCCTCCCAATAATAATATATCAGAATCAAAAACAGAAAATACTGGACAATCTCCGGTCTGACAGCATCTGTGGATGAAGAAGGGAGCTAATGTTTCGAGTCTGGATGACATTTTGCCAAATAATGTATATCAGAATAGGCAACGCCAAGCCCCCCAGGATGCTGATCCCTCTGAGGTGCGGTCTTCCAAATCCCCCATCCAAATTAACGTCAAATTCAATCTCTCCACTCTCCCAATAAAGGATTTTGTCAAAATGAAATGAAAATCGCTTATTGTCACGAGTAGGCTTCAATGAAGTTACTGTGAAAATCCCCTAGTCGCCACATTCCGGCGCCTGTCCGGGGAGGCTGGTACAGGAATCGAACAGTGCTGCCGGCCTGCTTGGTCTGCTTTAAAAGCCAGCGATTTAGCCCAGTGAGGTAAACCAGCCCAGGCACAGAAATAAAAACAGAAAACAAGGCAGGACATTCATTTTCACCTACTGAATTCTTGTCAGCCAAGGACAGAGGGAGGCTGTCCCACCTCTGCATGTCCGCTTTAACCCTGCTCACCAGGCTTGTAAAATTAAATTTCCGAAGCCCGGGTATAATATCTATAATGGGAACCTGCAAGACAAAACAACAACACCCCAAATTGACCCCTCTCCCCGGCTGAGCAACCGGAATACGTTCATTTTTCTCCCAATTCAATTTATACCATGAAAAAGCCCCAAATCACTTCAGCAGTGCCATGTTATCACCCATTGTGGGAATCGGATTCATATCATCATATAAAAGAAGATCATCAGCATACAAGGACACCCTTGCGTTCATTCCCTTTGGGCCTTTGCCTCCAGAGACACAATCTGGTCACTGCGATCCGAGACTGCCTGCTCCACCTCCTGAATTGCCGTGCCATGCGACTCCATTCACTGCTCTACCCTTTCCAAAGTCCTGCTATTACTGCCTCAATCGCTCTGGGCAGATCCTCCTGCATCTCTTGCCATTGTTTCTAATCTCCATTAACTGCTCCGTAGGCAATGAAGGGGTGACGATGACACGGCAAGTTCCACCATACTTTCCTTCGCTGCACCACGAGAGTCATCCAATTCTTGAGTATGGGCTTTATTCGATTTAAGCCTGGCATTGTAACCCACCGATATCCCACATTGGAGGAGAAACCATCAAGCTTCAATTGCTTTCTGTTTCCCACCAAAACACCTGTTTACCGGGTGGAAAGGGCCAAAACCTAAGCTTCCAAGTTGGGCCAATCAGCTCATGGCTGCCACCAGAAGTCAGGACAAAACAACATTATTATAATAATCTTTGTTAGAGTCACAAGCAGGCTTACATTAAAACTGCAAGGAAGTTGGTGTGAAAATCTACTAGTCGCTACACTCCAACACCTGTTCGGGTACACGGAGGGAGAATTCAGAATGTCCAATTCATCTAACAAGCATGTCTTTTGGGACTTGTGGGAGGAAACCGGAGTGCCCGGAGGAAACCCACACAGACACGGGGAGAACGTGCAGACTCCTCACAGACAGTGGCCCAAGCCGGGAATCGAATCTCAGACCCTGGCGCTGTGAAGCAGCAACAGTGCTAACCACTATGTTACCGTGCCGCCCCATTAAGCAGTCTCCGAACGTTGGCCGACAACTGCCTTAACAAACACCCTTTGCTCTCCCTGGGAGGCAGGGCTCAAAGCGTATAGCCAAGACCTGCACCAACAATTTTGCATCTGCGTACAGTAACGAAATAGGGTGATAAGACTCACACTCTGCCGAATCCTTATCCTTTTTTAAGATCAAGGAGATCGACGCATGTGACAGTGTGGCCAGCAAAGTCCCCCGAGACATCAAATCCATAAACATTTCTAACAGCAACGGAGCCAGCTCTCCCACAAACTTGTAAAATTCGATCGGGAATTCGACTGGTCCTGGAACCTTACCAGACTGCATCAGACCCATGTATTTCATAACCTCTTTTTAAGGTCAGCGGGGACTCCAGTTCATCCCATCTCTCCTGCTGAACAAACAGGATAGACAAACCATCCAAGAACCCCAACATTGACACCCGTTGTTTGGGGGTTCCGACTTGTAAAGGTTATGGTAACGAACCTCAAGCCTCATGAAACTTGGCTGGGGCAGAGACCAACCTACCACCCGAGTCCTTATCTGCACTATTTCCTAAGAGCGCAGCTGTTTCCTCAGCTGGTGCGCTAATAGGTGACTGACCTTCTCCCCATACTCTTTAAAAAAAAAAAACCACCCTCGAACGTTGCAGCTGGCACACCGCTCTGTCGTTGAAAGCAGCCCTAACGCCAACTGCAATTTCTTTCTATTTGCCAGTAGCTCCGGTGGCTGACTAATTGAATATTGGCGGTCCTCCTCCAGGATGGGATCCACCAACCTCTGCCTCTCCACCCTTTCACTCCTCTCCTTAAGTGCCTTGAAAGACGTGGGGCGCGATTTTCCCAAAAAATATCTAAGTTCATTTGTGGTAATTTTTATTTCAGGGAGTTTCCCGCCATCTCTGCTGTCGCGTTCAGTACTGCTATTCAATGGCTCGTAGTAAACTTTTTTGGGTCCTGGGGAGTTTCTCACCGGTTTAGCACACACTTAGAAGAATTTTTTTTTTAGCGCTGTGTAGCTGAACTACGAGATTGGGCCATCAATTTGAAAGGGTGCCCCGATCTCTGAGTAAGCTTGTGGGTCCCCCATACCCTCCCACCCATGGGAAATGTCACCCGCCACACACATGGACTCTACCCCAAGTGAGGACACTTCGCTGTAGGGTCCCTGGGGGTCCACTCGCTCTTCAGCCCCTCATGTCCCCTTACAGCACCCTTCTAGGACCCCCTCCCAACCTCCCGGAGGCCCCTACTTACCGGCCCTTCACACTCCCACCCTTCAAACCCCCACCCTCATTTCATGGGCATGGCCCCCCACGCCCCCTGATTCTTGGCTGTACCACCCTGGCTCTTGGGCACCCACGCAGTGATCCTGGCTTGGCAGTGCCATCTGGGCATCTTGGCACTGCCAATGTGCCAGCTGGGCAGGGCCAAGGTGCCTGCGTTCCATGGCGAGGGTCTGGGAGCCACCCCGCACTTACCCTAACCACCCAGGGGTCTCCGGCCCAGGGAGACCCCCGGTGCAGTTCCACCACATCCACGCTTGTGTGGATCAGCAGTGACTGGCGCCCAGCTGCAGTCTTCCTTGGGCCACAGAATCGAGGGAGGCCGGTGGATCCCACGCAGATAGGTCGTATGTAGGTTTAAGACCTACTTCTGTGAGTGTCATTCGGTCTTGCTCATTTGGGGTGAGGTTCCGACTCCCGACGTCTCGCGGGACTCCGGAAAATCACAAGAGCGCGGAGGCTGTCGAGAGGCTCACTGGAAGCTTCTCCCGCCGTGTTGTGCTCTCCCTCGAGCGCAATGTGGCTGGAGAATCGCGCCCAAGATCTCTTCTTTTTTAAAATAAATTTAGTGTACCCAATTCTTTTTTTCTAATTTAAGGGGCATTTAGTGTGGCCAATTAACCTGCCCTGCACATCTTTCGGTTGTGGGGTGAAACCCACGCAAACACAGGGAGAATGTGCAAACTCCACACGGACAGTGACCCAGAGCCAGGATCGAACCTGGGAGCTCAGCGCCGTGAGGCAGCAATGCTAACCACTGCGTCACCGTGCTGTCCTCCAAGATCTCTTCTAATGACCACATTCAAAGCCTCCCACAATGTGGAAGGTGAAATCTCCTCAGTTTCTCAATGGCAGAGGAAACCCTCTCTCAGAATCCCTTATTTGCCAATGTGATGTCTCCAACCTTCACGGAGGGCCCTGAGCAGGGTACAACCCCATCACGAATTCACAAAATGCGGAGTGTGATCAGAGATCACTCTCGCCAAATACCACGCCCGCACCACCCCAGGCAGCAGGGACGTACCTACCACAAAGGAATCGATCCTGGACTATACCTGGGAGAAGAAAGAAAAATCCTTCTCATCCGGATGTAAAAATCGTCACCTGTCTGCTCCCCCACCTGTTCCATAAAGGCCAAAAGTATCTTTGCCAACCCCGAAGGCCTCGCAACCATAGGCTTTTACTTATCCAATGAAGGATCTAATACAATGTTCTTCAAACTTTCTTTCCGGGGACCCATTTTTACCAACCGGCCAACCTTCGGGACCTAACCGGCTGACCTTGGCGACCCACGCCGGCTGATCTTTGTGACCCATGCCTGCCGACCTGAGCGACCCACCGTTTTCTCTTGCCTTGTTTGCTGCTGATAAAAATGGAGGAAATGGTTTTTGGTTCCTTACACACTCCTCCAATGGAACCTGTTGGATGAAGGTGAAGCCTTCCAGTGTCGGAAAGTATGGAGTGTCCGTCTGTCCAAAGTTCTGCATTTCTTCCGTAAAAGTTTATTAAATAACCCCCCCCCCGAACTTGTGTTTTAAAAAAAATAAAATGAATAAAATAAATGAAAAAAATAAAAATAAATTAATAAAATGAATAACCCCCCCCAAAACTTGTAAAAAAAAAAATTAAAAAATAAACGAATAAAAGAAATGAATAAGAAACGGTCACAGATGAGCATGGAAATACCATTGTGAAAAAGGTAATGCAAGAATGAGTATGACTAATCATGATTTGCATTCCTTTTATTCTAATATAGATGGAGACAGGAACATTACACACATAAACTACTTACTTCATTGCACCTTTTAAAATTACTCCAGGTAATCAAGGAACAATGAAGTGAAATGATAAATTGTGCATGCTTAAGTGAGCGATTAAGCTGAGACCGTTTAAAACATAGCGGTTGCACTGCACATGCGCAATGCAGCCAAATTTTTTTTACATGTTCGCGGCTATTTTAAAGGCCGCTTGCAGCCGGAGTTATAAAAAGCTGGCTGCTGCGCAGGGATTTGCGCCATCGGGAGCGCCGCGGACAACAGCTCCGCGACCCACCCGCGGGTCGTGCCCCCGACTTTGAAGAACACTGATCTAATACACAGTTAAAGTTCCCTCCCAGGATTAGCTGGTTTGAGGCCAAATCGGGTTCAAAGACAGCAACCTCTTGATAAAGCTGTGTCATTCCAGTTTGGGGCGTATACATTAACCAGTGCCACTGGGGTACCCTCCAACAAGCCACTAACCATAACTTATCTCCCATTCGGATCCATCAATATCTAACCCACTGAAAAATATACCATTTTACTGATCAAGCACGCACATCCCCGTCACATTCTATGTGACCAGCCTGATGGAGGGGGTTGTCTACCCCCCTCCCCCACCATGCCGGAGTCAGCCATTCCACCCTGTGGGGCAGTCCAGCAACCTCTTGATGAGAACCAACGGCAAGCACATCCAAGTTGGCTACCAAATGCCAGAACATGACCAGACAAAGAACAGTCCCCTGCCACCATCAAAAAACTAAACACGCTCCCCACCTTGCACCAATACCACACCCAACCAACCCAGCAAGCAGCAGCCAGGTAACCAAAGACTCACCCCACCCAGAATGAAAACAAAACCCCAGCTGACGATTAATTTTCCGCAAAGTCAACGAACGGTTGCTACCTACGGGTGAACCCTAACAGTGAACCTCTCAAGGCGAACTTGACTTTCTCCATACAAAGAAAGCTAGCCATGTCTGATAGCCAGGTCTCCAACTTTGGGGTCTTTGAGTCCCTCCATGCCAATAGTATCCGTCTCCGGGCTACCAGGGAAGCAAAGGTCAGAAGGTCTGCCTCTTTCTCCTCCTGGATTCCCGGATCTTCCAACACCTCTGGACTCAGCGCCACCCTTGTCTTTAAAACCTTGGACATGACATCCGGAAACCCCTGCCAGAATTCCCTAAGCTTTGGGCATGTCCAAACCATGTGGACATGATTCGCTGGTCCTCCCGCGCATTTTGTGTACCTGTCCGTTACCCCAAAGAATTTGGTCATCCGGGCCACTGTCATGTGAGCCCGGTGAACAACCTTAAATTGTATCAGGCTGAGCCTGGCACATGTTGCGGACGCATTGACTCTACTCAACGCGTCTGCCCATAGACCATCCTCTATCTCACCTCCCAGCTCCTCCTCCCACTTGCGCTTTAGCTCCTCGGTCTGCGTCTCCTCCGACCCCATCAGCTCCTTATAGATGTCTTCAGCAAATCCCCTTCAGCAGTAGGAGTGGGAAGGTTTTTTTTTTTAAAATTTAGATTACCCAATTATTTTTTCCAATTAAGGGGCAATTTAGTGTGGCCAATCCACCTACCCTGCACATTTTTTTGGGTTGTGGGGGCTAAACCCACGCAGACACGGGGAGAATGTGCAAACTCCACACGGACAGTGACCCAGTGCCGGGATTGAACCTGGGACCTCAGCGCCGTGAGGCGGTTGTGCTAACCACTAGGCCACCGTGCTGCCCTAGGAGTGGGAAGGTTGACACCTTTTTACGAAGGCCGTCTTGTACCTGCAGATACCTGAATTCGTTTCCCCTCGCCAGCCCAAACTTTTCCTCCAACGCCCTCATACTCGGAAAGCTCCCCTCTATGAACACATCTGCCATCCTCTCAATCCCTGCTCTCTGCCATAACCGGAACCCCCCATCCATGCTCCCCGGGGCAAACCGGTGATTATCAAAAATGGGGACCCAGACCGATGCTCCCATATGCCGCCACCACCACCACCACCACCCACTTCCTGATTATGGCTATATTAGCCGCCCAGGAATAGTTGCTAAAATTTGGCAGCGCCAGCCTGCCCTCTCCCCGACTCTGCTCAAGCATTACCTTCCTTACCTGCGGGGTCTTGCCCACCCAGACGAAGCCTGTGATTACAACTGGCGGCTATTCAAGCAGCAGTTCAAACTCTGTGTTTCGGCCCTAGGCCTACTGACTCAGCCTGATGAAAGGCGACTCGAGTTGCTGCAAACAGTGCCAGGTCCACAAGCAATTGAACTGTATAACTCATTTGCATTCGATAATGAGGAGGATCGCAAAAAATATGAAGAAGTCGTGAGGCACTTAAGAATGACATGTTTGAGTGATACATATTCCGTATGCATGAATCATTTGATAGTTTTGTCACTGACTTGAGGCTGAAGGTCCAGTCATGCAACTTCAGCACCTGAAATCTTTGTTGATCCACAACCAAATTATTTTTGGTGTAGCTAATGATAAGCTCTGGGAAAGGTTATTGCAGTAAGAAGATTTGATGCTGGAACAGGCAGTAAAGATTTGCCAGGCGAGCGAGATAGCTGCACAGAGAACAGGCATACTCTGCTCGAAAATGTTTGGCGTCAACTCAGAAGAAGAAGCCAGCATCATTAGTGCTGTGACGCATGTAATGAAGAAACATGGTCTCAGTGTGGGCGGCCATTTTAAGCGGCCAACAGGAGTCGTGCCGCCATCTTGTGACAAAAGTGTGGCACTCGTCATGCCCCACGGCATTGTCTGGCCTTTGGAAAGGCTGTCCAGGTGTGATCGTATTGGGCATTTTGTAAAAAACTGTTGTGCATGTCTTACAATGGACCTTGCAAGGTCAGTGAATGCAATTGGAGATAAATACCAAAGAACAGTTTTTCATCAATATCATCACGATGAGGGACCGGAAGAGTCCGAACAAGAATGATGAAACCAAAATCTTAAGGAAGGCTAGTAATAACTTCCCGAAAACCTTTAAATCTAGGTTGAAATCGATGGTGGTACTGAACAATGGAGACCTTCAGTGTCTGCGAACTTGAGCTATCCGTGGCAGACATGAGGTACACGCAACTATTTCATATTTAGACATGGACGTTGACTCCATCCCAGGAGCAGATTTATGTGAATCCCTGAATTTAATCGATCAACTATGTGTCACAGAAGATGCTGGTCACCTGAATACTGCAGAACCCTACAAGATATTCTGGGGGAGGTGGGACCTGTACAAACTGGATGGGTTACACCTGGGCAGGACTGGAACTGATGTCCTAGGGGCTATTTGCTAGAGCGGTTGGGGTGTGTTTAAACTAATGTGGCAGGGGGCTGGGAACTGATGCAGGAAGGCGGAAGGTAGTAAAACAGGGACAGAAACAAAAGGCAGTAAGGGGGAAAGTATAAGGCAGAGAAGCCAGAGTCAAAAATCAAAAACGGCGACCGTACAAGGTACAGTGACTGAGGGGAGTTCAGTGAATAGGTCCAGTCATACTAAAAGGAATAAAACGGGAAGTAAAAACATAAATCGAAAGCGACGCAGCAGGTTATTACATGAAGATATGGGTTCAACTACAAGGAAAATTAAGAGACAAGAGGACTGGGAAATCTTTAGGGGGCAACTGAAAGCTACTAAAAAAGCTAGAAAGAAGAGAAAGATAGATTATGAGAGTAAACTTGCTCAGAATATAAAAACAGATAATAAAAGTTTCTACAAATATATAAAACAAAAAAGAGTGGCTAAGGTAAATATTGGTCCTTTAGAGGATGAGAAGGGAGTTTTAATAATAGGAGATGAGGAAATGGCTGAGGAGCTGAACAGGTTTTTTGGGTCGGTCTTCACAGTGGAAGACAAAAATAACATGACTGATGGAAATGAGGCAATGACAGGTGTGGACCTTGAGATGATTGTTATCACTAAGGATGTACTGATGGGCAAGCTAATGGGGCTAAAGGTAGACCGGTCTCCTGACCCTGATGGAATGCATCCCAGAGTGCTAAAAGAGATGCCTCGGGAAATTGCAAATGCACTAGTGATAATTTACCAAAATTCACTAGACTCTGGGGTGGTCCCGGCGGATTGGAAATTAGCAAACGTGACACCACTGTTTAAAAAAGGAGGGAGGCAGAAAGCGGGTAATTATAGGCAAGTTAGCTTAACTTCGGTAGTAGGGAAGATGCTGGAATCTATCATCAAGGAAGAAATAGCGAGGCATCTGGATGGAAATTGTCCCGTTGGGCAGACGCAGCATGGGTTCATAAAGGGCAGGTTGTGCCTAACTAATTTAGTGGAATTTTTCGAGGACATTACCAGTGCGGTAGATAACTGGGTGCCAATGGATGTGGTATATTTGGATTTCAAGAAAGCCTTTGACAAGGTGCCACACAGAAAGTTGCAGCATAAGATAACGATGCATGGCATTAAGGGTAAAGTAGCAGCATGGATAGAGGATTGGTTAATTAATAGAAAGCAAAGAGTGGGGATTAATGGGTGTTTCTCTGGTTGGCAATCAATAGCTAGTGGTGTCCCTCAGGGATCCGTGTTGGGCCCACAATTGTTCACAATTTACACAGATTAATAGAATTTACAGTGCAGAAGGAGACCATTCAGCCCATCGAGTCTGCACCGGCTCCTGGAAAGGACACCCTACCCAAGGTCAACACCTCCACCCTATCCCCATAACCCAGTAACCCCACCCAACACAAAGGGCAATTTTGGACACTAAGGGCAATTTATCATGGCTAATCCACCTAATCTGCACATCTTTGGACTGTGGGAGGAAACCGGAGCACCCGGAGGAAACTCACGCACACACGGGGAGGATGTGCAGACTCCACACAGTCACCCAAGCCGGAATCGAACCTGGGACCCTGGAGCTATGAAGCAATTGTGCTATCCACAATGCTACCGTAGATTATTTGGAGTTGGGGACCAAAGGCAGTGTGTCCAAGTTTGCAGACGACGCTATAGTGCAGAGGATACCGGAAGTCTGCAGAGGGATTTGGATATATTAAGTGAATGGGCTAGAGTCTGGCAGATGGAATACAATATTGACAAATGTGAGGTTATCCATTTTGGTAGGAATAACAGCAAAAGGGATTATTATTTAAATGATAAAATATTAAAACATGCTGCTGTGTAGAGACCTGGGTGTGCTAGTGCATGAGGCGCAAAAAGTTGGTTTACAGGTGCAACAGGTGATTAAGAAGTCAAATGGAATTTTGTCCTTCATTGCTCGAGGGATGGAGTTTAAGACTAGGGAGGTTATGCTGCAATTGTATAAGGTGTTAGTGAGGCCACACCTGGAGTATTGTGTTCAGTTTTGGTCTCCTTACCTGTGAAAGGACGTACTGGCGCTGGTGGGTGTGCAGAGGAGATTCACTAGGTTAATCCGAGAGCTCAAGGGGTTGGATTACGAGGAGAGGTTGAGTAGACTGGGACTGTACTCGTTGGAATTTAGAAGGATGAGGGGGGATCTTATAGAAACATATAAAATTATGAAGGGAATAGATAGGATAGATGTGGCCAGGTTGGTTCCACTGGCGGGTGAAAGCTGAACTAGAGGGCATAGCCTCAAAATAAGGGGAAGTGGATTTAGGACTGAGTTTAGGAGGAACTTCTTCACCCAAAGGGTTGTGAATCAATGGAATTCCCTGCCCAGTGAAGCAGTTGAGGCTCCTTCATTAAATGTATTTAGGATAACGATAGATAGTTTTTTGAAGAATAAAGGAGTTAAGGGTTCTGGTGTTCGGACGGGAAAGTCGAGCTGAGTCCACAAAAGATTAGACATGATCTCATTGAATGGCGGAGCAGGCTCAAGGGGCCAGATGGCCTACTCCTGCTCCTAGTTCTTATGTTCTTATTGTGGTGAATGTGATTGACACTATATATAGTTGCCAATATCACTCCATGTATATATGTTCGTTATCTACCCGTTGTAAGATCAATGCTGTATGTAGTTGCCAATATAACTCCGTGTATATATGTTCACTATCCACCATTGTAAGTGCAGTTGCACTATCCGACCACCAGGGGGAGTCGCTCTGGGAGTACGCGAGAGTTTGTACTGGGCTCCTCCCTTGGCTCCGCCCAGGACTCCTCCCCCTGGGACCGATGTATAAAGATCAGTGCCTTAGAGCCAGCCTGCCAGTTCATCTGAAGTTCAACGACGAATAGGCTGGCTCTGTTGTAAGTGTATTAAAGCCTCTGTTCAGATCCAACTACACGTGTTCGCTGAATTGATGGTTCCATCACTTATATTACAGTGTGCATTATTGCGGGCCAGGGTTTAGAGAACCCCAAAGTATATCATGGAGTTCACCTGACCCATAACTTTTTTAATGGATTTTGGTTATGGGGAGCACAAGGACCCACTTTACAGGTGTGGTCCAACAGAGAACTAAACTATGATTAAACAAAAACAATGTTTATTCTATGAATCCAGTTAACATTTTTAAACACGCACCGTAAACATCTTAGCAACTATCAACTCAAATACTCTCCCCAAAGAATACAGAACTCTATATAAGTAACCCATAATCTTTCCTTGCAACATCCATAAGACAAAAGACCCTTTTCACAGGAAGACAGCAGGTTTAAATTCTCTACTGAGAACAGTTATCACTTTTAAATTAGCAAGTGATTTGAAGACATTCCTTTCATACAGAGAGAGACCAGAATTACACCTTGTTTTTCTGGATGCAGCTCCCAATCTGCAAAACGAAACCAAACATACCCTGTAGCTGCCATCCCAAAGCGAAAGTATAACAGACAGCCCAGCTCCATCCACACTCTGACATCACTGCAGCTATTTGATAAACACCCATTTCTTAAAGGTATATCCACTACAGTTACTTGATAAACACCCATTTCTTAAAGACACTCTCACTGACAGCATGGTTTATGAGGATTCGGGAGAAATCCAGGTAGAGGACGACAAATCAGACGAGGAGACGGAACAGCCAGCGAGCATTCTGCAATTCTGGCTGACAGTCTTCGAAGGGGCAGCACGATGGCGCAGTGGGTAGCACTGCTGCCTCATGGCACCGAGGTCTCAGGTTCGATCCCGGCCCTGGGTCACTGTCCGTGTGGCATTTGCACATTCTCCTTGTGTTTGCGTGGGTTTCGCCCCCACAACCCAAAGATGTGCAGGTTAGGTGGATTGGCCATGCTAAATTGCCCCTTAATTGGAAAAAATTAATTGGGTACTCTAAATTTATATTTTTTAAAAAACAGTCTTCAAGAACATGCAAAGGCTCAGTGGCATGATACGGGAGCATGGCGAGCCATATTAAAGCATCTGCAAGATATGAACATAATAATCTTTATTGTCACAAGTAGGCTTACATTAACACTGCAATGAAATTGCTGTGAAAAGCCCCTCGTCACCATATTCCGCCGCCTGTTCGGGTACACGCAGGGAGAATTCAGAGTGTCCAAATTACCTAATAGCATGTCCTTCGGGACTTGTGGGAGGAAACCGGACCACCCGGAGGAAACGCACGCAGACACTGGGAGAACGTGCATGCTCTGCACACAGTGACCCAAGCTGGGAATTGAACCTGGGATCCTGGTGTTGTGAAGCAACAGTGCTAGGTGAACAGTGCTACTGTTCCGCCTCACATTAAATGGACAGAGCATAAAAAGCCATGGAGCTTCACTCTGGAGTTTAAGTTCGAGCCTAATGAGTAGTTCACAAATGAAGTGATCACAAAAGTATATCCGTTGGACTCACGACCGCATAAATCATTCTTCGCTGAACCACAAATCATAGGTCATACAGGCTGCAAGATCGACTGGGGGGGGCAAAAATGTAACAATGAGAACAATTCAAACAAAACTGAAGCACTCCCAGAACAACAAGAAAACTGTACCAAATGAATTGCTCTTTAACTTATTAATTCCAACTGAAGTTCCACAGCGTGGAATGTTTTTTTTTTAAATATCATTTTTATTGGAATTTTTTACAGAAAATATAAAACATAACGACAAGCAATGAAATGCAACAAAATAACCCATAATAACTGTAACACCCCAAGACCATATGTATCCCATCCCCCCACCCCCCAACCCCAATGAACAACAAAAGAACTTAAAAATAAATTAAAATTAAATAAACAAACATAGTCATTGACCGCCCCCCCCCTTTTCCCTCCCCCTTCCCCCCCTCCCCCCGGGTTGCTGCTGCTACTGTCCCTGTACCCTATCGTTGAGCCAGAAAGTCGAGAAAAGGTTGCCACCGCCTAAAGAACCCTTGTACCGACCCTCTCAGGGCGAATTTGACCTTCTCGAGCTTAATGAAACCCGCCATGTCATTGATCCAGGTCTCCACGCTTGGGGGCCTCGCATCCTTCCATTGTAGCAAGATCCTTCGCCGGGCTACTCGGGACGCAAAGGCCAGCACACCGGCCTCTTTCGCCTCCTGCACTCCCGGCTCCACCCCAACCCCAAAAATCGCAAGTCCCCATCCTGGCTTGACCCTGGATCCCACCAGCCTCGACACCGTCCTCGTCACCCCCTTCCAGAACTCCTCCAGTGCCGGGCATGCCCAGAACATATGGGCATGGTTCGCTGGACTCCCCGAGCACCTGACACACCTGTCTTCACCCCCAAAGACCTACTCATCCTCGTCCCAGTCATGTGGGCCCGGTGCAGCACCTTGAACTGGATGAGGCTAAGCCGCGCACACGAGGAGGAAGAATTAACCCTCTCCAGAGCATCAGCCCATGTCCCGTCTTCGATCTGTTCCCCCAGTTCCCCCTCCCACTTAGCTTTCAGCTCCTCTACTGATGCCTCCTCCGCCTCCTGCATAACCTTGTAGATATCAGATATCTTCCCCTCTCCGACCCAGACCCCCGAAAGCACCCTGTCGCTCACCCCCCTCGCAGGAAGCGAAGGGAAATCCCTCCACCTGCCGCCTAGCAAATGCCTTTACCTGCAGATACCTGAACATGTTCCCCGGGGGGAGCCCAAATTTCTCCTCCAACTCCCCCAGGCTCGCAAACCTCCCATCAATAAACAGGTCCCTCAGCTGTCTGATGCCCGCTCTGTGCCAACTCTGAAATCCCCCATCAATGTTCCCCGGGACGAACCTATGGTTCCCCCTTAACGGAGCCTCCATCGAGCCCCCCACTTCTCCCCTATGTCGCCTCCACTGCCCCCAAATCTTGAGGGTAGCCGCCACCACCGGACTCGTGGTATACCTCGTGGGAGGGAGCGGCCACGGCGCCGTTACCAGGGCCCCCAGGCTTGTATCTCCACAGGACGCCCTCTCCATCCGTTTCCATGCTGCCCCCTCCCCCTCCATTATCCACTTGCGCACCATCGACACATTGGCCGCCCAATAATACCCCGAGAGATTGGGTAACGCCAGCCCCCCCCCATCTCTACCCCGCTCCAAGAAGATCCTCTTCACCCTCGGGGTCCCATGCGCCCAAACAAAGCTCATGATGCTGCTTGTCACCCTTCTAAAAAAGGCCCTAGGGATAAAGATGGGCAAACACTGAAAAAGGAACAAGAACCTCGGGAGAACCGTCATTTTGATGGACTGCACTCTACCCGCCAACGATAGCGGTACCATGTCCCACCTTTTAAATTCCTCCTCCATCTGCTCCACCAGCCTGGTAAAATTAAGCTTATGGAGAGTCCCCCAACTCCTGGCCACCTGCACCCCCAGGTATCTGAAACTCTTCACTGCCCTCTTAAATGGGAGTCTCCCAATTCCCTCCTCCTGATCACCCGGGTGTACTACAAATACCTCACTCTTGCCTAAATTTAACTTATAGCCCGAGAAGCCCCCAAATTCCGCTAACAGCTCCATCACCCCCGGCATTCCCCCTTCTGGATCCGCCACATACAACAGCAGGTCGTCCGCATACAGTGATACACGATGTTCCTCCCCACCCCGCACCAGACCCCTCCATCTCCCTGACTCCCTCAACGCCATAGCCAAAGGTTCAATCGCCAGTGCAAAGAGCAAGGGGGACAGGGGGCACCCCTGCCTAGTCCCACGGTAGAGCCTAAAGTACTCCGATCTCCTTCCATTGGTAACTACACTTGCCATCGGAGCCGCGTAGAGCAGCCTCACCCATTTGATGAATCCCTCCCCGAATCCAAACCGCTCCAGCACCTCCCACAGGTACCCCCACTCAACTCTATCAAACGCTTTCTTCGCATCCAGCGCCACCACTATCTCTGCCTCCCCCTCCACTGCCGGCATCATAATAACATTTAGCAGTCTCCGCACATTCGTGTTGAGCTGCCGTCCCTTGACAAATCCTGTCTGATCCTCGTGTATCACCCCTGGCACACAGTCCTCTATCCTGGTGGCCAGGATCTTCGCCAGCAACTTAGCGTCAACATTGAGGAGCGAGATAGGCCTGTATGATCCACACTGCAAGGGGTCCTTATCCCGCTTTAGGATCAGAGAGATCAGTGCCCGCGACATCGTCGGGGGCAAAGCCCCCCCCTCCCATGCCTCATTGAAGGCTCGCACCAACACGGGGCCCACCAGATCCGCATACTTTTTATAAAATTCCACCGGGAACCCATCCGGCCCCGGCGCCTTACCTGACTGCATTTGTCCAATCCCCCTGACTAGCTCCTCCAACTCTATCGGCGCCCCCAGCCCCTCTACCAGCTCCTCTTGAACCTTTGGGAAACATAGCCTGTTCATGAAGCTCTCCATCCCCTCTCTCCCCATCGGGGGTTCTGACCGGTACAGTTCCTCGTAGAAGTCCCTAAAGACCCCATTTACTTCTGTCCCCTTCTGCACTATATTCCCACCCCCATCCGTCACTCCACCAATTTCCCTAGCCGCATCTCGCCTGCGGAGCTGATGCGCCAACATCCTGCTCGCCTTCTCCCCATACTCATATACCGCGCCCTGCGACCTCCTCCACTGTGCCTCCGCCTTTCTGGTTGTCAACAAGTCAAATTTGGCCTGCAAACTACGCCGTTCCACCAGCAACCCCTCCTCCGGTGCCTCCGCGTATCTCCTGTCCACATCCAGGAGCTCCCTCACCAGTCTCTCCCTCTCCTTCCTCTCCCTCCTTTCCCTATGGGCCCGGATGGAGATCAGCTCCCCCCGGATCACTGCTTTCAGAGCCTCCCAGACCATCTCCACCCGGACCTCCCCCGTGTCGTTGGTATCCAGATACCCCTCAATACTTCCCCGGACCCTCCTACACACCTCCTCATCAGCCAGCATCCCCACATCCAGGCGCCAGAGCGGGCGCTGGTCCCGCGCCTCCCCCATCTCCAGATCAACCCAGTGCGGAGCATGGTCTGAAATCGCTATGGCCGAATACTCGGCATCCTGCACCTTCGGGATCAATCCCCTGCTCAGGACGAAAAAATCTATTCGGGAATAAACCCTATGGACATGGGAGAAAAAGGAATACTCCCGCGCTCTCGGCCTCCCAAACCTCCAGGATCCACCCCTCCCATCTGGTTCATAAACCCCCTCAGCACTTTGGCCGCCCGCCGGTCTCCTACCCGTCCTTGAACTGGACCGGTCCAGTGGGGATCCAGCACTGTGTTAAAGTCTCCCCCCATGATCAGGCCCCCCGCCTCCAGGTCCGGAATGCGGCCCAACAAGCGCCTCATGAAGCCGGCATCATCCCAATTCGGGGCATATACATTTACCAGCACCACCTTCTCTCCTTGCAGCCTACCCTTCACCATTATATATCTGCCCTCCTTGTCCGACACCACCTCAGCCGCCTCGAACGCCACCCTCTTCCCCACCAGAATCGCCACCCCCCGGTTCTTCGCATCCAATCCTGAGTGAAAAACCTGCCCCACCCACCCCTTCCTCAGACGAACCTGGTCCGCCACCTTCAAGTGGGTCTCCTGGAGCATAGCCACGTCCGCCTTCAGCCCCTTCAGATGAGAAAATACCCTAGTTCTCTTAACCGGCCCATTCAGTCCCCTCACGTTCCAGGTAATCAGCCGGATCAGAGGGCAACCTGCCCCTCTCCCCTGCCGGCTAGCCATAGCTTATCGACTGCTCGCCTCAGGCCAGCTCGCCCCGCCTGACCCGTTCCCCATGGCGATAACGCCTCTCCTCTACCCCCCCAGCCCACACCAGCTCCTTCCTGGCCATTCCAGCAGCAACCCGGTATCCCCCCCCACCCCCCCAGGCTAGGACCCCTCCTAGCCGCGACGCACCCTCCATGGTACAGCGTGGAATGTTAAGCCAAACGCACGGCTGACTTTTTACTTGGCACCGAAATGCGTGAACATATTCCATATGCAATGTTATTTTATAGGAGAGTTCATTGCAGATTATGCTGAATCTGATGACGACTACTACGAATATCTGCTCGAAGATTTTGATGATGATGCAGAAAGTGAAAGATGAGACAGATGAAGACCAGTATGAACTACTTGTACATCTCTTTCACAGCAGCACAGACGGGTTTAATGAAAAGGCTCCAGAAGTGCTGTTCTGGTGGTCTGGAAGGAATGACAAAGGTGGTCGGGGGGCTGTCCAGACCGTGCTGGACAGAGAAGAGCGAAAGCTCGGAGATGGCGCACTTAAAAATTGTCTTCTGATATCACGGAGGATCAGCCACTGACTGAGCCAGAAAACAGAAGAAATTTTTTAATTTTTTTTTTTTTTAGAGAAATACAGCACAGAACAGGCCCTTCGGCCCACGATGTTGCGCCGAACTTTTGTCCTAGGTTAATCATAGAATTTTGGACAATTTTTCATGGCCAATCCACCCAACCTGCACATCTTTGGACTGTGGGAGTAAACCGGAGTACCCGGAGGAAACCCACGCAGTCACGGGGAGGATGTGCAGACTCCACACAGACAGTGACCCAAGTCGAAATCGAACTTGGGGACCCTGGAGCTGTGAAGCAATTGTGCTATCCACAATGCTACCGTGCTGCCCTTAAGAAGTTAACCTACACTCCATTATTCTACCCTAATCCAAGTACCTATCCAATAGCCGCTTGAAGGTCCCTAACTTTTCCGACTCAACTACTACCACAGGCAGTGCATTCCATGCCCCCACTACTCTCTGGGTAAAGAACCTACCTCTGACATCCCCTCTATATCTTCCACCATTTATCTTAAATTTATGTCCCCTTGTAATGGTGTGTTCCACCCGGGGAAAAAGTCTCTGACTGTCTACTCTATCTATTCCCCTGATCATCTTATAAACCTCTATCAAGTCGCCCCTCATCCTTCTCCGTTCTAATGAGAAAAGGCCTAGCTCCCTCAACCTTTCCTCGTATGACCTACTCTCCATTCCAGGCAACATCCTGGTAAATCTCCTTTGCACCTTTTCCAAAGCTTCCACATCCTTCCTAAAATGAGGTGACCAGAACTGCACACAGTACTCCAAATGTGGCCTGACCAAGGTTTTGTACAGCTGCATCATCACCTCACGGCTCTTAAATTCAATCCCTCTGCTAATGAACGCTAGCACACCATAGGCCTTCTTCACAGCTCTATCCACTTGAGTGGCAACTTTCAAAGAACTATGAACATAGACCCCAAGATCTCTCTGCTCCTCCACATTGCCAAGAACCCTACCATTAACCCTGTATTCCGCATTCAGATTTGTCCTTCCAAAATAGACAACCTCACACTTGTCAGGGTTAAACTCCATCTGCCACTTCTCAGCCCAGCTCTGCATTCTATCTATGTCTCTTTGAAGCCGACAACAACCCTCCTCACTATCCACAACTCCACCAATCTTCGTATCATCTGCAAATGTACTGACCCACCCTTCAACTCCCTCATCCAAGTCGTTAATGAAAATCACAAACAGCGGAGGACCCAGAACTGATCCCTGCGGTACGCCACTGATAACTGGGCTCCAGGCTGAATATTTGCCATCCACCACCACTCTCTGTCTTCTATCGGTTAGCCAGTTTGTTATCCAACTGGCCAAATTTCCCACTATCCCATGCCTCCTTACTTTCTGCATAAATTATTCCAATATTAGAGAAACTGGCCTCAGAGATACTTGTTCCAGGTCTTCAAAATGCTTCCTGTAATTCATTCACAAATCAAATCATCAACAACACTGACGATGAATGGGAAGACGTAGATGATGACTGCGATGACAGCAACTTGGATGTTGTCGTAGTAGGCAACTCCGAGACTGACCCAGAGGAAGAGCTGATGACAATCTCAATATGCAGCTTAATAGATCACTCTCACATTTATGAATTTGACCAAGATAACCCAATGCCTGGATCATCACGACCAGGGAGCATCGTAATCTCGAGTGACGAAAAGCAAGTGAGTGATGCTCCAGCGAGCCAAGACGGGTTGACAACTGTTGTCCCAGTTCCAACCTTCACTCAGGCACCAGGAACCGAGGTGCGCCAACATGTCGGTGAGGCTGCAGAATTGGGTGGGGTCACACTACTTGATGATTTTGCGATGGCCCCTCGGGTCCCCCTGAAACTCTGCTGACCTCTGTGCACAGGGTAAAAACCCAGCGCCACACCAGAGGTTGCTGGACCACTACACAAAAGCAAATTACATCATGTTTTCAAAATAAAGACGAGAATACTGGGACAGCTAACTCATCCCACTAGCAAACCACCAACGGAAACAACGAGAAGCAGCAAACCGCGTCATTGCAGGAAGCGCAAAAGAAAGAGGCTGGTGACACAAGTTTGGCAGTCATGGACACAGGCCTTCCAAAGGCACAGAACAAAGAGGAAAAGAAATAAGAGGCCGGTCGTAAACCAGTCTTCGAAGAAGCTGGCAACAGCTCACATGATCACAGAGGTGATCAAGTGAGGGAGGCACAATGATCTGGGCAAAAGAGATGGACACTGGCCAGGCAAATCATGTTCATGGACACCCTAATAAAACTAATACACATTGTTAGACAAATATCATGATTGTGTAAAGTTAAAAGATCAACGTTGCTTGTAAACAATGAATTGGTTAAACATAATTTCACTTTCATAAAACCATGTTGACTCTGCCTGATTGCCTTGAATTTTCCGACTGCCCTTCTATAACATCTCGAATAATGGCCTCGAACATTTTCCTGTGATAGATGTTAGGCTAACGTCTATAGTTTCCTGCTTTCTGTCTCCCTCCCTTTTTGAATAAATGAGTTCCATTTGCTTTCTTCCAATCTAATGAAATCTCCCTGACAGGATTACTCATGCAGGGGAAAAAAATACTTCGGCAAAATTCTAAATTAAACAGAGTAATAATCAATCAATCAATCTGATGAATGTACTTAATTGACTTTTTATTCAATTTTTGTTTGGCATTTCAACTGTAAATGATCCATGGAGTTGCGTTTTTAACTATTGTACTCTCTGTTTGGACCGATATAATTCTATTTTATGGATTTTAAAATCTTATTCGTGTCAGTTAGTCATTTCTTGAATTTATGAGCCTGAAAATTTCCACTTCCTGACTGTAATCCACTGGAAGCTGGATGTGCAAACATATGAAAATCTGGTTAATTTATCTGTCACTATACTTAAAAAAGTAATTTGAAATGACTCTCTGCCATGTGATGAGATCCCTTGCTGCAAGTCTCTCTCTCGGTCTTCCTTTTGCCTGTGATGCTGCTTAGTTTCTTATCATTTTATTCTTGTCCCGTCACAAAACTTCCTAAGTTATACATCCTGAATTCAATCTTGAATGAATGGACTGCAGGCTACAGGATAGTTTAATCCTGTACTGAAACGGGTGTCTACCAGTGGCACGATGGCACAGTGGTTAGCAGTGCTGCATCACAGCACCAGGGTCCCGGGTTCAATTCTGCCCTCAGGAGATGGTATGTTTTGCACTTTCTCTCCGTCTCTGTGTGGGTTTTCCCCGGGTGCTCCGGTTTCCTCCCACAGTCCAAAGATGTGCAGGTTAGGTGGATTGGCCATGCTAAATTGCCCCTTAGAGTCCAAAAGGTTAGGTGGGTTACTGGGTTATGGGAATGGGGTGGAGATGAGGGCTTAAGTAGGATGCTCGTCCAAGGGCCGGTGCAGACTCAGTGGGCCGAATGACCTCCTTCTGCACTGTAAATTCTATGATGATGATTCTATGATGATTTTGCAGGTCAGAAGTGGGAAATGGAGGAAGAAGTATGGCTTTTAAGGAAGGAAGTGACGGTAAGAGAGATTTAAAAGGGATGAAAGACTACCCCCACTTCAAGAAATTGGGGTGTGAGTAGGGGGGTTGGGGAAGGGTGGGGTTGGGGAAGGATGGGGTGAGTAGGCTGGGGTTGGGGAAGGGTATGTCGGAATGGAGTAAGACTACAGGACAAAGCATTTAGTTTGACTGAACTGGGAAGACTCTATTAGAAGTAATTGTACTCCATAGAATCCTTACTGTGCAGAAGGAGTCTCTTCAGCCCATCAAAACTTCATCAGCAAATGCATAAAAGATTGTGTGCCAGAGAAGGTAATACAGACGTTCCCCAACCAGAAACCAGGTTTAATTGGGAGATTCACTCCCTACTAAAGGCCAGGTCTGAGGTGTTCAAGACAGGCGACCCTGACCTATACAAAATATCCAGGTACGACCTCCGCAAAGCCTCAGCGATGCCAGAGACGATACCAGACTAAGCTCGAGTCACTGACTAACGACATGGACTCTCGTTGGTTGTGGCAATGCTTAAACAACATAACAGGCTACAAAGAAAAGCCGAGTAGAATCTCTGGCAGCAGCGCATCCCTTCCCGATGAACCCAATGCATTCTGTGCTCGTTTCGAGAAGGAAACCATCAAACCGTTAACAACTACCCCAGC
The DNA here is from genome assembly GCF_902713615.1 of Scyliorhinus canicula. Taxonomy (NCBI): domain Eukaryota; kingdom Metazoa; phylum Chordata; class Chondrichthyes; order Carcharhiniformes; family Scyliorhinidae; genus Scyliorhinus; species Scyliorhinus canicula. Next base: position 168,910,648 of record NC_052154.1, on the reverse strand, counting down.
AGCCTCAGACACACCCTTACCTACTGTCACAGCTTCCAAAGTCAGATTGGCCTTCTTGTAAGTGAACCTTCGGAAAGCAATGGGTCCTGACAGAGTCCCTGGTTGTGCACTCAGATCCTGCGCGGACCAATTGGCAGGTGTGTTTGTAGACATCTTCAACCTCTCCCTACTCTGTTCCGAGGTTCCCACCTGCTTCAAGAAGACCACTATCATACAAGTGCCAAAGAAGAACCAGGCAACGTGCCTCAACGACTACCATCCAGTGGCCTTGACATCTATCATTATGAACTGCTTTGAGAGGTTGGTCATGAGACATAGCAACTCCATACTCCCAGAATGCCTTGATCCACTGAAATTTGCATCCCGCCACAACCGGTCCACAGCAGGCGCCATCTCCCTGGTCCTATACTCATCCTTGAAGCATCTCGAAATCAAGGACTCCTACGTCAGACTTCTATTCATTGACTACAGTTCCGCCTTCAACACCATAATCCCAGCCAAGTTCATATCAAAACTCCAAAACCTAGGACATGGCTCCTTCCTCTACAACTGGATCCTCAACTTTCTGACCTATAGACTGTAATCAGGAAGGATAAACAACAGCACCTCCTCGTCAATACCGGGATCCCACACGGCTGCGTACTTAGCACGTTACTATACTCTCTATGCACACACAACTGTGTAGCAAAATTTGGCAACAACTCTATCTACAAGTTTGTTTGATGACACAACGGTAGTGGGTCGGATCTCGAACAACAATGAGTCCCAGTAGAGGAGGGAGATGGAGAACCGAGTGGAATGGTGTAATGACAACAATCTCTCCCTCAACGTCAGCAAAACTAAGGAGCTAGTCATTGACTTGAGGAAGCAACGTATCATACACACCTGCATCAATGCTGCTGAGTTGGAGATGGTTGACAGCTTCAAATTCCTAGATGTGCGCATCACCAACAATCTGTCCTGGTCCACCCACGTCGACACCACGACCAAGAAAGCACAACTGCGCCTATACTTCCTCAGGAAATTCGGCATATCAACATTGACTCTTACCAATATTTACAGCTGCACCATAGAAAGCATCCTATCTGGCTGTACCACAGTCTGGTATGGCAACTGCTTGGCCCAAGACCGTATGAAACTTCAGAGAGTCATGAACAGAGCCCATCCATCACGCAAAACCGCTTCCCACCCATTGATTCTGTCCTCCCGCTGCATTGGAAAAGCGGGTAGCATAATCAAGGCCCCTCCCACCCAGGTCACTCCCTTTTCCAACTTCTTCCATCGGGCAGGAGATACGAAAGTCTGAGAATGCTAGCTAACAAATTCACCGACAGCTTCTTCCCTGCTCCTTACCGGACTCCTGAATGACCCTCTTATGGACTGAACTGATCTCTTCATACATCTTCTCTACTGAGTAGTACTGTATTACAGTCCGTATACTTCACCCAATGCCTGTGTCTATGTATTTACATTGTGTATTTATGCATGTCCTATGTTTTTTCATGTCTGAACTGTACGCAGTACAATACTTTTCACTGTGCCTTGGTACATGTGACAATAAATCAAATCAGTCAATCAAAACTTCACTGACCCTCCAAAAGAGCAGTCTACCTAGGCCCACACTCCTGCCCTATCCCTAAAACCGTCACACATTGATCATGGTCAATCTACCTAACCTGCACATCTTTGGACTATGGGTGGAAACCAGAGCACACAGAGGAAACCTACGCAGACACTGGGAAAACGTGCAAGCACTACAGTCACACAAGGCCTGAATCAAATCCGGGTGCCTGGCGCTCTGAGGTAGCAGTACTAACCACCATGCCACCGTTCAGTATGTAGATGAGCTTAAGTGTAATAAATGGAAAGGGTTACATATAATTTTAATCTGCCAGCAGGGCATGTTAATACAAGACTGTGTTAAAAATTTACTCCATTTGTGGTCCATGTTATTTGTTTCCTTTGTAAAGACTAAAAGATTATTGAGTGATGACCACTGAAGGATTATCAGGAAATAATTTTTAAAACATCTTTTTATTGGCATTTTCAAAATTTATAAACCATTATGCACATTGTTGGCCTTGTTTGTTCACTGTACAATACAGAAAGGTTTGTCATTTCCTTCCCTTAAGTTCTCCTATTTACATTCTGCCGCCATCTGGCTCGGCGTGTAGTCCCTCCTTCGCCCCACTCCCCCCCTTGTGTCCACCCGGTCGGTTTTAGGCATGTTCCGCCCTCTTTCTTTCCTTCGCCGTCAACTTTGGCTGTGTTTCCCCTGTGATTGGGGGGGGGGGGGGGGGGTTGCCTCCCTCCCTCCCGCGTAGTCCGTTTTTGTGTCTCACCAGCCTCTTCTCACACCCCCCCTCCCCGGTTGTGGTTTCCTATGGTTTCCCCCGTCTTTATTTTTCTTTTTCCTCTCCCTTTTCTTTCTAACTTTCCCGTTACCCCATCTATTCGTTGTTGCTGGCCTCGAACAGGCCTACAAACTGCTCCCATGCGCTTAGGAAGCCTTCCGCCGACCCACATTTAGGCATGGCTTAACCCTCACCCCACAACCTTGGACATTGCCTCGGAGAAAGCTGTCCAGAACCCAGCAAGTTTAGGACAAGCCCAGAACATGTGGGTGTGGTTGGCCAGGCCCCTCTCCCACCGTTCACATTTATCCTTCACCTCCGGTAAGAACCTGCTCTTTCGGTTCTGGTCAGGTGTTCTCTGTGCACCACATTGAACTGCATGAGACTGAGCCTTGCGCAGGAGGAGGTGGAGTTGGCCCTGCCCAGTGCTTCTCTCCAGAGTCCCCACCCCACTTCTGACCCCGGTTTGTCCTTCCATTTCCGACTGGTCTCGTTCAGTGGTGTTCGGGCTCTGTCCAGTAGCTGTCCATACATTTTCCCACAGAGTCCGCCTTCTTTACTGTTTGTATTTATCAGGTCCTCTAATAGTGTAATCTCCGGGATCCTAGGGTACCCTACTGTCTCTTTGCGGAGGCAGTGCTTTATTTGCAGGTGTCTCATTTCCTGTACTGTTTGGCAGACCCCATTCCTCCGTCAGTTCGTCCAGTGTCGCCAGTCTGTGTCCTACGTAAAAGTCCCTCACTCTCAGTGTGCCCGCCTTCTGTCGCCATTTCCTGAAGGTGGCATCTAGCATGGCTGGAGGGAATTTGTGATTGCTGCAGCTGGGAGCCATGGGCGACATCCTAGTCAGCCCAAAGTGATGTCTTAATTGGCCCCACGTTTTCAGTGTGGCCGCTACCACTGGGCTTGATGTATATTTTGCCGAGGGGGATGGGAGTGCTAGTGTAGCCAAGGCCTGGAGGGTCGTTCCCTTGCAGAGGCCTCCTCCATCTGCACCCACTCTGAATTGGGTTTGTTTACCCATACCCTCACTCTTTCTGCCGTTGCTGCCCAGTGGGCAGCACGGTAAAATTGTGGATAGCACAATTGCTTCACAGCTCCAGGGTCCCAGGTTCGATTCCGGCTTGGGTCACTGTCTGTGTGGAGTCTGTACATCCTCCCCGTGTGTGCGTGGGTTTCCTCCGGGTGCCCTGGTTTCCTCCCACAGTCCAAAGATGTGCAGGTTAGGTTGATTGGCCATGATAAATTGCCCTTAGTGTCCAAAATTGCCCTTAGTGATGGGTGGGGTTACTGGGTTATGGGGATAGGATGGAGGTGTGGGCTTGGGTAGGGTGCTCTTTCCAAGAGCCGGTGCAGACTCGATGGGCCGAATGGCCTCCTTCTGCACTGTAAATTCTATGAATTCTATGAATGCAGGTTTGGTAATGCCAGGCCATCTTTGATTTTCCTTCTTTGCTGTGTCAGTTTTGGAACTCTTGCCCACCCCCCCCCCCCCCCCCCCCCCCCCCCCCCCCCCCCCCCCCCCACACACAAATGCCATGATTAAGCTGTCTATGTTTTGGAAGAAGGCCTTGGGGATGAAGATCGATATGGATCTAAACAGGAAGAGGAACCTCGACAGCACGTTCATCTTGATCGCCTGCATTCGCCCTGCCAGGGAGAGTGGGAGTGCGCTCTGTAGGTCCTTTTTAACTTCCTCCACCAGGCTGGTCAAGTTGTCAGGGAATAACTTGATGAGAATTCTATATGAACAAGTTACAGATTTTAAGTGGGAATAATTTTGCTGTGGATTGGAAGTGAAATCTATTTTCAGGATATTGGCTCACTCTCACTTGGTGATGATTGATCTAACAAATCCAAAATTTAAATCAGCTGGTGCTTGCACTGCTGTGCTTGAATATTAGGATATTGTGGCTACAGCACTTAGCTTTCACAGTCTCATTTTGGAAAGGCAGCTGGAGCCCCAGCAAGAATAATGCACCAACTGTAATTTGTGCATGTTTATACAGTGAGACATGGCACATCTTATTTCACACACCTCCGTATATGTGAATTTTTGTTGGTAGATTATTTGCCTCCAGGACAGATCATTTCTTTTGCGCAAAACTTAAAAAGGGCCAATTGATCATGTTGCCTCTTCCTGATAGATGAATAATTTAGAAATTGATCATGAGCAAATGTAGAGTTTAGTCAATTTGCTAACCTAATTTTTATAATTTACTCCATTGTCTCTGTCTCTATAATATCTTACATTTTAACATAGATGTGGAGATGCCGGCGTTGGACTGAGGTGAGCACAGTAAGAAGTCTTACAACACCAGGTTAAAGTCCAACAGATTTGTTTCAAATCACTAGCTTTCGGAGCGCTGCTCCGAAAGCTAGTGATTTGAAACAAACCTGTTGGACTTTAACCTGGTGTTTTAACATGGTGTATTGGATGAGAAGAAATTTCTTCCAGCTACATATTGGGAATACTGAAACCATAGCTTACACTCCCTGTCACTGGCTCTATCCCACTCCTTGGCCTCTCTGAGACTGAACTGTTTGCAACCTTGTTGACTTTTTTGACCCAGAAATTAATTTCTGACTTCCACTTCATCAGCAGGGGACTGCCTCTGTAATATTGCTTGTCTTCACCTCTGGTTCAGCCCATTGACTGATGAAACCCTTATTTTGGATGAGCTGAAGTTTATGGAGTATGAACGACCAACCAGAAAAGCTTTACTATCGTGGGAGCCAGTTTAGCTCAGTTGGCTAGACAGCTGGTTCGGGATGTAGAGCGAGGCCAGCAGCGCGGGTTCAATTCATGTACCGGTTGAGGTTACTCTCAACTTTTCCCCTCGCCTGAGGTGTGGTGATCCTCGGGTTAAATCAACACCAGTTAGCTCTCCCCCTCAAAAGGGAAAGCAGCCTTTGGTCATTTGGGACTGTGGTGACTTTACCTTTACTATAGTCAATTTCTAACAGAAAACAGAGAGTCAGGCTGAATGGATAATTTCCAGGATGGAAGTGTAACGAGTGGAGTGCCACAGGGATCAGTCAGAAATCTCAATTATTTATGATCAGGGCAGCACGGTGGTGCAGTGGGTTAGCACTGCGGCCTCACGGCGCCGAGGTCCCAAGTTCAATCCCGGCTCTGGTTCACTGTCCGTGTGGAGTTTGCACATTCTCCCCGTGTCTGCGTGGGGCTCAACCCCACAACCCAAAGATGTGCAGGGTAGGTGGATTGGCCACACTAAATTGCCCCTTAATTGGAAAAGATGAATTGGGTATGCTTGTTTAAAAAAAAAAAAAATTATTTGATCTATATTAGTGAATTGGATGAAGTGACCGACCGGATTGTAGCAAAATTTGTTGAAGATACGAAAATAGGTAGGAAAACAAGTTTTAAAGAGGATACAAAGAATCTAGAAAGGAAGTGTGTGGGTAAAAATATGGCAGGCGCTGTTTAATGTGGGTAACTGAGGTTATCCAATATGGCAGGAAGAATAGAGAAACAGAATAAATGGAGAGAGAATGCTGCAGTATAGAAGGACCTGGGTGTTCTTGTACATGAATCACAAGAAGTCGACATGCAGGTTGGAATATTAAGAAGGGAGACAGAATGTTGGCTTTTATTGCAAGGGGGATGGGGTATAAAAGTTGGGAAGTCCTGTTACATTGGTACAGGGCTTTAGGGAGACCACACCTGGAGTGCTGCATTCAGTTTTGTTCACCTTAAGGAGGGACATAGTTGCATTGGAAGAAGTTTAGAGAAAAAGTTGGTTTCCTGGAATGAGGCATTTGTTTTTACCAGCAAAGTTTCAGCAGATTGGATCAATCCTTTTCAAACTTTTCCCAGTTCTAATGAAAGGTCACATGTCTGAAAAGCTTTGCTCCATAGATGCTGCGATAATCAGTTATTTCCAACATTTTTTGTTTGTTTCAGAGTTCCAGCATCTGCGGCATTTTGATTTTTAATTGGATGGATTTTTGCTTGACAAAGGAGTCGAGTGTTATGCAGGACAGACAGGAAAGTGAAGTTGAAGACAAAGTCAGATGTGCCATGATCTTATTGAATGGTGGAGTAAGCTTGAGAGGCTGAATGGGCTGCTTGTGCTATTTATTCTGTATCCCTACATTTAATCTGACACTAAGACTAGTTTCTTTCATCTATGTAATAGTGCATTGTTCCATATTTCCTTGAGAAAGCTTTCAGTCCCTAATTGCCCCCTTCTAAGCTTTGTAGCAAATTATCATGCACCCATTTGTGAAATATATTCTACCTCTGCTAAAGGCACTCTACAAATGAAAGCAGTCATCGTCATCCATATAATACTGAATTGATTGAAAGCTATAACCTTCATGACTGTCTCTGACGCTATCAGTTTTGATCCTTTCTGCCTTGCATTCCTATAAGAATAGTCTAGTTTTCACCAACAACCTCCTCTCTTGTTTTCTGTTCTACCTTTGTCAGCTGTTGTTTTAGCCATCATGACCCTCCCTCTTTACCCCTCCCTCCTTACCTTAAAAAAAAGTTCATAAATCATTTATCTTTGACTGTGTACTTTTGTCTCCTATTGACTTTTTTTGCAGGGCTCGGTTTCCACTATCTTGTAAATTACTGATTGTATAGAATGAGTGCAATACCAATATAAGTTATTGTTGCCTGCCTATCTACTGTGCACAAATATTTGGAAATAATTTGTTTCTGGGATATATCAGATGCATTGCTGCGTCTTCCATCCTGTTCTTCTTCTATTTGCCTTTTGTAAGGGACCCATTGCGTATGAATTTGGATGGGGATGGGGCACCGGAGCGGTGAACGCTGGCTGAACTGGGGCCTTTGGCCCATGCCCAACCCCAACCTCTGCCCAGCAGCCCCTCTGCCTGCGCAGCCCAGCCCAGCCATCCCTCACACCCTTCTGACAAGCAGCAAGGCAGGTTGAAACATTGTGAACATGTGTTTATTATGCAACTGTGAACATACATATACAGATTTGTGCCCTAACCCTTTTTGCTATCCTATGCCCTGCACCAGTGCCATCTTAACTGGTGTTTATCTTTCTGGTCTTAGGGGCCCTAACATTACGCCTAGGTGGATCCCCAGCCAGTGCATCAGGCGTGGAAACGGCGTGCTGCGATTCCCGCCTGTGACATGGGTTCCCTATGGCAGCCGTCTTCATGGGCGACCGGGCCTGGCCCCCGCCCGTTGCTGACTATACCCTAACGCTCCGCCAGGAAGTCTAGAAACGGTTGCCACCGCCTGAAGATCCCTTCCACCGATCCCCTTAAGGCAAATTTGACCCTCTCCAATTTAATAAACCCAGCCATATCTTTGACCCAGGATTCCACGCCTGGGGGCCTCGCATTCTTCCACTGAAGAAGAATCCTTTGCTGGGCTACTAGGGACGCAAAGGCCAGAATACCGGCCTCTTTCGCCTCCTGCACTTTGCTGCCCTATTCTGTCCACTGCCCATCAGATGCGTCATGGACAGGAGGAAGACAGCAGAGTCTGAGGTGTTGTGGTGATCCGGCACCTCCCCTGCGGGAGTCACGGGCATTGGCTTCATCTCACCTCTTCCCTCGAGGTGCCCGATGGCCATGGGACGGGGATACAAGCGAAGCTAACCCCTGAGACTCCCCTGCCATCTGACAATGCCAGTCCTGTCAGCTTGTCAGCCTCTTGAATGTCAACCCTGATCCTAGCAAATCGGACACCATTTTTCATTGGAATCGATCGTGTTCCACGTGGCGGCGGTGCTAGCCCATTAACGGTTGATGGGCTAGCACCCATCAACGGTCTTGGAACGACGCCAATTTTGTTGTCGTGGAAGTCCACCAATTCACTCCTAACGTCAACATTTAGTCTCTTAAAAGGAGAATCCCGCCCATTGTGTGTCTTCATATTGACTGTCCTATCTTGACTTCAATGAATATGAATTTTCAGAAAGAACAGGCTTCTTTGCCCTCCCCTCAACACTGGCCTGTGGGTGGAGTCGACACTGCAGCTGCTCCCCTCGACGATCTAAGCTCGCAGATAGCCATTGGTGGCTCACTAGCTGCCTGGCTGCTGCTGGCTATATGGCCTGGTCTTTGATCTCACCCTCACCGGCTCAGTTGCCACCCAGCTCTTTCACTCCGAGCCCTGGCCTCTGGTCAAGTTGCCACGTTGCTCCCTGAAAATCATGACGCCGGCGCTCTGACTGCCCACACTGTTGAGAGCTCTGTTGGGAAGGGAATCTGCAGCCTCCTCTCAATTATATCTGGGATAAGAAGGCATATGGATGGGCTTCTTGACTGGACACTAATTGAAGTCCTTAATGCCCACTTAAGAACCTCATCCTGCTGCTAATGTTTGAATACCAGCAGCAGGTCCGGTGTCACCTCTGGGAAGACCAAAAGAAAGCCTTTGTTGGGTTTGTTTGTGGGCTCCGATTGTGGGTTTCTCATTCATAGACTCTTAGTGCCTGATTGAGTGAACCGAGCAATGGAAAGGATGGTAGGGGGGCTGCTGAAAACCCACCCTGCCCTTGCCTCTGATTTTTCACCCCTTGCGACCCCTATCTCATACTCACTCACATTTGACCTGGGTTCTGTGACGAATGCAGGATTTTAGATATATTGGATTATAAACATTTGGCAATTTTGAGGGTTGAATACCTGGGTTAGAGTGTGTTTGATTGCCATGTTGTCATGTTTTTAAAACATAATCGTGTTTTGCAAGACCAGAAAACTTTTAGGAGCCAGAGGTGAAATTGACCATTGTAAAAGCCTAGGCTAATGCACTGTTGTTAGACTAGGGAGCGTACCTGGGGCGTATAATGGGCGCAATTCTCCCAACGGGAGACTAAGTGCCGATGCCGGAGTGAAAACTGGAGTGTTTCACTCCGGCGTCGGAGGCCGCTCCTTGCCCCCTATTCTCCCACCCCCAGGGGGCTAGGAGCAGCGCCGTGTCAATTACGCGCGCCGGGCCTTGGCACCGCGTCAAAGCGGCGCCGCATAAATGACGCGGCCGGCGGCACTTAAATGACGTCACCCGCGCATGCGCGGTTGCTGTCCACCCCGCGGGCGCCCGCAAGACATGGAGGATTGATCTTACGGAGCGGCGGAGGAAAAGAGTGCATCCTTTAGAGACGCCAGCCTGCCGATCGGTGGGTACCGATCGCGGGCCAGACCCCTACTGAGCACCCCCCCCCCCCACAGGCCGCACACGCAGCGTTCGCGCGCTGTTAACGCCGGCCGCGACCAGGTGTGGTTGGCGCCGGCGTGAACCCGTCGGATTGGGCAGGCCGCTCGGCCCATTTGGGCCGGAGAATCGCCGCTCGCCTGTTAGAAACGGCGAGTGGCGATTCTCTGAGCGGCCTGTCGTGAAATGCGGCACGCCGTTTTGGGGGGGGGGGTGGGAGAATCGCGTGCGGGTGGCAGGACGGTGTGGCGGGAATCGCCCGGCACTCCCGCGATTCCCCCACCCGGTGTTGGGGTCGGAGAATCACGCCCAATGTCTTTCTAACGGGGGAGGTAATTTGTTTTCAGCTTGGGGAGATGATGTCATTGCTGCATGGAGCTATGGGGCTGAGTTCTCCGGTCGCCGATGCCAAAATCACGTTTGGCGATTGGCCGGAGATTCCAAAATCGCGTTCAGCGATTGCTGGAAATTCCAAGTTTTCGCCGCGCCATGTATCGACGGCCTCGGGACATTGTCTGAGTCTCGATCCCCGATGCTTCGCTGCCGACCGGCCGAGTTCCCGACTACATGGATCTCTCATGGTCTCACCTGTCGGGATCCCGGCATGGCAGTCCAGCGCTGCCACAGTCGGGGGAGGGCTGACCAGCGGCCGGGGGCTGTGGGGGGGGGGGGAAACATTATTCGGGGCTGGGGGCACTGTGGAGGGGGTTGGTCCGGGGCGCACGAGCCAGCCGAAGGGGGGACCAATTTGCAGGCCGGGTCTGTGAGCGTCCGCCACCATGATGGACGGCACGGCCGCTGCAGGACGCTGCCGTGCGCATGCGCGGCCACGGACCCAGCAATTTTCCGGAGCACATCGGAAGCTAGAGCCGGGTGCTCTAAGCTGCCGTCCTGCTAGTCCCCAGCAAAACGGGGTATTGGAGGCCGTTTAGCATCAGTGTTCCTGGTGTAAAACTGTGCCGTGGGGACAGAGCCCCAGAATTGAAGAATCCAGCCCAGGGTATTTAGACATTTGAGAGAGATTTTGAGTTGAGTTCTGATCTGGCTCACCATTAGACCACAAGTAAAGAATTTTGTTTAGTTTTTAAAAAAATGTTTTTTATTGGGTGTTTGAACATAGTATATTTGCTGTTATGTACACAGAATGAAATATAAAAAACAAACTGTTAGGATATTATACACCAGCTCAAAAACAGCAAATCTGTACAGTTAGCAATATTACGTTTAACAAATAAGTTGCACATGTTTGTCCGGGGGGGGGGGGGGGGGGGGAACTGGGGTGCCGGAGAAACAATGACAATAGTTATGTCCAATACAGAGAGGGCAATACAAGAATGGATCTGGTGTTGGTGTTGTTACTTGCTTCTCCTGGACGGTTTTCGCTGCCGTTGTTGTGCGTTCACCTCCGCTTCGGCCGTTCGTCCCATCTTTCTCCCGTATTTTCTTGCTCTCTGTTACTGCATTTCCCAAGTTTGTTGTCATTTCCCGTGTTCTCCTTCTGGCTTTCGTTCCCTCGCCTCCCCACCTCCCACTCCCTGGTTCCCCTCTATTCTCTATTGTCCCCTGTCTCCTCCTCCTTCCATCTCCCCCCCCCCCCCCCCACCCCTCATCCTGTGGTTCACCTTTCTTTTCTCATAGGTTTAGCTGTCTCCACCCCCCCCCCCCCTCCCCCCTTCCCCCGGGTCTTTCCCTCCATCTCACGTCTTGGCTACTTTCCCCTGATACTTGGCTATTCTTCTGCTTGTTCATTGGCCACAAACAGGTTCCGGAACAGTTGGATGAATGGCTCCCACGTTCTGTGGAAGCCGTCGTCCGACCCTCAGATGACGAATTAGATTTTCTCCATTTGGAGAGATTCTGAGAGGTCGGACAGCCAGTCTGCAGCTTTGGGTGGTGCTGCTGATCGCCAGTCGAACAGGATTCTACGATGGGTGATCAGGGAGGCAAAGGCAAGGGCATCCGCCCTCCTCCCCATTAATAGATCTGGCTGGTTTGATATCCCGAAGACTGCCACTTTCGGGCATGGCACCACCATATTTTGTTTAACAAATTAATAGTATTTAAAGCCATGCAGACTTGTCCCAGGCAGAATCTGCAGGGATTCTAACAGGAGCTAAATCTATTCTGGAAAACATTATTGTTCTGTGTTGTAATGGAGATCCAGATAAGTATTCTGCAGTTTGTTTTATGCTCGAGCTTTGCTTATTTTTCTAGAATTCTGGTTTGTCAGAATCTGGTGATGTGTATCCACATATTTTTCTTTCATAAGTAAAAATTTTTTTTGAGTTCTTCAATTTTAGAATTGATTTTCAGTTTTGGAGCAAACTTTAGTTGTGGAGTAACTGATTTTTGAATACAAATCACTTTTGTACAACTTTTAGTTTATTGTTTTAACCATAACTATTTGTGAATACACTTCTAAAACTTGAGAAAAAATGTGTTTGTTTTTTTTTACCTCTTGGGAGCTGCGTTCAAATTTGGCCAGTTAGACTTTCGGTAGGTTATGAATACTCTGATAAGTGAGTGATTTCAAAGTTCTTATTAATTGCTCCAAAATAAAAACTATAGGTTAGTTCTAAAGTGTATTTTGATATTTTGATGTTTTGTTTTAGGAGCAGATTGGATAACAATTTTTTTTAACGTTTTATTATTTCATGGGATGCGGATGTCATTGGCAAGGCCAGTCAGTATTTATTGCGCCTCTCTAGTTGCCCTTGAACTGAGTAGCTTACAGGCCATTTCAGCAGTCTAAGAGTCAACTACATTGCTGTAGACCTTGAGTCACATGTAGGCCGGACTGGAAAAGGATGAAAGATTTAAACCATAAGACCCTAAGAAGTAGGACCAGGGATAGGCTGTTTGGTGCTTGGAGCCTGCTGCGGCATTCAATCAGATCATGGCTTGCGTCGACTTTCCTTGTAACCTTTGATTCCCTTACTAATCAAGAATCTATCTTGGCCTTAAATATGCACAAGGATTCTGCTGCCACAACTCTTTGTGGCAAGGAGTTCCAAAGACTCTCAACCCTCAGGAGTAGAAATTCCTCATCTCAATCTTAAATTTGCATCCTTTATGCTTTCTGGTCCTAGGCTCTCCATGAGGGGAAACATCCTCTTAGCATTTACCTTGTCAAGCCCTTTAAGAATTCTATATGTTTCAATTACATCACCTCACATTCTTCTAAACTCCAATGAGTAAAATCCCAACCAGTTTAACCTTTGACAATCCCTCCATACCGGGGATCATCCCAGTGAACCTCCTCTGAACCGCCTCCAATGAAATAGTATCTTTCCTTAAAGGACATGAGCAAACTAGATGCTTTTTTAAATGGCTAGCTTTCAATTCCAGATTATTATTAATTGAATTCAAATCCACTGCCTGCTATGGTGGGATTTGAACCCATGCCCTCCAGAATAATAACCTGGGCTTCTTTCTCCTCCCCATCCCACTCCCCTGATTGTATTTATTAAAATTGTAAGTATTATACCAATAATGGAAAAGAATGCTAGTTTTTCTTCATTAAAGCATCCATTTAATATTTGTACTGGTCCAGTAATCTTATTCCGTTTTCTTAATATTTATGTACACATTTCCTTTCTCTTATTATATGTATCTCAAATCAATTTGTAATTAATTGTTATTTTATTTGTTATATAGCTTTATGCCAGTTCTTACAGGCTTCTAAAGGCAGAGATGGTGCTGGCCGTGTCAGTTCAAGTACAGACGAAGGTAAAATCCCTTCTGATGGTCCTATGTCAAGCTTGTGACTCTAGTGACCTTTCGATCTCTTAACTTTCCAGTTCCTTCTTTTCACAGCAATGTTGCTTAGCAGATGATGGGACTTCCAGATTGTATTTTAGGCTCCTCGCCTGGATACAGCTCTTGGAACAGCCTTTACATTTTTTTTGTGGTGATTTTAGGAAGCTCTTCCTCCTTCTGAAAAGATGCAGTCTTCGCTTTTGTGTGCTTTTCTCTTTATGTAATGCAAAAAAAAGCACAGCAAGCTTTTAGAACTGATTTTGTTGAATAAAGACTGCTACTGCTTGTAGCTTCCTCTTGATTACTCCTATATAGTACAATAATTGCTAATAGTAATATTTCAACTGGGGATAAACATTTTAATAACATTAAATATTGACATTACTGTTTGCTTGTTAACCTATTGGAATTTTAAAGGAGCAGTGGGGGAAAATTTGGCTTTTGTTCAAAAAACAAATATCAAATTCACAGAAGAGTAAAGACTTCCTGACTAATAGCACATACATATTGGCACAAAATTACAACTCTTAAAACTGGTGTAAAGGTCTTTTTCTACCATTTTTACTTAATCAAAACAACCAAAAAAGATTTAAACCGCGCTATTTTTAACTATGGAAATGAGTACTGCACTTTTCAAAGCTTTATTATGCACATTTAAAGCTTTATAAATTTTGGCCTTAAATAATACTTTACCTCGTTTGTTGTGTAAGAATCTTTGTGCATCCTTCACCACTTTTATAACCAGTACTTTATGAATTCTGTCTTTCCCTTTTTAGGGTGACTTATTCTTTCTTGGATTTTGGTCACTTCTGTACTGTTGTTTGTGTCCAGAATGGAAAACTTTTATCAGCCCGTTTGTTTGTTTTCTTTGTTTCAGGTGAAAACTATGAGCAGAGTCCATTGCGAAGAACTTTTAAATCTAAAGTGTTGGCCCACTATCCAGAGAATGTGGAATGGAACCCTTTTGACCAGGATGCTGTTGGGATGGTTAGTATGTATAATATGTTCTGAGAAACTGGTCTAAATCCAAAGAAACAACGGATTTTTTTTTCCCCTTTTAAAATAAATAGATTTACTTGTTTTTACAACCTGCACCCTGGTGGCAATCGTGGAACACATTCATCTGGTGAGGTTTAGATCTGGGCCAGATGTTGCACAAAGGACAAAGAAAAGTATAGCACAGGAACAGGCCATTTGGCCCTCCAAGCCTGCGCCGACCATGCTGCCCGTCTAACCTAAACCCTTCTACACTTCCAGGATCCATATCCCTGTACTCCTATCCTATTCATGTATTTGTCAAGATGCCCCTTAAACATTACTATGGTACCTGCTTCCACCACTACCTCCAGCAGCGAGTTCCAGGCATCCACTACCCTTTGTGTAAAAAAAACTTCCTTCGCACATCTCCTCTAAACTTTGCCCCTCGCACCTTAAACCTATGTCCCCAAGTAATTGACTCTTCCACTCTGGGAAAAAGCTTCTGACTATCCACTTTATCCATGCCCTTCATAATTTTGTCGACTTTTATCAGGTCGTTCCTCAACCTTTGTCGTTCCAGTGAGAACAAACCGAGTTTATTCAACCTCTCTTCACAGCTCATGCCCTCCTTACCAGGCAACATCCTGCTAAACCTCTTCTGTGCCCTCTCCAAAGTCTCCACATCCTTCTGGAGACCAGAATTGAACACTATATTTCAAGTGTGGCCTAACTAAGGTTCTATACAGCTGCAGCATGACTTGCCAAATTTTATACTCAATGCCCTGGCCGATGAAGGAAAGCATGTCATATGCCTTCTTGATTACCTTATCCACCTGCGTTGCCACTTTCAGTGACCTGTAGATGCACATCCCTCTGCCTGTCAATACTCAATAAGGGTTCTGCCATTTAC
Source organism: Scyliorhinus canicula (assembly GCF_902713615.1). Classification (NCBI taxonomy): domain Eukaryota; kingdom Metazoa; phylum Chordata; class Chondrichthyes; order Carcharhiniformes; family Scyliorhinidae; genus Scyliorhinus; species Scyliorhinus canicula. The sequence goes on along the minus strand of NC_052154.1, from coordinate 168,895,479 downwards.
TGTGTATTTCCCATCTATATTAGACCTTCCAAAATGCACTACCTCACATTTGTCCGGATTAAACTCCACCTGCCATTTCTCTACCGAAATCTCCAACCGATCTATATCCTGCCGTATCCTCTTACGTCCTCATCACTATCCGCAATTCCACCAACATTTGTGTCGTCCGCAAACTTACTAATCAGACCAGTTGCATTTTCCTCCAACTTATATATACTACAAACATCAAAGGTCCCTGCGGAGCACCATTAGTCACAGCCCTCTATTCAGAAAAGCACCCTTCCACTGCTACCTTCTGTCTTCTATGACTGAGCCAGTTTGGCACCCATCTTGCTTTCTCGCCTCTGATCCCATATGACTTCACCTTCTGTACCGGTCTGCCATGAGGGGCCTTGTCAAAGCCCTTGATGAATTCCATGTAGACAACATCCACTGCTCTGTCTTTATCAATCATCTTCGTCACTTCCTCAAAAGCTTAATCAAGGTAGTGAGGCATGGCCTCCCCTTCACAAAACCATGCTGCCTCTCACTAATACATCCACTTGCTTCCAAATGGTAGTAAATTCTGTATCGAAGAATCCTCTCCAATAATTTCCCTACCGCTGACGTAATTTCTTGGATTAATCTTGCTACCCTTCTAAGTGAAAGTTTGAGCTGAAGGCAGGTATTTCTCATGTTGAAAGACAACAATTAAACACCTTTTTCTCTAATAGAAGCCTGAACACCAGTCATTTATTATTGTAGTTGGGCAATAGGTATAACTGAGGGGATACAAATAGAGGGGAAGTTAATTAAACTGTCCCTCAGCAAGTTGGTGTTCACATGGTAATCAACACATGGAATGGACTTCCAAGCTGATGTGGTGGATTTGAAAGTCTTCGAATTACCTTGAAAACAATCAGATGCAGCAAAGTGGGGAGATTAGTGTCTGTACAGATGGACAAGTCATAACAAGCCAAGTGGCCTGTCTCATCTGGAAATACTGTCTGAAGGTGTTTTGGGTATCCTCTGTAGCCCTTGTATATATTAATGTTGACTTATAACATCTCTCGTGTTTCTTTCCATTAATTGCTTACCACTGAGGTTAGATTCACTGATCTATGATTCCAAGCGTGTGTTTCAACTTTGGAGCATTGACACTACAGCATATTGGAACACCATGAATGACAGAACCATAGATAGGTGGACCAGTAGATCAAAAAGATTTCCTGTAGCCATGCATAAATGCCTCTGGAAAGGTCTGACATTGGAAGGTTAAATATGAGGTGGCAGAGGAGCATAATATAGCTTTTTTTTTAAAAGAAAGGTTTTTGCAGCTACTGAGTAGGAATACACCCTTCTTGTGAAATACAATGTGCTCGATTGTGGTGTCCTTTGGCTGAAGGGGATAGGTGGTTTGATATCATGTGGCTCATGAAAGAAGAGAAAAGGCAGAAGAAAATTAAGAAAGTTTTTCATACTAAGATATAATGCAATAAATATCTAGCAGCTTCATTTTGGCTTAGTCCTTCACATTGTGTTGTGGACATTTCAGATTCAGTATACAATAAACTCCTGTTTAATGTAAAGTATTTTGTCCAAAGCATTTGCTCATGAAAGGGGCAGCATGGTAGCATGGTGGTTAGCATAAATGCTTCACAGCTCCAGGGTCCCAGGTTCGATTCCCGGCTGGGTCACTGTGCGGAGTCTGCACGTCCTCCCCATGTGTGCGTGGGTTTCCTCCGGGTGCTCCGGTTTCCTCCCACAGTCCAAAGGTGTGCGGGTTAGGTGGATTGGCCATGCTAAATTGCCCGTAGTGTCCTAAAAAAAGTAAGGTTAAGGGAGGGGGGGGTTGTTGGGTTACGGGTATAGGGTGGATACGTGGGTTTGAGTAGGGTGATCATGGCTCGGCACAACATCGAGGGCCGAAGGGCCTGTTCTGTGCTGTACTGTTCTATGTTCTATGAAACATCATGAAAGGAAGTTTGTACTTAAAAAAAAAAAAAAAATTTGAATGAACAAGCTATTCAAATTCAAGGACTTGAATCGAAAATAGATTGAGTTCAGATTTTTTTCCACTTTGTTAAATCATTTTCTTTTCATCAAAAAAATGTGATCTCTCGGTGACTGTCTTTGCGACATTAACACTCTTTCCAGTGTCTCCATTGAATATCTACCTGAACCAGATGAGACTCTATTGGATAGATGCTCTCATTTTGGAATTTATTTGTAAAACACTGGCTTGGATTTTATGGTTAATTGCGAATCACTGGGGCCTGCTACTCATTATGCTCACAACTGCAGGCAGACTTTTTGCAGCTACTCGGACAGCAACTTGCTATAGTTAGGTGCCTGATTCAGCATAGCATCTACTACAGGGATCTTTGGCGATGTGTGTTGATGGTTGGAGGGGCCCTGAGCCGGTCTTGTGGTCAGTGGAACCCGCTTTTGGGCGATCGAGTGCTCTACAGTGCTCCTGTCCACCTTATCTATGTCCCTTATAATTTTATACACCTCAAACAGGTCCCCTCTCAGTCATCTCTGCTCCAGGGAAAACAACCCCAGCCTATCCAGTCTCTCTTGATAGCTAAAACGATTCAGCTCTGGCAACATGTCCTCTGCACCCTCTCCAGTGCAATCACTTACTTCCTATAATGTGGTGACCAGAACTGTACACAGTACTGCAGCTGAAACCTAACCAATTTTTTCTACAGCTCCAGCATAACCTCCCTGCTCTTATATTCAATGCCTCAGTTAATAAAGGCAAGAATCTCATAGAATCATCATAGGCCTTCTGAGCCATCTTAACTACCTGTCCTGCTGTCCAGAGATCTGTGAACCTGTACACCAAGGTCCTTTTGATCCTCTGTACTTCCTAATGTCTGACCATTCATGGTATATTCCTTTGCTGTTGTTCTCCGTTGTTACCAGACTCCTAAACGACCCTCTTATGGACTGACCTCATTAACACTACACCCCGTATGCTTCACTCGATGCCGGTGTTTATGTAGTTACATTTTGTACCTTGTGTTGTCCTATTATGTATTTTCTTTTATATCCTTTTTCTTTTCCTGTACTTAATGATCTGTTGAGCTGCTCGCAGAAAAATAATTTTCACTGTAACCCGATACACGTGACAATAAACAAATCCAAATCCTTGTTAGTCCTCCCAAAATGCACTACCTCACACTTTTCATGGTTAAATTCCATTTGCCACTCTTTTGCCCGTCTAACCAACCTGTCTAAATCATCCTGTCAACTAAGGTCTTGCTCCTCCCTATTTACCACACCACAATTTGTATCATCTGCAAACTTACTTATCATAACTCCCATATTTACGTCCAGGTTATTAATGTATACTGCAAACAGCAAGGGACCCAGCGGAACCCCACTGGACACAGGCTCACAAAAACTACCTTCACTCTCTGCCTCCTACCGCTAAGCCAGTTTTGGATTCAGTTTGCCAATTTGCCCTTGAGCCCATGAACTCTTAACCTTCTTCATCACCCTCTCATGTGATCCTTGTCAAAAGCCTTACTAAAGTAAGACTACATCAACTGCACTACCCTCATCTACACACTTAGTCATCTACTCGAAAAATTAAGCCAAATTTGTAAGACATGATCTCCCTTTGACAAAACCATGCCGACTATCTTTGATTAATCCTTGCCCCTCCAAGTTTAAATTAATTCTGTCCCTCAGAATTTTTTCCAGTAGTTTCCCTTCCATTGAAGTTAAACTCACTGGGCTGTAATTTCCTGGTTTGTCCCTATTTCCCTTCTTGAATAATGGAACCAGATTAGCTATCCTCCAGAACTCTGGCACCTGTTCTGTGGGCAGAGAAGATTTGGAATTTTTTGTCAGAGTCACTGCAATTCCTCCCTTGCCTCCCACAGCAATCTGGGATACATCTCTTCTGGCCCCAGGGTTTTATCCACTTTTGGGCCCATTAAAACTGTTAATATTTCCTCTTCTGGGAGGCTGACGTGCCTCCACCCTCCTGGGAGAAGTCAGAATGTACAATTCACCTAATAAGCTTGTTTTTCGGAACTTGTGGGAGGAATCCGGAGGAAACCCACGCAGAGACGGGGAGAACGTGCAGACTCCACACAGTCAGTGATCCAAACGGGAATCGAACCCAGGTCCTTGGCGCTGTGAAGCATAAGTGCTGACCATTGTGATACCGCGCCGTACACTTGGCGCTGTACAGCAGTTTCACCCATGAGATGAATTCTGGCTCAAACCCAAACCATTCTAGTTCCTCCAGGAGGTACTTCCATTTGACTCTGTCAAAGGCCTTCTCCATGTCCAGTGAGATGATCCCTTCTGGTGCCTCACCCCCTGATGGTGTCATGATCACGTTCAGCAGGCGCCTGATGTTCACTGTTAGTTGCCTTCCCTTGAGAAAGCCCGTCTGATCCTCCGCGATTACCTCTGGCACGCAGCTTTCCAGTCATCTTGCCAGGGCCTTTGCCAGAACTTTGGCGCCGGTGTTTAGGAGTGAAGTGGATCTACATGACCCGCACTCGGTTGGGTCTTTGTCCTTTTTGGGAATCAGCGATATTGTGCTTGGACCAGCCTGGGAGGCAGGGTCCCTCTCTGTAACAAGTCATTAAACATCTCCCGCAGGTGCGGGGCCAATGCTGCTGTGAATATTTTACAGAAATCCACCAGGTATCCATCTGGACTTGGTGCTTTCCCCGACTGCATGGAGTTGATACAATCCATAATTTCCCCCAGCGCTAGCGGTGTTTCCAGTCCCTGTTTTCTTGCCTCTTCCATGACTGGAATTGCCAGTACATCGAGAAACTGTCTTATCTATCCCCCCCCTGCCCCCTCCAAAATCTGCTCCTTAAAGGTGTTCAGCTCTCTTGCTATGGCTGACTGATTATTTCTGTAATGGTCTTTTTTTATAAAGTCTGCATTGTCCCATTTGGACATGTACACATTCACAAGTACCACTGGTGCCTCTTCCAGGATATACCGCTCCCTGGTTCTGTCACTTTCTTCATTGCTGTAAAGTTTGTCCTCTTTTGAAAAGTATGGGAAACCCCCCACCCACCCCAGCCCTCATCCTGTAACACGCCTTGTACTTTTGTCCTATCCACCCCTTTGGTCTTTCTCCCTCAGGTCTGTCTCTTTGAGGAAGACTATGTCGGCCTTCAGGCTTTTCAATTGGGTAAAAACTCGATCTCTTCATTGGGCCGTTAAGTCCCCTGATGTTCCAGGTGACTATCCTGATGGGGGGGGGGCTTCTGACTTCTGACTACCCCCTTCCCCCTCCTGTGGGTTCAGCCATACTCATCATGTGGATGTGCCCCTGCATTCTGGGGCTTCCCTTCATCCAGGGGCCATCCAACATCTTCTTTGTTCCCCCCCCAACCGAATTCCCCTATCCTCATTTATCCTCCTTCCCTGTGTCAATGTGGGATTCCCTTCCCCTGCTCTTCCCCCTCTTGCCAGGGATTTCCTCCCTCTTGGGAGCTGCACTGCGGCTCTTCCACTGCTCTTACATCTGTGTGCCCGTGAAGTCGCACGCCCTGTGGCTCCCCTCCTGAGAGCGTTTCCTCCTATCTTTGGCCCATTTTGTTCCTCTCTTCCTCCTGTCCCCACTTCAGTGTCTCTTAGTCTCTATACATCCCCACCCATGCCCCCCTCCGCTGGGGTGCATGTGTGGTCATTCCAGTCACATACGTGTAGAGATAAGCCAGGCATGAAAAGACAAATAACATCTTTTGTGGCCTCTTTGTGTCGCATTTCTTGTGCCTTCGCAACCTGTTTTTCCCTGATTATGTCCTCCGCTTCACCTGGCGTGTTGAAGTAGAACTCCGTTACCCACAGTTTGGCCGGTAAAGCATCTAGAACCATACTTTTTTCTTAAATAGGGCCGGGCCGCCTCGGCTCCGTTGAACTTGGCCCGGCGTTTGGCCAGGTCGGCCCCAATGTCCTGGTACATACGGATTTACAGGACCTCGTGCTCCACGCCCAGTTTAGGATCTTCTCCTTGTCCTGGTATCTCTGGAGCTTTGCGATGATTGCACTTGGTGGGTCCCCTGGTTTTTTGTCTGGGCGATCTGTGGGCTCTGCCCACTTAGAACATAGAACACTACAGCGCAGTACGGGCCCTTCGGCCCTCGATGTTGCGCCGACCTGTGAAACCATCTGAAGCCTATCTGACCTACACTATTCCATTTTCATCCATATGTCTATCCAGTGACCACTTAAATGCCCTTAAAGTTGGCGAGTCTAGTACTGTTGCAGGCAGGGCGTTCCACACCCCTATCTGAGTAAAGAAACTGCCTCTGACATCTGTCCTATATCTATCACCCCTCAATTTAAAGCTATGTCCCCTCGTGTTGGTCATCACCATCCGAGGAAAAAGACTCTCACTGTCCACCCTATCTAACCCTCTGACTATCTTATATGTCTATTAAGTCACCTCTCAGCCTTCTCCTCTCTAACGAAAACAACCTGGATGCCGAGATCTCTCTGTTCATCTACACTACCAACAATCTTGCCATTAGCCCAGTACTCTGCATCCCTGGTACTCCTTCCAAAGTGAACCACCTCACACTTTTCCGCATTAAACTCCATCTGCCACCTCTCAGCCCAGCTCTGCAGCTTATCTATGTCCCTCTGTATCCTATAACATCCTTCAGCACTATCCACAACTCCACCGACCTTCGTGTCATCTGCAAATTTACTAACCCATCCTTCTACACCCTCTTCCAGGTCATTTATAAAAATGACAAACAGCAGTGGCCCCAAAACAGATCCTTGCGGTACACCACTAGTAACTGAACTCCAGGATGAACATTTGCCATCAATCACCACCCTCTGTCTTCTTTCAGCTAGCCAATTACTGATCCAAACCGCTAAATCACCTTCAATTCCATACTTCCTTATTTTCTGCAATAGCCTACCGTGGGGAACCTTATCAAACGCCTTACTGAAATCCATATACACCACATCAACAGCTTTACCCTGATCCACCTGTTTGGTCACCTTCTCAAAAAACTCAATAAGGTTTGTGAGGCATGACCTACCCTTCACAAAACCGTGTTGAGTATCGCTAATCAACTTGTTCTTTTCAAGATGATTATAAACCCTATCTCTTATAACCTTTTCCAACATTTTACCCACAACCGAAGTAAGGCTCACAGGTCTATAATTACCAGGATTGTCTCTACTCCCCTTCTTGAACAAGGGGACAACATTTGCTATCCTCCAGTCTTCCGGCACTATTCCTGTCGACAAAGACGACATAAAGATCAAGGACAAAGGCTCTGCAATCTCCTCCCTGGCTTCCCAGAGAATCCTAGGATAAATCCCATCTGGCCCAGGGGACTTATCTATTTTGACATTTTCCAAAATTGCTAACACCTCCTCCTTTTGAACCTCAATTCCATCTAGCCTGGTCGACTGAGCCTGAGTGTTCTCCGCGACAACATTGTCTTTCTCCAGTGTAAACACTGACGAAAAATATCCATTTAATGCTTCCCCTATCTCCTCTGATTCCACACACAACTTTCCACTACTATCCTTGATTGGCCCTAATCTTACTCTAGTCATTCTTTTGTTCCTGATATACCTATAGAAAGCCTTAGGGTTTTCCTTGATCCTATCCGCCAACGACTTTTCGTGTCCTCTCCTCGCTCTTCTTAACTCTCCCTTTAGTGCCCTAACTGAGCCTTCATGTCTCATCCTAACATAAGCCTTCTTCTTCCTCTTGACGTGCTTCAACTTCCTTAGTAAACCACGGTTCCCTTGCTCGACAACTTCCTCCCTGCCTGACAGGTACATACTTATCAAGGACACGCAGTAGCTGTTCCTTGAAAAAGCTCCACATTTCGATTGTACCCATCCCCTGCAGTTTCCTTCCCCATCCTATACATCCTAAATCTTGCCGAATAGCATCATAATGGCCTTTCCCCCAGCTATAATTCTTGCCTTGCGGTATATACCTATCCCTGCCCATTGCTAAAGTAAACATAACCGAGTTGTGATCACTATCACCAAAGTGCTCACCTACATCTAAATCTTAACACCTGGCCGGGTTCATTACCCAGTACCAAATCCAATGTGGCCTCGCCCCTTGTTGGCCTGTCTACATACTGTGTCAGAAAACCCTCCTGCACACACTGCACAAAAACTGACCCATCTATAGTACTCGAACTATAGTATTTCCAGTCAATATTTGGAAAGTTAAAGTCCCCCATAACAACTACCCTGTTACTCTCGCTCCTGTCAAGAATCATCTTTGCAATCCTTTCCTCTACATCTCTGGAACTATTCGGAGGTCTATAGACAACTCCCAACAGGGTGACCTCTCCTCTACTGTTCCTAACCTCGGCCCATACTGCCTCAGTAGACGAGTCCTCAAGCATCATTTCTACCGCCGTAATACTTTCCTTGATTAACAATGCCACACCCCCCCCTCTTTTACCATCTTCTCTGTTCTTACAGAAACATCTAAATCCTGGAACCTGGAAAAACCATTCCTGTCCCTGCTCTACCCATGTCTCCGAAATCGCCACAACATCGAGATCCCAGGTACCAACCCATGCTGCAAGCTCACCCACCTTATTCCGGATGCTCCTGGCGTTGAAGTAGACACACTTCAAACCAGCGTCCTGCTTGCCGGTGCCCTCTTTCGAACTTTTAACCCTATCCCTGACCTCACTACTCTCAACATCCTGTACACTGGGACTACAATTTAGGTTCCCATCCCCCTGCTGAATTAGTTTAAACCCCCCCGAAGAGCACTAGCAAATCTCCCTCCCAGGATATTGGTACCCCTCTGGTTCAGGTGAAGACCATCCTGTTTGTAGAGGTCCCACCTACCCCAGAATGAGCCCCAATTATCCAGGAAACCAAAACCCTCCCTCCTGCACCATCCCTGTAGCCACGTGTTCAACTCCTCTCTCTCCTTATTTCTCACTTTGCTAGCACGTGGCACGGGTAACAACCCAGAGATAACAACTCTGTTTGTTCTAGCTCTCAGCTTCCACCCTAGTTCCCTGAATTTCTGTCTCAAATCCCCATCTCTCTTCCTACCTATGTCGTTGGTACCTATGTGGACCATGACTTGGGGCTGCTCCCCCTCCCCCTTAAGGATCCCAAAAACACGATCAGAGACATCACGAACCCTGGCACCTGGGAGGCAACACACCAACCGTGAGTCTCTTTCGTTCCCACAGAACCTCCTGTCTGTTCCTCTAACTATGGAGTCCCCAATGACAAGTGCTCTGTTCCTCTTCTCCCTTCCCTTCTGAGCAACAGGGACAGACTCTGTGCCAGAGACCTGTGCCCTATTGCTTACCCCTGGTAAGTCGGCCCCCGCAACAGTATCCAAAACGGTATACTTGTTATAGAGGGGAACGACCACAGGGGATCCCTGCACTGCATGCCGGTTCCCTCTCCCTCCCCTGACGGTAACCCATCTACCTTCTTCTTTTACCTGAGGTGTGACTACCTCCCCCGCCTCCCGAATGATCCGAAGTTCATCCAGCTCCAGCTCCAGGTCCCTAACGCGGCTCTCGAGGAGCTGGAGTTGGGTGCACTTCCCGCAGATGTAGTCAGAAGGGACACTAGAGGTGACCCTTTCCTCCCACATTCTGCAGGAGGAACATTCAACTGCCCTAGCCTCCATTCCCACTGAAATAACTTCCCAACTACTGAAAAATAAAAATAAAAAACTTGTTAGTTTAGCAATCCAACGGACAGAACTTTTTTTTTTGGTTAGAGGAGGAGGATGGGTGGGAGACACTACGTAAGTAGTGTTTCGGGTAAAGCTGTCACTCGAGAACAGCCCCTTCACAAACCACCTTCAACTTACGCTGACCGCACTGCACGTATGCAAATCTCCCCGGAACAGCCAATCAGAAGCTCTGCTCTGCTGCCCTCTGCTGGATGCTCGCCTTCCGTCGAACTCCTCGGGTCACTGATGCAGGTGCACCTTCAACTTACGCTGACCGCACTGCACGTATGCAAATCTCCCCGGAACAGCCAATCAGAAGCTCTGCTCTGCTGCCCTCTGCTGGATGCTCGCCTTCCGTCGAACTCCTCGGGTCACTGATGCAGGTGCACCTTCAACTTACGCTGACCGCACTGCACGTATGCAAATCTCCCCGGAACAGCCAATCAGAAGCTCTGCTCTGCTGCCCTCTGCAGGGGTTTTGGGGAAGCTTTCTCCCCCAACCAATTTCCCCAGCATCCAAGCTGCATAGTTCATTGGATTCCTGCCCACCGTACCCTCAGGCAGCTAAACAATCCTCAGATTGTGGAAGCGGGATCTGTTCTCCTGGCCCTCAACCTTTCCTTTGAGTGCTCACAAGGCCACCACTAACTCTGTCTCTAGCATTGGTCGGTGCCGGTGGGTGATGTAGGCGATGAGGGCATTTTTCTTTTAGATGGCTGTTTGTTTTGTTTTGGTTGAGGGTAGGATTTTTTTTTGGTTTAGTGCTTGATGTCTAGGTTTGAAGGGCCAAAGTTAAAAGGATTCCTGAGGAAAGAAACCCATTGTACGACTGGTCAGCGCATCGCCACCACCAGAAGTCCGCTCTGCTTCAACCTTCTGATGCAATGCGTATGGCACTGGCCTTGTTCTAAAGAACTTGGGTGTTGAATCCGGGTTGACATCTATCTTGGCTTTTACACCTTCAATTCAGCCCAATTCTTTGTGGAAAATGTCTTCATACCTCCATGAGACATCTTGGAGGATGACGTCAGATATTTTAAAGATTTCCAGCCAGTTGAGCTTAATCTTCTGCAACCAGTCTCTGCCCAACAGACTTGGCCTATATCCTTGCACCACAGCAAAAGGCAGATTAGTCTCCTGTTATCTGTAGGCTACTGGGGTATTGGCTTTTTCTGAGGATCTTAAATCTCCCCGGTGTCCAAAAAGTGGATGTAGTATACTTTGAGCTCAAAGACTATGTTCCTGCACATAGATATTGGAAGGACTGCTCACTCATGACAGTAAGTGAAGCCTCAAGTTCAACTTCCATTTTAAGGGGGCTATCATTTTCCCTTAAGACCTGAACCGTTTTATTCAATTGGACTACATTCGACCAATACATCGTATTCTCTTCTCTAGATGTCTTCTCCACTACGTTCAGTGGTGCTGTGGATTGCTGCTGCTGTCGTATTTTTACAATGTCAAGCATTGCCACATGTGCCCTCGTGCTTGATTGTGTCCCCTTCATGTTGCAACAGAAACGCGCGAACCCAAACCCGGCACGTCACCTGGGGCAATCCCCCCGCAATGATTGCAGCCCACCTCTGATTGGGTTTGATGCTTCAACTCCTTCCCGCTCTTGGGTTCTGGTCCTATCGCAAGGACCATGTCTGGCTCTGAGCTGTGCCTGTTGATTTCCCCCCCCCCCCCCCCCCCCACATAGACTTTGTGGCTGTACTGCCCATACTTGGTTAACCTTCCAAGTATGACTGAGCCTGGCGCATGTTGCGGGTCGCGTTTACTCTGCTCAGGGCTTCTGCCTAGATACCATCCTCCATCTCTCCCCCGAGCTCCTCTTCCCACTTAAGCTTCAGGTCCTTGGTCTGCGTATCCTCAGCTCCCATTAGTTCCTTGTAGACGTACAAGACTCTACCCTCTCCCACCTCTCCCCTAGAAACTACCCTGTCCTGCCTCCCCTTCGGCGGGAGACGTGGGAAGGACGGCACCAGTCTGCGTACAAAATCCCGCACCTGTAAGTATCTAAAGTCGTTCCCTGTCGCCAGCCCAAACTTCTCCTCCAGTGCCCTCATGCTCGGAAAGCTCCCTTCCAGGAACAGATCCCCCATCCTCACAATAATCACAGAAAGTTAACGTGCAGGCACAGCAAGCAATTAGAAAGGCAAATTGTTCATTTTTTAAAATAAAGGATTTGGAGTAAACTCGTGAAGAAACGTTACAATAATTTTATAGGGCATTGTTGAGGCTAACCTGGAGTCCTGTGTTCAGCTTTGGTCTCTTTATTTAAGGAAGGACTTGCCCTATCGGGAGCGCAATAAAGGTTTACTGCAATAGTTCCTGGGTTGGCAGGCTGTCCTTCACTACACTTTTGACTAGGCCTATATTCCCTGGAGTTTAGAAGAATGAACGGTGATCTAATTGAAACATATCAAATTCTAAAGGGCTTTATAGGATAGATGCCGAGAAATTGCTTCCCCTGGAACATGGGTCACAGTCTCCAAATAAGGAATTGGCCATTTTGAAGCAAGATGAGGAGTTGTGAATCTTTGGAATTCTCTACTCCAGACAGCTGTAGTTGTTCGGCTGTTGGGTATATTCAAGACAGAAGTTGTAGCTTTTTGGTACCAAGAGAATTAAGAATATGGGAATAAGCAGGAAGGCGGAATTAAGTTAGAAGATCAGCCATCATGTTGTTGAATGGTGGAGAAGCCAAATGGCCTCCAGTTCCTATTTCTTATGAATGAGACTCCACACTTCTAAAATTGCACTTCAGGCCAGAGATTTTATATGGCATAATGAAGATTCATCACGCATTAAACATATAGCTGCAGCAAAATACAGCAGCCCTAACTTTTTCTGGCCTATTTAGTGGGTAACCAGTGGATAAATATCACAACTTTGATGTTGATGCTGAGTTGAACAAGTGGAGCACAGCTTGTGGAGCAACAGGACACCGATAGCAGAATTGTGTGTTTAACTGTCCATGTTTGAACTATGGAAGTTGCTGTCTGATTTATTCCACGCCACTGGTGAGTGCTGTTAGCTTCACCTTTATTCCTAATGCAAAATCTGAGTAGTGAAGTATTTCCCACTTGCACCCTTTTTCTGCTGTTCCAACAAGATTTTAACTGGTGAGTATTGTGTGAATGAATCCTTCAACTCATTTTTAATCAGCACAAAGCTAAATAAGCTTTAGTGTAGCTGGAATGACTATGATCATTAGCGATCACACAACTGTGATGGTAAATAAAATTTATCTAAAATTAAATTTTAAGAACCAGCACGATTGACAAGGTTCCTCCTTTTGTAAATTGAAATTCAAAAATTCTTATACAGCACAAAACCAAAATATCGTTAAAAGATGCATTTTGTTTTCTTCAGACATTTTCTGTGAATTTGCAGTCCAATTTGCAATGAACTGATTTGAAGAAATTATGCCAATTTGCGATGAACTGATTTGAAGAAATTATTGATTTCAACTGACTGAATTAACACTTAAGTTTCACCTTGATCAATTATACTTTCACATGGGGTGCCACACGCTTCTGTATTTCGTAACAGTAGACACCAAATTCAAAAGAAACTGTGCATTCATTACAGAAAATGTCTTTGTTAGTTTTTTAAAAAGTCATTTCGGATGTGGGCGTCGCCAGTGAGGCCAGCATTTATTGAATGTCCCTAATTGTCCTTGAACCACTGCTGCCCCTAATTGTCCTTGAACCACTGCAGTCCCCGTGGTGTAGGTACACCCATCGGGCTCCTTTTTTATTGACTTTGTAGAGGTTTTATACAACTGAGTGGCTTGCTAGGCCATTTCGGAGGGCATTTAAGAATCAACCGCATTGCTATGGGCACATGTGGGCCAGATTTCTAAAGAACGTTAGTGAACTAGATGTTTTTTAACAACAGTTGGCAATGGTTTCATGGTCAGCATTAGACTCGTCCCTATGTCAACGCCTCTGAGTGTGGAACAGCAGATATAAGATGTGAATAGATCACCAGGCATATTGACCTATTCTCATTTATTTAGAGTGGTGAACACACGGAACTGACTACGATATGGAACAATAGAGTGAATAGCATAGATAAATTTAAGGGAAAGCTAAATAAGTTTGTGATGGGAGACAAAAAGAATAGAAGGATGTGATGATATGGTATGATGAAGTTGGGTAGAAGTCAGGTTTACGCTTGTGTGGCATAAACACTGTCATAGTCCTGTTGAGCAAATGGCTTGCTTCTGTGTTGTAAATTCCATGTAAGGTGTCGGAAAAATAAAGAATTCTCAATACATTGCTCAAGACTCAGGTTGGCAAGTATGATGCCTTGGCGGGTCCATTGGGATCCCCTTATTGGACCTCTGTTTGTCAGCCGATGTTTTTAAAGTTGCATGTTTTGTATTGTTGTATTTATAATCTAACTCTTTTTTTTTTTGTTCAAGCTCTGCATGCCCAAAGGGCTTTCCTTTAAAACACAGTCTGATAACCGAGATCCACAATTCCATTCGTTCATCATCACCCGTGAAGATGGTTCCCGCACCTATGGATTTGCCCTCACATTTTATGAAGAGGTGGCGAGTAAACAGATCTGCAGTGCAATGCAAACGTTGTATCACATGCATAATGCAGAACAATATGACATCCTTCATACTTCGACTACGATCTGCATAAGCTCATCTGAGAGTAACTCTGATAATTGCAGTGATATACCTACTGGCATGACAAAACTACAGCGTTTTAATTCTTATGATATTGGCAAGGACACTTTATATGTCTCAAAATGCATTTGCTTGATTGCACCAATGCCTTTCATGCAAGCTTGTAAGAAGGTGCTTGAACAACTCCATCAAGCTGTGACTTCTCTTCAACCTCCTCCATTACCACTAGAAAGTTATGTTTACAATATACTATACGAGGTGCCTTTGCCACCAGCAGGGAGGTCTTTAAAATTTCTGGGTGTATATGGTCCAATTGTTTGTCAAAGGCCAAGCACTAATGAGTTACCACTTTTTGACTTTCCAATTAATGAGATGTTTGAGCTCTTGGGTCTGGAAAATGTACTACAGCTCTTCACCTGTGCATTGCTGGAGATTCAAATCCTACTGTTTTCTCAACGTAAGTCAAACATTCATTCATTAATTTTACATTTTATAGAAGTACCAGTTAACTTACACAGAAATTATCTCTACATCTGCAAGAGGTTGCATGCACAATAATTTAATCAAGGCGTTCAGATCATATCCTCAGTGAAAATATTCTCATCAATGTCATTATTAAAATAGAGAAGGAAAATGCAGAATCAGAAACAGATTGAGAAGAGTAAACTATGAAATAAGTTAAGATGATTTAATCTGAATAAATTAGAAAAAATTAACTGGTGAATCAGTGAAGGAACAGTGGGAAATATGGATGCGTGAAATTGGTATAGTACAGTGCAGTCTTGGAACATTCTAAGGCGAAAAAATAGAGCTGTGTCTTTGCATTTCCATGAATCCATAGTTAATTGGGTGGCACGGTGGTTAGCACTGCTGCCTCACAGCTCCAGGGTCCCTGGTTCAAATCCAGCCTCGGGTGACTGTCGGTGTGGAGTTTGCACTTTATCCCCGTGTCTGTGTGGTTTTCCTCCGGGTGCTCCAGTTTCCTCCCACAGTCAAAAGATGTGCGGGTTAGGTGGATTGGCCATGCTAAATTGCCCTTAGTGTCCCAAAAGATTAGGTGGGGTTACTGAGTTACGGGAATAAAATGGAGGTGTGGCTTAAGTAGGGTGTTCTTTCCAAGGGGCGGTGCAGACTTGATGAGCTGAATGACCTCCTTCTACACTGTAAATTCAATGATTCTATAAATGACACCGAAAAATGCTAAAACATGATGATATGTGCATTAATAAACAAATTGTTCTCTAGGTTGATGCTTATTAAAATTGTGTTCAGGGGATATTCATCTCAAGTTACTGAAGATGCTACGTGAGGAAGTAGTGAAGATCTTTCAAATTTCATTACAGAAGTACCTCAAAAGTGTGGAGGATGTCAAATGTTACATCTTTCCTCAAAAAGGGAAAGACTATATTTAACCTGTTAACCTTTGTCAGTTGTACATAAATCACGTAAGACCATCTTTGAGGTAAAATTAATGAATCCTTGAAAGGATGGATCGATAAATTCATTTATGATGATTTGTTAGAGGCAGACCATATATCACTCATCTGAACTTTTTTTCAGAGAGGAGCAGAAAATATAGTGTACCATAGTAGATACTGTTCACATCGAGTGTATTTGGAAATGTTCTGAAATTGCCACATAAGAACTTGGTTGAGAAAACTTGGGCTATGTTGTAAAAGGGAAATTGGTGTCACTCAGCACCCTGACTTGGAAATATATCGCCGTTCCTTCATTGTCGCTGGGGCAACATCCTGGAACTCGCTCCCTAACAGCACAGTGGGTGTACCTACACCACAAGGAAAACAGAGGATGAAGAAGGCAGCTCACCACCACCTCGTGAAGGCCAACTAGGAATGGGCAATAAATGCTGGCCAAACCAGTGACACCCACATCCTGTAAATGAATTTAAAAAATGACTCAGGAAAATATCTGCATGATAAAGAAGATCTAGGGATCAAAGTTATTATTTTGTCAGTAATATATTGCATGTTTATGATATAAGTGTACAGAAATCACTCTCGAGTACCTTAGCAAACTCCAAACCTGTCATTTTATTTGGACTTTTAATTAAAAAGAATTACCTTTCACGTTGCTGTGGGTGATGCAGCAATACCTCCCATGAGAGTATCAAATGCTTTGCGGTTATGCAGACAATATTATATAGACATAAATTTCCATTACTTTATTTTATCCAACTGCGTTTTCAACAACACCAGGAATGTAAGACCAGGGCCGGCCCAAGGTACCGGCAACTCGGGCAGTCGCCCGGGGCGCCATGTGCTAGGGGGCGCCAGAGACTTGAGTCCCGTGCATGTGCAGTTGGGCCGGTGCCAACCAGCGCATGCGCGGTGGCCGCCCTCCCCCAGGGCTGCCCCCTCCCGCGCCCTCCGTCCCCCCCTCCGTCCGCCTCCCCCCGCCTCGGCCCCCCCCCCCCCCTCGCCGGGGGGTACCTTTTAAATGAGTTGAGAATGTCCGCCTCAACCACCAATTCGTGCAGGTAATTCCAGATGCCCATCACCTGGATGAAAAAGGTTTTCCTCATGTCCCCTCTAATCCTTCTACCAGTCACCTTAAATTTGATTTGATTTGATTTTGTTTATTGTCACGTGTTACAGAGATGCAGTGAAAAATATTTTTCTGCGAGAAGCTTAACATGAAAATAAAAGAAAATATATGCTTCTGGCTAAGTTGACCTTTCAACCAGGGGAAATAGGTTATTCCTTTTTTAAAAAAATATTTTAATTGAGGTATTTGCAAAATTTTTAAAACAATAACAAAAACATTAACATGGTAAAATAAACATTTCCGTACCCGACCCAATCTTCACACACCTCAACCATCTAACACCTATTCCCCCCCCTTCATAATGCTGCTTAGCCGACAATTTTCCCCGAGAAAGTCGATGAATGGCTGCCGCCTCCGAGAGAACCCGAACATTGACCCTCTTAAGGCAAACTTTATTTTCTCAAGATTGAGAAATCCAGCCATGTCACTAACCCAGGTCTCTACACTTGGGAGCTTCGAGTCCCTCCACAGTAAAAGGATCCGTCTCTGGGCTACCAGGGAGGCAAAGGCCAGGACGTCGGCCTCTTTCACTCCCTGAACTCCCGGATCTTCTGACACTCCAAAGATCGCTACCTCTGGACTTGGCACCACCCGTGTTTCTAGCACCGTGGACATTGCCTTTGCAAACCCCTGCCAAAAGCCTCTGAGCTTCGGGCATGCCCAGAACATGTGGACATGATTTGCTGGGGTTCCCGCGCACCTCGCACATCTATCTTCTACCCCGAAAAACTTGCTCATCCTCACCGCCGTCATGTGTGCCTGGTGGACCACCTTAAATTGTATTAGGCTAAGCCTGGCACATGATGATGAGGAATTGACCCTGCTTAGGGCGTCCGCCCATAGACCCGCCTCTAGCTCTCCTCCTAGCTCGCCCTCCCACTTGCCCTTAAGCCCCTCCACCGGGGTTTCCTCCGCCTCCAACAGCTCCTGGTAGATATCCAACACCTTCCCCTCTCCCACCCAGGTACCGGAAACGACTCTATCCTGTATCCCCCCGTGGCAGCAGTAGCGGAAAGGCCAACACCTGTTTCCTCCGGAAGTGTCGGACGTGCAAATATCTAAAACCATTCCCTGGCGGCAGTTTAAATTTGTCCTCCAGCGCCTTCAAGCTGGAAAAGCTCCCATCGATAAACAGATCCCCCATCCTTCTAATTCCTGCCCTCTGCCAACTCTGGAACCCGCCATCCAGCCTGCCCGGTTAAAAACCTGTGGTTGTTACAAATCAGGGTCCAGACCGATACACCCTCCACCTTCTTATACCTCCTCCATTTCCCCCAGATCCTCAGTGCCGCCACTCCCACCGGACTTGTGGAGTATCGGGCCAGCGAGAACGGCAGAGGTGCCGTTGCCAATGCTCCCAGACTGGTGCCTTTACATGACGCCGCCTCCAACTGCTCCCATGCCGGCCCCTCCTCCATTACCCACTTCCTAATCATGGCTATATTAGCTGCCCAGTAGTAGTTGCAGAAGTTCGGCAGTGCCAACCCACCCTCCCCCTACTACGCTCCAACATTTTCTTCACCCGCGGGGTTTTATTTGCCCACACAAAGCCCGAAATTATCTTGTTCACCCGCTTGAAAAAGGCCTGGGGGATGAAGATGGGGAGGCACTGCAAGACAAACAGAAATCTGGGGAGGACTGACATTTTCACGGGCTGTACCCTCCTCGCCAGTGACAACGGGAGCATGTCCCATCTCAAAGACCCCTTCCATTTGCTCTACCAACCGGAATCGATTAAACTTATGCAGTGTCTCCCATTTCTGAGCCACCTGGATTCCCAGATAGCAAAAGCTCTTCCCTACCATTCTAAGCGGCAGCTCTCCCAGTCTCTTCTCGTGCCCTCTAGCCTGAATCACGGACATCTCGCTCTTCCCCATGTTCAATTTATACCCCGAAAAACTGCCAAATTCCCCCAAGATCCGTATAACCTCCCCCATCCCCTCCAATGGGTCCGAAATGTACAAAAGCAAATCGTCCATGTAGAGCGAGACCGGTGCCCCCCCCCCCCCCCCCCCCCCCCCCCCCCCCCCCCCAAACCAGCCCCTGCCAGTTCCTCGAAGCTCCTAACGCCAGGGCCAGTGGCTCTATAGCTAGAGCAAACAATAACGGGGAGAGGGGGCACACTTGCCTCGTCCATCGATGTAATTTTAAAAACCCCGACCACAGCCGGTTCGTATGCACGCTTGCTACAGGCGCCTGGTAGAGCAACCGCACCCAGCCAATAAAGCCCTCACCAAACCCAAATCTTCCCAGCGCCTCCCACAGGTACTCCCACTCCACCCAATCAAAAGCCTTCTCCGCATCCATCGCTACCACCACCTCCACCTCTCTTTCTGAGGGCATCATAATTTAAAAGCCTCCGAACGTTGGCCTTGAATTACCTGCCCTTAACCAATTCCGTCTGGTGTTCCCCTATCTCCCCCGGAACGCAGTCTTCTATCCTTGTGGCCAATATCTTAGCCAACAACTTGGCATCCACGTTCAAAAGCGAGATCGGCCTATATGACCCACGCTGCTCAAGATCCTTTTACCATTTAAGAATAAGTGAAATCGAGGCCTGCGACATTGTCAGGGGCGGATTCTCTTCTCTGTAGCCTCGTTAAATATCCTCACCAGCAGTGGGCTCAATATCTCTGAGAACTTCTTATAAAATTCCACCGGGTAGCTGTCTGGCCCCGGAGCTTTGCCTGACTGCATGTCCTCCATCCCCTTGATTATTTCCTCAATGTCAATTGGGCCCCCAGCCCCTCCACCAGATCCTCCTCCACTCTCGGAAACCTCAACTGATCCAGAAATTGCCTCATCCCCTCCACTCCAGCTGGGGGTTCCGACTCATGTAATTTACTGTAAAATTTAAAAAAAACTTTGTTCACCCCCCTCGGTCCAAGACCATGTTACCATCCCTATTCTTCACTCCCCCAATCTCCCTGGCCGCCTCTCTCTTCCTAAGCTGTTACGCCAACATCCTACTTGCCTTTTCCCCGTACTCATAAACCGCCCCTTTTACCTTCTTCAATTGTTCCACTGCTTTCCCTGTGGCAGCAACTCAAACTCCGCCTGTAACTTCCGCCGCTCCCTCTGGAGCCCCATGTCCGGGGCCTCCGCTTATCTACTGTCCACCCGGAGTATCTCCTCCACTAATCTCTCCCTCTCCGCCCATTCCCCCTTTTCCCTGTGGGACCGAATCAAAATTAGTTCCCCTCTAACCTTCGCTGCTGATAGCTCTCCTGTGTCATTTGTTTCCAGGTAGTTCTGTATGGATTTATACACCCGCCCGCAGACCGCTTCATCCGCTAGCAACCCCACATCCAGTTTCCATAACGGACGTTGCCCTCTCTCCTTACTAACCTGCAAATCCACCCAATGCGGGGCATGATCCGACACTGCAATTGCCGAGTATTCTGTCCCCGCCACCTTCGGTATTAACGCCCTGCTCAGAACAAAAAGTCAATATGAGAGTAAACCTTATGGACGTGAGTAAAAAAAGAAAACTCCTCCGCCCTCGGCTGTGTAAACCTCCATGGGTGTATACCCCCCAACTGTACCATAAAGCCCTTTAATTCCTTTGCCACAGCTGGCCTCCTCCCTGACCTGGATATTGACCGGTCCAATTCCGGATCAATGACCGTGTTAAAGTTCCCCCCCCCCCCAATGATCAGGTTATGTGACTCTAAGTCCGGGATCTTACCTAGCACATGCCTCATACATTCCATGTCGTCCTAGTTCGGAGCATATATGTTCACGAGCACCACTCGTACACCCTACAACCTTCCACTCACCATTATGTACCTACCTCCCTTATCTGACACGATTCTCCCAGCCTCAAATGCCACTCGCTTACTAATCAAAATTTCTACCCCCCCCGGTCTTTGAGTCCAGCCCTGAGTGGAACACCTGGCTAACCCATCCCTTCCTCAATCTCGTCTGTTCTATGACTGTTAGATGTGTCTCTTGTCGCAATGCCACGTCTGCCTTCAACTCCCTTAGATGCGTGAACACGTGAGCCCTCTTGACCGGCCCATTCAGTCCTCTCACGTTCCATGTCATCAGACTTGCGAGGAGGCTTCCACCCCACCTCCTTCCGCTTCACCGAGTACCCCCATGAGCAGCAGCCGTCCCCGACCTCCCATTTATTCCCCGATAATAGTTCCTCCCCTGTCAGCAAAGCAGCCTCCCCCCCCCCTTTCCCTCCCCCCACCCCCCCAACAGCACCAGAAATCTCACACCCCAGGTCTAGTACCAGCTTAACACTTGCTCACCTCCCACTGCTCTTCAAGAATCAGCTGAACTATGCTGCAGCCTCCCCGGACAGGCGCCGGAATGTGGCGACTAGGGGCTTTTCACAGTAACTTCATTGAAGCCTACTCGTGACAATAAGCGATTTTCATTTCATTAACCCTCGCCCCCTGTCGCCAAACAGTCTGTCTCCCTATTGTTTGAAACTCTCCCCGCACATGAATAAACCTTTTAACAGCATCACATTCCCCATTAAGTAAACAGCAGCAAAAAAAAGGAAGAAATTGACATAAACCAGTGAAGAGACAATCACTTAAAACGAAACCCAGTCTCCCGAAGAATAGCTTGAACTTCAAGACCCCCTCCCCTCACCCCCAGCATCAAATCCCTGCAAGACAAAGCACCCTCCAACCATCACCACAGCCCATTATTTAGAATGACACAAAATATTTTTTTTAAACAGAACAGTATTACGAACCACCGCTACAAAACTTCTCCGCAGCTTAAATGCCCTTTAAATTGTCTCTAGCTTCTTTTATTTAATGAATGTCCATACATCGTCCAGCCTCTCAAAATCGTCCGACGTCTCAAAATAAAAGTCCTGCTCCTCGTGTGTAACCCACAGCCACGCTGGGTACAGCATCCGAACTTCACCCTCTTCTTGAAGAGGGTCGCCGTTGCCCGATTGAACCCAGCCCGCCTCTTGGCCAACTCCGCTCCCAGGTCCTGGAATATAGGCAACTCACAGTTCTCCCACTTGCTGCTCCATTCTTTCTTGGCCCACCGCAAGACGTGTTCCTTATCCGTAAAACGGTGAAAATGTACCACCATGGCCCTTGGCGGGTCATTCGCCCCCTGGGCTTCCTCGCGAGGGCTCTGTGCGCTCTATCCATCTCCAGGGGCTGAGGGAACGCCCCAGCCCCCATCAACTTCTCCAGCATGTCCGACACATATGCCCTCGCATCTGATCCCTCACTGCCTTCAGGGAGGCCAACAATTCTGAGGTTCTGCCTCCTGGACCTATTCTCCAGGTCCTCCAGCTTCTCCTGCATCCTCTTCTGGCGGTCGTCCAACACCTCCACCTTGTTCTCCAGCATGGTTATATAGTCTTCCTGGTCCGATAACTTTTGTTCGATCTCCTGTATCGCTTTCCCCTGGGTCTCCATATTCAAGACTGCTTGATCAATCGAAGCCTTAATCGGGCCCAGCGTATCCTTTTTCTGCTTGGCGAAGCAACCCTCAAAAAACTTCACCAGCTGCCCCATCGACCACTGTGCCATCTCTCCGTGGCCCTTGCCCTCCGCCATGCTGTCCTGCGATACTAGCTACGCTTGCTTCTCACTACCAGGATGTTTCACACGGCCACTTCTGGTCCAATTCTCCGTACATCCGAGAGGGAATCCTCCTTACTGTTGCACAATTCACCGATTTATCCCATAAAATTCGAGAAAAGTTGGGGGGAGAAAGGTCCGAAAGTCCGTTACAGGCGGGAGCTATCGAATGTGCGATCTACTCCTCCATGGCCGCCACCGGAAGTCGAAATAGGTTATTCTTGTCTACCTTATCTTGGCCACCCATAATTTTGTACACCCTATTTAAGTCATCCCTTTGCCTTCTCTGTTCTAGGTCCTAATTTCACATTCTCTGTTCTCAGGAAAACAACCAGAGCCTATCAATTAGGTTATGTTTCAGCCTCTTCTCTTTTCATGAAAACCATCCAAGCTTATCCAATCTTTCCTCTTAGCTACAAATTTCAAGCCATCCTAACATTCTCCTCTGTACTCTCTTCAGAGCAATTTTAGTGGCCAGAACTGTACACAATTCCAGCTGTGACCGAACCAGTGTTTTGTCCAGTTCCATCATTACGTCTCTGCTTTTGGGTTCAATACCTCATCCAATAAAGGAAAGCATTCCTTATGCATTTTTAACACCTTATCCACTTGTCCTGCTATTTTTAGGGATCTGTGGACATGCACTCCAAGGTCTCTCACTTACTTTGCCGCTCTCGCCATCTTTCTGTTAATGGAGTGGTCCTTTGCTTTGCCCATCCCAAATGCATTACCTCACAGTTCTCCGGATTGAATTCCATTTTGCACTTTTCCGGCCATCCAACCAAATACTTTATATAATTCTGGAGACCACCGCTATCCTCTTCACTATCAACTACACGGCCAATTTTTGTGTAATTTGCAAATTTCCCAATCCTGTCTCCTGCACTTAAGTCCAAATCATTAATGTACACCACAAACTTCGAGGGCCCCAACAGTGCCCCATGTGGAACGCCACTGGAAATCGCTTTTTATTTGCATAATCATCCACAGACCATTATCCTTTGTTTCCTCTCACTGACCAATTTTGGATCCAATTCGCCAGCATGTATTGCATGGGGTTTCACTTTTTTGACCACTCTGCCATGTGGAACCGTGTCAGATGCCTTAGTAAAATTCACGTAGACAACATCCCCTGCACTAGCCTCACCAATTCTCCTGTTATCTCCTCAACGATTAAGTTCATAAGACACAATCTTTCTCTAACAAAATATGCTGGTAATCCCTAATCAATCCTCACCTTTCTAACCGATAGTTTATCCTGGGCGCAATCCTCCCAAAGGGAGACAAACAGCCGACGCCGGAGGCCGCTCCTCGCCCCCTATTCTCCGCCCCCCCCCCCCCCCCCCCCCCCCGGGGGGCTTGGAGCGGCGGTGCGTGAATTCTGAGCGCCCGGCCTTGACGCTTGCGTGATTCGCCCGGCCCTCCCGCGATTCTCCCACCCGGCGTGGGGTGCGGAGAATCGCGCCCCCTGTCTCTTAGAATTGATTCCAATAATTTTCCACCACCGAAGTCAGACTGACCAACCTATCTGGCCAACCCAATAGTAACAGGTACTGCAGAGGTTGTTGAAAAGGAGGAACTTAATACAATTGCCTTCACTAGAGAAAAAGTACTGAGGAAGCTGTTGGTCTTAAATGCAGACCTGTCCATAGAAAGAGGCCATTTGGCCTATCACGTCTGCACCGACCCTCTGAAAGAGCACCCTAACTAGGCCCACTCCCCCAACCTATCCCCATAACCCCAACACACCTGCGCATCTTTGGACTGTGGGAGGAAACCAGAGCACCTGGAGGAAACCCATGCAGACACTGGGGAAAAAGTGCAAACTCCACAGACAAGTCACCCAAAGCCAGAATTGACCCTGGACTCCTGGTGCTGTAAGGCAGCAGTGCTAACCACCATGCTGCCCCTAAGGTCTGATGACCTACATTCTAGGATCTTAAAGAAAGTGGCAGAAGAGATAATGGACGTATTGGTTAGAATATTTCAAAATTCCCTGGATTTTGGAAAGGTTCCAGTGGATTGGGGAAAAGGCTAATGTAATACCCCTGTTCAAAAGGGAGAAAGGCAGAAAGTAGGAAACTATAGACCAGTTAGTTTAACGTCTATTGTTGGGAAACTGTTGGAACCCATTATTAAGGAAGTAGTAACGGGACATTTGGAAAGTCAAAATGCAATCCATCAGAGTCAGCTTGGTTTTATATAGGGTAAGCAATGTTTGACTAATTGCTGGTGTTCATCCAAGATGTAATAGCAAAGTGGATAATGGGGTCCTGTAGAGGAAGTGTATCTGGACTTCCAAAAGGTATTTTATAAGATACCGCACAAAATGTTAATGCATAAGACAATGCATAATATGCATAATATATTAACATGGATAGAGGATTGGATAGCCAACTGAACACAGTGGGGATAAATGTTTTTTTTTGGTTGGTAAGCTGTAACCAGTGGTATGCCATAGAGTTTGGCCCTTGGCCTCAACTATTTACAATCTATATTAATGACTTGGATGCAGAGATAGAATGTACTATAGCCAAATTTGCAGATTACACTGAAATAGGCAGGAAAACAAGTTGTGTTGCGGAAATAAGAAATTTACAAATGGATACAGATAGGTTAAGTGGTCAAAAATGCTTTGGTGCAGAGGGATCCAGGTGTCCTCATGCACAAATTGGGAAAAGTTAGTGTGCAGGTGCAGCAGGTAATAAGGAAAGCAAATGTAATTTTGACATTCATTATGAATGGCATAGAGTATAAAAAGTAGGGAAGTATTGCAACAGTACAGGACATTGGCGAGACCGCATCTGCACACAGTTTTGGTCCCCATTTCTTGAGGAAGACTGTAAATGTATTAGAGGCAGTTCAGAGAAGGTCCACTAGATTGATTCCAGGGATGAAGGACTTGTCTGATGAAGAGAGATTGAGCAGTTTAGGCCTATACTCACTGGAGTTTAAAATAATTAGAGGAGACCTAATTGAGATATATAAGATGCTAGAGGGGATTGATAGAAACCTACTTTAATATAGGTAATAAAGGTTTAAGGAAAAATCATTTAGGTGACATTACACTATTGAAAATCATATATATTAGCCATAACAGCATAAAACGCTGAACATGGGAAAACATCTGATAAGAAAGTCAGTGTTCAGACTGACTATAGACTCATTGTTGTCCTTACTGGGCAAACATCCCAGTTCTGGAGAACATGGTGGGAAACAGGTGTTTTGAAACATAGAGAAGTTCTCCCATGCCATATTTTCTCTTAAAACTTGATAGACAGACATTTTATCGAATTACATGAATTATAAATATTTCAATCCAATCAGTTAGAAAGGGGATAGAACCTTAATGATTATGTTTTACTTATGAGACAGATAGAGTACCTTTTCTCTCTCTCTCGCTCTCTCCAAAATCATCTTTAAGCTTTCTCTCTCTCTCTCTCTCTCTCTCTGAATTCATCTTTTCACCTAACCTTTGAAACCTATTTCTACTTTGCTTTGCAAACAGCTATTTACTTTTGTTTCAGTTTTGTATCGTACATTTGGTTCTGAAGAAATTACCCCGAACTGAATTGTATCTTGAATTCAACTCAACCATCTGTATTTGCATTGGACAAACAACTTTTAAATTCTGTATTCGTATAAAAAGTGACTTGATCAGTAGACTTTGAAACTGACATAAAGATATTCTTGACTTCACTCAAGAAGCTCAGTCTTGAGTTCTGTATGATTGATATATCAGTGCGGCGACACGTAAATATATTAACAAAATACAGATCCATCAATTGGCATAGTCGGCAAATGGTAGAGAGGAGAATTCACGTAGTCGGACAAACAACGGGAAAATGGAGCGGCCCGAAGGCTGACCTTGCCGGAGAGGCCCCTAGAAAACCACAGACCGAAGGCCGGGAACTGTGCCGGGTATGAGCTATCGATTTTAAAAAAAAGAAAATCAGTGTTTCTCATTGCATGAAGTTTAATTTTCTTTCCAAACTAATTTTAAACATTTTTCTTTAGAACTAAACACAATAACTGTTGTTAACCCACCAGTACAAGGGAATGGAGAATAAATGAATGAATGTGTAGGGCAGCTTTTCTGTACTTGCCCTTATCAACCTGCTCTGAATAGCCTTGGTTTAAAGTTTGCAAAAATGTTTTTTCCACAGACTAGAGTTTTGCATGGAGACACAAGCCTGTATTCCAGTAAATTACTAATATCAAACATTTTTACAGTTTCTGATTTTGATACTCGCGCTTCAAATAAGGACATTTCCACTTGTCCTCTACTGGCTCTTGCTGTATTCCTTTTGTGCAGACTGCTTTGCCGGGTCCCAAAACGTGACCCCCCTCAGGGAGATTTCTCCAGGCTGCCAAAACCTGTTGAGAATCAGAACTGACAACACTTGTTAATTTTTGACAATAACTAAGGAAAGCATCACTCATCAAATGACAGTCTGCCTTTTGTAAGTCAATAGTTCCTGGCAGGGAACTGTTTGTGCTGGGTGGCTGTAACTTCCACATAATTATGTTTTTGTATTCTCTCCCCTTTTGCTCTTTCCCAAGGAACAAAGATGGATTTATGATGTTTGCATGGTGGAAGTGAAAATTAGTGGGGGCGATTCTCCAAGCCCCGCGCCTGGCCGGAGAATCGCCGCAACCGCGCCATGACGCCCCGACGGCGGCGCGCGATTCTCCGATTGGCCGCTCCGATACGACAGAGTTCCGCCGGCGCCATTCACCCCTGGTCGCTGCTGGCGGGAACGGTTGGGGGACAGCCTGTTGGGGGGGGAGGGGGAGGGGGGCTCCTTCACCGGGGGGAGGCACGATCGGGGCCCACCGATTGGCGGGACGGCCCCCCCCCCGCGGCCTAATTACTGGCGCGGCCTGCCCCTGAACACAGACCCCACATTGGTCGGGGCCGGCTCGCAAAAGAAGTCCCTCGCACATGCGCAGGTGGCCGCGGCCCAACGGTACATGCGTGGGTTGGCGCGGCACCCATTTGGCACCGCGTAAGGAGGCTAGAGCGGCGTGAACTACTTCAGCGCTGTGCTGGCCCCCTGTGGGGGCCAGAATCATACGTAACCGGGCCCGGTTCACGCCGTCGCGTTTCACGACGGCGCAAACACTTGGACCCAATATTGGAGAATCGCCCCAAGTGTCTTTCAAAACTGCTGATGATGGTTCGTGTCGTGCTGCGCCATTTTGGGGCGGATCCCTGAATAAGTCAGGGGACAGGTCAGAATCATAATAGTCCATTTCATAGTCATGTAATCTGAACCCCTGTAATCTGAAAGGACATGAATTAGCAAAATGGCCGTCTTCACCAGACAAAAGACATATCCTCTGGATAAAAGCAAATTACTGCAGATGCTGGAATCTGAAATGAAATAGAAAATGCTGGAAAATCTCAGCAGGTCTGGCAGCATCTGTAGGGAGAGAAAAGTCCGATGACTCTCTGCCAAAGCCATATCCTCTCTCTGTTGGAATTGTTTAATCGCTGTTGTTCCCAGGTGGCTAAACCTCCCTTTTTAGGATGTGGGAGATCTTTGGACCATTGACAAATTTGTTCGGGATCTGACGAATTATAAAGCCAATCTCCGTCGGATTGAAATTTAGTGATTGTAACATCATTTCTGGCTGTCTGGTTTGCTTCAACTTTAAATTGTTTGCTGCTTAGTGGGTTAACTTGTATTACACTTTGTCTGCCACTAGGTTCGTCTTTTTCGGAACTATCGTTGTTCATGTTAACAGGCTTTCTTTGTTCAAAACTTTGTGTAGTGATAATCTCGGAGCCTGCACCGGGAGGCTTTTGAAGTGGGGTTAGCAGAATGTTTTGGTCGGCCTCAGAGTGAGAGTCGTGTTGGCCAGACCCCCCTTGTGGAGTCTCTATCAGAGTATTCATAGTTGTCATGTCAGCAGCAACTTGCAACAGTGCAGGAGCTGATCCTGATACAGTTTTGGTTCGAATTATTTCTGCTTCCGCCTGTGGCGGAGTTGTTTGCTTTGGAGAATTGGGATATAGCTGAGGTTTTAGAAACAGATTTGATGGCTTCGCCAGCTTTCCTCTCTTTTTATGACCTTTCATACGCTGAAGGAATATTTGGGTAGTTTTCCCCCAAATTCTCTTTACATTTCCAAGGAACCATTTGCTGAGATAGTCAACACGGTTTTGTGAAGGGTAGGTCGTGCCTCACAAACCTTATTGAGTTCTTCGAGAAGGTGACCAAACAGGTGGATGAGGGTAAAGCAGTTGATGTGGTGTATATGGATTTCAGTAAAGTGTTTGATAAGGTTCCCCACGGTAGGCTATTGCAGAAAATACAGAGGCATGGGATTCAGGGTGATTTAGCAGTTTGGATCAGAAATTGGCTAGTTGATAGAAGACAAAGGGTGGTGGTTGATGGGAAATGCTCAGACTGGTGTCCAGTTACTAGTGGTGTACCACAAAGATCTGTTTTGGGGCCCCTGCTATTTGTCATTTTTATAAATGACCTGGAGGAGGGCATAGAAGGATGGGTGAGTAAATTTGCAGATGACACTAAAGTCGGTGGAGTTGTGGACAGTGCAGAAGGATGTTACAAGTTACAGAGGGACATAGATAAGCTGCAGAGCTGGGCTGAGAGGTGGCAAATGGAGTTTAATGCAGAAAAGTGTGAGGTGATTCATTTTGGAAGGAATAACAGGAAGACAGAGTACTGGGCTAATGGTAAGATTCTTGGTAGTGTGGACGAGCAGAGAGATCTCAGTGTCCATGTCCATAGATCCCTGAAAGTTGCCACCCAGGTTGATAAGGTTGTTAAGAAGGCGTATGGTGTGTTAGCTTTTATTGGTAGAGGGATTGAGTTTCGAAAGCATGAGGTCATGTTGCAGCTGTACAAAACTCTGGTGCGGCCGTATTTGGAGTATTGCGTGCAATTCTGGTCGCCGCATTATAGGAAGGATGTGGAAGCATTGGAAAGGGTGCAGAGGAGATTTACCAGAATGTTGCCTGGTATGGAGGGAAGATCTTATGAGGGAAGGCTGAGGGACGTGAGGCTGTTTTTGTTAGAGAGAAGAAGGTTAAGAAGTGACTTAATTGAGGTATACAAGATGATCAGAGGATTAGATAGGGTGGACAGTGAGAGCCTTTTTCCTCGGATGGTGATGTGTAGCATGAGGGGACATAGCTTTAAATTGAGGGGAGATAGATACAGGACAGATGTCAGAGGTAGGTTGTTTACTCAGAGAGTAGTAAGGGCGTGGAATGCCCTGCCTGCAACAGTAGTGGACTCGCCAACACTAAGGGCATTCAAATGGTCATTGGATAGACATATGGATGATAAGGGAATAGTGTAGATGGGTTTTAGAGTGGTTTCACAGGAAGGCGCAACATCGAGGGCCGAAGGGCCTGTACTGCGCTGTAATGTTCTATGTTCTTGGTAATGTTGTTTTTTAAGTCAATTTCTGCATTTGCTTCGGACAAATCAAACTGTTGAGTAATAGGAGATTTGAGATCGGGGGCAGCACGGGTAGCATTGTGGATAGCACAATCGCTTCACAGCTCCAGGGTCCCAGGTTTGATTCCCGGCTTGGGTCACTGTCTGTGCGGAGTCTGTACATCCTCCCCGTGTGTGCGTGGGTTTTCTCTGGGTGCTCCGGTTTCCTCCCACAGTCCAAAGATGTGCAGGTTAGGTGGATTGGCCATGATAAATTGCCCTTAGTGTCCAAAATTGCCCTTAGTGTTGGGTGAGGTCACTGGGTTATGGGGATAGGGTGGAGGTGTTAACCTTGGGTAGGGTGCTCTTTCTAGGAGTCGGTGCAGACTCAATGGGCCGAATGGCCTCCTTCTGCACTGTAAATTCTATGAAAATTCTATGAACAAGTTTTCAGTAGACATCACTGGTGGAGCTCGGCTGCCGCTCAAGACCGAGGGAAGCTCTGCAGCACCCTTGGAAGTAATGGGGAATTTTTAAAGATTATTGTCCCCCATAATTCTTCCGTACAACTTAGAAGCAGTGGGAACCATTTTTCCCCCCGTCCCTTTTAACTCTTCCGATAAATAACTGACAAAGTAGTTGCAACCCCAATATCTCAGCCTTTTCTTCTGAGGTTGTTTGGTCAGTAGGGAAAGTTTTGCTTTTCGTCGTGGCTTAGAAATGAGGCACAGTTGTTGTCTTACCGCAGTTGACTTGCAGAGCGAAGTGTTCCGATCGTCCGGTCTGTGAATTTGTCGTCTGGCCACTTGGCTTACGAATCGACACCTCGTACCCGGCACAGTTCCCGGCCTTCGGTCTGTGGTTTTCTGGGGACTCTCTGGCAAGGTCTGCCTTCGGGCCGCTCCGTTTATCCGTCGTTTGTCCGACTACGTGAATTCTCCCCTCTACCGTTTGCCGACTACGCCAATTGATGGATCTGTATTTGTTAATATATTTACGTGTCGCCGCACTGACATATCAATCATACAGAACTCAAGACTGAGCTTCTTGAGTGAAGTCAAGAATATCTTTATTTATGTCAGTTTCAAAGCCTACGGATCAAGTCAAATTTTACACGAATGCAGAATTTAAAAGTTGTTTGTCCAATGCAAATACAGATGGTTGAGTTGAATTCAAGATACAATTCAGTTCGGGATAATTTCTTCAGATCAAAATGTACGATACAAAACTGAAACGAAAGTAAATAGCTGTTTGCAAAGCAAAGCAAAGAAATAGGTTTCACAGGTTAGGTTAAAAGATGAAATCAGAGAGAAAGAGAGAGCTGAAATATGATTTTGGAGAGCGCGCGCGAGAGAGAGAGAAGGTACTCTATCTGTCTCATAAGTAAAACATTACCGTTAAGGTTCTATCCCCTTTCTAACTGTGATTGGGTTAAAATATTTATAATTCGATTTAAGGTCTATCAAGTTTTAAGAGATAATATGGCATGGGAGAATCTCTCTATGTTTCAAACCTCCTGTTTCCCACCATGTTTTCCAGAACTGGGATGTTTGCCCAGGAATGACAACAATGAGTCTGCTGACTTTCTTATCAGATGTTTTCCCATGCTCTCAGCATATTATGCTGTTATGGATAATATATATGATTTTCAACAGCATAATGTCACCTAAATCATTTCTTTCCTTGAAC
The DNA here is from genome assembly GCF_902713615.1 of Scyliorhinus canicula. Taxonomy (NCBI): domain Eukaryota; kingdom Metazoa; phylum Chordata; class Chondrichthyes; order Carcharhiniformes; family Scyliorhinidae; genus Scyliorhinus; species Scyliorhinus canicula. The sequence goes on along the minus strand of NC_052154.1, from coordinate 168,863,913 downwards.
CTTTATTACCTATATTAAAGTTGGTTTCTATCCGGGATTGACAGGATAGATCTAGAATCGATGTTTCCTCTTGTTGGACATTCTGGAACAAGAAGTGATAGTTTTAGGCTTGGGGTTGCAGATTTACAACTGAAGTGCATAGGAATTACCAGACTCAAAGTGTTGTGAATCTATGGAATTCATTACCCCAGAGTGCAGTGAACACAGTAAACAAATTTCAGGAGGAGATAGATAAGTTTTTAATCAGTAGTAGGGTAATCAATTTGGGGGGAGGGCAGATAGACAGAAGTGAGGCCAAGATGAGATCCGCCATGACCGTATGAATGGCGGAGCGGGCTCGGGGGCTGAATTCCTACTCCTGCTCCTGGTTCTTATGTTACGTTCTTATGTTATCCTTTGCACCCCTTTCAATAATTGTAAATGTTTACCGAACTCCAATCTTCTGGTATCTCGCCTGTATCTAATGAGGAATGTAAAATGATGTCCAGAGCATCTGCTATTTCCTTCCTAACTTCCTTTAATATCCTGGGATAGTAATTTATCCGCTTTCAAGGATGTCAGTAGTCCAGTACAGTAAGAAGTCTTACAACACCAGGTTAAAGTCCAACAGGTTTGTTTCAAACACGAGCTTTCGGAGCTCCGAAAGCTCGTGTTTGAAACAAACCTGTTGGACTTTAACCTGGTGTTGTAAGACTTCTTACTGTGCTCACCCCAGTCCAACGCCGGCATCTCCACATCATGGTTACCAGTAGTCCAGTAGTTATGCTTATTGTATCGAGCACTTGACACTCTTCCCCCTTTAAATAGAATGTCTGCATATCCTTATCCTTACTGAAGACAGAGACAAAGTACTCATTGAGGACTCTGTCCACATATTTTGCATCAACACATAAGTTACCATGTACATGATAGGCCCAACCCTTTCCTTAGTTATTCTATTGCTTTTAATGTACATGTAAAATAGCTTTAGATTTTCTTTGATTTTGTCTGCCAATATTTTCTTGTATTCTCTCTTTTCTTTCCTAATTTAGTTTTTTTACTTCAATCCTATACTTTTTACACTCCTCTGGGCTTTCTACAGTATCAAGCTTTTTGTGACTGTCATAATCTTTTTAAAAATTAATTTACGGGATGTGAGCGTCAGTGGTTAGGCCAGCATTTCTTGTCCATTGCTAATTGCCCTTAAGGTGGTGGTGAGCTGTCTTGACTACTGCAGCCCATGTGGTGGAAGTGCACCCACAGTGCTGTTATAGAGGGAGTTCCAGGATTTTAACCAGCGACAGTGAAGGAATGGTGATATGTTTCCAAGTCAGGAGGTGAGTGACTTGGCGGGGAGCTTGCAGGTGATGTTTTTCCCAGGTATCTGCTCCTCTTGTCCTTCTAGATGATAGTGCTTGTGGGTTTGGGAGATGCTGTCTAAGGAGCCTTGGTGAGTTGATTTATTTGAAAATAATGTTTTTATTCCAAGCTCAAACCAAATATTGTTACAAAGACCATCCACACATACTGTTAATATACACAGTTTGTACAAATTTCCCCCCTTTATCGAAAAGACCATCACCGGGCTATTTGAATATTTCCCTGGGGGAAACGGGAGCAGGGCTGTTATAATGGCAGGAGTCCTCCTCCACCTGTACCCAATCCGACCTCCCTTCTGCCCACCATTGCCTCACCTTCTCCATATTGGCTGCCCAGTAGTATTGCGGCAGATTCAGTAGCGTTACCTCCCCGACCTGCCTATGCAACAGTGCCCTACTAACCCGCCCAATCAAACTTGCAGATATTCCTTCGATCCTCCGTTAAAGGGCTTTGGGAAGACAAATTGGGAGCGATTGAAAGATAAACAAGAACCTGGCAACACGCTCATCTTTACAAATTGTACTCTCTCTGCCAGCAACAACGGCAGGGCATCCCACTTCTTTGGTTATCCCTTATCTCCCTCCAACAGTCCTGCTAGTTCCATCTGTGCATCATTGCCCAGTCATATGCGATCTGGATCCACAAATACCTAAACTAATCATTCGCAATCTTGAATGACAGGGCCTCCAAGATTTGTGTTCCTTCCTAACTCATTCCCCAGGAAGACCTCACTCTTTCCTACATTCAATTTGTACCCGGAGAAGGCCCCAAATTTTCCCAGCAATGCAATAATTCCTCCCATGCTATCCAAGGATCCGCTCCATATAGCAACAAGTCTTCTGCATATAACAATACCCTATGCTCCTTACCCTCCCCACACAATACCCTGCCAGTCCTCCGAGGCCTGGAGCGCAATCACCATTGGCTCTATTGCCAGTGCAAACAATAATGGTGATAGTGGGCAGCCCTCTTCGTTCCCCTATGTAGCTGAAAAAATCCTGACTCCACCCCATTCGTTTGGACACTCGCCTTGGGGGATGCATAGAGCAACCGTATCTGTGACACAAATGTCAGCCTGAACCCAAACCTCCTCAGAGTCTGAAACAAATATCGCCACTCAACATGATCGAAGGCCTTTTCTGCATCCATCGCTACTATCGCATCCATCGCTACTATCACCTCCAGCACCCTGCTGCCCAACAGGTTAACGACCACATTCTATAACCTCCCAATGTTGCTGGACAACTACCACCACTTCACAAACCCTGTTTGATCTTCTGGCACTATCTCAGGCACACACCCTCCAATCGCCTGTCTAGTAACTTGGCCAGAATCTTTACATCCGTATTTAATAGTGAGATGAGCCTTTATGAACCACATTTCAATTGATCCGTGACTTATTTTGGGATCCAAGAAATAAATGCTTGCACTAAGGTGCAAAGTAGCTCCCCCCCCCCCCCCCCCCCCCCCCCCCTCTCTCTCCAGTGCCTTATTGAATATACTCAGGAGGTGCAGGGCCAATTTCCCCAAAAAGTGTTTATAAAATTTAGTTGGGAAGCCGTCCAGCCCGGTGCCTTTTCCGACTACATCAACCCACTCCCTCTACTATCTCCTGCAACCTTAGTGGCTTCTCCAACACCTGTCACCTGTCCTCCCCCACCTCTGGGAATACTAACTCATCCAAGAAACCTCCATATTCGCCTCCTCCGCCCTAGGCTCAAAACTATACAACCCTCTGTAGAAGTCTTCAAAGACCTCATTGATCTTTTCGTCTCAGTCTCCACCGCCCTCACCTGCACAATTTCACAGTATTTATATGGTTAGTCCAGTTCAATTTCTGGTCAATGGCATATGCTTCTGGATAACTAGGGAGCTCTGGATTTTGCCGGACCACCCTTTTATACGTGTGCACTGCCTGTAGAATCAATTTTTAAATGCCTCCCATTGATTTGACAGTTTTCCCGTCTAGTATCTATTTAGTCCTTTTTCGTCAGGTCACATCTCAGCTTTGTAAAATTTGTCTTCCCCTAATTTAGAAATTTTACTCCTGTTCTATCTTTGTCCTTTTCCACAAAGATGTTAAATCTTATTGTATGGTCTGCTATCTCCAAAATATTCTGCTTGAAAACTCTAACCACAGATGTTCAGTTGCCATTTCTCCCTCTTTAAGCCAAATTTCCGTTATAATGATGATATCATGCTGCCTGCTGCCATGTGTCTATCTGTGCCCTCAGCTTATCGGCTTTATTTGCTACATTCCTTGCATTTACATGTATAACTTCTAACACTGCCAAATTCCTATGCTGTATACTTTTTTCTTTTTTTAATTATGGGGCAATTTAGCATGGCCAATCCACCTACCCTGCACATTTTTGGGTTGTGAAGTGAGACCCACGCAGACATGGGAAGAATGTGCAAACTCAACATGGTCAGTGACCCGTGGTCAGGTTTGAACTGTGATGCAGCAGTGCTAGCCACTGCACCACCGTGCCACCCACTGCTGTGCACATTTTAACCTATGTTTCTTCTGTTTTTCAGAGCCACTCACTAATTTTTAATCTCCTATTCCCTGCTCTGAAGTTGCTCTCAGGTGTCCATCCCCCTGCCAATCTAGTTTAAACCCCCTGAACAGCACGAGCAAATCTCCTTGCAAGTATATTTGTCCTAGTCCTGTTTAGGTGTAGGCAGCTTGTATAGGTCTCACCTTCCTCAGAACCAATCCTGATGCCTGATGCCCTCCCTCCTACACTAGCTTTCCATCCTTGTGTTCAATCGCTCAATTCTCCTATTTCTATATTCACTAGCACGTGGCACTTGGAGTAATTCTTAGATTACTGCTCTAGAGGTCCTGCTTTTCAATCTCCTTTTAGCTTCCTGAAATCTGCTAAACCCTTTCCTACCTAAGTCATTGGTGCAAACGTAGTCAACAACTTCTGACTGGTAATCCTCCCCCACAAGAATGTCCTGCAGCTGCTCCTTCTGCAGATGCTGTCAGACTGGCTGAGATTTTCCAGCATTTTCACTTTGGTGCTCCTTAACATCCTTGGCCCTGGCACCAGATAGGCAACATACAATCCTGGAGTCACGTCTACAACCACAGAAATGCCTGTCTGTACCTCTAATTAAAAAAATCCCCTTTCACAATTGCTCTTCCTTTCTTCTTCCTCTCTTCCTATACAGTCGAGCCACCTGTGGTGCCATGAACTTTGCTCTTACTGCACTCCTCCGGGGAGCTAATGCCCCATCAGTATCTAAAACCAAAAACGATTGGTGAGTGGGATCCCAGGGGACTTCTGCACAACCTACCTAGTTCTCTCAGACTGCCTGGTGGTCATACATTCCCTTTTTCTCGCTCCAGGTTCCCAAGCTGCAGTGTCACCACCTCTCTGAGCATGCTATCCATGTATCTCTCCGCCTAGCAGACATGCTACAGTGACTTCAGCCGCTATGTGTGCTCTGATACTCGGAGCACAGGATTTTGTAGCTGGTGACACTTCCTGCACATGTGGTCATCTAGGACACCTGTAGGGTGCGATTTAATGTCCAATAAAACAGAGTTCATTTTGCGCGCATATAGAACATAGAACATAGAACAGTACAGCACAGAACAGGCCCTTCGGCCCTCAATGTTGTGCCGAGCCATGATCACCCTACTCAAACCCACATATCCACCCTATACCCGTAACCCAACAACCCCCCACCCCCCCCACCTTACATTTATTAGGACACTACAGGCAATTTAGCAAGACCAATCCACCTAACCCGCACATCTTTGGACTGTGGGAGGAAACCGGAGCACCCGGAGGAAACCCACGCACACAGGGGGAGGACGTGCAGACTCCACACAGACAGTGACCCAGCCGGGAATCGAACCTGGGACCCTGGAGCTGTGAAGCATTTATGCTAACCACCATGCTACCCTGCTGCCCCTATATAGTGGGATGTTTCTCGTCACTTGCAACGCCGAGGGTGACTCCCCTAACAAACGAGGCTCTTGTTTTTTTTGGCCTCGGCGCAGAATGCCCCACTAAGGCCGCACTTGCCTCACTTCCTGCACTGACCAGAGCGGCCTCTGGAAGAAATCGGGGTGCCATTTCAAAATGGCACCCTGATCTCTCGGCCCCCTCTGACACCACACTGTGGCCTCCAGACCCCCTCAGCTGCCCAACCTACCTCTTAAGGGGTCCTCGAGCAACCCCGGGCCTGATCCCTGGCATGGGCACCCAGGCAATTTGGCACTGCCATCCTCGAAGAGCTACCAGGCACTTGGCAGTGCCAGTGTGGTACTTCCAGGACACACAGCTGGCAGTGCCAAGGTGCCAGGCTTGCAGTGCCAAGATGCCCGTGTGCCAGCAGGAGTGACAGGGTCCCACCTTTCCCAGAGCCTGACCACCTGGGGCCTCCGATGGCTTGGGAGACCCTCCAGGTGCTGTTACAGATGCGGGTATTCATTCCTGGGCCTTGAGTGAATCAGGTGGCAACATTTAAGTAAGCCCAGAGAGGGTGAGATCCGGATGACGTGGTTTTGTGAGGCGTTCAGAGCATCGCAAATCTTGCAATAGGCCTCTCGCCTCACTGGGTCGGGCATGTTCGATTGCACCCGTAGTGTCTGACATCCCACAAACCACAGGAGATGCATTTCATACAACTATGCTGTCCTGCAATTTACTTCCCTTATGTTAACTTTATTTTGGTTTATGCTGCTTTATTTTATCTTACCTGACTTAACTTTACTTCTCTATTGCTGGTGTTTCTTACTTAAACCTAAGCAGCAGCTACTTTGAAAAGAGAAAGCATTTTTCTAATTTTCAGCTACTCGAAGACACTCCCTAACAACAGTTTCTCATCAATCAATGAACTTGTATTTCTCCTGTGATGCCATAGAGGTTTACAGCAAGTAAACAGGTACTTCGGCCTAATTTGTCCATGGCGCCCAGTTTTTATCACTAAGCTGGTCCCAATTTCCCGCATTTGGCCCATATCCCTCCATACCCATTTTTACCCATATGTCTAAATGCTTTTTAAACATCAAAATTGTATGTGCCTTTACTACTGTTTCTGACAACTCGTCCCAGATACTCGCCACCCTCTGCATGAAAGAATTGCCCCTCTGGACCCTTTTGTATCTCTCCCCTCTCACCTTAAACTGTGCCCTCTAGTTTTAGAACCCCCTACCTTTGGGAAAAGATGTTGACTATCTACCTCATCTATGCCCTTCATTATTTTATAGACCTCTATAAGATCACCCTATCCAGCGTCTCCTTATAACTCAAACCATCTAGTCCTGATAACATCCTCGTAAATCTTTTCTGCGCTCTTTCTAGTTTAATAATATCCTTTCTATAATAGAGTGACCAGAACTATACACATGTCACTCTTGGATTTTTTGAAACTTACACTTATGCAGCTTCTTGACTCCTGGAGTCTAAGAAAGATTGAAAAAGATAAAGCAAAGAGCATCTCCCTCCCTTCCTTACCTAACTTGCAGTAATTAGACTCAGTACCAGCTACATTTTAGCTTCTATCTTAATGCAGCCATTCTTTTATTTTGCTACCAGAAAATGTAATTTAAGTGTGAAGGATTTGAAGCACTGTTAATTACCTGGTTTCTTGTTTATGCATACTTCGATTTATGGATGCTTGCTTGCTGATCACTGCTACTGCACACCAAAATAGTCCACTGATTCAGCACCAGATTTAAACTGCTGTAGGAGAAGAGGAAATTCCTGCCACAGGAATGTTAGACCTTTTGTAGGCAGATTTCTTCACATTCAGTAGTTTCCCTACCGACTGGCAAATCCAGGCCAATGTAAAGCAGTTCAGTCTATCACTAATCCAGCAATAATTGGATCACTGATTATAAAATTAAAGTTGAGATCAGTGTCTGAGGACATTGCAAATTTAGGACCAACTCCATGGCAAGTTGACAATTTTAACAACATTAGATGGCCAGTCTATTGAATTGATTAATGCCCGTGGTTAGATATGATTTGGATTTTATACAACTTTGTTGATGAATTGATTATTTGCATATCTTTGGATGTTGATGTAGGCTTTTGGAATTTTTGAATGATGAACATCTCTGAAAAATTATTTTATTCTTTTGATGTGAACCCTCTGCTTTGGGCCACCTGCTACAATAGTAAACGTTATCTGAACTAGCTGGCTTAATTCTCTTTTCCTTTACCTCAGGGAAATAATATATTCAAGTGACACACTTCCTTTTCTTGTAACTAGCTCATGCACTTTCTCTGTCCTGGTTACACTTTGGTACTTTTATTTTTTTTCATTGCCTATAAAAGAAGACTAATACGGACAAAAACACTATATCTAATGAAACAGAAAATCTAAGATAATGCAGCAGATGTGCCAAACACCCTCAACATTACTGAAGACAAAATCCTTCCCATTCAATTGACGAATCAACTGAGGCATTTGGGAAGAATTCATCTCATGAGGTGTCAATCACTTCTAACAGTCATATAAATGCTTAAAATTAACTTTGCCTAGGCATGTTAAATCACACTTTTACTGTGATCTTCAGTCTTTTTTAACATCAAGTCTATTGGATCCCCAACATTTGGTTTGAGTACTGAAACCATTTCCTTTAATCTGAAATTCCATTGAGAACCTACTGCAAGCAATTTATACGGCATTTTCATTACAATATATCAGCACAATTATATGTTTCCAATGCACACAATAATTGCATCATCAAGCAACACAATGTACAAACATAAAAATTATGATAATAGTCTGAAAATGCACATAACTTTCATATATTGTAGTAAAAACATAACAATTATTCAGACATGTTAAGTAACACTTAATTTACCATATGTAACATTGGACTCATCTCGAGCATTACCATGGGAGCTCAATTATTAATCCGGACTTGGAATTAAATTGACAAAATTTACAGATACTGGTGGAAAGAGTAGCAAATTGCCAGAAGAAAGTAAGAGACCAAAAGGAAACTGCAAACAGTCAAATAGATTGCAGAGGGAAGTGGCAAATGCAGGTTATAATAGAAAAATGTGAAGTTATACCTTTTGGGAGCAAAACTGGAAATACATTTAAATGTGTTGATGCAAATACATATATGGGTTTTAGGAAAATAATGTACTACGATCCCAGTTGGTGTTGTAACTGGACAGGAAGATTGCAGAATGAAATCCTGGCTCAAAATCCCATAACTTTTATTTTTTAAATAAAAAGTGGAGGAACATAGTCACAGGACCACTAATTTGTTTTAACAAGAACTTAAAAAAAATTAAACATGAAAAGATTGGATTAAGATACAACAGTCCTTTACTCCCCCCCCCCCCCCCCCACCCCCTTAGTGTAACAATTATACACAGATTGTAAGATTAACACGGATTAAGCACACAAGATGACTGTGAACCCAAGTGAATGCCTATGGTTTCTCCACAAAATTCCCCCAGATGTTTCTTGTACCATAAGCCACCTTGTCTCACTGAACTCCAGCTACCACACAAGTGATTTCAAATTCCGCTTTCAAAAGTCACACTTTAAAATCTTTTTTTAAATTATGTTTTCCCTCCTCTGCTTCCCTCCAGGTTTTTCTTTCAGTTCCTACACCTCAGGTTTTTCTTTCAGTTCCTACACCTCAGGTGTTTCTTTCAGTTCCTACACCTCAGGTTTTTCTTTCAGTTCCTACACCTCAGGTTTTTCTTTCAGTTTTTACACCTCTCCTTTCAGGTTTCCTTTGTTTGAAAGGCTTTTACACAAACTCTAAGGTCCAGCCACCACAATAATTCCACAATTATTTCAAATAATATCTCCCAAACTGCAGCAGTAGTCTTTCTGGCCTCTCACAATCTAATGCCTTTTCAATTCTGTGATTTTACTGAACAGTAATCTATTCTGGTTCCCAGTTTCCTCTGTCTCATGAACTCCAAACGTCTCGGAAACTTCTCTTCATTATCTCTAGTGTCCTTAACTAGCTGGACATTAGATTTACGGCATTTGTTTTCATAACCATTACTCCAAGTATGGCAAGGCTAAGAGATGTTCCCTCTTCAGCCTTCTAAAACCTTTACTTCTAGCAGACCTGTGCGAGAAACCTTCTCCAACTGCAATCAAATTAGCTAAACTAAAACATAAAAACTTCTCTACCTTACAAGGCCCAGTTGCTAAGAACCCGTTGCCGGTTTATTTTTTCTTCACGCGTAGCCTTCTCTCAGCACAATAGAATCACAGTCGGAATTGAAGCCAACCCCCACACATACAAACACCTTTGTCCAGCATGAATATAACTATAGGTTTTACCCTTTCAGGCACAGATGCATTAAATGAAACACTTAAAACTATACCTGATCTCTAATGTTTACCGTACAAATATAAATCCCTTAAAACTACCTTTATTTCCCTAACAAATGCATTGAAGAACATGTGACTGAAGTATATATTGAGGAAGATTGTAAACAGGTCGCAGTTGTTACAAAGTATTTATAGCACAGACACCGGCCATTTGTCCCATCAGTTTGCGGTGATGTTAAATTCCTCATGAGTCTCCTCCCATCCTCCTTTTTCCCATCCTCCTCCTTCCCATCACGGATTACCAATAATACCCCAGAAAGAGAAACAAAGCATTGAGCCTCGTTCTAGAGGAATAGAATTGAAAAGCATAAACGTTATGTTAAACTTGTATAGAATCTTGGGTAGACTGAACTTGGAGTATTGTAAGCAGTCTGGTTTCCTTATTATAAAAAGGCTAAAATATTTACTAGAGAACTGACGTTGCACCTATTGTTAGGATATTGTCTGTCTGTCCTGTGTTCTCTTTTAATCCCCGTCCTGCTGCCTGTTTTGATATACATTTCTGTTTAAATTGAAGCATTTGGATACTAGGAAGACTTCTCCTTTTAGATGGGCTAATCTGAAAACATTCCCTGTGGCAGAATCTGTGATGTTGTTTGATAGACTTGGCAAGCTGCCAATCAGTGCATATAACATTTTCAACTTGCTCCTATCAGGACCTATGGTTGGTGAAGCCAGTCAGTAACGGGTCTTCTGGAGAGTGCCATCTTTTGTTCAGTTCTGTTAAGCAGCCAGCGAAGCAAGGACCCAGAGGTCAGTCAGTCAGTCAGTGAGGGAGGGAGGGATTGAAGCATTTGCGATTAAGCCGCCAAAGTCTTGTACAGGAATCGGTCATGTAAACATCACTTAATGTCAGAAACCAGGGGCGAAATTCTCCAACCCCACGCAGGGTCGGAGAATCGCCTGGGGGCGCCTAAAATCCCGCCCCCGCCGTGGCAGAGATTCTCCGCCACCCTGGAAGTGGCGGGGGCAGGAATCTCGCCCCGCCGATCGGAGAGGCCCCTGCGGCGATTCTCCGGCCCGGATGGGCCGAAGTCCCGCCGCTGGGAGGCCTCTCCCGCCGCCGAGGTTTAAACCACCTCTGGAACGGCGGGCTCAGCGGTGCGAGCAGGCCCCCGGGGTCCTGGGGGGGCGGGGGGCGATCAAACCCTGGGGGGTGCCCCCATGGTGGCCTAGCCCGCGATCGGGGCCCCCCGCTCAGACTGCGGGCCAGTGCCCTGGCTGCACTCTTTCTCCTTCCGCGCCGCCACGGCCTCCGCCATGGCGGAAGCGGAAGAGAACCCCGCATCGCGCATGCGCCGGCAGTGACGTCAGCGGCCAGCTGCCGCTGACGTCACTGCCGGCGCGTGCGCGGACTGGCGAAAGCCTTTCGGCCAGCCCATCACCGGGGGCGCCGGTTTTTTGCGTCAGTCTTCTGGTGCTAACCGCTCCGGCGCGGGCCTGGCCCCCAAAGGTGGGGAGAATTCCCCACCTTTGGGGAGGCGCGACCCCTGAGTGGTTGCCGCCACTCCCCTACTCCGGGACCCTCCGTCACGCCGGGTAGGGGAGAATGCCGCCCCAGAGCTGTATTGTTCTCACAAGGAGGCAAAAGCTCCCCCTGGTGGTAGAAAGGCAGAAGTGCACTGACCTCAGCAGCCTGTATACAGCACCATCTGGTAGCCGGCGATGAGAACTGAGGATTTGCGCAAACCTGAACCTGTCGAGTAAACATATTTCCCAGAGACTGCAGCCACAGAGTGAAGACTCATCTCAGACCTACCCCTTTAATCCCTGTTTTATATTATTCCTCGCCGACCCTTACCTGGTGTTTGCCTTGTGTGTGGCTGGGCAAAGGGTGGGACGGGATCTTGTGATTAGGTAGTCTGGTAGACGGTTATCCTATTATTTCCTTATGTTCATCTTTTCTCCTTTTTATTAATAAATAGTTGGTTAATTTTTTTACTTATGAACCTGGCGTCTGTAACTCATTGGAGCAGTCAAGGGTTAAAGATCTTCGAAAAATACAAATTTTTGGTTAATTCTCTTATGTTGGGACTTTGGGGTCTGTGGGGCTGACCACGCATTCGCCCAGGGTGTCGTAACACTATCAGTACAGATTGAATAGGCTGGGGCTCTTTTCCACTGAAAAGAGAAGGCTGAATAGTGGCCTGTTAGAGGTCTTCAAAATTATAATGTGGTAGATTTAGAGAAGATGCCTCCTCTTAAAGGAGGTCCGAACTAATGTAGATTGCGGTGTATATGTTGACCTGACCTATAAAAGGATCCTGTTTCTTCGGTGCCAAAAAATCATGTTTAAGTCTATGCTTGGTGAAGAAGTTGAAACCCTCCCCGCCCTTTTCATTGAAGAATGTTATACTTGCATTGATTTTTCATTGAAGAATTGCATGTTTTACTCAGCTTTTTAGTTGGCACATGGAATTAAGTGGGGTTGCCATGTCGCCAAGGCGATGCAGGTTAGCTTAAGATGCATCCACACAGGGCAGACTACATGTGTTGAATGATGAACAGAAATGGGTTCTCTGGCCAAAAGATTTAGATATGAATCTGGTTTCAAGCTAAAAGTCATAATACTTGCTAACTCGTCAAGTAACTGGGACAAGAAACCAAGATAATTTAAAGTAAACTATATTTGTGTACTAGAAATAGAGGGAGCGATTCCCCCCAAAAATTATGTTAAGTGTCATTTTGGGCGCATTTGGCAGGGTATTTCATGCCGGCTTTTTGGGTGAGATCCAGACCTGGATTTCTCCCTTGTCTAACCCACACTTAAAAAATGTTTCTGTAGTGGGGAGCTGAACTCGCCAGCGAGACCAGCTCCTCCAAGATTGTGGCACCAGGGTCCCCCCACGCCACCCACCCATCGACAATGCCACCCCCTGCACTCCCCAACCTTTATGAATTCCCTTCATAGCTCCCCATCTTTACCCTTTCGTGAGCATGGCTTCCCTCGGGCCCTGACCTATGGCAATACCAACCTGGAACTGTGACAGGGGCAGTGTGCTGGCACTCTGGCAGTACCAGTTTGGTGGTGTCTGGGTGCCAGGGTAGTGCCAGGGTACTGCTTTGCCCTGTCTCCAAACACCTGGGGGGTTCCAATGGCATCTGAAACTCCCAGAGGTCCATCACGTCTGGTCTCCATAAGCGGGGACCACTAATAATCCTGCCCGCCAACGAGAGTGGCAGTGCGTCCCACCTCCTGTTCTCTTCCTCCATCTGCTCCACCAGCCTCGAAAAGTTAAGCCTGTGCATGGTCCTAGCCATCTGGACTCCAAGATATCTAAAGCTCCTCTCAGCCCTCTTCAACAGGAGCTCACCTAGGGGCACCCCTGCCTCGTCCCCCTGGAAAGCCGAAAGTCCTCCTCCCTCCTCCCATTCGTCACCACACTCGGCTCCGGGGAGCTGTGCAGCAACCTCACACAGCTGATGAACCCCTCACCAAACCCAAACCTCCTCAACACTTCCCACAGGTAACTCCACGCCACATCCATTGATGCTACTATTTCTGCCTCCCCAGCCGCTGGCGCCATCATCATAACATTAAGGAGCCGCCGTATGTTGGCATTCAGTTGCCTCCCCTTTACAAATCCTGTTTGGTCCTCATGGATAACCGTCGGGACTACATCTTCCACCCTTCTGGACAGTACCTTTGCCAACAACTTTACATCCACATCAAGGAGCGGAATCGGCCTGTAAGACCCACACTGAAGGGGGTCTTTGTCCCGCTTCAGGATAAAATAAATAATTGCCCTGGACATCGTCGGGGGCAGAACCCCCCCCCCCCCCCATGCCTCATTCAGGGTCCTCACAAGCAGCGGGCCCAGCAGATCCGAAAACTTCTTATAAAATTCCACCGGGAACCCGTCAGGTCCCGGCGCTTTCCCTGTCTGCATACTTCCCAGCGCCTCCATCAGTTCCTCCAGCTCGATTGGGGCCCCCAGACCCTCCACCCGCTCATCCCCTACTCTTGGGAACTCCAGCCTCTCTAGAAAGCGGTCCATCCCTCCTGCCTCCCTAGGCGGCACCGCTCGGTACAGCCCCTCATAAAAGGATCTGAACACCCCATTGATGTCCTTGCCACCCCGCACCAAGTTTCCTCCCCCTATCTCTCTCGCTGCCTCCCGTTTCCAGAGCTGGTGGGCCAGCATCCGACTTGCCTTCTCCCCATACTCATACACCGCCCCCTGCGCCCTCCTCCACTGCGGCTCCGCCTTCCGGGTGGTCAGTATATCAAACTCCGCTTGGAGATTGCGCCGCTTCCTCAAAAGCCCCTCCTCCGGGGCATCCGCATATCTCCTATCCACCCTTACCATTTCCTCCACCAGCCTCTCCCTCTCGGCCCGCTCCGCCCTCTCCCTGTGTGCCTGAATGGATATCAGCTCCCCTCTGACTACTGCCTTCAGCACTTCCCAAACCACCCGTGATTCGTCTTTAGCAGAAGGTGCAACTGGGCCAGCGTAGTTGCCAGATTGGGGAGGAACTTTCCGTAACAGTTTATGAGGCCGAGAAACGAACGAAGATGCAAAGTGTCAGTCGGGACGGGGGCCTGTTGAATCGCGCGCACCTTCTCTGAGACGGGGTGCAAACCTTCGCGGTCCACCCGGTAACCCAGGTAGACTACTTCCTTCGCCTGAAAAACGCACTTTGTGCGACGTAAACGAACTCCAGCCTCCGAAAAGCGTCGAAGGACAGCCTCCAAATTTTCCAGATGTTCCTGCTCCGACGTCCCTGTGATCAAAACGCATCCAAGTAGACAGCAAAATGCGGTAAACATTTCAAAATGCCCTCCATAACGCGTTGAAAAATAGCGCAGGCAGAGGATACTCCAAAGGGCAAACGTGTATATTCATACAGGCCCCGGTGTGTATTAATCGTTACATATGGCCGGGAGGCAGGGTCCAGCTCCAACTTCAGGTAGGCGTGACTCATATCTAATTTTGTGAACGAGAGTCCGCCTACAAGCTTCGCGTAGAGGTCCTCTATCCGAGGCATTGGGTATCGGCCGAGTCGGGAAGCCGTATTCACTAAGTTTATATTCGCCGCACAAGCGAACTGTGGCATCTGGCTTCATTACAGGTACAATTGGTGCTGCCCAGTCAGTGAAATGATACCCAAAGTCTCCAAACAAGTAAGCTTCCCTTCTACCTTCTCGAGCAATGCGTAAGGCACCGGGCGCGCCCGGAAATAGCACGTCGTGGCTCCTGGTTCGACTTGGATACGGGCTACAGCCCCTTTTATTTTCCCCAAACCGGGCTGGAATACATCTGGGTGCCGTCCTAGCACCTCAGTCAACCCTCCAGAAACTGTTTGGAGGATGTGCTGCCACTGCAACTGCAAATGGCGCAACCAGTCCCGACCCAACAGGCTGGGCCCATGGCCGCGCACCACGATAAGTGGGAAACGCCCCTCCTCGCGTCCATAAACAACAGGGGTCATCGTAGTTCCAGCAATGTCTAATGGTTCGCCCGTGTAGGTGGCCAACCTGGCCTGTGTGTTGGTTAATGAAAGGGTCTGTATACCCTACTTGATGCGGTCGAATGTCCTCTGGCCGATCACGGAGACAGCTGCGCCAGTGTCCAACTCCATCTCAAGCGGGTGACCATTGACCCGTACTGTCACTTTAATGGGGGCCACACGGATAGCTGCCACACAATGCAGCTGCAGGCAGTCGTCCTCCGTCTCAACGTCCTCGGGAGTAGTCACCGCAGGTTCATCCAAATGACTCCTGGGCTGGCCCCAGTTTCGGTCGGAACGACGGCGCCTCTGGCGCCCCCAAGACCGGCGTCTGCGACGGGGTCGGTGCCTACAAGTCTGACACGGACATGGCTCCTCATCCATTGGTTCTGGAGAAGGCTCCCTTCGAGGAGGAATGTCCGACGGCCACTGGCGCCGATCCGGACGTCGCCTCGCCCAAGGGGTGCAGGGGGACGCTTTCGGACGGAAGGGGTTGCGCCCCAAGGCATGCACCTCCATTCCCTGTAACTCCTGAACTCGTTCTGCGCTCTCTCGGGACAATACTATTTGAATGGCCTGCTGAAAAGTCAATGTTGGCTCGGCTAACAACTTTCTCTGGGTGGCCACATTGTTAATACCGCAAACCAAACGGTCGGGTAACATTTCTGATAAGGTCTCACCATAGGCACAGTACTCCGCAATCCTGCGTAGCCTGGATAGAAAGTCGGCAAGGGATTCTCCTGGGGTCCTCTCAGCGGTGTTAAACCGATAACGTTGGACTATCGTGGATGGGGCTGGGTTAAAATGTTGCCCCACTAAGTTCACAAGTTCATCAAACGTTTTGGTGTCCGGCGCAGCTGGGTACGTAAGGCTCCTAATCACCCCAAACGTATGCGGGCCGCAGGCGGTGAGCAATATGACCACCTGGCGCTCGTTTACGGTGATATTGTTTCCCCGGAAATAGTAACGCATCCGTTGTGCGTACTGGTTCCAGCTTTCCAGCGCAGCATCAAAAACATCCAAACGCCCATACAGAGGCACGGTGTGATAGAAAACAACTTCGAACCTGTATCCAACAAAAATCCAGGGAGGTGGCTTCAGCAGTGTAGACAGCTATTCACTTTAACCCTCGTCGCCAGTTTTGTGAGGGCCATGAAGAATCCAGCACGAGTCTTCAGGATATACAACAGCAGCAACCTCCCTTGCAGCTAATTCCTCTCTCTCTGCTGGTTCCAAATTGGCCAGCTTTATTTATGCAGGGAGTCTGCTAATGATTTCTCCGCCCCCCTCATTGGGGAAGCTCATACTCCCACAGGATTGTGGGATTGTCATTAGTCCCCAGCCAATGGTAAGCAGGCAGGTTATAACAGAACAACCAAAGGAACCAAAAACAATGCCTCGGCCAATCAGAGTTGACTTGCCAACCAACCTTTTCTCCTGCAGTATTAAATTGCTGTGATCATTTGAAATTTGGCATTCTTGCATTTGTCTTGATGAGTCCAAGATGCAAAGCTTTGGCAATATACCTCTCCTTTCATTAATATTAAGTTATATCAGAGGTCTAACGTCCATAGTTCAACCTTTTCAAAAAGCCACTCAACGATCATGTTTGCACCAAACGGAATCAGTGAATGCTTGATGGAGAAAAAAATCTTACAAAGTCCAAATATGTGTGTTCCCTCCTTGATGTTTGGTGTGGGTTTGTCATCAAATCATGGGATACTATTAATGCGCAAAGTGTCATTGGATTTAATCAAAAAATGTAGAATATTCAGTGCAAGGATAATCCTGAAACTGCAAGTGCCATACTGATCCAGAACGCGTTCCTTCCAACTAAGCCTTAGCCAAAATGACTCGATGAATTTGATGAACAGTTTGCATCGGATGCCGAAGCCAATGAATTTGGCAGTTTTTAAAACTTGGCTGAAATTAGCTTTGTGGAATTAATTCATTCAATAAAATGTATCACACTGATTTAATTTGAATGACTGGTGTTTTCTTTCACATTTCAAAATGGTGACCACAAACACTGATGCTAGCGGTTCACATCTTATACTTGCCTTATAAATTGACCCCCATTTTTGGAAAACCCTTATGAATCTTAAAAGTCCACTTATACTGTATGCTGTGATCTACAGTAATGGCATAAATATAATTTAGTCATGAATAAATACAACATAGAACTTGGGAGAAACCTCTTTACATGGAATCATTAAGAAGTGGAAGTTGATACTGTGATGAGAGAAGTACTTTAAAAAAAATGTTTATTGGGATTATGTTGGATTGTTCTGTGTAAAGAAAGCTGGTGTGTGTGTTTAGGGATATTTAAAGAGGGGGAAGGTTACTAGAGACAGAGGGCTTGATTCTCCGACCTTGTTCCCCTCTCACTTGAGTGAAATGAGGCCGGCGAATAGCGGGGTAGGCTGAAAACGAGAAATGCCAGTCGCTAACCAGATTGCGATGCAACCAGCCCGCTCCCGTAGGTGAAATCTGGATCTCGCCTTAGCATGGCGAGAAACCAATTATCACACTTAAGCCCTATTTCCATACAATTAACAGGAGCGGCCCCATATCCAATGGCCTCGCGTGATTCATTGGCCTCCCCCAGCAAGTGGTCACACTGGCGTCGATTAGTACTCCTTTTTAAAAAAGTGAACCTGGCGGAAGGGCTTCTGTGGGGAACCGAGAAGGTGAGTAGCCATCTTTGCTCACAAGGCAAAGAAGCCAGTGGCGCTGGGCTTGCCAACCCAGTGCTCAGCGGGGGTGGGGGACCCTCCGGAGGGGTGTGCCACCATGGGAGGGTTGGGGGAGGCGCTGGGGGGGGGGGGGGGGGGGGGCAACCGTGCACAGCACCATAATGCCAACCCTTGGACTATGTTCCAATTCCGGGGGCAACTCTTGTCCCTGTCCATCTGTCGACCATCCATAACCCCCACCGACTGCCAAGGGCCCTGGCCATGTGGCTGAGCCTATTGCTAATAGGGAATTGGCAGTCGTGGTTAAGGAAACTGTATATAAGGTTACGCTTAGTGGGCAGCGTGCTGTGAGCACACTTCTCGGCAGCTGTCTGGTTCTCTGGTAAAGCCTATGAATTACCAATCTTCTCTCCTGTGTCGTCATTGAGGGTATCTCAATTTAATAATTACCAGATTACATCAAGATGGACAGCGGTCTAAAGCCGGAGAAGCTCAATCTAGACGCTCGGTCGGCGGAGGCCGCTGAAATTTTTAAATATTGGCTCCGGTGTTTTGAGGTCTATCTGAATTCCTCGGAGACTGAAGTTGACGGCCCTCGCAAACTGAGCTTACTACATGCCCGGGTGGGCACCCATGTCAGCGTTGCCCAGCCCGCTCCGCTATCTGCAATGACTGCGGGAAGAAGGGGCACTTTGGAAAGGTCTGCCTGGCTGGGCCCAAAGGCCAGAAACAAAAGTCTCATCGGGCCCAGAAATCGAACTCCCGGACTCTCAGGACCCAAAACGCGGCCGCGCGGCGGACGGACACGCCTACTTCTGACGTGTCATCAGCCTCGTGCGAGTCATGGTGCGGTCATCTTGGCGGCGGCCATCTTCGAATCCCGACACGTGCGACCGATGGTGGCGGCTATTTTGTGACTCCCGGCGGCCATTTTGTGATTGCGACTCAACCGAGGACTCTGACTACCCACAACTAGGAGCGATCACGCTCGATCAATCTCGGCCGAAGCACCTGCGGAACTCAATGATGCAGGTTCAATTCAACGGTCACAACACCCCCTGCCTATTTGACTCCGGGAGCACAGAGAGCTTTATTCATCCAGACGCGTTATGACGCTGCTCCCTGCGCACCCACCCCGCCTCCCAAACTATCGCCCTCGCTTCGGGGTCCCATTCGGTCCAAATCACGGGGTATTGTGTCGCGGACCTCGCTATTCAAGGCGCCGAATACACCCGTTTTAAACTTTACATCCTCCCTCACCTCTGCGCCCCCTCTGCTGCTCGGTCTGGACTTTCAGTGCAGCCACCGAAGCCTGACACTGATGTTCAGCGGACCCCTGCCCCCGCTCATGGTATGTAGCCTGGCAACACTCAAAGTTGCACCACCCCCCCTCTTCGCGAACCTCACTCCCGACTGTAAGCCCGTTGCCACCAGGAGTCGGCAGTACAGTGTCCAAGACATGACTTTTATCAAGTCAGAGGTTCAGCGGCTACTAAAAAAGGGGGTCATAGAGGCTAGCAACAGCCCTTGGAGGGCTCAAGTATTGGTAGTCCGCTCCGGGGAAAAGCAACGAATGGTGGCAGACTATAGTCAGACCATAAACCGCTTTACGCAACTCGATGCGTATCCACTTCCCTGCATAGCAGAAATGGTGAACCAAATCGCCCAGTATCGGGTATTCTCCACGGTCGATCTAAAATCTGCCTATCATCAAATCCCTATCCGCCCAGAAGACCACCCCTACACGGCCTTCGAAGCAGCCGGTCGGCTGTTTCACTTCCTCTGGGTTGCTTTTGGTGTCACAAACGGAGTCTCCGTTTTCCAAAGGGCGATGGATCAAATGGTGGACCAGTACGGCTTACGGGCTACATACCCGTACTTGGACAACGTCACCATCTGCGGCCATGACCAACAGGACCACGACGCAAACCTGAGGAAGTTCCTCCAGACCGCCCAGGCCCTCAATCTCACGTATAACAAAGAGAAATGCGTGTTCCACACAACCCGGCTAGCCATCCTCGGCTAAGTCATGGAAAACGGGGTCCTAGGCCCAGACCCCGACCGCATGCGCCCCCTTAAGGAACTCCCCCGTAGCCTCAAGGCACTCAAACGGTGCCTGGAGCTCTTTTCCTATTATGCCCAGTGGGTCCCCAGATATGCGGACAAAGCCCGACCACTCATTAAAACCACGGTTTTTCGACTTCCGGTAGCGGCAATGATCAGCTGAGCCGCACGTTCGGAGGCTCCCGGAAAAAACGGACTTTGGGGCTTTGGTGCGGAGGGGGGTAGAGGTCAATGGGGTCTTCAGGGACTTTTATGGGGATCTGTACCGGTCTGAGCCCCCGGTGGAGGAGGGTGGAATGGGGCGCTTCCTGGACAGGTTGCGTTTCCCGAGGGTGGAAGAGGAGCGGGTGGAGGGACTAGGGGCGCCGATCGAGTTGGAGGAGGTTGTCAAAGGGATAGGGAGCATGCAGTCGGGGAAGGCGCCGGGGCCGGACGGGTTTCCGGCGGAATTCTATAAAAAGTATTTGGACCTGTTGGGCCCCCTGTTGGTCCGGACCTTTAACGGGGCATGGGAGGGGGGGGGGGGGGGGGGGGGGGGCTTTGCCACCAACTATGTCGCGAGCACTGATTTCCTTGATCCTGAAGCGGGACAAGGACCCTCTACAGTGTGGATCATATAGGCCGATTTCGTTGCTGAACGCCGACGCTAAGCTGCTGGCAAAGATCCTGGCCACTAGAATAGAGGATTGTGTGCCGGGGGTCATACATGAGGACCAGACGGGATTTGTGAAGGGAAGGCAGCTGAACACAAATGTGCGAAGACTCCTCAATGTCATTATGATGCCGGCAGTGGAAGGGGAGGCGGAGATAGTGGTGGCGTTGGACGCGGAGAAGGCCTTCGATAGGGCGGAGTGGGAGTACTTGTGGGAGGTGTTGGAGAGGTTCGGTGGGGTTTATTCGGTGGGTGAGGCTGCTCTACGAGGCCCCGATGGCAAGTGTAGCCACGAATAGGAGGAGATCGGAGTACTTTCGGCTGCATCGGGGGACGAGACTAGGGTGCCCCCTGTCCCCCTTGCTCTTCGCGTTGGCAATTGAGCCCCTGGCCATGGCATTGAGGGAGTCAGGGAACTGGAGGGGCATGGTGCGGGGGGGGGGGGGGGGGGGGGGGGGGGGGGAGGAGGAGGAGCATCGAGTGTCACTGTACGCGGACGACCTGCTGCTGTATGTGGCGGACCCGGTGGGGGGGATGCCGGAGGTGATGAGGATCCTTGGGGAATTCAGGGGTTTCTCGGGGTATAAGTTGAACCTGGGCAAGAGCGAGGTGTTTGTGGTGCACCCGGGGGATCAAGAGGAGGGGATTGGTAGGCTCCCACTGAAGCAGGCAGGGAAGAGCTTCAGGTACCTAGGGGTCCAGGTGGCTGGGAGTTGGGGGGCCCTGCACAAGCTCAACCTCACAAGGTTGGTGGAGCAGATGGAGGAGGAGTTTAAGAGGTGGGATATGTTACTGCTGTCACTGGCGGGGAGGGTGCAGTCCGTCAAGATGACGGTGCTCCCAAGGTTTTTGTTCTTGTTCCAGTGCCTCCCCATCTTCATCCCAAAGGCCTTTTTCAGGAGGGTCAACAGCAGTATTACGGGATTTGTGTGGGCGCATGGGACTCCAAGGGTTCGAAGAGTGTTCCTGGAACGAGGCAGGGATAGGGGGGGGCTGGCGTTGCCCAACCTCTGTGGGTACTACTGGGCAGAGGGTAATTTGGAGAGGGTGAAATTTGCCCTGAGGGGATCAGTACAAGGGTTTTTCAGGCGGTGGCAGCCGTTTCTGGACTTCCTGGCGGAACGGTAGGGAAATAGGCCGACAGCAGCAGCAGCCCGGGGGGGGGGGGGGGGGGGGGGAGAACTGTGCACATGGGTTTGCGGAGGGTGCTATCTCCCTCTTGTTTGTGTTTTTTTTTCTTTGTTGTTGTTTTTTCTTTTTGTTTGAAGTTGCTATTGAAGCTGGGTGGGTATTGTTCATGGGGTGTTACCGCGGTTGTATGTTAATAGAGCTAAGATGTTTATATTTTGTATTTTATTTTGTAAAAATTTCAATAAAAATTATTTTTAAAAAAAAGACCACGGTTTTTCCCCTGACGGCTGAGGCCCAGTCGGCTTTCAGCCGTATCAAGGCCGATATCATCAAGGCCGCCATGCACGTGGTGGACGAAACCATTCCTTTCCAGGTAGAAAGCGACGCATTAGACGTCGCCCTGGCTGCTACCCTCAACCAGGCAGGCAGACCAGTAGCGTTCTTCTCCCGAACCCTCGCTCACTCGGAAATCTGGCACTCTGCAGTCGAGAAGGAGGCACAAGCCATAGTGGAGGTTGTGCGGCACTGGAGGCACTACCTAGCCGGTAGGAGGCTCACCCTCATCACCGACCAACGATCGGTCGCCTTTATGTTCGATAACGCACAACGGGGTAAAATAAAGAATGAAAAAATTCTGAGGTGGAGGATAGAGCCTATACCTATACGTACGATATTACATATCGTCTGGGGAAGCTCAACGAGTCCCCAGATGCCCTGTCCCGCGGCACGTGCGCTAACGCGCAAAAAGACCACCTGAGAGCCATCCACGATGACCTCTGCCACCCGGGTGTCACCCGGCTTGCCCATTTCATCAAGTCCCGCAACCTACTTAACTCCACCGAGAAGGTCAAGGCCATGACCAAGGCGTGCCAGATCTGCGCGGAGTGCAAACCGCACTTCTATCGACCAGACAGGGCCCGCCTGATAAAGGCCTCTGGGCCCTTTGAACGACTAAGCATGGACTTCAAAGGGCCCCTCCCGTCCACCAACCGCAACATCTATTTCCTCACCGTTATCGATGAGTTCTCCCGCTTCCCCTTTGCTGTCCCCTGCCCCGATATGACCTCGGCCTCCGTAATCAAGGCACTGCACAGCATCTTCACACTGTTTGGTTTCCCCGCTTATATCCACAGCGACCGGGGTACATCGTTCATGAGCGATGAGCTGCGTCGATATCTGCTCAGCAGGGGCATCGCCTCGAGCAGAACGACGAGCTATAACCCGCAGGGAAATGGGCAGGTGGAGAGGGAGAACGCTACAGTTTGGAAGGCTGTCCTAGCCCTACGGTCAGAAGTCTCCCAATCGCCCGCTGGCAGGAGGTCCTACCCGATGCCCTACATCCATTAGGTTGCTCCTCTGTACGGCATGAACGAGACCCCCCACAGCCGTTTGTTTGTGTTCCCCAGGAAGTCCACCTCTGGGGTCTCGCTTCCACGTTGGCTGACGACTCCGGGACCAGTTCTACTCCGGAGACACGTTAGGAGCCATAAGACAAATCCGCTAGTCGGGAGGGTTCAACTGGCACACGCAAACCCTCAATACGCCTACGTCGAGCACCCCGACAGTAGGCAGGACACTGTTTCCCTGCGAGACCTGGCACCCGCTGGCTCTCCCACTGACCCCCCCCCCCTTCTACCGACGCTCCCCTCCCCGCACCGGCTGCAGACCCCGACAGCCCCCCCCCCCCCCCCCCCCATAGCGCCCCCTTCCCCCCAGCCGGCACCAATCACCCTAGTCACCCCGGATACCCCCCCCCCCCGCTCCAACGCGGGCAAAGGCTCAGTCAATTGTGCTCCCGGATATACCACCACCGAGAACGACCGTATCCACGGCACCACCACCGGAGCGGAGAAGGTCAACACAGACAATCAGACCACCCAAAAGACTGAACTTGTAATTCCACTTCACCCCCCGACGGACAATGCGTTTTTTTTAAACAGGGGGTGAATGTGATGAATGATATCTGTATAACTGTACCTTACCTTTAATACGATGGCCCCTTTAAGACTGGGCTTGGAACCCTGGGGGACTCCGCCTCTGGCTCCGCCCCCAGGAAACTGTATATAAGGTTACGCTTAGTGGGCAGCGTGCTGTGAGCACACTTCTCGGCAGCTGTCTGGTTCTCTGGTAATTAAAGTCTATGAATTACCAATCTTCTCTCCTGTGTCGTAATTGAGGGTATCTCAGACCCAGAGGGGGAATCCCGTGATGGCCCAAGGTTTACAGGCGTTGCTGGTCATTCAAACATGATGGACAGCGTGTGCTGCAGGAGGCTCCGCCTCAACAACGAGAGGATGTGGCACCTGTCCCATGTCTTCGCAGACTTGGCATCCCGGTGGATGTCAAGGTCACCGCAACTCTGAACATTTATGCCTCGGGACCTGTGCGACATCTGACAGGCCACAACCCATAGGTGCATCCAATAGGTAACGGATACCCTGTTTGCCCGGGTGGAAAACTACATCATCTTTGACATGGACCAAGCTCAGCAAGATGCCCGGTTAGCAGGTCCGCCATCACCGGGACGCCCCAGGTCCAGGGGGTAATAGATGTCAAGCATGTTGTCCTGCCCTCACCGGGCCCTCTAGGAGTGCCCTACATTAACAGAAAAGGGTTCCACTCCCTGCACATACAGCTCGTGTGCGACCACCAGATGAAGATCATGCACGTGTGTGCACACTTCGCGGGAGTGTGCACGACAGCTACATCCTGGTGGGGCAGCCGGTTATCCCCGGCCTCTTTGAGGAGCACCCCAGGCTGGGCGGATGGCTCTTGGGGATAAGGGGCACCCGCTGAGGACCTGGCTAATAACACCAGTATGGAAGAGCTGGGCGCCCCAATTAGAGTAGAGGAGGTATTGGGGGGCCTAAAGGCCATGCAGTCGGGGAAGTCCCCGGGGCCGGATGGATACCCAGTAGAGTTTTATAGGAAGTTCTCTGAGCTGGTGGGCCCGGTCTTGGCGAGGGTTTTTAATGAGGCAAGGGACAGAGGGACCCTGCCGCCGACAATGTCACAAGCCACCATATCTCTGATATTGAAGCGGGGTAAAGACCCGGAGGTGTGCGGGTCCTACAGGCCAATCTCCCTGATTAATGTAGACGCCAAGCTCCTGGCAAAGGTACTGGCGGGGAGAATGGAGGACTGTGTACCGGAGGTGATTGGGGAGGATCAAACGGGGTTCGTGAAAGGTCGGCAGCTGGCGGCCAATCTGAGGAGATTGCTCAACGTGATAATGATGCCCCCGGCGGGTAGAGAGGTGGAGGTAGTGGTGGCAATGGACGCCAAGAAGGCCTTTGACCGGGTGGAGTGGGACTATCTATGGGAGGTGCTCGGACGGTTTGGGTTCGGGGAGGGATTGGTGGATTGGATCAAATTATTATATCAGGCCCCGAGGGCCAGCGTCAGGACCAACAGAGAAGTGTCGGAGTACTTTAGGTTGTACCGAGGGACCAGGCAGGGCTGCCCGCTCTCCCCGCTGCTGTTTGCGCTGGCCATAGAGCCGCTGGCGATGGCGCTGAGAGCCGCAGAGGGTTGGAAGGCGATGGTGAGGGGCGGGGTTGAACACAGGGTTTCTCTTTATGCAGACGACCTGCTCCTGTACGTGTCGGACCCAGTGGCCGGGATGGGAACTATACTGGGAATGCTGAGGGAGTTCGGCCAGTTCTCAGGATACAAATTAAATACGGTCAAGAGTGAAATGTTTGTGGTCCAGGCAAGGGGCCAGGAGAACAGATTGAGAGGGCTACCGTTTAGGCTGGTTGAGGAAAATTTCCGGTATTTGGGAATCCAGGTGGCACGAGACTGGGGCAGGCTGCATAAGTTAAATTTGGCCAGGGTGGTGGAGCAAATGAAGGGAGAGTTTCGGAGATGGGATGCACTCCCGCTGTCGCTGGCAGGGAGGGTGCAGACTGTAAAGATGACAATCCTCCCTCGATTTTTGTTTATTTTTCAGTGCCTCCCGATCTTTATCCCACAGTCCTTCTTCAAAAGAGTTAACGGGCTGATCATGAGCTTTGTCTGGGCGGGAAAGTCTCCGCGGGTAAAGAAGGCGATGTTGGAGAGGAACCGCAGCGAGGGAGGGCTGGCTTTGCCGAGTCTGGTCAATTATTACTGGGCGGCCAACATCGCTATGATAAGGAAGTGGATGGTGGGTACGGGGTCTATTTGGGAGCGGGTGGAGGCGGCTTCGTGCAGGGGCTCCAGTTTGGAAGCCCTGGTCACGGCTCCTCTACCGCTGCCGCCGGCCAAGTACACCACCAGCCCGGTAGTGGTGGCGACCCTGCGGATATGGGGCCAGTGGAGGAGGCATGTGGGGAAGATGGGGGCGTCTGTCTGGGCGCCAATCTGCGACAACCATCGGTTTGCCCCCGGCAGTATGGATGGGGGGGTTCCGAGTATGGCGGCGAGCAGGGGCGGGAAGGGTGGGTGATATGTTCCTGGAAGGGAGCTTCGCGAGTTTGAGGAGCTTGGAGGAGAAATTTGGGGTGGTAAGGGGAAATGATTTTAGATACCTACAGTTGCGGGACTTTGTTCGTAGACAGGTCCCATCTTTCCCGCGCCTCCCGCCAATGGGGATCCTAGACAGAATAGTCTCTGGGAGGGATGAAGGGGAGGGTAGAGTCTCGGGTATTTATAAGGTGCTCATGAGGGAGGAAGGGTCCCAGACAGAGGAACTGAAACTTAAATGGGAGGAGGAGCTAGGCGGGGAAATGGAGGATGGGCTGTGGGCAGAGGCCCTGAGTAGGGTAAACTCGACCGCGACATGTGCTAGGCTCGGGCTGATCAAATTTAAGGTCGTTCACCGGGCCCATATGACGGTGGCTCGGATGAGCAAATTTTTCGGGATAGAGGACAAATGCGCTAGGTGCGCGGGAGGACCAGCGAACCATGTTCACATGTTTTGGGCATGCCCTGAGCTGAGGGGGTACTGGGAGGGATTTGCGGGGGTCATGTCCCAGGTGCTAAAAACAAGGGTGGTGATGAGCCCAGGGGTGGCAATTTTTGGGGTTTCGGAAGACCCGGGCGTCCAGGGGGAGAAAGAGGCCGATGTGCTGGCCTTTGCTTCCCTGATAGCCCGGTGACGAATATTATTGGCGTGGAGGGACTCAAAGCCCCCGAAGACGGAGTGGTGGCTTGCGGACATGTCGAGTTTCCTGGGGATGGAAAAAATCAAGTTCGCCTTGAGGGGTTCTGTGCAGGGGTTCACCCGGAGGTGGCAACCATTTATTGACTTCTTTGCGGGAGAGTGAGCGTGAGCAGGGGGGGGGGGGGGGGGGGGGGTTAGAGTAGAGTAGGAGGGAAAATATGGCGGGTAGTACCGGTGGGAGGGGAGCGGGCTTGTGCAATATGTTACGGTGGAAGTATTGAAAGTACGTGGATGTTTGCACATTTTTGCCTTTTTTGCTTCCTTTCTGATGATGTCTGTAACTGTTTATAAAGCCAAAAACTACCTCAATAAAATTGTTTATTAAAAAAAATAACACCAGTATGGAGGCCGAAGACCGAAGCGGAGACCCGGTACAACGAGGCCCATGTGGCCACTCGGGCTGTGATTGAGCGGCGCATTGGACTCCTCAAGATGCGGTTCTGATGCCTCGACCTCGCCAGTGGTGCACTCCAGTGTACACACACACACACCCACCAAGACGGTCGGCCATTTTGTGGTGGTCCGCTTTGCCCTCCACAACCTCGTACAGCAGCGGGACGATGAGCTGGAGGTCATTGATGAGGAGGAAGAGGCCAAGATGATGATGTGGTGCTGGACCAGCACGGGTTTGAGAACGAGCCCAGGGAGGAATCCGATGACCAGCCGGAAGCTACAGGACAGGCCACAGCAGCGAGTGTCTGACAAACCGGAACGCCATGAGCCAGAAGCTTCAGAAGCCAAACTCTGCCACAATTTCAAAATGGATGACCAATGCAGCAGCATTGCTGTTTGTTTTTCTTCAAAACCGAAGGCAGTAATATTTTTACTAATAGAGCTACTTTGCAATTCTTTTTTATTTTTTTTTACATGTTTTGGTGTAAACATAGAACGCCCATGTTGCCCACTGGGTAACTGAAGCTTTGGGTGTTAGACCTGATGGAGAGTGAAAATTTGTTTTGATAATCTTGGACTTGCGTGAATGTGGCAAATCAAAGTAAACATCTAGTGCCATGCCTCCTTTTGATGAATTCTTACATTTTATTATTTTAAACTAAATCTAACTTTAGATCACATGTAAAAACACTCTCTGATGAACAAATTGCGAATGCTATTTTCTACTTTGGTGGTACCATTTAAATTTTTTTTTAAATGGTATTCTTTCTATTCTATTTACCAGAAACTACAGGGCCACCAATGATATGTCCACACTTCATTCAATTTAAGGTTGTGTTGTCACATGTAGAAATGTGCGGTTATGGGCAACTGTTGTGTCTGTGTTTTTCTGTCCAATTTGTTTGCTGATGAGACCATTACTACGATTACTCCAGTTTTTGGAGTAATGTAAAATATTACTCCTATTTTTGCTTCCTTTAGTTCCACCTCCCCCCATTGACCACTTTGCCCATTCATAACAGCTAATGGTGATTTTCTGTTGGGTTGAAATGGTGCGTCCTATTTTAACTTTCTAGAATGCTTAGATAAAAGCCAAGAAGCAGGTGTAGGGTATTGGTGGGTTGAGCTGTCAGTTTCTCCAGAAATTTAGATATTTTCTTCGTGTTTGGCATTGGAACTCCCGGTGAACATGTTTTTCTTCAGCAGTTAGTAAGTTGATTTTTTTTACATCTGTGTCTGGTTCACATGGGTTTTAACCTTGATTCTTCTTAATACTTTGACTGTTAGTAACATAGTTTTAAAAATGACAAGTGTATCTTTGTACCTTTCTAAAAGGTGCTTTTTGGTTACCATGCTTTGTTCAGTGGGACATATTGATTGACTTTGACACTTAGTTGAATATGCTTCTGAAACCTGCACATTTTTTCAACATCTGAAAGAGATGACTTACTGTACATTTCTAATGGTGAATATAATAAAGTGTAATTTCAGGGAAAAAACAACAAAGATAGGGAGGCGCTCGGCCATTGGAGAGATTGGAAAAGATGGATGAAAATTTTAAAGTCAACACATTGCTTGACCAGGATCTAATGGAGGTTAGCAAGCACAGGAGTGATAGGGAAATGGGACTTGATGCAAGTTGTGACACAGACATCAGAGTTTTGAATGACCTCAAGTTTGTGGAAGGTAGAATATGGGAGACCAGCCAGTAGTGCATTGAAATAGTCAAGTCTCAAGGTAAGAAAGTGAGTTCCAGCATCACATGAATTGAGACAGGAGCAAAAATGGGTGATGTTAACTAAGTGGAAATAGACAATCTGTGTTAGCATGAATATGATGTCATAAGTTCATCTCAGGTTCAAATGTGACATTAAAGTTGTGAACAGACAAATTTAACGGAAGAAATCTAATTAAAGGAACAATTCTAAAAACGACTGGGGAATGGATTGCAGAACTGGGCTCTCATTTTGGGGATTCGGGATAATGAACATTAAAAGTTGTAATTAAAACAATTTTGGGAAGCCTTGATCCATTTTTGAATGAATGTAAATTAAGAAATATCAGTCAAACTACTGAAATAGTACAGGGCATTGGTGAAGCCATGCCTGCAGTATTGTGATTTTTGGTATCCTTGCACATACTTTCTTTAAGAGGGTGTGCAACAAAGACTCCTGGGTAGTGCAATTGTCATATGAAGAGTGGCTGAGTAGACGAGATCTGCATTTCCTTGAGTTTAGAAGAATGAGTTGGTCAAATTGAAATGTTTTAAAATTCTTACGGGGTTTTGGGTAGGTGCTGAGAGAGAGTTTCCCCTGGTTGGGCAATTTGGACAAGGGGTTACAGTCTCCGAATAAGGAGTTGACCATTTAGCAGTGAGATAAAAATTTTCTTCACTTAAGGTGTTGTGAATCCCTGGAATTCTCGATTCTGGAGAGCCAGTCATTGAATATGTTCAGATCAGAGATCAGAATATTTTTGGGAATTAAGGGATCTGGGCATAGTGTGGGAATGCGAAGTTGAGATATTGAGAATCAATAGGTTGTGTGAGGCATGAAATGACGTACTGAGGCAGTTAGAGTAGAGGGTTTTTTAGATTGAAGAGAGAGTGTTATTTTTTACAGTTGAGTCACATCTGATTTGGTCGTAGAGGCAAAGTGATTGAAACATAGGGTGCGAGCTACCCGAATGGGAAAAGAGTACCGTAGCTGGGAGTTTAGCGCCGGGAAACACCATGCTATTAAACGCCCATTCGGGTAGATAGGGGGCCTCAGCAGGGAATGTCCTGATGAGGCCACACTTAGTCCCATTATCTGCATTGAGGAGATGCGCTCACTGGAACACCTCATTATAAAAAATTATTCAGGCATTTGTATAAACAGTAAATACAAACCAACATGAGAACAAGACCCCCCTCCCCAATGAGAACCCCAACCCCCCCCCCCCCCAACTCACCTCTAAAGGGGTCCTCGGTGCCCCCTGCCTCCCCTGCATCCGCATAGGATACACCCAGAACCCATTTCCACCACAGCATGGGAAAAATGCCAGCTTGACATCTTGCCAGTGCTACCCTTTGGCCCTGGTAATGCCCCTGACAGCTGGCAGTGCCACCTGGGCTCCTCAGCAGTACCAGATTGGCATTCAGGTTGCATTGCCTGGGTGCCAGGCTAGTAGTGCCAGGATGCCAACCTGCCAAGAACCTGGGACCTCCAATCCCATGAGTGCCGTTCTGTCTGGTCTCTGTTTGTGGAGACCAGCACTGAACAGCATTTGCCTGAGACCTCCAAAGCGAGGAGGTTAGATCCCAAACCTTGGGTAGATTGTGGGAATGCATATTAGAGTGTGACTAGATGTCTCACTCTAATATGCAGATTTGCCAAAAAGTGATCCGTCCACAATGGCAGGATTCTCATCGTAACCTTAATGTCGCGAGGCAGGATGAGCCGGGTGGATCCTGAAAGAGGGATATACCTGCTTTGTTGCACTGCGCGCATTGCCTTTTGGGCGTAATGCGGCTGGTAGATCGCACCCATAGAGTGTGATTTAACTTTTTTAAAAACACAGCTGTTCTGGGTGGGAATCGAAGAGCGCTTATAGCACTGGGAACGGCTCCGCTATCTAACGGCACTCTATTTTTCGGCTCGGCCCACCAAGGCTGCACGTAGCCACATATCCTGCACTGAGGAGCTCCACAAATCCTGGAAGAGATCAGGGTGTGACCCCCAGACCCCCCCCCCCATTGCCCGAATCCACCTGTTGGGGGTCGTAGAGTCCCTCCGCAAGCCACCAGATACCGGCAGGCACCCCCAGGCCTGATCCCCGGCACGGGCAAAATGCCAGCCTTGTACTATGGGCTGCCAGCCTGGCACCCTGGCAGTGTAGTGCATCTGGACACCGTGACGGTGCCAGGCTGGCAGTGCCAAGATTCCCAGCTGCACCAGTATTGCCAGGATGCCAGCCTGGCTATGGGCCGACAACCCGGGGGCCTCCGATCACCTGTGAGATGCCCCCCCAAGTGTGGTCCAATACTAATCTGCTCTCAGCTGGCGTATCCTTGGGCAAGGCCGATAGATGCCGAGTGGCTGTTTTGATCCGGTGTCAGACATGGCCAAGTGCGTTTTTAAACTGACCTAATCGTGGAAGTCTGCGACCAGCTTATTGTGGACGGGATCCAGAACAAGTGTTCTAGATCCCGGCAGTTAGACTCATGAGAGGAGTAACGGCCGTCGGGAATCCCAGGGAAGGCCTCTCCCGGATCTACCATCCAGTCCTGATTTTAGTGGGACGTGGCTGGTAAAACGCGCCCATAATATTCTAATGAGCCTTGACAGAGTGGATGTGGAAAGAATGTTTCCTCTTGTGGGAAAATCTAGAGCTAAGGGTTAGAACATAGAACAGTACAGCACAGAACAGGCCCTTCGGCCCTCGATGTTGTGCCGAGCCATGATCACCCTACTCAGACCCACGTATCCACCCTATACCCGTAACCCAACAACCCCCCCCTTAACCTTACTTTTTAGGACACTACGGGCAATTTAGCATGGCCAATCCACCTAACCCGCACATCGTTGGACTGTGGGAGGAAACCGGAGCACCCGGAGGAAACCCACGTACACACGGGGAGGACGTGCAGACTCCGCACAGACAGTGACCCAGCCGGGAATCAAACCTGGGACCCTGGAGCTGTGAAGCATTTATGCTAACCACCATGCTACCGTGCTGCCTAAATTATTGTTTAATAATAAGGGGTCAGCCATTTAAAACAGATGAAGCTTCTTTTTTCTGGGGTTCCTGAAAAGGTGGTGAAATTAGTCTTTTAATATTTTTAATGCCGAGGTAAATACTTTCTTGATAAGCAAGGGGGAGATAAGTTATTGCAGTTAGCAGGATGCAGATTTGAGGTTATTATGAAATCAGCCATGATCTTATTAAATGACAGAGCACATTCGAGGGACTGAATGATCTGCTCCTGCTCTATGAGATATGTATATATGTAAGTTCGTAGGGTTCATGTTGATAGTTTATATTTAATGTCAAAGTGGTGCATTGATGTCATTCACTTTAATTCCTCAATTTAACGATTTGTAAAAGTAGCAGCTCTTTGGTAATCATAGAACATAAGAACTAGAAGCAGGAGTAGGCCATCGGGCCCCTCGAGCCTGCTCCGCCATTCAATGAGATCATGGCTGATCTTTTCTGGACTCAGCTCCACTTTCCGGCCCGGACACCATAACCCTTAATCCCTTTATTCTTCAAAAAACTATCTATCTTTACCTTAAAAACATGTAATGAAGGAGCCTCAACTGCTTCACTGGGTAAGGAATTCCATAGATTCACAACCCTTTGGGTGAAGAAGTTCCTCCTAAACTCAGTCCTAAATCTACTTCCTCTTATTTTGAGGCTATGTCCCCTAGTTCTGCTTTCACCCGCCAGTGGAAACAACCTGCCCGCATCTATCCTATCTATTCCCATCATAATTTTATATGTTTCTATAAGATCCCCCCTCATCCTTCTAAATTCCAACGAGTACAGTCCCAGGCTACTCAACCTCTCCTCGTAATCCAACCCCTTCAGCTCTGGGATTAACCTAGTGAATCTCCTCTGCACACCCTCCAGTGCCAGTACGTCCTTTTTCAAGTAAGGAGACCAAAACTGAATACAATACTCCAGGTGTGGCCTCACTAACACTTTATACAATTGCAACATAACCTCCCTAGTCTTAAACTCCATCCCTCTAGCAATGAAGGACAAAATTCCATTTGTCTTCTTAATCACCTGTTGCACCGGTAAACCAACTTTCTGTGACTCATGCACTAGCACACCCAGGTCTCTCTGCACAGCAGCATGCTTTAATATTTTATCGTTTAAATAATAATCCCGTTTGCTGTCATTCCTACCAAAATGGAGAACCTCACATTTGTCAACATTTTATTCCATCTGCCAGGCCCTAGCCCATTCATTTAACCTATCCAAATCCCTCTGCAGACTTCCAGTATCCTCTGCACTTTTCGCTTTACCACTCATCTTAGTGTCATCTGCAAACTTGGACACATTGCCCTTGGTCCCCAACTCCAAATCATCTATGTAAATTGTGAACAATTGTGGGCCCAACACTGATCCCTGAGGGACACCACTAGCTACTGATTGCCAACCAGAGAAACACCCATTAATCCCCACTCTTTGCTTTCTATTAATTAACCAATCCTCTATCCATGCTACTACTTTACGCTTAATGCCACGCATCTTTATCTTATGCAGCAACCTTTTGTGTGGCACCTTGTCAAAGGCTTTCTGGAAATCCAGATATACCACATCCATTGGCTCCCCGTTATCTACTGCACTGGTAATGTCCTCAAAAAATTCCACTAAATTAGTTAGGCACGACCTCCCCTTTATGAACCCATGCTGCGTCTGCCCAATGGGACAATTTCTATCCAGATGCCTCGCTATTTCTTCTTTGATGATAGATTCCAGCATCTTCCCTACTACTGAAGTTAAGCTCACTGGCCTATAATTTCCTGCTCTCTGCCTACCTCCTTTTTTAAACAGTGGTGTCACGTTTGCTAATTTCCAATCCACCGGGACCACGCCAGAGTCTAGTGAATTTTGGTAAATCATCACTAGTGCATCTGCAATTTCCCTAGCCATCTCTTTTAGCACTCTGGGGTGCATTCCATCAGGGCCAAGAGACTTGTCTACCTTTAGCCCCATTAGCTTGCCCATCACTACCTCCTTAGTGATAACAAATCCTCTCAAGGTCCTCACCTGTCATAGCCTCATTTCTATCAGTCACTGGCATGTTATTTGTGTCTTCCACTGTGAAGACCGACCCAAAAAACCTGTTCAGTTCCTCAGCCATTTCCTCATCTCCCATTATTAAAACTCCCTTCTCATCCTCTAAAGGACCAATATTTACCTTAGCCACTCTTTTTTGTTTTATATATTTGTAAAAACTTTTACTGTCTGTTTTTATATTCTGAGCAAGTTTACTCTCATACTCTATAGCTTCTTTATAGCTTTTTTAGTAGCTTTCTGTTGCCCCCGAAAGATTTCCCAGTCCTCTAGTCTCCCACCAATCTTTGCCACTTTGTAATCAATGCACTAAGCACAGAAACTCAGAAGTAAACAAAATGAGAACGAGAAGTTGATATAAGAAATTAAAAGTGATTTGTTTAAAAATCCCAGTAACATTTTCAATTTAATAAATATCACATTGTTTACAAGCAATAATAAATTCAATTAACTTGTGGCTAAAACACACATGTACTAAATGTGCTCCGATTCCTGGCCAAAGGACTACAGCACCAATAGTCCCCAATCTTAATAATAATAATCTTTTTGTCACAAGTAGGCTTACATTAACACTGCAATGAAGTTATTTTAAAAAAAAAAATTTTTATTGAAATTTTTACAAAATATAAACATCTGAACTCTATTAACAAAACAACCGCGGTAACACCCCAAGAACAATACCCACCCAACTTCAAAAGCAACTACAAACAAAAGAAAAAAACAAAAGAACACCCAACAACAAAAGGGAAAGAGATAACACCCGCCACATCCCACAAACCCAGGCCTCCACGCTTGGGGGCCTCGCATCCTTCCATTGGAGCAAGATCCTCCGCCGGGCTACTAGGGATGCAAAGGCCAGAACACCGGCGTCTTTCGCCTCCTGCACTCCCGGCTCCACTGCAACCCCAAAAATTGCGAGTCCCCAGCCTGGCTTGACCCTGGATCCCACCACCCTCGACACCATCCTTGCTACCCCCTTCCAAATCTCCCCCAGCGCTGGGCACGCCCAAAACATATGGGCGTGGTTCGCTGGGCTCCCCGAGCACCTAGCACACCTGTCCTCACCCCCGAAAAACCTACTCATCCTCGTCCCAGTCATGTGGGCCCTATGCAGCACCTTAAACTGTATGAGGCTAAGCCTCGCACAGGAAGAGGAGGAATTCACTCTCTCCAGGGCATCCGCCCACGTCCCCTCCTCAATCTCCTCACCCAGCTCCTCTTCCCATTTACCCTTCAGTTCCTCCACTGAGGCCTCGTCTACCTCCTGCATCACCCGGTATATGCACTGCAATGAAGTTATGAGAAAAGCCCCTAATCACCATATTCCAGCGCCTGTTCGGGTACACTTGGGACTTTTTTGGGACTTGTGGGAGGAAACCGGAGCACCCAGAGGAAACCCATGCAGTCACAGGGAGAACATGCAGACTCCACACAGACAGTGACCAAAGCTAGGAATCGAACCTGGGAATCTAATCACTGTGCTACCTTGTCGCCTATATAAAGAGCCAATCTTGACTCTTTATACACAATCTCGTGGTCTTTGGTATGCTATATTAGGAAATTATGGGAGCTGGTGAAGCATACGGAATGTAGCACTGTTCAGTCGAGAAGATGCATGGAGAAATAAGTTCAGTTCATAAGAGGGTCATTCAGGAGTCTGATAACAGCTGGGAAGAAGCTGGGGCGGAATTCTCCGACCCCCCCGCTGGGTCGGGGAATCGCCCGGGGCCGGTGTAAATCCCGACCCCGCCGTGGCCGGAATTCTCCGCCACCCGGGAATCGGCGGGGGCGGGTATCACGCTGCGCCAGTCGGCGGGCCCCGCGCGCCGATCGCCGTGCCCCCCGCGGCGATTCTCTGGCCTGCGATGGGCTGAAGTCCCGCCGCTGCCAGGCCTCTCCCGCCGGCGTGGTTTAAACCACCTCTGTGCCGACGGGATTGGCGGTGCGAGCGGGCCCCCGGGGTCCTGGGGGGGGGGGGGGCGCGGGGCGATCGGATCCCCCCACGGTGGCCTGGCCCGCTATCGGCGGGCGGGCCAGTGCGATGGGCCCCCTCTTTTTTTTCCGCCACCGCCACGGCCTCCACCATGGCGGAGGCGGAAGAGACCCCTTCCACCGCGCATGCGGCGGTGGTGACGTCAGCGGCCGCTGCCGCTCCGGCGCATGCCCGGACTCATGCCAACCGGCGAAGGCCTTTCGGCCAGCCCCGACGCCGGGCGGCGTCTTTGGCGCCTGTCGGCGGAGCAGGAGCCACTCCGGCGTGGGCCTAGCCCCTAAAGGTGCGGAGAATTCCGCACCTTTGGGGAGGCCCGACGCCAGAGTGGTTGGTGCCACTCTGCTACGCCGGGACCCCCCGCCCCGCCGGGTAGGGGAGAATTTCGTCCCTGTTTTTGAACCGTTAGTGCGTGTTCTCAGACTTTTGTATCTCCTGCCAAATGGAAGAGGTTGGAAGAGAGAATAACCCGGGTGGGAGGGGTCTTTGATTATGCTGCCCACTTTCCCAAGGCAGTGGGAGGTGCAGACACAGTCAATGGATGGGAGGCAATTTTGTATGACGGACTGGGCTGTCTTTACGACCCTCTGTAGTTTCTTGCGTTCTTGGGCTGAGCAATTGTCATACAAGGCTGTGATGCAACCAGATAGGATGTATTCTATGGTGCACCTGTAAAAATTGATAAGAGTCAATGTGGACATGCCAAATTTCCTTAGTTTCCTGAGGAAGGATAGGCACTGTTGTGCTTTCTTCGTCATAGTGTCAACGTGGGTGGACCAAGACAGATTGTTGGCAATGTGCACACGTAGGGATTTGAAGCTGTCAACCATCTCCACCTCGTCACCATTGATGCAGACAGGGGTGTGTACAATGCTTCGCTTGGATTTGGATTTGTTTATTGTCACATGTACCGAGGTACAGTGAAAAGTATTTTCTGCAAGCAGCTCAAACAGATCACTTAGTACATGAAAAGAAAAGAAAAAACATAATAGGGGAACACAAGGTTCACAATGTAAATACATAGACACCAGCTTCCTGAAGTCAATTTAGTACTGAAATAAAACCATCTGACTACAGCATTTAAAAAAAAAAATCAAAAGGTGTAATTTTTCTCCCTGCTGTTAAAATGTGCTATATGTAAAATGGTTGATGTGTTTATCCGCGCAACAGTGGGCTTGTCAGCATAATACATGGGATTTTCCTGAATGATGTGATAAGGCCCTTTGCTTTGGGAGTGCATGGTCACCCTTATAGCATTAGCGGTAGCTCAGTGCAGTGATTGAATGGAGAGGAGTTTTGATGTAAAATGTCGTATTGAAGGCAGTTAATATAATTTGAATATTTAGATCTTGTATCTCACTCTCTCTCCTTTCAGGTGCCATGCCCTAAGAGGGATTGCCTATCATGGACTTCCATGTGCTGGTCCATGGTTATGCTTGGCAAGGTACTGCAGTGGTTTGACAATACCTTCTGTAGGTATTCTCCAGCTCTTACTGCCTGTCAGAGACATATTGGAAGGATTTGTAGGTTGATGATAAGACCACAAGACATAGGAGCAGAATTAGGCCACTCAGTCATAAGAACATACATAAGAACATAAGAACTAGGAGCAGGAGTAGGCCATCTGGCCCCTCGAGCCTGCTCCGCCATTCAATGATATCATGGCTGATCTTTTGTGGACTCAGCTCCACTTTCCGGCCCGAACACCATAACCCTTAATCCCTTTATTCTTCAAAAAACTATCTATCTTTACCTTAAAAACATGTAATGAAGGAGCCTCAACTGCTTCACTGGGCAAGGAATTCCATAGATTCACAACCCTTTGGGTGAAGAAGTTCCTCCTAAACTCAGTCCTAAATCTACTTCCCCTTGTTTTGAAGCTATGTCCCCGGTCGATCGCGTCTACTCCGCCATTCAATCATGGCTGATATTTTCTCATCCCCATTCCCCTGCCTTCTCCCCATAACCCCTTATTAATCAAACACCGATCTATCTCTGTCTTAAAGACCCTCAGTGATTTGGCCTCCACAGCCTTCTGCGGCAAAGAGTTCAACAGATTCACCACCCCCTGGCTGAAGAAATTCCTCCTCATCTCTGTTTTAAAGGATCGTCCCTTTAGTCTGAGATGGTGTCCTCTGGTTCTAGTTTTTCCTACAAGTAAAAACATCCTCTCCACGTCCACTCTATCCAGGCCTCACAGTATCCTGTAAGTTTCAACAAGATGCCCCCTCATCCTTCTAAACTCCAACGAGTACAGACCCAGAGTCCTCAAACGTCCCTCATACGACAAGTTCTTCATTCCGGGGATCATTATTGTGAACCTCCTCTGGACCTTACCAAGGCCAGCACATCCTTCCTTAGATACAGGGCCCAAAACTGCTCACAATACTCCAAATGGGGTCTGACCAGAGCCTTATACAGCCTCAGAAGTACATCCCTGGTCTAGTATTCTCGCACTCTTGACGTGAATGCTAACATTGCATTTGCCTTCTTAACTGCCGATTGAACCGGCACATTAACCTTAAGAGAATCGTGAACAAGGACCCCCAAGTCCCTTTGTGCTTCTGATTTCCTAAGCATTTTCCCATTTAATAAATAGTCTATGCCTAAATTCCTCCTTCCAAAGTGCATAATCTCATACTTTTCCACATTGTATTTCATTTGCCACTTCATTGCCCACTCTCCTAGCTTGTCCAAATCCTTCTGCAGCCCCCTTGCTTCCTCAATACTACCTCTCCCTCTACAGATCTTTGTATCATCTGCAAACTTAGCAACAGTGCCTTCAGTTCATTCTTCTAGATCATTAATGTTTATTGTGAAAAGTTGTGGTCTCAGCACAGACCCCTGAGGCACACCACTAGTCACCGGCTGCCATCCTGAAAAAGACCCCTTTATCCCCACTCTCTGCCTTCTGCCAGTCAGCCAATCCTCTATCCACGCCAGGATCTTACCCTTAACACCATGGGCTTTTAACTTATCTAACAGCCTCTGATGCGGCACCTTGTCAAAGGCCTTCTGGAAATCTAAATAAATCACGTCCACTGGTTCTCCTTTGTCTAACTTCCTTGTTACCTCCTCAAAGATCTCTAACAGATTTGTCAGACACGACCCCCCTTTGACAAAGCCGTGCTGACTCAGTCTTATTTTACCATGCACTTCTAAGTACTTCGCGATCTCATCTTTAACAACAGACTCTAAAATCTTACCATTGACCCAAATCAGGCTAACCGGCCTATAATTTCCCGTCTTCTGCCTCCCTCCCTTCTTAAACAGTGGTTACATTAGCCAGTTTTCAGTCTTCTGGGACCCTTCCTGCCTCCAGTGATTCCTGAAAGATCATCACCAATGCCTCCACAATTTCCTCAGCTATCTCTTTTAGGACTCTAAGGTGCGGTCCATCTGGTCCAAGTGACTTATCCACCTTCAGACCTTTCAGTTACCCCAGAATCTTCTACTTCGTAATGGTCGCTGCACTCACCACTGCCCCCTGGTTTTCCTGGAGCTCTGGCATCCCACTGGTGTCTTCCACCATGAAGACTGATGCAAAGTAACTATAAGTTTGACTGCCATTTCATTGTTTCCTTTTATTACCTCTCCAGTCACATTTTCCAGTGGTCCAATGTCTATTTTTGCCTCTATCTTACCTTTTATATGTTGAAAAAACTCTTCCTGTCTTCCTTTATAGTACTAGCTAGCTTGCAATCATACTTCATCTTCTGCCCCCTTATTGCTTTTTTTAGTTGTCCTCTGCTCACTTTTAAAGGCTTCCCAATCCTCTGGCGTCCCACTAATCCTTGCCACTTTCTATGCTTTTTCTTTAGCGTTTATGCTGTCCTTGACATCCCTCGTCAACCATGGATGCCTTGTCCTCCCCTTAGAATATTTCCTCCTCCTTGGGATGAATTTCTGTTGTGCCTCCCTAATAACCCCAAAAACTCCTGCCATTGCAGTTCCTCTGTCTTCCCTGCTAGGCTCCTTTTCCAATCAACTCTGGCCAGCTCCTCCTTCACATCTTTGTAGAATAGAACAGTACAGCACAGAACAGGCCCTTCGGCCCTCGATGTTGTGCCGAGCAATGATCACCCTACTTAAACCCACGTAACCCGTATACCCGTAACCCAACAATCCCCCCATTAACCTTACACTACAGGCAATTTAGCATGGCCAATCCACCTAACCCGCACATCTTTGGACTGTGGGAGGAAACCGGAGCACCCGGAGGAAACCCACGCACACACGGGGAGGACGTGCAGACTCCACACAGACAGTGACCTAGCCGGGAATCGAACCTGGGACCCTGGAGCTGTGAAGCATTGATGCTAACCACCATGCTACCGTGAGGCCCCTGTAGTTACCCTTATTTAATTGTAATCCCGATCAACCTGTTTGGTCACATTATGAACACATCTTCTGCATCGAGTCCCAGAGTGGGACTCAAACTTTGATCTTTGGGCTCAGAGATGGGGACACTACCACTGTGCTACAAGGCCTCCATTGTACCTCTGCTAGGGTTGCACAAATAATTACTCATAAATTGTCCATGGTCAGTTGATGAATGTGAGCAATTTTATGGAGACTTGCACCACAAAAATACTCGTGACCAGAGCTTGCAGTTGTGATGATTGACACGACAAAAGTGATTGGAAAATCATGACAATAAGAAGAAAGATTTGCATGCAAAAAATGTATGCTGTACAAAAGATATTTATTAATGTTTATATATTTTAGTATTAGCATAATAAGCGGGACTTTGTTCTGCCAACCCCCCTCTCAATTGTTGGGAGTAGCACTAGCAAATGGCATTGAAGGTAGAATTGGCCTGAAAGCTACAGGTACCATATAACCTCTACTGTAACTGAACTGGTAATAATAAAGCATAGCTGAGGGTTTGTTGCAGAGCGGCATCGTAGTCAGATATTTTGATGATGTATGGGTCGGATTTTCCAGCCCCGCCCACCATCAGGATTGTCTAGTCCTGCCAAAGTCAAAGGACCTTTAGCTAGGCTGCTGCATCCCCTGCGGCAGGTCCTGCCATGGCAGGGCTGGAAAATGTCAGCCATAGTTTTTTCCAACCATATATGAGCCACCGGCTTTGAAATAATTTTGATGTACTTTTTTCATTGCGTAATCCAATTCTGAATTTTTTAACAAGGTTTGTAAGGAGTAATAGAACATAGAACACTACAGCGCAGTACGGGCCCTTCGGCCCTCGATGTTGCGCCGACCCGTGAAACCATCTGAAGCCTATCTGACCTACACTATTCCATTTTCATCCATATGTCTATCCAGTGACCACTTAAATGCCCTTAAAGTTGGCGAGTCTACTACTGTTGCAGGCAGGGCGTTCCACACCCCTACTACTCTCCGAGTAAAGAAACTGCCTCTGACATCTGTCCTATATATATCACCCCTCAATTTAAAGCTATGTCCCCTCGTGTTGGTCATCACCATCCGAGGAAAAAGACTCTCACTGTCCACCCTATCTAACCCTCTGACTATCTTATATGTCTCTATTAAGTCACCTCTCAGCCTTCTCCTCTCTAACGAAAACAACCTCAATTCCCTGAGCCTTTCCTCGTAAGACCTTCCCTCCATACCAGGCAACATCCTAGTAAATCTCCTCTGAACCCTTTCCAAAGCTTCCACATACTTCCTATAATGTGGTGACCAGAACTGCACGCAGTACTCCAGGTGCGGCCGCACCAGAGTTATGTACAGCTGCAGCATGACCTTGTGGTTCCGAAACTCAATCCCCCTGCTTATAAAGGCTAGCACACCATATGCCTTCTTAACAGCCCTATTAACCTGGGTGGCAACTTTCAGGGATGAAGAGTAATAAGAGCCTTAAGAGCAGAAATTGGTATTCATTATATATTGTCATAATTTTAATGCTGAAGCAACACAAAAAGTGGCAAATGATGAAATTGGGATAGACTCTTACTTTCGATCAGGGTGCTTTTGGGTCAAATATATTATCTCAAATATAGAGTTGAAACTTACTGCATGGACTTAAAAATAACACTTAACATGGCTGTGTGTTTTTATAAACAGATTACCAGCGACTGATGACAGTAGCAGAGAGTATCACTACAATACTCTTCCCCTGTCAGTGGCAGCATGTGTATGTCCCTATCCTTCCTGCATCGCTCCTTCATTTTTTAGATGCTCCTGTTCCTTACTTGATGGGTTTACATTCGAATGGACAGGATGACCGGTCCAAATTAGAGCTACCACAGGAGGTAAGTCTCTCTTAATTCACTTAACTTCAAATATGTAATATTTCTAGATGTCAAGGCAAAGATTGTCTAGTTCGCTATCTTTTTCTTCCTGAAATAATTAATTGGGTACAGGAGTGTCAGAGCTATTTTACTGAATAATTAACAAGAGGCCTAGACTGATAATTCAGAGAACATGATTTTAGATTCCACTATGGTCGATCAAAACTTGTAATTTACAGTTCTTTTCTTGTGTTGGTGTGGCCTTGTTTGTTTTAAATTGTGGGGAGAAAATTTGTTATTGAAAAACTTGAATAAAAATTATTTAAAAAAAAACAAAAAAGCAAAAAAAAAGTTGTAATTTACTTTTTAAAAATCTTGAAATTAATATTCTTGTCCACTTGGTGCACTATATTTTTAGTGTTCATTCATGGGATGTGAGTGTCGCTGACAAGGTCAGCATATATTGCTCAGCCCCAATTTCCCCTTGAGCAAGTGGTGATGAGTGGCCTTGTTGATTTGTTGCAGTACATCTGATGTAGCTGCTCTGACAGTGCTGTTGGGAAAGGAGTTCCAGGTTTTTGATCAAGCAACATTGAAGGAACGGAGATTTGGTTCCATGTTAAGATGGAATGTGGCTTGGAGGGTAACTTACAGCTGTGGTATTCCCATGTGTCTGCTGCTCTAATTCCTCTAGGTGGTAAAAGTTGCCACCTGATGATTCTATCAAAGCTGGCTTGGCAAGTTGCTGCAGTGTTACCTGTACATTGCTGCCACCATGTGTTGGTGATGGAGGGAATGAATGCTGAAGGTGGTGGATGGCATGCCAATTAAGTGGGCTGTTTGTTTTGGATGGTGTCAAGCTCCTTGGGTTTCGTTGGAGCTGCATTCATCCAGGCAAGTGGACCAGCATGTCTAGTAGATGGTTCACAGACTTTGGGGAGTCAGAAGGTGAGTTACTCACTGAAGAATTCCCAGCGTTTGACTTTAAAAAAAATAAATTTAGAGTACCCAATTCATTTTTTTTCAATTAAGGGACAATTTAGAGTGGCCAATCCATCTACCCTACACAACTTTGGGTTGTAAAACACGGGGAGAATGTGCAAACTCCACACAGTCAGTAACCCAGAGCCGGGATCGAACCTGGGACCTTGGCGCCGTGAGGCAGCAATGCTAACCACTGCGCCACCGTTCTACCTCCCAGCCTGACTTGCTCTTTTTTTCATTCTTTCATGAGACCAGAGCTGAAAAGGAACCGCGAGCTCTTTGAGAGGACAAGTGGAGGGCAGTGGAAAGAGGGGTTGACCTGGGTGTAGATTGATGACAGATGTCACAGGATTGTTGCAGATGAATTACACTGGATGTGTGAGGACGGCACAAGACAGATGCATGTGGCATACCATGACAAC
Organism: Scyliorhinus canicula; assembly: GCF_902713615.1. NCBI lineage: Eukaryota > Metazoa > Chordata > Chondrichthyes > Carcharhiniformes > Scyliorhinidae > Scyliorhinus > Scyliorhinus canicula. The sequence goes on along the minus strand of NC_052154.1, from coordinate 168,820,275 downwards.
AGATCTTCCGGCGGGGTAGTTACAAGCAACAGCAAAGCATGGGATGCGAGCATTGCTGGCAAGGTCATCATTTGTTTCCCATCCATCATTGACCTTCAGAAGATTATGGTGAGCCACCTTCTTGACCTGCTACAGTCCATGTGGTGTAGGTACATTCACAGTGCTGTTAGGAAAGCATGGTGAATTAGTTCCAAGTCAGGATTGTGTGTGGCTTGGAGGGGGAATGTGCAGGTGTTCCCATGCATCTGCTGCATTTTCCTTCCATGTGGTAGAGGTTGCTAGTTTAGAAGGTGCTGCCAAACGTGCTTTGGTTGAGTTGCTGCAGTGCTTCTTGTATATGTTGCACATTGCTACCACTGTGTGTCTGTGGTGGAGAGAATAAATGTTCAAGTTAGTTGATAGGGTGCTGATCATGCGGGCTGCTTTGTCCTGAATGGTGTCAAGCTTCTTCAGTATTGTTGGAGCCACATTCACCTCGGCATGTGGAGCGTATTCCATCACACTCTTGACTTATGCCTTGTGGATGGACAGTTTTTCGGGAGCCAGTATGTGAATTACTCATCACAGAATTCCCAGCCTCTGACCTGCTCTTGCAGCCACAGTAGTTACATGGATGTTCCAGTTCAGTTTCTGTACATTGATAACTCCAGCATGATGGTCTGGGAAAATTCAGCGATGGTAATACCATTAAATGCCAAGGCGAGATGGTTAAAATTCTTCCTCAGAGATGGCCATTGCCTGGCACTTGTGTGGTACTTTCCACTTACCAGCCCAAGCTTGAAAATGTTCTCCAGGTCCTGCTGCATTTGGATATGGACTGCTTCAAATGGAATTGAACACTGCGCAGCACCAGCGAACATCCCCACTTCTGACCTTGTGATGGAGAGAAAATCATTGATGAAGCAACTGTAGATGGTTGCACCTAGGCCACTACCCTGAGGAATTCCTGCAGTGACGCCCTGGGTTTGAGATGATTCATCTTCAAAAACCACAACCATCTTTCCATCTTGGTATGATTCCAACCAACAGAGTTTTCCTACTGATTTCCATTAACTTCAGTTTTGCAAATCTCTTTGATGCCACAATAAGTGAAATGTTGCCTTGATGTCAAAGACAGTTACTCCCACGTCACCTCTTAAATTCAGCTCCATGTTTAACCTAGAGCTATAATGACGTCTGGAACAAAGTGGCCCTGGCCGAACCAAACTGAACATTATTCAGCAGGTTATTAACAGCCGTTTGATAACACTTGCCAATGACACATTCTATTACTTTGCTGATTATCGAGAGTAGATTGAGGTTGTCAGGGCCATAGCCTTTGCTGTATATGGTGCCTTCAGCCTTTTCTTGATATCATCTGAAGTGAATTGAGTTTGCTGAAGAGTGGCATCTCAGGAGGAGACAGATGGATCATCCACTTATGACTTCTGGCTGAAGATGGTTCCAAATGCTTCAGCCTTTTCTTTTACACAGACGTTCTGGGCTCTTGCACCATTGAAGATGGGGGGCGCGATTCTCCGCACCCGTGGAAAATCGTGAAAACGGCCGACTTTTGCGACAGCCCGACACGGCCCCGTTCCCGACGTATTCACGTTCGGGAAATGGGCTAGGAACGTGGCGACGACACGAACACGCCCACGTGACGACGCCCGACGCCGTAAAAAGGTGCGGGCGAGCACAGAAACTGTAGGCCAAGATGTCGGAGCCAAGGAGAGCAGCCCCGCGATTCTTGGAGGCTGACGTCGAGACGCTGCTGGATTCAATCGAGCAAAGGAGGGGCATCATCTGCCCGCGTAGAGGGCATCGCCACCCTGCCAGCGCGGTGCGCCAGGCCTGGCGTGAGGTGGCTGCTGCCGTCAGTGCTGTGGGGCAGACCCCTCGCTCTGCAGAGCAATGTAGGAAGAAGCTGCACGACCTCACCAGGGCTGCCAGGGTAAGCGCCAAGAGGGTGCCCCCGGGTCACAACCACCCCCCCCCCTTTACTTAATCACCCACCTCCCCCCCCGGCACGGGGGGTGGAGGGGGATTGGGGCAGAGTGAGTGGAGGGTGGTTCACTAAGTAGTCACAGACCCAGCGCTCTGGCCCCCCTGGAGAGACGCAATGGTCTTGATACAACTTGACCCCCAACCTGTGCCAGTATCTGAACGGCCTGCTGATACCTGCCGTATTGTAATGATCTACCTATGCCCCCTCCCCCAACAGGACAAGACTGCTCACAACACTCGTGAGCGGAACAAGACTGGAGGGGGTTCGCCCATTCTGCACCCCCTCACCACGTTTGAGCAGAGGGCACTGGACCTTGTTGGGGGATCTGCCACCCGGGAGGTTGCGCAATGCGAGGTTGGCGGAGCTGCAACAAGTGAGACAACCCTGCATGACAAACACCCCCCTCCTCTCCCCCATCCTCTGTCCCTTCACACTCTGCCCACTGGGACACCTCCCCCATCTTCTGTCCCTTCACACTCGGCCCACTGGGACACCTCCCCCATCCTCTGTCCCTTCACACTCTGCCCACTGGGACCGTCCAGCGCCCGGCCGAGCATCTCTAAATAACCCGTTTCATTCTCTTCCCTAGGACGTGATGCCGAACGACCAGGGCCGTCTGCCTCCAGGCGGAGACAGGCATCTGCCCCCACCACACCCAGGGCCGCACGACAGAGGGTGCCCGATCAGCGGGGAGTCCCATCCTCACCCACCGAATCTGTGGAGCAGGACGCCCAGAGGGCGGCGAGAGAGGAAGAGAGAGAAATGGCCCACGAACGCCCTGCGGCCTCTCAGTGGGCCGATGACATAGAGGAGGCGTGCACCCAAGACGACCTCGAGCTTGCGGCACAGCTATCTCCCACACCATCCACCATCCCAGAGACACTCACCCCGGTTGGGCTATTTAGTGATGAGGCTCCTGGGTCACAGTCTGGGTCGCACATCACAGCTGAGCAGTTACAGCAGGTGGAGGTCGGAGCAGCCGAGGGCCCGGACTGGTGGAGGGCAGGCCAGGCCCAGCATCCAGCTGGCACCCAGATGTTTTCCAAGTTCCTGGAGTTTCTCAAAGCACCCGCACAGCCGATGCATCAAGAAACCCAGGGACACAATGACGGGATGAGGGCTGTCTTCCAGCATCTGCAGATGCAGTTAGAGGAGTCGAACCGCGTCCAGGAGCTGGGAGTGGTGCCGCTCATGGCAGCAACCCAGGCCGACACCGCACGGGTGGCATCCGCGGTGGGGCAATGGGTCAGGTTATGCAAGGCGTTGGGCTTAATGTGCACACGTCATCCTCGGCCCTGGACAAGGTTGCCCTCTCACAGGCAGCAATGCGCCAGAGCCAACACGACATTGCCGGCGCGCTGCGGGCCTTGGCCGAGTCTCAGCAGGTCATGGCCCAGTCGCAGCATGCCATGGCACAGTCACAGCAGTCGATGGCACAGTCCCAGCAGTCAGTCGCGGAGAGCATCAACCGCCTGACACACGTGCTGGATGACGTCGTGCACTCACAGGTTGAGATCGCACAGTCCCTGGCGGGAATGTCTAACTCCCTGGACTCCGTCTCTGCAAACCTTCGGATCCTGTTGGATACCGTTGCAGGCCTCCAGGACTGGCAGCGCCAGGTGTCGGTGGCGCGACGGGGCACCTCCCCACTCGCACCTCTGTCCCACAGTGAGGCCCGGGAGCCACCGGGCTCCCCGAGGGAGGAGGAGGTTTCGGGGCCCGTCCCATTAACTCCATCACGGGACGTCCCGGAATTCTCGGCCTCCCCCCGTCCCATCCCTGGTGCATCGGGTGGGCAGCGGGCAGAGCAGGGTGGCACAACGTCACCCGAGATGCCCGCAGAGCAGCCTGGCCCATCAAGGCCGGGTCGCCCCAGGAAACGCTTGCCGAAGGAGAAACAAGTCGAAGGGGGCGATTCGCAGCAGTCCTCCTCCACTCCTGTTGTATCATCTGGGGAATCACTGAGACGTAGTGGTAGGGCCCGTAAGGCAACAAAGAGAGACACAGAGTAAGTTGGCACGGGTGAAGGGCACAGTTTAGTTGTAGGGGCTAGGGCATCTGTAAATTATTGTTAACATTAAACGCACTGTTCCACCTTACTTGTAATACCGTGTGATTGTTCCATAGCCACAGGGATCGTGATGGTGACCGAGTGTCGCTGGGGTTGACAAGCGGTGAAACTTTGGTGCCGGGTGTGCAATCCCTTCCCCTCCTCCCACCCCTTCCCACAGCTACCCCACGCGGGCACGTGATGGAGTGTCCGTGACGAACTCAGCGGCCACCAAGGTGGATGATTTAGCTATTGCCATGGGTCAGACTCTCTCTAACGATTCTGAGCTCACAGCTCATCGCAGAGTGGGCTGTCATCATTCCACATGGCACTGATCACACCCGCTGACACAGCCATCAATGTTGTGCCATACCGTCTGGACCCAGTGGTAAGGGTGATGTCGAAGTGGAGCAGTGTACACGGAGAGGGGGTGTGGGGGGGGTTGTGGTGGTGGCAGTTGTGTGTTGACCCTCTGCACGACTGGCGATGCAGGTGGTGGTTTGGTGTTCAGCGGGGACGTCGCATGCGACGCGTGAACCGTGCTGCCACCAAAGCGTCGCGTGCCCGCTGTCCTCGCCGGGTCCGTCATGCCGCCTCCTGGGCATCACCAGCACCTGGGTCGTGTCTGCGTCCTGCGCTCGCCACTCCACCAGCCTCCTCCTCCTCCTCCTCCCCATCCTCCTTCTCCTCCTCCTCCTCCTCCTTCTCCTCTGTGCTGGCACCACTGCCACTGGCTTCTCCCTCCGCCTCCTGCAGCAGGGCATCCCCCTTCTGCATCGCGATGTTGTGCAGCGCACAGCAGGCCACAACAATGCGAGCGACCTTGTCGGGCTGGTAGTGCAGAACCCCTCCGGAGCGGTCCAGGCACCTGAATCTCATCTTCAGGAGCCCAAGGCAGCGCTCCATCACACCCCTGGTTGCTGCATGGGCCTCGTTGTGTCGGGTTTCCGCATTGGTCTGATGCCTCCGTATAGGCGTCATCAGCCAAAACCTCAGCGGATAACCCCTGTCGCCCAGCAACCAGCCCCTCAGCTGGGGGGGACGTCCCTCAAACATCGCAGGGATGCACGACTGCGCCAGTATGTAGGAGTCATGCACACTCCCTGGGAACCTTGCACAGACGTTCATGAACCTTATGTGGGGGTCGCATACCACCTGGATATTCATGGAGTATGACCCCCTCCTGTTTGTGAAGACCTCCCTATACCCTGCAGGCGGGCACATGGGACGCGAACACAATCGATTGCACCCTGCACCATCAGTATCCCGGACACGCTGGCAAATCCACGAGCTCGTGAATCTTGATTTGCTCGGTCCTCGGGAAAGGTGACGTAGCGATCGGCGATGGCATAGAGGGCGTCGGTCACATCCCGGATGCACCTGTGCACCGATGACTGGGAGATCTCGGAGAGGTCCCCGCTCGGAGACTGGAAGGAGCTGGTCGCATAGAAGTTAAGAGCGATCGTCACCTTTAAAAAAAAATTTTTATTGAAAAATTTTGATTTTCTACAACATTGACGCACCTTAGTAAAATATCAAAAATAACAATAATATTAACAATCATATACACAGGGCAGCATGGTGGCCTAGTGGTTAGCGCAACCGCCTCACTGCGCTGAGGTCCCAGGTTCGATCCCGGCTCTGGGTCACTGTCCGTGTGGAGTTTGCACATTCTCCCCGTGTCTGCGTGGGTTTCGCCCCCACAACCCAAAAATGTGCAGAGTAGGTGGATTGGCCATGCTAAATTGCCCCTTAATTAGAAAAAATAATTGGGTAATCTAAATTCATATAAAAAAAAAACAATCATATACATTCGCCCCATCCCCATGAACAGCCCAGCATTTTAACAACAACGCAAATTAACACACTATAAAGTTACAGAATAAACACTACAATAATGCCCCCCCCCCGGTTGCTGCTGCTATTGACCAAGTTACCTAACTCTTATAGAACCCTTGTAACAGAATCCTTCGACGGGCTACTAGGGACGCAAAGGCCAGGACACCGGCCTCTTTCGCCTCCTGCACTCCCGGCTCTACCGCAACTCCAAAAATCGCGAGTCCCCACCCTGGTTTGACTCTGGATCCAACCACCCTCGACACCGTCCCCGCCACCCCCTTCCAGAATTCTTCCAGTGCTGGGCATGCCCAGAACATATGTGCGTGGTTCGCTGGACTCCCCGAACATCTGGTGCACCTGTCCTCACCCCCAAAGAACCTACTCATCCTAGTCCCGGACATGTGGGCCCGGTGCAGCACCTTAAATTGGATGAGACTAAGCCTCGCACATGAGGAGGAAGAGTTGACTCTCTCCAAGGCATCCGCCCAAGTCCCGTCCTCTATCTGCTCCCCGAGTTCCTCCTCCCATTTAGCCTTCAGCTCCTCCACTGATGACTCCTCCACCTCCTGCATTACCTTATAGATGTCAGACACCTTCCCCTCTCCTACCCACACCCCCGAAAGCACTCTGTCCATCGTCCCCTGCGAGGGCAGCAAAGGGAATCCCTCTACCTGTCGCCTAGCAAACGCCTTTACCTGCAGGTATCTGAACATGTTCCCTTGGGGAATGCTAAATTTATCTTCCAGTTCCCCCAGGCCCGCAAACCTCCCGCCAATAAACAGGTCCCTCAATTTGCTGATGCCCGCCCTTTGCCACCCCCTGAATCCCCCATCCGTGTTCCCCGGGATGAACCGATGGTTGCCACCCAGTGGAGCCTCCATCGAGCCCCCTGTTTCCCCCCGATGCCGTCTCCACTGTCCCCAGATTCTTAGGGTCGCCGCCACCACCGGGCTCGTGGTAAACCTCTTAGGGGAGAGCGGCAACGGTGCCGTTACCATGGCACCCAGGCTCGTACCTCTACATGACGCCATCTCCATTCTTTTCCATGCCGCCCCTCCCCCCTCCATCACCCATTTACGCACCATTGACACATTGGCTGCCCAATAGTACCCCAGAAGGTTGGGCAGCGCCAGTCCGCCTCTATCCCTTCCTCGCTCCAGGAACACCCTCCTCACTCTCGGAGTCCCATGTGCCCACACAAAGCTCAGAATACTGCTGGTCACTCTCCTAAAGAAGGCCCTGGGGATAAAGATGGGCAGGCACTGAAAGAGGAACAAGAACCTCGGAAGCACCGTCATTTTGACGGACTGCACCCTCCCCGCCAACGACAATGGCAGCATGTCCCACCTCCTGAACTCCTCCTCATCTGATCTACCAGTCTGGTGAAGTTATGCTTGTGAAGAGTCCCCCAGTCCCTGGCCACCTGCACCCCCAGGTACCTAAAGCTCTCCCCTGCCCGCCTAAGCGGGAGCCTACCAATTCCTTCCTCCTGGTCTCCAGGATGCACCACAAACACCTCGCTCTTGCCTAAGTTTATTTTATAACCTGAAAAGGTCCCAAACTCGGCTAGCAACTCCATCACTCCCGGCATCCCTCCCACCGGGTCCGCCACATACAGTAACAGGTCGTCGGCATACAACGACACCCTATGTTCCTCCCCACCTCGCACCAAGCCTCTCCACCTCTCTGAATCCCTCAACGCCATCGCCAGCGTCTCGATTGCCAGTGCAAACAACAAGGGGGACAGGGGGCAACCCTGCCTGGTCCCTCGGTAAAGCCGGAAGTACTCCGACCTCCTCCTATTCGTGGCCATGCACGCCATCGGGGTCTCATATAGCAGCCTTACCCATCTAATGAACCCTTCACCAAATCCAAACCTCCCCAACACCTCCCATAGGTACCCCCACTCCACTCTATCGAAGGCCTTCTCCGCATCAAGCGCCACCACTATCTCTGCCTCCCCCTCAATCGCCGGCATCATGATGACATTCAGCAATCTCCGCACATTCGTGTTCAGCTGCCTTCCCTTCACAAAACCTGTCTGGTCCTCGTGCACAACCCCTGGCACACAGTCCTCTATCCTGGTGGCCAGGATTTTTGCCAGCACCTTAGCATCCACGTTGAGGAGAGATATGGGCCTGTATGAACCACACTGCTGGGGGTCTTTGTCCTTCTTTAAAATTAACGAGATCAGCGCCCGCGACATCGTCGGGGGCAAAGTCCCCCCTTCCCACGCTTCGTTGCGTGTCCGCACCAGCAAGGGGCCCACTAGGTCCACAAACTTTTTATAAAATTCCACCGGGAACCCATCCGGCCCCGGTGCCTTCCCTGACCGCATCTGCCCGATCCCCTTAACTAGCTCCTCCAGCTCAATCGGCGCACCCAGCCCCTCCACCTTCTCCTCCTGCACCTTTGGGTAAGAAAGCCTGTCAAGGAACCTCTCCATTCCCCTCCTCTCCCCTGTTGGCTCCGACCGGTACAGTTCCCCGTAAAAGTGCTTGAAGACCTCATTCACCTCTACCCCCTTCCGCACCACATTCCCACTCTTGTCTCTCACTCCAGCAATCTCCTTAGCCGCATCCCGCTTGCGGAGCTGATGAGCCAGCATCCTACTCGCCTTTTCACCATGTTCGTACACTGCCCCTTGTGCCTTCCTCCACTGTGCCTCCGCCTTTCTAGTGGTCAGCAAATTAAATTTAGCCTGCAAGCTGCGCCTCTCCCCCAACAGTTCCTCCTCTGGTGCCTCTGCATACCTCCTGTCCACCTCCAGCATCTTTCCCACCAGTCTATCCCTCTCACTCCTCTCGCTCCTCTCCCTGTGTGCCCGGATGGATATCAGCTCCCCACGAATTACTGCCTTCAGGGCTTCCCAGACCATCCCCACCTGAACCTCCCCCGTATCATTCACCTCAAGGTACCCCTCAATACTTGCCCGGACCCTCCTACACTCCTCCTCCTCCGCCAACAACCCCACATCCAACCGCCAAAACGGACATTGGTCCCGCACCTCCCCCATCTCCAACTCTATCCAATGCGGAGCATGGTCGGAGATTGCAATGGCCGAATACTCGGCCTCCTCCACTCTCGGAATCAGTCCCCTACTCACCACGAAGAAATCTATCCGAGAGTAGACCCTATGTACGTGGGAGAAGAAAGAGTACTCGCGTGCCCTCGGCCTCACAAACCTCCATGGATCCACTCCACCCATCTGATCCATAAACCCTCTCAGTACCTTGGCCGCCGCCGGCCTCCTAGCGACCGTCACCTTGATGGCAACCGGGATCGCGTGTCCTCGCCCCGTTCCACGTGGGGCGAGGTGTGCCACGAGGTGACAGATATGTGTCACCGTCCCCCTACTCAGCCGGAGTCTCCTCCTGCAGGTGATGTCCGTCATTGTTAGGAAAGAGATCCAGGCACGGTACACCCTCGGCCTTGGTCGTCGGCCCGGTGCCGTGGCTGCACCCTCACACTCACCTCCTCCCCCTCCCCCCATGCTGCTCGATGACTGGCAACTCCTCGGCCCTTCCCTCTGCTGCTGCAGCTGGCCCTGCATCCACTGCGGGTTGTGGCTGTGGACGCTGCTCCATCTCCAAATGCAGTGCAGCGGCGCCAACCACTGCGCTGAACATAGCCGTTCTGTTCGCAGACATTGTGCTAACCTACAGAAGGGTGGTGGGGGCAGAGAAACGGGACATGTTAGACGGAGGTTAGTCGATACCTCGGCAGCGGCCTGCCACGGGATACCTGTGTGTCCCGATGTCCTGGTCGCGCTGCTGACACGCGGGCAGCATAACCCCTGGTCACTTTCTGCATCCAACGGGCAGTTAACTACGTCTTCCTCACCGGTGCGTCAGTGGCCTATGGCCGTAAGCCACAGGGAAACCAGCGGCCGTGTCCTCGTGACCGGCACGCCATGGCATGGTGGCAGAAATTTTGTAACCGGGGTTGAACGAGTCACTCGCTCACTCTCTCCCTACCCCCCCACTCCCACTCCCCCCCCCCAGTCTCCCACTCCCCCCTCAGTCTCCCACACTCCCCCCTCAGTCTCCCACACTTCCCCCCTCCGTCTCCCACTTCCCCCATCAGTCTCCCACTTCCCCCCTCAGTCTCCCCCACTCCCCCCTCAGTCTCCCACTTCCCCCCTCTGTCTCCCACACTCCCCCCCCCCCCCCACCCCCCGCTCTGGACCCCCTTCCCGTTCTCGGGGATGCCTTCCCCGTTGTGGCCAGACTCCAGCAGTGCGCTGAGCTGTGCGCTGAGCGGTGCGCTCACCTCCTCGAAGTTCTCGTCAGCCAGCACGACTGGTTGACGAACTTGAAAAGCAGGTGTGTTGGCCGACATGAAAACATTGCGTGATGACGTCGGGACTGCCGGAGAAGAGCGGGGGGCCAAAAAGTCGGGCTTCTGGTCGTGTCGGGGGGGTATGTCGAGGCCTTTGCCGGGAATGCTAACGTGTAGTTTGAGCGGGGTTCGGAGAATAGCGGGAGGGCGTTGGACCGGCGTCGCTGTGTAAATCGGCGGGGCCCGCTATTCTCCGGACCGGCGTGAGAGCGGAGAATCGCGCCCGGGATATTTGTGAAGCCAATCTTTTGTTGAATAATTTTAAAAATTCCCCTCCTGAAGAAACTTGGACATTGTTGCAGTTGAATTTCCTCAGCCGAAGTGGCTGTTCCATGGTCGCGGCACACTTACATGCTTGTCGCGACACACCTATTGGGAACCACTGTCAGATGGCACAGTGGTAGTACCAAACAACATAAGAACAAAAGAATTAGGAGCAGGAGTAGGCCATCTGGCCCCTCGAGCCTGCTCCACCATTCAGTGAGATCATGGCTAATACTTTGTGGACTCAGCTCCACTTTCCGGCCCGAACACCATAACCCTTAATCCCTTTATTCTTTAAAAAACTATCTATCTTTATCTTAAAAACATTTAATGAAGGAGCCTCTACTGCTTCACTGGGCAAGGAATTCCATAGATTCACAACCCTTTGGGTGAAGAAGTTCCTCCTAAACTCACGGCCTCACGGTAGCATGGTGGTTAGCATCAATGCTTCACAGCTCCAGGGTCCCAGGTTCGATTCCCGGCTGGGTCACTGTCTGTGTGGAGTCTGCACGTCCTCCCCGTGTGTGCGTGGGTTTCCTCCGGGTGCTCCGGTTTCCTCCCACAGTCCAAAGATGTGCGGGTTAGGTGGATTGGCCATGCTAAATTGCCCGTAGTGTAAGGTTAATGGGGGGATTGTTGGGTTACGGGTATACGGGTTACGTGGGTTTAAGTAGGGTGATCATTGTTCGGCACAACATCGAGGGCCGAAGGGCCTGTTCTGTGCTGTACTGTTCTATGTTCTATGTTCTAAACTCAGTCCTAAATCTACTTCCCCTTATTTTGAGGCTATGCCCCCTAGTTCTGCTTTCACCCGCCAGTGGAAACAACCTGCCCGCATCTATTCTATCTATTCCCTTCATAATTTTATATGTTTCTATAAGATCCCCCCTCATTCTTCTAAATTCCAAAGAGTACAGTCCCAGTCTACTCAACCTCTCCTCGTAATCCAACCCCTTCAGCTCTGGGATTAACCTGGTGAATCTCCTCTGCACACCCTCCAGTGCCAGTACGTCCTTTCTCAAGTAAGGAGACCAAAACTGAACACAATACTCCAGGTGTGGCCTCACTGACACCTTATACAATTACAGCATAACCTCCCTAGTCTTAAACTCCATCCCTCTAGCAGTGAAGGACAAAATTCCAGTTGCCTTCTTAATCACCTGTTGCACCTGTAAACCAAGTTTTTGTGACTCATGCACTAGCACACCCAGGTCTCTCTGCACAGCAGCATGCTTTACTATTTTACCATTTAAATAATAATCCCGTTTGCTGTTATTCCTACCAAAATGGATAACCTTACATTTGTCAACATTGTATTCCATCTGCCAGACCCTAGCCCATTCACTTAACCTACCCAAATCCCTCTGCAGACTTCCAGTATCCTCTGCACTTTTCGCTTTACCACTCATCTTAGTGTCATCTGCAAACTTGGACACATTGCCCTTGGTCCCCAACTCCAAATCATCTATGTAAATTGTGAACAATTGTGGGCCCAACACTGATCCCTGAGGGACACCACTAGCTACTGATTGCCAACCAAAGAAACACCCATTAATCCCCACTCTTTGCGTTCTATTAATTAACCAATCCTCTATCCATGCTACTACTTTACCCTTAATGCCATGCATCTTTATCTAATGCAGCAACCTTTTGTGTGGCACCTTGTCAAAGGCTTTCTAGAAATCCAGATATACCACATCCATTGGCTCCCCGTTATCTACTGCACTGGTAATGTCCTCAAAAAATTCCACTAAATTAGTTAGGCACGACCTCCCCTTTATGAACCCATGCTGCGTCTGCCCAATGGGACAATTTCTATCCAGATGCCTCGCTATTTCTTCCTTGATGATAGATTCCAGCATCTTCCCTACTACTGAAGTTAAGCTCACTGGCCTATAATTACCCGCTCTCTGCCTACCTCCTTTTTTAAACAGTGGCGTCACGTTCGCTAATTTCCAATCTACCGGGACCACCCCAGAGTCTAGTGAATTTTGGTAAATTATCGCTAATGCATTTGCAATTTCCCTAGCCATCTCTTTTAGCACTCTGGGATGCATTCCATCAGGGCCAGGTGACTTGTCTACCTTTTGGCCCCATTAGCTTGCCCATCACTACCTCCTTAGTGATAACAATCCTCTCAAGGTCCTCACCTGTCATAGGCTCATTTCTATCAGTCACTGGCATGTTATTTGTGTCTTCCACTGTGAAGACCGACCCAAAAACCCTGTTCAGTTCCTCAGCCATTTCCTCATCTCCCATTATTAAAACTCCCGTCTCATCCTCTAAAGGACCAATATTTACCTTAGCCACTCTTTTTTGTTTTATATATTTGTAGAAACTTTTACTATCTGTTTTTATATTCTGAGCAAGTTTACTCTCATAATCTATCTTACTCTTCTTTATAGCTTTTTTAGTAGCTTTCTGTTGCCCCCTAAAGATTTCCCAGTCCTCTAGTCTCCCACCAATCTTTGCCACTTTGTATGCTTTTTCCTTCGATTTGATACTCTCCCTTATTTCCTTAGATATCCACGGTCGATTTTCTCTCTTTCTACCGTCCTTCCTTTTTGTTGGTATAAACTTTGCTGAGCACTGTGAAAAATCGCTTGGAAGGTTCTCCACTGTTCCTCAACTGTTCCACCATAAAGTCTTTGCTCCCAGTCTACTTTAGCTAGTTCTGCTCTCATCCCATTGCAATCTCCTTTGTTTAAGTACAAAACACTAGTATTTGATTTTACTTTCTCACCCGCCATCTGTATTTTAAATTCCACCATATTGTGACCGCTCCTTCCGAGGGGATCCCTAACTATGAGATCATGAATCAATCCTGTCTCATTACACAGGACAAGATCTAGGACCGCTTGTTCCCTCGTAGGTTCCATTACATTCCCTCGTAGGTTCCATTACAGTACGGACAAAGATTTTTAAAACTATATTACGCATGTCAAAAGCATCTATTGTTTTCCAGGATGATTTTGTGTTTCTGTATTCCATAAATAAAATGTTTCATCTGCACACATTTTCTGTTTGCTCAACATGACTTCCTGTTGTCATGTTTTGGCTATGTATTTTCGGAACAGAGGAACAGGAGCATGCCATTTAGCCCCTTGATCCTGTTTTATTTAATGAGATCATTGCTGATCTGTGGCCTAACTCCAAATACCTGCCACATCCCATTATCCCTTAACACTGTTGATAGATTTTTAACAATCTCATTTATAAAATTAATAATTGATCCAGCACAATTGCCGTTTGAGGAAGAGAGCTCCAAACTTCTATTATCCTTTGCATGAAGAAATGTCTCCTAATTTTACTCCTGAAAGGTCTCGTTCTAATTTTTTGACTATGCCCGGAGCCTCGACCCCAAACAAGTGGTAATAATTTCCCCATACCTACCCTATATCCATTCACTTTAATATCGTGCATGCTTTGATCAGATCATCCATTATTCTTTTAGATTCCAGGGAATAAAACCCTAGTTTGTTCAATATCTTCATATAGCTTAACCCATGGAGTGTCTCGGTATCAATATAGTAAATTTATACTGTAATCCTCCAACCAATATATTTTTCCTAAGGTGTGGTCTTCCGACTGCTTGCAATACTTAAGGTGTGGTCTAACCATGGCTTTGTGTAGCTGAAGCATGACTGTTTCACCCCTTGTATTCAAGTTCTCTAGATATATATTCCAATCACATCTTTGGTAATGAATACAATGGATAATTGAGGCCCCAACAAGGACCCTTATAGGATGCCACTAGTCACATTCCGCCAATTAAGAGAATCTGCCCACTATACCTACCATTTGCTTTGCCAATTTCCTAGCTGGATCAATCATGGCTTAAATTCATGAGCTTCAACTTTAGTCTCTTAAAAGGGACTTAATGCCTACTGAAAGTCCATATAAATAATATCCGTAGGCATTCCCCATTCACTTGTCACCTTTTCAAAAGAATTTACTCAGATTCTTAGGCATGACCTACCCACTATGAATTTCCATAACCTCACATAACTGCTCCAAAATGGTGCCAAACCCCTTACCCCCTCCCCAGTACAATGCCATTGCTATCTAATTCCAGTTGTATCTTCCTGAGCATCCTGCAGCGTTTTTTTAAGCTTTGTAAATGCGAGGTGTAAACTATAAATACGTAGTCAAAGAAATAACATTTTCAGAGCATTACAGTGTTGAGTATACCATCCATTATGTCGTTTGGTACTGTGTGGCAGGGATTCAGACGGACCTGGCGGCTCAATTCTGAACATCCTTGGGGACTATCAGTAGCAGAGTTGCAACCAGCCGAGATCTATGTGTAGCCTCATGGCCTGGCATGTCACTCATTGTTCTATTGTTATCAAGTCAGTCGATCAATCAGGACATGAACGTCATTAGTGAACCAGATAGGTTTTTATGACCAGCGGTAGTTTTAGCTTTAAATCCTACCAACTATTGTGAACAGTAAGAAACTGTTCCCACTCGAGAGCATCAGGAACTAGAGGGCACAGATTCAAAATAATTGGCAAAAGGAGTAAAAGTGAAGTGAGGAAAGATTTTTCACTCAAAGTGTGGTTGGAGACTGGAACAAACTTCCTGAAAGGGTGGTGGAGGCAGGTTCAGAGGTATTCAAAAGGGAATTGGAATGCTATCGGACAAGAAAGAATATACAAGGTTACATAGATACATAGAAGATAGGAACAGGAGGAGGTTTTTTGGCCCTTCGAGCCTGCTCCGCCATTCATTACGATCATGGCTGATCATCCAAATCAATATCCTAATCCTGCTTTCTCCCTATTGCCTTTGATCCCATTCTCCCCAAGTGCTATACCCAGCCGCCTCTTGAATATATTCAACGTTTTAGCATCAACTACTTCCTGTGGTAATGAATTCCACAGGCTCACCACTCTTTGTGTGAAGAAATGTCTCCTTATCTCTGTCCGAAATGGTTTACCCTGAATCCTCAGACTGTGACCCCTGGTTCTGGACCCATCATCGGTAACATCTTCCCTGCATCTACTTAATCAGGTTAAGGAGTGGGAGTAGGTAGAATGCTCTGTCAGAGAGAAAGTGCAGACTTGATGGTCTGAATTACAACCTCCTGCACTGCAAAGATTTTGTGATGGAGTTTGAACTCATGACCCCAACATGATTTGGGATCTGGATTATTAGTCCAATGGCATTGACACTGCCTATGTGCATTTTAGAGGAGGAAGATTGCTCAAGTATCCAGTATGACTCCAGTTTCACTCTCTACAAGTCAGTGAGCCTGATGTTATCCCCCACATAGCATAACCCCCTATTGTTACTAAGCCTTTGTGCCTGTGCCTCACTGTGATCTATGCCAATGATGATATTCTTTTAATTTATTAAACTTCATATCCATTTTCTGTCAATGTTTCCCATTATAAATTTCTTTATCCACCTTTAATCTGCAGTAAGAAATCTTACAACACCAGATTAAAGTCCAACAGGTTTGTTTAGAATTACTAGCTTTCGGAGCGCAGCTCCTTCATCAGGTGAGTCCACCCCAACCAGTGTATAATTACAATAGGATAAATTTAGGAGTCTCCTGATTTGCCTATGGTGCATGCAGTTGCACAGCTGGCTCCCAGAGAAGCCTGTGATATAGTCATCCAGGCAGGTTTCATTTAAAATGTGCCTGTGCAGCCATCAGAAAGCTTGTGACCCTTACACACCAACACATCTCATTCCAACAGTAAGCCAGTGGACCATCACATTTGTCCTTCTTCAAGGCTGATCAAGGCATTCACCGAAAGACTACTGTCCAAGGTGAATAGGAGATGCAACAAAGTTGGGGCCATGAGAATGAGGTGTTCACATAAAGCCATGCATTAATTCAGCGAAACTAATCATGAATAAATTTAAATTCCTTGTCCAACTAAAAAGTCTTCCTTTTCTGCTTTCCATTACTTGTACATAGTGCTCCTCCCCTAGCTTCAAATGAGCTGGAGGTAGGCTACACATTATCCTGCTCTTAGATACGAGATGCCTGTGGCGGATGTTCTCTGCGTTATGAAGCTCAGAAGCGTCCTGCCAAAAACCGCCCCACCTGCACTTTTGCAGGAGCAAGCTTGGTCATTGAGGCAGGTGATAGCTTGTGTGGCTCCATCCGGACAAGGGCAGAGAAATGGGGTGCTGTGAGAACAGTGCCATTGCTATGTGCCCTTTCCTGTATCTTCACTGTCAGGGTTGGGGGGGGGGGGGATGCTCGCATGGGGAGGAAAGGTCTCGGCAGGGGCGGGGAGGTGGGGTGCTCCTGGTCACACCCTGAGCTCATGACCACCGTCACCTCGTCCCAGGCAGCACTGGCTGCTCTGTGACTCATCCTCAGCAACCCTCTGGAGAATTGGGCATCCTTCCTGGCCTCCACCGCATCGAGGAGCCTCCCCAGGTCTGCAACCCTGAATCTTGGGGCCGGTTGTCTCAGCACCATGGCTGCGAGCTGAATGGGGCTGGCAGTGCAATTGCTGTTTAAGTGCTACTTGACCTTGTTAGCGGGGCGGGGGGGGGGGGGGGGGGGGGCTGGCGGGCGAGCACGGTCATGGCGAATCGGCTGGCAAGCCTTCATTTGTGGCGAGAAGCTTGTGGGACCTCGTTAAATGGACCAATTAACGTTGAATAGTGTTGCTGGCCTCGTCGGGCCGAGCACTGGGAAGCTCGCCGCAGTTCTCACTCGCGACTGCACTTGGAAATCTTCCAGAGAATCGCGTTCTGTATCTGATTTCTGATGGAGATTGTGATCAGTGCGAGTACCTGTGACACCGATGCTTGGGATGCACTCCTCCATTCTCTTTCCAAAGTGTGTACTGCCATTAATAATGTTGATAGCAGAATGCATATCACTTTGTTGCTCCATATGTTGTTTTTTTTCATGGATGACCCCTGAGGCTAAACATCCAGGTCCAGCTCAAAATAATCTGGAGTGTATTGCACTCTCCAACAGGGAATCTACACAATCTCCTTCTCCAGCATATACTTCTGCTCACAGGTAATGTGTTGACTACTGTGTTACACCCCTGTAATGTAGGACCCACCAAGGTGTGTGCGCTGGTGCTGATGGAGGGTGTACAAGAATCCTTTGACGATGCGTCTTCAAAATGTTTCTTGGCCTGATGCTTCATCAGCTCAATCAGAACACGTTGCGGACCTATGGGAAATGAAAGACATCAGTTAGTGCTGAGAATGTAAAGGGATAGACACTCAACATATGTAGATCTTGACACGCACTGTGGGGGCCAGAATAGGTCGTGCCCAGGCCCTGTTCGCGCCGTCGTGAAACACAACGGCGTTCACGATAGCACGGGCACTTGGTCCGCGGAGCGGAGAATCGCCTCCGTAATTTATTGATGACATCTAATTCACTGTGATGAAAGTTAAGAATCATATGGCAGTGCATTATCTAATGCTGTCACCAGGCATCTGGGCCAACTTCATAATTCCATTACTGAGTCCAGTACTTGTGCCAACTTATTGATCTCCAGGGTGTCCACCTCCATTGTGGTCAGGGTTGCAGTGGCTGCAGTTCCAACCTGTGGTTCTCTCTCTGGTGTTGTGGGTGCTGTTCTGCAATGAGAGAAGGCAGAGTGTTAGGATTATTGTGAGTGAAGTAAGAATATTTGAGCAGACTAACCGTGAGCAGAGTGGGTGCAAGAGGGAAATAGGATGAGGGCGAGTCTGAGTGCTATCTGATATGATAGGAATTTGGGGAGTAGTTTGGACTGAAAGGAATTTGTTTACTTCTCTTGCCAGCAAACCTTTCTGTTACTGTGCAGGAGATGGCTGCTGAGGTCAGAGAGTGATGGTTTCCAGCAGAGAGTGCCATGACATTCAGCCTTGCGGACTTAAAGAAGTCATTAAACCTTTTCTGGCACTGAATTCATGTGCTGGGCACCACACTCCTACTCACAGCCTCTGCTATTTTCAGCCATGCCTGCTTCATTAATCTGACTGGCCTTCTCTCAATCTCTGGTAAGAGGACTTCTCTTCTAACCTTTTCTGCATCCATCATTACCTCCAAGAAAGAACCCAGGAACTGAGAGAGGTCTTGCTTCCATTATCCAGGCATTTGGCTTTAAACCAAGATTGTTAAACATGTGCCAAGACAGCTTTACAATTGCATGTGGAGAATAGCTGTGCACTATATTCATATCACTATTGTGCTGTTACCTGTGGGAAGTAAACTGGATAAAGGTAATTACCGTTCAAGAAGGCAGCACACCACTACCTCTTAAGGACAATTCGGGATGGGCAATAAATGCAGAGATGCCTATATCTCATGAATGAATAAATAATTACATATTATGTACAATTCAGGTACACACATCTCCCAGGATAGTTTATCAAGTAAAATGTACAATGTAATGTAATCCTAAAATATAGAGACCTAGAAGTCTCCAGGGCACGATCAATTCCAGCCCCCTTTGACCCAGAGTCGCAACACAATTGAATTAACAAATAACTCTGAGCAAAATACCCGAAGTCTTTGGTCTTTGGCTGCCCAATAATTACAGTCACCTGATTTGTAAATTTAAACAAAATTTATTTTTATTAATAACAAAATTTATAACCAAATATGCAGCAAATACAATTAATTGGTTGACTATCATCTAATTCCTAATCCGCCACTTTAATTTGCCCCACTCTCTGTATATACATACATACACACACGGACACATACACAGACACAAGACAAATAAACCTAGAGGGGTTTAATGTAAGTCAAAATGTAATCCATCAGAGTCAGCATGGTTTTACAGATGGAGTGATAAGTCACATGATGATTTATCATTGATTTCAGGTAGCAGATCCTCTGAAAGTTTCACTTTGTTACAGAATTACACACCCTGGATGGGATTTTCTGTGCAACCCCGCCGCATGTTTTGTGGTGGCGGAGGCAGCCACCATTGGCCGGCAGCAAGATCTTCTGGTCTTGTTATTGTCAACAGGGTTTCGCAATGAATGCAGCCCTTGCAGCCAGGAAACCCGTGGTGGGGGTGCGCCAAAGGTGGGACCGGAAGATCCCGCTGGCTTGAACGGCCGGAAAATTCTGGCTCCCGAGAGTCTTACCAGTTTACTTCTTTTGTTCCCATTTATTTTATTTTTATTATTTTGGTCCATAGATCCATAATCAGGATGTGTCTTTAAGCAGAAGGCTCAATGTGAAACAATCTGCTTTCCAGGACACAGTGTTCCCAGGTTTTGTATTTTGGAGAGGAGAAACCAGACTCTTCAGCACTGAGTTGATTATTGTAACCAGCTTTAGACAGAGTCTGTTCAATTGGCAAACTGGCAACAGGTGGGTTGGCCAGGGACAGTGTTCTACCTGACAATGGTCAGGAATGGTTCCTGTGTGATGCTTTCTGAGAGAACTGGGCAGAAGTATTTAGACCTTGGAAGTGAAAGGAAGTCTCCCCTGTTTGCTGAAACAAAAGAACTGCTGTATTTTGCTGAAAGCAGTGAATGCCTGGCAGATCCTTTGCTGTAAGCTTGAACTGATGCTGAGTCTGCAGAGAGATTAGACAAACTTGCCAGATAAAACCATCTCAAACTTGGAAGGAAAAAGGACCAAAATAAAAGCCTGAACTTCAGAAAGACATTGACTGAAAATCATCCCAGTACATCAAAGATCCTTCTCTTTATTTTTGTTAATTTTTTTTCCCCATTCCACCACTCTTTCCCCTCTGTGTTGTTTGTCTGTGTGTAAAGAGAGCGGGGCGAGTTAGGAAGAAGGGGTTGGGAAAGGGGCAGTACATTTTCTGTATGTGTAATTATAATACTGTACACAATAAAAGGCTACTTGTGTTAAAGTGGGCTCAACCAGGGACTTGGGGTATTTTAAATAAAATCGAATTTCACTTGTATTGTGACACCCGGCAAAGGAGGGCTGGAATTTACCGCAAACTATCCTGTGACACAAATCATGCTTTTTCATGAATCACATGCATCCCCAAGCACTGGCCTTGAATTTTTGATTGCCATCTTTCTTTGCTTTTCTGAGGGTGAAGGGTCAGAGGACTCCCTGGATGGTAGTACAGATGCAGTGTGTCAAAGCCAGCCACCTTTGGACCAAGTCCGTGCTGGCTTTCAGATCTTGCCAGTTTTTGGTTTGGGCCGGGTCAGATCGGATTGAGTCAAGGTTTGTAGTTGGAAAGGGAAAAGACAGGCACACAAAGCCAATAACTAGTCAGTGCGCTACTGCGCCAATGCAGTACCTAGCCCAACAAGCCAGTAAGTTATCACACTCGTCTAATAATAATAAAAATGTATGTATGGTAGCTTAAACATGTGTGGTTTTCAGATGGCGGGATATTAGACACTACCTGTATGACCATTTTGCTGATCCTAGGTAACCCATTCTGCCGGGCCACTTGCTCAATTTTCCTCTGGAGCATTTATTCTTTGGTATCTTTCCTAATTTGTTGGATATCTTTATCCAGTCTCCCTAACTATTTTCGAGGAAACATTAAACTCTCATGCTGCTGTGCAATTGTTTGTCTTCTTGGTGAATTCTACAACTTTCACTTTAAATTGATCTGTGTACTTGTTATTCTTCTCAAAGGCTTCTTGATAGATTATGTAGTCTACCTGAATTTCAGGGGTTCTATATTTATGTGAGTAACTGATGACATTTTGGGCGCAATCTACTGTCCGCTTCGTGCCCAAATGGGAGTACGGCGCGGCTGGTTGATACCGGGAAAATCATACTGCATGTTTTTCTGCAGCCAGTGAGCCTCGTGTGATCTACCCAGATCTTGTGAGGTGTTGCGATTACCTCATTTTTAAATCTACTTAGAAGTGCTCACTCGGGATCAGATAGGCTCCCAGCATCTATCAGCCTCCCCAGGGAGTCCCCAGCCGGGCGCCATTCATGCTGGTCCTGGCCCATCATGACCAGCCACGTATAGCAGCCTAAAGTGGATTTTCCTCATTGAGCTGAAAACGTTCTGACATTAAACCTTTTTTTTTAGAAAATAAGTTGGGAAAAACAAGCATCTCCTGGCCCATCGGAAACCCGTGAATGGTCAGGGACAGGGCAAGGTGGCTCTCCCACTGGAACACGGGCACCTTGACACTGCTGGGCCGGCAAATTGGCACAGCCACCCTGGCACTGGTGCCCAGGTGGCACTGCAAAGCCGAAAGGGGGCGTGAAAAGGCCTGAAAAGGATCCTCCTCAGGAACCCCATAGCGGGGTACCATCTCTTGGGGGGGGGACGGGGGTTAATGCCCATATGTGTAGGATGTGACATTGCCCATGGGGGGGGGGGGGGGGGGGGGGGGGGGACGGACCTAAAGCCCTCAACGTGGTGGCCGATCACTGAGGAGCCAGTCTGGAAAGCAAGTTCAGCTCCCCAGTGAAGAAAATAATTCTAAATGTGGGTTTGATTTGGGAAAAAAACCCCAGGGCCCAAAAAAATGATGAAGGTCGGAATTCTCCGGCCGGTGGGATTCACTTTTCCCGTTGGCAGTGCACCGCCGGCAATGGGTTTCCTGGTGACATTGGTTGTCTTCAATGGAAAACCCCATTGAAAAGCGGCGGGAAGATAGAGGGCATGATCTACCGAGAAACACACTGCTATCTTACGCCCATCCGGGTAGATCGGTATTTCCCGTTGAGGCCATGCTTAGCCCAGTCTTCTGCACTAAGGAGCTCTGGTCGCTGGAACTCCTCGCAGCCCCGCACCCCCGTACAGGGAACCCCATGGCCCAATCATCGCTGTGCAAAAAGCGCCAGCTTGACAGTGCCAGTCTAGCACCCTGTCAGTGCCCCATCATCTGACAGTGCCACCAGGGCACCTTGGCATTGAGAAGCTGGCATCCAGGTGTCACTGCCAGTCTGGGCCGTGTCACCTGGGTGCCAGCTTTGCAGTGCCAGCCTTGGGCCTTGCACCTGGCGCCTCCAATTCCCTGGGAGACACCCACGAGTGCCGTTCCATCTGGCCCACATTTATGGAAACCAGCACTTCAGGGGTTTAGACAAGATATAGGATACAAATCCTAGGTTTTCTCTTCCCCGAACTGATGCATGGATGAACAATAAATTAGTTGACATTCAATTATGACTTACAATTGTGACTCGCCATCTTTGGATCATGATGACTGCCAAACTGTCTAGTACTCAGGCTGTAGGAACATCACGGTAATTTTTTCATTATTTCAGTTTGGATTTTTCCCCCTTCATTCAGCAAATTAAGTATTTTAGCGTTGCAGTCGAACTTGCCAGTCTGAATGGGTATTTTGGCTGACCATATAGTCATTGAGTCATACAGTACAGAAAAGGCCCTTCGGCCCATCATGTCTGCACCAGCCAAAAACAACCACTTAATCATTCTAATCCCATTTACCAGCACTTCACCCATAGCCTTTATGCCCTGGATCACAAGTGCATATCTAAATACTTCTTAAATGTTATGAAGGTCTCTGCCGCTACCACCCTTTCAGGCAGCGAATTTCAAACTCCCATCCCCCTCTGGGTAAAAATGATTTTCCTCACATTCCGTCTAAACCTCTTAACCCATCCACCAAGGGAAATAGTTTGTTCCTGTCTGTATGCCCCTCAAAATTTTATACATCTCAATCATGTCCCCTCTCAGTCTCCTCTAATCCGAGGAAAGCAACCAAGTCTATCCAATCTCTCTTCATAACTAAAACTCTCCAGCCCAAGCAACATCCTGGTAAATCTCTGCACCCTTTCCAGTGCTTTCCAGTGGCCCCTTGTTCCGCACTGTAACCAATCACTGTTTGTCGATGTACCATTTGTCAATGTTCTCTGTTGATTATTCTTTTTGTCTACTATGTACGTACTGTGTACGTTCCCTCGGCCGCAGAAAAATACTTTTCACTGTACTTCGGTACATGTGACAATAAATCAAATCAAATTACTCCTATAATGTGGATTCCAGAACTGCACACAATACTCTAACTGTGGCTCAACCAACATTTTATACAGTTCCAGCATAACCTCCCTACTCTTAAACTCTATGGGCGCGATTCTCCGCACCCCACGCTGGGAGGGCCGGGAGAATCACGACACTCCGCCCTGGCACCCCCCGCGATTCGCCCACCACCCCACAAAATGGCGTGTCGCGTTTTGCGACAGGCCGCTCGGAGAATCGCCGGTCGGCGTTTCTCACGGCGACCGGCGATTCTCCGGCCCGGATGGGCCGAGCGGCCTGCCGAACCTGACCGGTTCACGCCGGCGCCAACCACACCTGGTCGTTGCCAGCGTGAACAGCGCGCGACCGGTGAGTGTGGAGCCTGTGGGGGGCGGAGGGAGGATCGAGCACCACGGGCATGCTCAGGAGATGTCTGGCCCGCGATCGGTGCCCACCGATCGTCAGGACGGCATCTCTAAAAGACGCACTCTTTTCCCTCCGCCGCCCCGCAAGTTCAAGCCGCCATGTTTTGCGGGGCAGTGGAGGGGAAGAAGGCAACCGTGCATGCGCGGGTTAGTGCCGGCCAACCTGCGCATGCGCGGCTGACGTCATTTCGGTGCCGCTGGCCGCTTCATTCCCGGCGCCCCGCTTTGACGCAAGCGTCAAGGCCGGGCGCTCGGAATTCACGGGCCGCCGCTCCTAGCCCCCCGGGGAGAGGAGAATAGGGGGCGAGGAGCGGCCTCCGACGCCGGTGTGAAACACTCCGGGTTTCACTCCGGCGTCGGCTGTTTGTCTCCCTTTGGGAGAATTGCGCCCTACGCCTCTGCTAATAAAGGTAAGTGTCTCATATATTCTGGTAAATGCCTGAACCTTTTTTGACCAACAGTCTCATATGCATGCTTCCAGCAGGGTTCCTGGGCCATGAACGAAATAAAACTCTGGCTGATTTTAAAATATGTTGATTATTCCAATCAAGATCAAGGAGTTTAAGATTTATTGTTCACTAACATACAGTGATATGTTCCTTGACCTACATTGGGCGAGGAGTTGACATGTTTTTTTGTGCTTAGTGCTAGTAGCATTGTCATTGCATGCATCTCTGACAAAAGAGTAACTTTTTCTAAATATATATGAACTTTTTCAGGCAAATCTATGCTTTGTGGACATAGACAACCATTTTATTGAACTTCCAGAAGATTTACCACAGTTTCCAAATAAACTGGAATTCATTCAAGAAGTCTCAGAGATCCTAATGGCATTTGGGATTCCACCTGAAGGTAACCTGCACTGCAGTGAAAGTGCCTCTAAGCTGAAGAACTTTAAAGGAAGCGATGTGGTCTGCGATAAGAAGAACGGAAATGTAGCTGGATCAGCACTGAACACTTATGAATTGCTAAAGGAAAACAAAACTATGGCAAGATTGCAGGCTCTTGTCAAAAGAACTGGTGTCAGTTTGGAGAAGGTTAGTTTTTAATTAATTTTTAGTTATACAGCACAATTTGAAGATGTCTCTCGATAACTGTAAAGATCTAAAATAGCCTCAGCCTTCAATATCATTGAATCCCTGCAGTGCAGAAAGAGGCCATCTGACCCATTGAGTGTGCACTGAACCTTCGAATGGGCACTCTACCAGATGTCCATGGCTGGTATTTGAGAGCAAAAAATAACTTCCTCTTGATGCGGCAGCATCGGGCCACCAGTGCAGGTCTGCACAGGCCCCAGCGTGGTGCAGGAGTGTAGCCCCGCCCCCTTATGACAGTACAGCTTGGGACGCCCATTGAGGGCAGCATTTAAACAGCAGATTTAGATTGAACAGGCAACATATTTAATAAGTGTTTTAAAGTTTCTGAAACAATTTTCTTAATGATTCTTTAAAAATAATTTTAGGATTAAAGGTGATTATTTATCAGTGAACATATTTGTTTTAAATGTGTGAAACTATTTAAATCTGCACTATATTATTATATAACTTTACGTGTGGCCTGCTTAAAAGTATTCGTATTTAAATGTAAATTATGGTCATAAGATTTTAAAATGCTCCAGGGCTTTTTATTGTCACTGTCCTTGTAACAGGGGCTGGTTTAGGACACTGGGCTAAATTGTTGGGTTTTAAAGCAGACCGGCAGCACGGTTCAATTCCCGTACCAGCCTCCCCGAACAGGTGCCGGATTGTGGCGACTAGGGGCTTTTCACAGTAACTTCATTGAAGCCTACTCGTGACAATAAGCGATTTTCATTTCATTTCATTTTTCATCTAATTTTTTTTTGATTTGTGTTTCTAGAATCATAAAATCACTGCAGTGCATCAAGCCACTCGGCCCATCGAGTATGCACTGACATTTCAAAGGATCACCCTACCCGCCATATCCCCGTAACCCCACCTAATCTTTGGACACTAAGGGACAATTTAGCAAGGCCAATCCACCTAACCTTTTTTTAAATATAAATTTAGAGCATCCAATTATCTTTTCTCCAATTTAAGGGCAATTTAGCGCGGCTAATCCTGCTAACCTGCACATCTTTGGGTTGTAGGGTGACACCCACGCAGACATGGGGAGAATGTGCAAACTCCACATGGACAGTGACCCAGGGCGGGATTCGAACCCGGATCCTCAGCGCCGCAGTCCCAGTGCTAACCACTGCACCACATGCCGCCCTCCAATCCACCTAACCTGCACACCTTTGGACTGTGAGAGGAAACCGAAGCACCGGGAGAAAACGGCGGGGGCACGGTGGCACTATGGTTAGTGCCAGGGATCCGGGTTCAATTCCTGCCTTGGGTGACTGCGTAGACTTTGTACGTACTTCCAGTGCCTGCGTGGGTTTCCTCCGGGTGCTCTGGTGTCCTCCCACAGTCCAAAGGTGTGCAGGTTAGGTGGATTGGTCATGCTAATTTGCCCCTTAGTGTCCAGGGATGTAGATGGTAGGTTCTGGGGATAGGACAAAGTAGGGTGCTCTTTCAGGGGTCATTGAAAACTCGATAGGCTGAATGGCCTCCTTCTGCACTGTACGAATTCTATGGATCAATTCCATGGTTCTAGGAAACCCTCATCATCATGGGAGAATATGCAAATACCCCACAGTCACCCAAAGTCTGTATTTAACACGGGCCTCTGGTGTTGTGAGGTAGCAGTGCTTTTTAAAAAATATATTTTTATTGGGAATTTTGACATTTCTACAAGAATTTACAGCAACTGTAATTTTAGCTATTTTACATAGAATGAATTCTCTCGATACATGGAACTCACCATACAGGGTGCGTTAGCTATGGTCCTAGGGGATCGAGCAAGATGCAGGCAAAGGTAATTTGCAAAGAGAATGCTGCTGAGCGCTTGCTGGGCCAAACCGTGGGTCGCGCGCTGTACACCCACTTGGTCATCTGGGGCCAGTATCTGGCTGTGCTTCCCTCAGCGGGAGCTTATATGTAGTTCGGGAGGGGGGGGGGGGGCAGTGGAAGAGAATGGGGCAGGGGGAGAGTCCTTGTTTGGGTTCACCCAGAGGTCGACTGATAATGTTGTACTGCTTACCTGCCCCCCTCTTTGGTGGATGAGCTCTTGCTTTTGTTGCTGTGAGCCTTGCGGCTTTCTCCTATTCTACCTGTCCTGTGTTTCCCATTGGTGCTTTTATAGCCCCCCTTCCTGCACCCGCCCCTTCCTGCCAAATTCCCCCACTCCCCACTCCTCCTGCTCTTCCCTGTTGTGTTCTGTTGTCTTATCCTTGCAATGATTCATACAGAACTGCTGATGACTTACTTAGAATGATGATTTATTAGTTAACACGTGGAAGGATAACAGACAGAGTGCTATGCAAACTAGGTTGCTCTGGAATTACCCGATGTGTGACTGTCCTTGTGTACACCTTACTACCAACTGATGATAGCCGGATGTCACATGACTGATACCTGGCTCCACCTGCTGGTGGAAGGTCGCATTGCTGAGCGTATGCAATATTATTCACAGGCATATCACCACATCCCCCTTCCTTTGGACATGTTGATCTTTATATACAAACATGATTAACATTTTTACTTTACATGTGTGGTTTATGTATATACAGATTTAACTAATGCATCCAAAGACATGATATGTCTGCTAGGTGTGTGTCCCTTGTGCACAGCTCATTGTGCCTCCCTCACGGTTCACCCCGCTGGTCGTCTGGGCTCTTGTCAGCTTTTTTGAATACTGGTTTCCATGCCTGTCTTTTTATGTTTTAGTCTTTTTAGCATTGATACCAGGTATTCTTGTAGGCCATCCTGTTGTCTTCAGCTTCTTCCATTTCTTTGCTTGATGCTGTTGGCTGCTGCATTGCTATGTGCTCTCGCCATGCTCTCTGCTGCTGCTCTGTTCCGTGGTGTTTGGCATGTCAGTCACATTGTCGATGTCTCCTTTCTTGGTGTCCTCGGTGGGACTCACAGTATCCCCCAGTCTCCTCATCTTCCTCTTTTTTGTGTTTAGTGCCATTTTGTGACCGTTGCTTTATCTTTTTTGCGATCTATCTTTTGAGTGCTTTTCGTCTTTGGTTTGGCTTTGATAGCACCCATCTTGTCGCTGGCCTGCGCCATAGAATCAGTGTGTTGTGGGTCATCTGTAGAGACGTCTCGTGTTGGCATGTTTCTGAGGAACTGTGCGGTGGTCGGTTTGTCAGCACCTTTAGCGACCAGCTGCAGTCTTATCCTCTGGTAGGCTGCCCCCCATGTGACTGTTCAGTCTAATGCTTTTCATGGTGACATTTTTTCTTTTCTTCCAGTCGATGTGGAATCCTGTACACCCCGTAATTGTAAATACGAAGAAGCCTGCCCCAATACCGCGACTTAATGTGGTATGTTTTTACAAGCATCTCATTCATGAAGTATTCATTCGATTCAAACTTGAAGTCCAGAGTGAAGCTCATTGGCTCCCAGGATCTGAGAAGATTATTGCAACGTCTTGTAGATGCTTTAAAATGGGCTCATTGTGCTCCTGTATCACGTGGCTGAGCATATCCTCATTTTCGAAGACCGCTAACCAGAACTCTGCAGTGTCCTTCAGATCCTCCAGCTCTGTCTCTGGTTGATCTTCCTCCACTTTCACTATCACAAGAATCTCATTGGATAAGTATGCCACTGTATCTAGTTGCAAATCGCTGTAACCTTTTGTCTGCTCGCTGACTGGGACACACAGCCGTTCCACTAGGTTCAGGGCCTCGCACACATCTGCCCCTAGGATAAACTCATATTTTGTGTCCACAGTGGAGAATGGTACGACGTGTCTTCTGTTGTTTACCCATGCTTCTAGAACACATTTCCCCAACATCTCAAACTCATTCCCACTATAGTCGATCAGCATTCTTGGTCGGGTTACAGCTTTCAGCGGCACTCGCAGACTGTGCAAATTGCCCAGACTGAGGAGGTTTGCCTTAGCTCCCGTGATGAGTTTGCATTTTATCAGTGTGTCTTTTAGTGTCAATAGAATGGTCCATCTGTTTCAGCTGGATTAGCATTGTTGTTCCAACTGGTCATTAAAACCTCTTCCTCTTTTGTCTTCGGACTCATCATGTCCTTGGTTGAGATTAGATCAACAAAAAATAATTCATCAAGGGCCATCTCATCAACCCCATCGACCCCATTTATTCCACTGAAGGACACGGAAAACATTGTTTTGCAAAATGATTAACACAGCCACACCTGGAACATAATTTCCAAAGGCTGGACATTGCTGTGGACCATGTCGGGTTACCACATTTCTGGCACAAAATGGCGGCTCATGTCGTCCGCTTAAAATGGCCACCAGCACTGAGACCACGTTTCTTATTGAACTGCGTTACAGTACTGATGGCGCTGGTATCTTCCTTCATGTTGGCGCCAAAATGTTTCAAGCTCAGTGTACTGATTAGTTGTGCAGCCAACTCACTCGCATGACAAATCTTAATTGCTTTATCCAATATCAAATCTTCTTCCTGCAACAATCTCTCGGAACTTGTCATTTGCTAGGTCAAATACTATTTGGTCGCGGATCATTGAAGATTTCAGATTACTGAAATTGCAGGACTGTGCCTTCAGCCTCAAGTCAGTGACAAAACTGTCAAACTATTCTCCAGGTTTCTGGGTACGCATACGAAAAATATATCTTTCAAATGTCTAATTCTTTTTGAGAGAGCAATGCCGATCGAAGTACTCCATTACTTGATCGCATCTCTTGCTTTCGTCTTTGCCATCAAAAGCAGATGTGTTATAGATTTCGATAGCTTGTGAACCTGTCACCGTGAGCAACAACACAATGTGCCTCTCGCAGGCTGTGCCTGCTGGCCAAGGGAGCTTAAACTGATGTTTATAAACATGCAAGTTTTCGTCTATGTTACCCGATACTTGAAGCTAGTGTGGTGCCTTTAAACTCTCCTTTTCGATCTTTACCGTCTTTTATTGCATTGAATCGCCAAAGGCAGTAGTTTACCGGCTCGGTTGAAGAATCTTTTTTCTGTTTCGTTCATCGGCCGGTTTTCCTTTGTCTTTTCTGCTGTTTCTTTAAATGTTCAACACTCCTGCTACCATGTTGTGTTCTGTTGTCTTGTCCTTTCAATGATTCATACAGAACTGCTAATGACTTACTTAGAATGATGGTTTATTGGTTAACATGTGGAAGGATAACATACAGAATGTTATGCATACTAGGTTGCTCTGGAACTACCTGATGTGCGACTGTTCTTGTGTACGCCTTACTACCAGTTGATGATAGTCAGATGTCACATGACTGATGACTGATGCCTGATGCCACCTGCTGCTGGGAGGTCACAATGCTGAGTGGATGCAATATTATTCACCGGCATATCACCACATTCCCCATCCCCTTTCCATCCTTATTTCATGGCCTGTCCTGGGTCCCTTCCTTCCTTCCTTTCCTCCCTGTCACCCTACTTTATTGGGTGCTGTTTACAAACAGGTCCTGGAATAAGTTAATGAAAAGCTTCCATGTTTTGTGGATGCCTTCCTCCAATTCTCTGATGGCATATTTTATTTTCTCTAGGTTCAGAAATTCTGCCAGTTGGACAGCCAGCCTGCAGCCTTGGGTGGTGTTGCCGACTGCCAGCCAAGCAGTAGTGTTCGGCGGGCGATCAGGGAGCCAAAGGTCAGGGCATCAGCCCCTCGCCCCATGAAAAGCTCTGGCTGTTCAGATACCGCGAGGACCCCCGCCAGCGGGCAAAGGCTCCACCATCACCCCGACACAACCCTGGACATGGCCTCGAAGAAGGACGTCCGGTATCCCTCAAATCTGGACAGGACTGAACATCTGGGTGTGGTTGGCTGGGCCTCCCTAGCACTGTTCACGTTTGTCATCCATCTCTGGCCGAGAAGATCCTTCTCATTCCCGCCCTGGTTAGGTGTGCCCTGTGCATCACCTTTAGCTGCGTTAGGCTCAGCCCTGTGCACGTGGAGGTGAGGTTTGCTCTGTGCAGTGCTTCGATTCCAAGTTCTTCCCCCATCTCTCAGCCCAGTTCTTCCTCCCATTTCTCCCTTGCCTTGTCCAGTGGTGAGTGTGTCTCTTCCAATAATCATCCGTACATGTCCACACAGTTCTTGTCTCCCAGCTCGCCCGCAGTCAGTAGTCTGCCCAGTAGTGAGTGCCCTGGTATCTGGGGGAATGTCGTTGAAAACTTGCAGAGGAAGTTTTTGACTTGGTTATATCTTAGTTGTTTCCTTTTGGAGCTGGAACTTGTTCATTATCTCCTCTAGGGTCGCTTCTCTGTCTTTTATGTACACATCTCTAAACGTAAGAGTCGATTTGTCCTGTCTCCATGTTTTGAAGGAGGCGTCCTATTCTGCTCCTATGTCTTATGGTCTTATTGGGGAGAAGACTGGAGAATGGGAATGAGAACAATATCAGCTATGATTGAATGGCGGAGCAGACTCGATGGGTCGAGTGGCCTAATTCTGCTCCTATGTCTTATGGTCTCATGGTCCAATGTCGCAGGAGTGAACTTGTGATTTTTGCAGATGGGGACATGGTGGACATCTCAATCAGACCGAATTTTTGTCGTATTTGGTACCACATTTGCTGCTACCTCTGGGCTTTTTGAGAATCTGGTGGGGTGTGTGGGGGGGGGGGTATATTTTCCCGTCTAAACACAACAGTTCTGTCTATTTGTAAAGGGGGGGAGGGAAGGAAAGGGGAGGGTATTGACATATCAATTGTTAATGTTACAAATCCAAAAGCAGCAGCTGCGGCAGTTCAGTGCCCTGGCACACATCTCCTCTGATATCATTTTGGGATGACCTTTGGAAGTACACTCTTAGTGGTGGGTAATTGATTCGCTGCAATACCTGTCAGAGAGATAGTTCACATTAGCTGACAGGAGGCTTGCATATTTCAACTACGGCATTAAAGTAATCACTGAGACTTGCAAGGATGAACATTACATCAGGGAGACTCTTAAACAACACAGTTTAAAATACATTGCAAAATCCAAATGTACTTTAGCTCTGAATCAGCTGGGAGGACAGGCATGCTAGCTTTAGTGTCCTTGAAACTAACTCCGCTGGGCCGCCCGCATGCTTAGGCTGTCAGAGTCCCATCTGCCAAAGCAAATCTTCTTTATCCAGCTTAAGGAAGGATCCTAAAGAAGACACCTTGAAGACTTACCTCAAGAAATGGAACATAGATGTCAATGCCTGTGAGACCTTTGCTCAGAAGAGACCTTTTTGGAAGAACCTCCAGATTGAAGGGTCTCAATTCTTCGAGAATGCCCACTGCAAGAGGAGGCCTGGAGAAGGAGCCTGAGAAAGGAATATCCATGACCTAGCGTCCAAGAACCGATCCCACCTTTTGGAAACTCTAGGATTTGGCTCATCAGCCACGCAAGAAACCACAGAACCCGCGACCAGTAACGCAGAGTATCTTAAGTGAACAGTCTTACCCATTAGCGAATGATCACTACATTCTATCCATTATAGTTCCTTTCATGGAATTAATATCCTCATGACAAACCAGTTTTTAAAAAGTCTTTCTTTCATTTTCTGTGACTCCAAACTCACTTTATACAGTAAAGTATCCTTTTAATGCAATTAACAGCCTCATGACAAACCAAAATTAAAAAAAATATATCTACCTTTCACTTTATTTGCATTTTAAACATTTTAAATGCACTAATAATACAAAACGTTTACCTCCCAAAAATACCTTCACGATGTCTCCTGCCTCTGCTCGATTATCCTAGACTGAAAAATAAAAGTGCAGATAAAAAGATTAAAAACATACCTAACATCAGCAAGTTGTCCAAGTTATCGATGTCCCTGCATTTTCCATTGAGCAGCTCCAGCGCAGCAGATGGCTTCAAGAGGTGGAGAAATAGCCACCCAGAAGTTTGAACGGCGCGTTTCCGGCGGTCATGCCCATATGACCGCACTTCCGGGTCATCATGCCGTTCATGTGCGGCAGACCAGCGACTTAAGTCCCTAACCAGAGAGGAAGATACGGGCCAACAAAGTCAAGGCAACTAATGGTTGCTGCAACTTGTTGCTTGTTTAGTTAAATTAGCATGTGTATTTGATGTTGGTGATGATTAGCTTTGTGGTGTTTACACTTAATGTGATGGCATAAGGTTTAAGATTTGTTGGTTTCAAATTGGAATAGACGCTTTTAATTTTTCTTGCTGACATTTTGCAGCTGGTGAGTGTTGTATTGAGTTGAAAATTATGCTTGTTGCGCTGACTGAGCACAAGTTGACCATTTTCTGTAGTGTAGTGCTTATCATATTTGCTTTACATGCAAAAGATATTTGGTTCGAAACCAGGCAGATGCATCAGCTAGACCTTTTTGTTAAAGTGTTAGGCCAAGTTACATAATTGACCATTTGAAATACAGTAATTTTCTGGCGCAATGTTACATTAAGAGTTTTTGAATAGAGCAGAGACGGTTAAGAGGAGACTTAATAGAGGTATACAAAATCATGAATGGTTTTGATAAAGTGAACAAGTGGCAAAAAAGTTGGTAACCAGATTTAAGATTATCAACAAATGAACCAGAGGGAACATGTGGAAACCTTTTTGTTATGGGAAGGAACTGGCAATAAAGTTCAGTTGTTAGACTAATTTAGTGAGATTAAGTTTTCATGTAACAATAGCAATGAACTCAGGCGGTGATTTACAGTCTAACGCAGGCTTAACATAACAATAACGTAGTTGAAAACCCATGTCACTAATAGGAAAGGGGTTAATTTAAGCAAAGGTAATCGCACAATTTATCTTACAGCTTTCAGTTTTCGGTGTATTTTTCTGTTTCTTTCTCTTCTCACTTTTTGTGTATTAAGTTCTGTTTTTTCTCTGCTGCACAGACCTAATCAGAAAGGTCTCTTTTATCCTGGCCCTTATCTCATTAAGTTCTTCCTGTGCCCAGTCATAGCTCATGTGAGCAATGCTTTCCTCACTTACGAATAAAATTAAATATTTTTGGCCAGTAATCTTACAATACCAATGCCCACAGTTTTGTGTGGATTTTATGTTTGTGTTTGATATTAAGCAAACATAATGTCATATAATCTTGTACCTAGTGATGTTTTAACTGTGTGATTCTGTTTTCCAAAGTTCTGTTTGTTTGTAAAATGAGTGGGATTTTCAGGCTCCATGCACCTTTTATGTAACCGCAAAAAGTTATTGTTAAAGATGATGAATCTATTTTCCTTCAGTCCTGTGGATAGATTAATTAAAAAATTTGGTTTAACCTGATTTAAATAGGAAGATATTAACAATCAGTGGTAGCATCTGTAGTTCTACTTTGGTACATACAGCTATTTTTTAGAGGCATAGAAAACACTTGAATTCTTGGTCTCAACAATTACCAGGGGCTGGTTTAGCTCACCAGGCTAAATCGCTGGCTTTTAAAGCAGACAAAGCAGGCCAGCAGCACGGTTCGATTCCCGTACCAGCCTCCCCGGACAGGCGCCGGAATGTGGCGACTAGGGGCTTTTCACAGTAACTTCATTGAAGCCTACTCGTGACAATAAGCGATTTTCATTTCATTTCATTTCATACCGTCAATATCGAGTGCACTTCGGTGAAGTGTTAAAGAAGAGGAGTAATGGAGGGTGCTGCCAATGATGTAGACCATATCCTTTCAGCATTATACTTTGCGAAGAAAGTGGACAGAGTTTTCCACTCTGGAAACCTAAGTGTGGTGGCAGGAGAGAAAGTCAGCGTGATTTCTGCTGGACGGTGGGTCAGTTGAACACGTGCAATTTTCTGCTCATTAATTATGCATCAACGAGGAGCTAGCGAATCATATAGCGGGCAGAGATTCGTCTGCCGTGTCATTACTTTATGGCACCGTTGGACGAGTTTCCAAGCTGATAATCAAGCTGCCTGGCCAGGACTGTGGCCATCACATGAAACGTTGGTGGCCATCAAATCCTGAAGTGGAACTTGAACTCGGAGCTTCTGGCCCAGAGGTACGGACTTTGTCACTGTCCAAGACCTCCCTGGTATTTTCTTACATGTACATATTTTATCCTGCAATCTAATCAATAAAAAAATAAATCAAAATTATGAGCTTTGAACTCAGAGCAGATGTTTGAATATGAGTGGTTTGAACTCCTATTGCACTGGACGATCACCAGTTTCCACCATGAAGGCTTTTCTTAATGCCAGTCTGCTGCTCTTGCTGGGAGGTGAACAAAGCTTTTCATTTAAAGCTGGCAAGAAATAGATAATTTTGCAAGTACTTGGCAGCTGTATTTTTTTTAAAGTGTAATTGATTGCAAAGCTTGAACTCTGCATGGCTTCTGCTATGATATTCGATTTGCTTTAATGTCAAAATTAATTTTTCATTAACTAGTTTACAGGAGCTTTATTTCTCTATTGTTGGTTGATTAAAATGGATTTTTCAGCTGCTATTCCTTTGTGAAATAATCTAGATATTGTTTCATCTCATTCATTTTCTATGACTTGATTTTGTTTTGATGTTGCTTATTTCACAAATCCAAAGTACAGAGTATGTTCTTTTTAAAAGCAAAAACAAATTACAGGTTGAGCATCCCTTATCCGAAATTCGGAAAACCGAAAAATTCCAAAATCCGCACTTTGTTTTGAGAGCTAATGTGATGTCACAAGTGGGAAATCCCACAAGGCTCTAGGAATGTTCCCGGGCGATACGCAGTTCCCAACATGCTGCACATGTGCAGTTCCCAACTCTTATCAGCTCTAGTCAGTGTCTTCCTGGGACAATATCGGCAGAACTACGATGTCTCATCAGCATTGTAGGTTTGTTTTGGGGCACATGCACAGGTCCCAACAAGGCAGATGGTCACAAGCTCTGGGTGGAGCTGGTTTGGCGCCAAAACTTCAGCGAAGTCAGACGTGAGTATTAAATTTGTGAACTCTCTGTGATTATCGCTATGAAAATATCTAAAGGACCTGCAGATACCCCTAAAAGGAAGCATGTGTGCTTCTCTATAGCACAGAAAATCAATTTATTACAAAAATTGGAACATGATGTAAGTGTGAGGCTTCTTACAGAGGAGTATTGCTTTGGATCAACCACCATCTATAATCTGAAGAAACAGAAGGACAAATTGTTAAAGTTCTATGCTGAAAGTGATGAGCAGAAGATAATGAAAAATAGAAAACATTGCAAAAGGCGAAAATGAAGATCTTGTTCATGTATTGAAAGAGGGGTTTTGTCAGCGACGGAGTGAACATATACTGCTTAATGATATACTTATCATGAAACAAACAAAGATCTATCATGACGAACTTAGAATTGATTGTAACTGAATATTCCGCAGGCTGGTTTCAGAAATTTAAGAAAACACACAGAAAAAAATACAGCGCAGAACAGGCCCTTCGGCCCACGATGTTGCGCCGAACCTTTGTCCTAGATTAATCTTAGATTATCATAGAATTTACAGTGCAGAAGGAGGCCATTCGGCCCATCGAGTCTGCACCGGCTCTTGGAAAGAGCACCCTACCCAAGGTCAACACATCCACCCTATCTCCATAACCCAGTAACCCCACCCAACACGAAGAGCAATTTTGGACACTAAGAACAATTTTGGACACTAAGAGCAATTTGGACACTAAGGGCAATTTATCATGGCCAATCCACCTAACCTGCACATCTTTGGACTGTGGGAGGAAACCGGAGCACCCGGAGGAAACCCACGCACACACGGGGAGGATGTGCAGTCTCCGCACAGACAGTGAACCAAGCCGGAATCAAACCTGGGATCCTGGAGCTGTGAAGCTATTGTGCTATCCACAATGCTACCATGCTACCCTTAAGAACAAATTAATCTACACTCCATCATTCTACCGTAATCCATGTACCTATCCAATAGCCGTTTGAAGGTCCCTAATGTTTCCGATTCAACTACTTCCACAGGCAGTGCATTCCATGCCCCCACTACTTTCTGGGTAATGAACCTACCTCTGACATCCCCCTATATCTTCCACCATTCACCTTAAATTTATGACCCCTTGTAATGGTTTGTTCCACCCAGGGAAAAAGTCACTGACTGTCTACTCTATCTATTCCCCTGATCATCTTATAAACCTCTATCAAGTCGCCCTCATCCTTCTCCATTCTAATGAGAAAAGGCCTAGCACCCTCAACCTTTCCTCGTAAGAGCTACTCTCCATTCCAGGCAACATCCTGGTAAATCTCCGTTGCACCTTTTCCAAAGCTTCCACATCCTTCCTAAAATGAGGCAACCAGAACCGCACACAGTACTCCAAATGTGGCCTTACCAAGGTTTTGTACAGCTGTGTCATCACCTCACGGCTCTTAAATTCAATCCCTCTGCTAATGAGCGCTAGCACACCATAGGCCTTCTTCACAGCTCTATCCGCTTGAGTGGCAACTTTCAAAGTATGAACATAGACCCCAATATCTCTCTGCTCCTCCACATTGCCAAGAACCCTACCGTTAACCCTGTATTCCACATTCATATTTGTCCTTCCAAAATGGACAACCTCACACTTTTCAGGGTTAAACTCCATCTGCCACTTGTCAGCCCAGCTCTGCATCCTATCTATGTCTCTTAGCAGCCGACAACAGCCCTCCTCACTATCCACAAATCTTCGTATCGTCTGCAAATTTACTGACCCACCCTTCAATTCCCTCATCCAAGTCATTAATGAAAATCAGAAACAGCAGAGGACCCAGAACTGATCCCTGCCGTACGCCATTGGTAACTGGGCTCCAGGCTGAATATTTGCCATCCACCACTACTCTCTGACTTCTATTGGTTAGCCAGTTTGTTATCCAACTGGCCAAATTTCCCACTATTCCATGCCTCCTTACTTTCTGCATAAGCCTACCATGGGGAACCGTATCAAATGCCTTACTAAAATCCATGTACACTATATCCACTGCTTTACCTTCATCAACATGCTTGGTCACCTCCTCAAAGAATTCAATAAGACTTGTAAGGCAAGACCTACCCTCATCCGTGATGACTATCCCTAATCAAGCAGTGTCTTTCCAGGTGCTCAGAAATCCTATCCCTCAGTACCCTTTCCATTACTTTGCCTACCACCGAAGTAAGACTAACTGGCCTGTAATTCCCAGGGTTATCCCTATTCCCTTTTTTGAACAGGGGCACAACATTCGCCACTCTCCAATCCCCTGTTGGCAGTGAGGACGAAAACATCATTGCCAACGGCTCTGCAATTTCATCTCTTGCTTCCCATAGAATCCTTGGATATATCCCGTCAGGCCCGGGGGACTTGTCTATCCCCATTTTTTCAAAATGCCCAACACATCTTCCTTCCGAACAAGTATCTCCTCGAGCTTACCAGCCTGTTTCACACTGTCCTCTCCAACAATATGGCCCCTCTCATTTGTAATTACTGAAGGAAAGTACTTGTTCAAGACCAGACATCAACAAACCATCCCCCCCCCCCCCCTTGGAATACTGAATGTGTTACCATTTGGATTGTCCCCGAGAAAGTCGACGAACGGCCGCCACCTCCAGGTGAACCCTAACATTGACTCGCTTAAGGCAAACTTTATTTTCTCGTGACTGAGAAACCCAGCCATGTTACAGTATTAACCCAGGTCTCTACACTCGGGGGTTTCGAGTCCCTCCACATTAACAAGATCAGTCTCCGGGCTACCAGGGAGGCAAAGGCCAAGACGTCGGCCTCTTTCGCCCCCTGAACGCCCGGATCTTCCGACACTCCAAAGATCACTACCTCCGGTCTCGGCACCATCCGCGTTTGTAGTACCATGGGCATTGCCTGAGCAAAATCCTGCCAAAACCCTCTAAGCTTTGCTGGGCTTCCACGCACCTCGCACACATATCCTCAACCCCGAAGTACTTACTCATCCTAGCTGCTGTCATGTGTGCCCGGTGGACTACCTTAAATTGTATCAGGCTAAGCCTGGCACATGATGAGCAGCCTGCTTCGGGCATCCGCCCATAGCCCCTCCTCTATCTCTCCTCCTAGCTCGTCCTCCCACTTGCCCTTAAGCTCCTCCACTGGAGTTTACTCCGCCTCTGAAAGCTCCTGGTAAATATCCAATACCTTCCCCTCTCCCACCCAGGTACTGGAAACTACTCTATCCTGTATCCCCCATGGCGGCAGCAGCGGAAAGGCCGGCACCTGTTTTCTCAGGGGGTCTCGCACCTGCAAATACCTAAAACCATTCCCTGCTGGCAATTTAAATTGATCCTCCAAAGCTTTCAAGCTGGGAAAGCTCCAGTCTATAAATAGATCCCCCATCCTTCTAATTCCTGCCCCCTGCCACCTCCGAAACCCGCCATCTAGCCTACCCGGTACAAACCTGTGGTTATTATAAATTGGGGTCCAAATCGATGCTCCCTCCCTCCCCTCTCATATCTCCTCCATTGCCCCCAGATCCTCAGAGCCGCCACTACTACTGGACTTGTGGAGTATCGGGCCGGCGAGAACGGTAGAGGTGCTGTTACCAGTGCTCCCAAACTGGTGTCTTTACATGACGCCGCTTCCTTCCGCTCCCATGCCGACCCCTCCCCCACTACCCACTTCCTAATCATGGTTATATTAGCCGCCCAGTAGTAATTGCCGACGTTCGACAGCGTCAACCCACCCTCCCCCCGACTGCGCTCCAGCAACACTTTCTTCACCCGTGGGGGTTTACCTGCCCACACAAAGCTTGAAATACTCTTACTCACCCGCTTCAAAAAGGCCTTAGGGATGAAGATGGGGAGGCACTGAAAGACAAATAGAAATCTGGGGTGGACAGTCATTTCACGGTCTGTACCATCCCCGTCAGTGATAGCGGGAGCATGTCCCATCTCTTAAAGTTCCCTTCCATTTGTACTACCAACCGGGATAGGTTTAACTTGTGCAGCACCTCCCATTCCCGGGCCACCTGGATTCCCAGATATCAAAAGCTCGTCCCTACCTTTCTAAGCGGCAGCAGAGGTATTCACGAGGCAGCAGAGGTATTCATTGATGATTTTGCCAAGATTATCACTGATGAAAATTTAACGCCAGAACAAATCTGCAATGCTAATGAGATGTTGTTGTTTTGGTGTTATTGTCCCAGGAAGACACTGACTACAGCTGATGAGAAGGCCCCTTCAGGTGTTAAGAATGCCACGGACAGATTGACTGTGCTGGAATGTGGGCTAATGCAGCAGGCATGCACAAGTGTAAATGCGCTGCAATAGGCAAGAGCATGCGTCCTCGCTGTTTTAAAGGAGTGAATACCTTACAGTCCATTATTACGCAAACAAGAGGGTATGGGTCACCAGGGACTGATTGGTTTCACAAACATGTTTTACCAGCAGCTCGTGCCCACTGCAGGGAAGCTGGACTGGATGACGGCTGCAAGATTATGTTATTCCTTGTTATTCCTTGACAACTGTTCTTCACATCCTACAGCTGAACATCTCGTCAAGAATAATATTTATGCCATCTACTTTTCCCCAAATGTGACTTAATTGATTCAGCCATGTGACCAAGATATCTTCACATCAATGAAGAGTAAATATAAAGACTTTTTCTTAAACAGCATGTTGGCAGCAATGAACAGAGGCATGGGTGTGGAAGGTTTCCAAAAGGAAGGATGTCATTTATGCCATTGATAACGCATGGGACACTGTAGATAAAGCCACCCTTGTGCATGCCTGGCACAACCTGTGGCCTATGACTATGTTTGATGATGATGACGAACAAAGTGATGAGTTTCAATGGTTCCGTATGACAGATGAGAAAAGGATGATATTGGACCTCCTTACACATGCAAAAAGAACACTCTTGGATGCTGTTGATAAGCTGGAGGAAGTGAACATTGAAGAAGTTCTCAACATTGATAATGAGGCTCCAGTTGTTCATTCAATGACAGGTGGTCAAAATAGCTGATATGGTTCTGAATCAAGGAGATTGTGATGATCACAGTGAAGATAACATTGTTAACATGGTGAAAATATGTGACAGACATATTGAAGGACTAGAACAGAATGCATCTATAACGGAACAAGAAATCATGTCAGTTTACAGAATTAAAGAGAGACTGCTATGACTAAAATCATTGTTAATGATGCAGACAATGCACATCACTGTATTGTCTTTTATTTAAGAAACATTTAAGAAAGCCATCCAGCACATTGCATCCTCATCCTCAGAGCCTGGGGCTGGATTCTCCCCTACCCAGTGGGCCGGGGGGTCCCGGAGGGATGGAGTGGCGTGAACCACTCCGGCGTTGGGCCACCCCAAAGGTGCGGATAGCCCCTTGAGAGGCTAGGCCCGCGCCGGAGTGGTTGGCACCCTGCCGGCTGGCGGGAAAGGCCATTGGCGCCACGCTAGCTGGGGCCGAAGGGACTTCGCCGGCCGGCGGAAGTCCGGGCTTGCGCCGGAGTGTCAGCGGCTGCTGACGTCATCCCCGCGCATGCGCAGGGGAGGAGACCACTTCCGTGTCAGCCATCGTGAAGGCTATGGCCAACGCGGAAGGAAAAGAGTGCCCCCACGGCACAGGCCCGCCCGCCGATCGGTGGGCCCCGATCACGGGCCAGGCCACCGTGGGGGCACCCCCCAGGGCCAGATCGCCCCGCGCCCCTCCCCCCCAGGACCCCGGAGCCCGTCCGCGCCGCGAGTCCTGCCGGTAAGGGAGGTGTTTTGATTCACGCTGACGGTACCGGCATTACAGCAGCGGGACTTCGGCCCATCGCGGGACGGAGAATCGCCGGGGGGAGCCCACCGACAGGCGCGGCGCGATTCCCGCCCCCACCGAATCTCTGGTGCTGGAGACTTCGGGAGACGGTGGGGGCGGGATTCACGCCGCCCCCCCCGGCGATTCTCCGACCCGGCGGGGGGTCGGAGAATCCAGCCCCTGATGTAGTCTTAGATTGAATTGATCTTCCTTTGGTTTTTGTGATCGTGCTGATAACAATGAAGGTGAAGATAACATTGATAACACAGCGGAAAAAGTGCTCACAGACGTCATGCAGGTGCATAGTAAAAGGATGCAGACAATGCTGGAAGAGACTGCTACAACAAAAAAACATTCTTTTTTGGTATGTACAATACATATTGGCGTGATTCTCCGTCGGCTCACGCCGGAATCCGGAAACGCGACTGGGCGGAGAATCGGTTTTGACGCCAAAATCATTGCAGGTGCCGGTTTCACGTCAAATCGCAATTCTCCGGTGCCTCGACAGCAGTGTCAATGCATTCCACTCCGTAAAGACAGTAAACACCTTTGGCATATCATTAGCAGGCCTGACCCGGTTTTCTCTGCTGCCTCCGCGATTTTCCGTCACCACTGGGGCAAATTTCCAACGGCGAAGTTCACTTGTATCTTTAAAAATCAGTAAACAGGCGCCATGGCTGATGAGGGAGAGAAAGGAAGTAGGACACGGAGAGATGCGATCATGGGTTGTCTCCTGGGTGAGAGTGATTACCCACTGCCGTCGTGGCTGATGATGCCTATCTGGAGGCCACAGACTGATGTGGAGACCCCTTACAGTGATGTGCATGCCACTTCCAGGAGCATGATCGAGCGGTGCCATGGCCTCCTGAAGACACGGTTCATGTGCCTGGACCGTTCTGGAGGGACCTGGACTGCTTTGGAGGGGATCTCAAGTATGATGCTGGGCTGGTCGCCCAGGCCTGCTGTGTCCTCCACAACAGCACGCAACAGAGGGGCAATGTTTTGAAGGAGGAAGGTGAATGGCAGGCCTCCTCCGATGAGGAGGATATGGAGAGGGTGAGAATTGGCAGAACACGAGGCCAGCCGGCATGAGAGACTGCACAATGTGTGCGCCAGGGCCAATGTGCACGGGACGCTCTGATCGCCGAGGAGAATGGGGGGACTGGCAAGGAGTACGGACACCGCATCCCAGCCCAATTCTCACCCCCCCTTCCCCACCCGCACCCCCCTCTGCATCAAGCCCAGACCAGCCCACCCCATCCACCCTTCTGTCAGAGCACTGAGGCAAGTTGTAACATTGTGCACAGGCATTTAATATGGAAACATATGTACAGATGCGTACTTTAGCCCCATATCACAAAACTGTGCCCTCGCCCTGCACTCATGCTGAATTAATTGGTGTCTACTTTTATGACCTTGCGTGCCCTAATGCTTACATCTAGGTGGTTCCCCAAACGGTGCATCAGGAGTGGAGGCAGCCTGCTGTGATTTCTGCCTGTGACCTGGGTCCCCCTTTGCGGCCTCCTGGGGCGACCAGGCCTAGATTGGCCCGGCTGCTGCTCGGGTGTCCCAGGTGGCATGGTGCTGCCCTGTGCATCCTGCCCACAGATGCACCAGGGATAGGGCGGGTGGGGGGGATCCAAAACCCTCCCCCCAAGGCCACCACCGCAGAAGCCACCCGTACGGTGCTGGCCTGGGTTGCATGCATGTGCAGCACTACCTCCTGCTCCTGTATGCTGTTGATATCCTCCACCTGCCCCTGCAGGTGCTGGATGCTTGCTGACAACCCCTCATGTAGTCCCTGGCTCTGCTGCTGCATCTGCACAATGGATGGGGCTGTCCGTTCCAGAAGCCCAAAACCCGCCTGGACGCCAGC
Organism: Scyliorhinus canicula; assembly: GCF_902713615.1. Taxonomy (NCBI): domain Eukaryota; kingdom Metazoa; phylum Chordata; class Chondrichthyes; order Carcharhiniformes; family Scyliorhinidae; genus Scyliorhinus; species Scyliorhinus canicula. The sequence goes on along the minus strand of NC_052154.1, from coordinate 168,776,933 downwards.
TAGTCCCTGGGGTTGGCCTGCCCTCCGACTGTCCGCTCCCTCGGGAGTTCTTACCACCTGATGTACCAAAGCATTTGTGTGGTGTGCCCCAGATAGTGTCCCAGGAGACTCCACTAAAGTGCCCAAATGAGGTGAGTGTCTCTGGCATGGTGGAGGGCGTTTAGGACAGTTGTGATGAGAAATCTGTGTCCTGGGTTAATGGTTTCATCAGCGTTGCTGCTCGGCACCCAGGTCTTTGGCTCTGGCTGTGGCTGGAGGCAGGGGACATCACCAGCAGGTCCTGCAAAACACAAGACAGGACGCATGATTAGACCGTGGACTGGGTGGGGAGTAGGGGTGGTGTGGGAGTAGGGGTGATGTTAGGGAAACGCAACTCAGTGGGATCTCACTCCCTTGCCCAAGGCAGTTGACCACCTCGGTGACTGCCCTTTCCTAAGGCCCGCCGACCATGTCCAGGGCCCGCTGCTCTGCTGTGGTGAGGGGCTGCAGGTTTGGCGGTCCCCCTCCAGTCTTCTCCCACTCTCAGTGGTTATGGCCGCACTTCTCCTGGGATCGGGAAGGGTGGGGTTTAAACAGAAAGTGCCCAGTGTTGCACAGTCCGACGCATGAAGCCCAGTGGGTTAGTAGCTGGTGGTTTCAGTGGCCAAGGCACCCGGAAATGGTGGCCGGTCTGTGTGCCAGCATGTGGTGCAAGTTGGGGGTTCAGCTGCCTTTCAGGCAAGGGGGGGGAGGTGGGGATAGCGTTACAAGTGTATGGGACAGGAGTTGGTTCCAGGGGCACAGTGCTGCCTGCTCATCCTGGCCGCCCTGAGGTGGTTGTGCAAGTTTCTTCCGGAACTGCTGGCGGGCCTGGATGATGTTTTCATGTCGCTTACTGCCTCTGCCACCTGCGCCCAGGCACGCCGGACGGCAGCAGCTAGCAGCCTCCTTCTGCGGCCGGGGTACAGGGTGGCCTGCGTTTCCTCTATGACGTCCGGCAGAATCTCAATCACAGCGTCTGTGAAGCTCGGGGCCGCTCTTCTTGCTGCTCACTTGTTGGCTGGGATGGTGTGTGTGGGGAGTGAAGTGTGTATATGCGGCTGCAGCTTGTCACCCTCCTGAGTGTCAATTGCGAATCCGGCGAATCCGCACCATTTCTCATTGGAATCGATTGTGTTCCATGTGGCCCCAGTGCTAGCCCCTCAACAGTTGCTGAAGTGGTCCAGGTGCAACGTCAGTTTTGCTGTTGTAGCAGTCTACTAATCCTACACCGGGCCTCAACACTTAGGGCGCGATTCTCCGGACTCACGACGGTTCGGAGAATAGCGGGCGTCGGAAATTTTTACGGCGACGCTGTTCCGACGCCCTCCCGCTATTCTCCGAACCCCGCAAATTGTCGGAGTCGCGTTTCCCGACAAACGCCTCCTTCCCGCCCCTGACACGACCAGAATCGCCACTGAGAGCCCCCCCGCTATTCACCGGCCCGGATGGGCCGAAGTCCCGACGTCATGGCGCCCTGTTTGGACGTCGTGAAACACACCTGCTTTTTAAATTCGTCAACCAGTCGGCCTGGCTGACGACTGCTTGGAGGAGGTCAGGGCACCACTCTGCGCACCGCTCAGCGCACCGTTCAGCGCACCGCTCGAGTCTGGCCACAACGGGGAAGGCATCCCTGGGAACGGGAGGGGTCCAGAACGGGGGCAGAGGGGGGGGAGACGGGGGAGGCAGTGGGGGAGACGGGGGAGGCAGTGGGGGAGACGGAGGGGGCAGTGGGGGAGACGGAGGGGGCAATGGGGGAGACGGAGGGGGCAGTGGGGGAGACGGAGGGGGCAGTGGGGAGACGGAGGGGGAAAGTGGGGGAGACGGAGGGGGCAGTGGGGGAGACGGAGGAGGCAGTGGGGGAGACGGAGGGGGCAGTGGGGGGAGACGGAGGAGGCAGTGGGGGAGACGGAGGGGGGGGGGAGACGGAGGAGGCAGTGGGGGAGACGGAGGGGGGGGAGACGGGGGAGACAGTGGGGGGGGCGACGGAGGGGGGGGGGGGTTAGGTAGAGAGTGAGCCGTCCAACCCCGTAACAAAATGTCTGCCAGCATGCCATGGTGTGCAGGTGACGAGGACACGGCCGCTGGTTCCCCTGTGGCTCCGGCCAAGGCCACTGACGCACCCGTGAGGAGGCCATAGTTTACTGGCCGTTGGATGCAGAAAGTGACCAGGGGTTAGGCTGACTGCGTGTCAGCAGCGCGACCAGGCCACCGGGACACACTGGTATCCCATGGCTGGCGGCTGCCGAGGTGTCGACTAACGTCCGTCTAACATGTCCCGTTTCTCTGCCTCCTACCACCCTTCTGTAGGTTAGCACGATGCATGGGAACAGAACGGCTATGTTCTGCGCAGTGGTTGGGGCCCGCTCTACTGGATTTGGAGATGCAGCAGCATCCACACCCACAACCCGCAGTGGCTGCAGGGCCAGCTGCGGCAGCAGAGGGAAGGGCCGAGGAGTTGCCAGTCGTCGAGCAGCATGGGGGGGGGGGGGGGGGGGGGGGGGGGGGGGGGGGGGGGGTGGGAAGAGGAGGAGGGGAGGAGGAGGAGGAAGAGGAAGAGGAAGAGGAGAGAGTGAGGGGGCAGCCACGGCGTCAGAGGCGACGACCAAAGCCGAGGGTGTACCGTGGTCCGGTCTCTTTCCTAACAATGCCGGACATCACCTGCAGGAGAAGACTCCGGCTGAGTAGGCAGACGGTGATACATATCTGCGAACTCCTGTCGCACCTCGCCCCACGTGGAACGGGGGGAGGACACGTGATCCCGGTAGCCATCAAGGTGACGGTCGCTCTGAACTTCTATGCTACCGGCTCCTTCCAGTCTCCGAGCGGGGACGTCTCCGGGATCTCCCAGTCATCGGTCCACAGGTTTATCCGGGATGTGACCGACGCCCTCTATTCCATCGCCAATCGCTACATCACCTTTCCCGAGGACCAAGCAAGTCAAGACTCACGAGCCCGTGGATTTGCCAGTGTGGCCGGGATACCGAGGGTTCAGGGGTCAATCGACTGTGTTCACGTCCCCATGCGCCCGCCTGCTGTGGACAAGGAAGTGTTCACAAACAGGAGGGGGACATACTCCATTAATGTCCAGGTGGTATGCGACCCCCACATGAGGTTCATGAACGTCTGTGCAAGGTTCCCAGGGAGTGTGCATGACTCCTACATACTAGCGCAGTCGTTCATCCCTGCGATGTTTGAGGGACGTCCCCCCCGGCTGAGGGGCTGGTTGCTAGGTGACAGGGGTTATCCGCTGAGGTCTTGGCTGATGACGCCTATACGGAGGCCTCAGACCAATGCGGAAACACGATACAACGAGGCCCATGCAGCAACCAGGTGTGTGGTGGAGCGCTGCCTTGGCCTCCTGAAGATGAGATTCAGGTGCCTGGCCCGCTCCGGAGGGGCCCTGCAGTACCAGGCCGACAGGGTCGCTCGCATTGTAGTGGTCTGCTGTGCGCTGCACAACATCGCGATGCAGAGGGGAGATGACCTGTTGCAGGAGGCGGAGGGAGAAGCTAGTGGCAGTGGTGCCAGCACAGAGGAGGAGGAGGAGGCTGGCGGAGTGGCGGGCGCAGAACGCAGACACGATCCAGGTGCTGGTGATGTCCAGGAGGCGGCACGACGGACCCGGCAAGGACGGCGGGCACGCGACGCCCTGGTGGCAGCACGGTTCACGCATCGCATGTGACGTCCCCGATGAACACCAAACCACCACCTGCATCGCTAGTCATGCAGAGGGTCACCACACAACTGCCACCACCACAACCCCCCCCCCCCCCCCCCCCCCCCCCCCCCCCCCAGTGTACACTGCTCCACTTCGACATGACGCTTATCACTGGGTACAGACGGAATGGCACAACATTGATGGCTGTGTCAGCGGGTGTGATCAGTGCCATGTGGAATGATGACAGCCCGCTCTGCGAAGAGCTGTGATCTCAGAATCGTTAGAGAGAGTCTGACCCATGGCAATAGCTGAACCATCCACCTTGGTGGCCGCTGCGTTCGTCACTGACACTCCATCACGTGCCCGCGTGGGCTAGCTGTGGGAGGGGGGTAGGGGCAGGGACTGCACACCCGGCACCGAGGTTTCACCACCCGTCACCCCCAGCGACACTCGGTCACCATCACGATTCCTGTGGCTGTGGAACAATCACACGGTATTACAAGTAAGGTGGAACAGTGCGTTTAATATTAACAATTATTTACAGGTGCCCTAGCCCCTACAACTAAACTGTGCCCTTCACCCGTGCCAACTTACTCAGTGTCTATCTAACTTGCCTTACGGGCCCTACCACTAAGTGAATCCCCAGATGATACAGCAGGAGTGGAGGAGGATTGCTGCGAATCGCCCCCCTCGACTCGTTTCTCCTTGGCTATGCACTTCCTGGGGCGACCCGGCCTTGATGGGCCAGGCTGCTCTGCGGGCGTCTCGGGTGACATTGTGCCACCCTGCTCTGCCTGCTGCCCACCCGATGCACCAGGGATGGGACGGGGGGAGGCCGAGAATTCCGGGACGTCCCGTGATGGAGTTAATGGGACGGACCCCGAAACCTCCTCCTCCCTCGGGGAGCCCGGTGGCCCCCGGGCCTCACTTTGGGACAGAGGTGCGAGCGGGGAGGTGCCCCGTCGCACCACCGACACCTGGCGCTGCCAGTCCTGGAGGCCTGCAACGGTATCCACCAGGATCCGAAGGTTTGCAGAGACGGAGTCCAGGGAGTTAGACATTCCCGCCAGGGACTGTGCGATCTCAACCTGTGTGTGCACGACGCCATCCAGCACATGTGTCAGGCGGTTGATGGTCTCCGCGACCGACTGCTGGGACTGTGCTATCGACTGCTGGGACTGTGCTATCGACTGCTGGGACTGTGCCATGGCGTGCTGCGACTGGCCAATGACCTGCTGAGACTCGGCCATGGCCCGCAGGGCGCCGGCAATGTCGTTTTGGCTCTGGCACATTGCTGCCTGTGAGAGGGCAACCCTGTCCAGGGCCGAGGATGACGCGTGCACATTAACCCCAACGTCTTGCATAACCTGACCCATTGCCTCCACCGCGGATGCCACCCGTGCGGTGTCGGACTGGGTCTCTGCCATGAGCGGCACCACTCCCTGCTCTTGGACGCGGTTCGACTCCTCTAACAGCGTCTGCAGAGTCTGGAAGGAAGCCCTCATCCCGTCATTGTTTCCCTGGGTTTCCTGAGGCATCGGCTGTGCGGGTGGGTTGATAAACTCCAGGAACTCAGAAAACGTCTGGGAGCCAGCTGCATCCTGGGCCTGGTCTGGCCTCCGCGAGTCCGGGCCCTCTGTTGCTCCGACCTCCACCTGCTGTACCTGCTCAGCTGTGATGTGCCAACCAGACTGTGCCCCAGGAGACTCATCACTAAATAGGCCCGCCGGGGTGTGTATCTCTGGGATGATGGATGTGGTGGGAGAAAGCAGTGCCGCAAGCCCGACGCTCTCAATGCTTAGGGCCTCGTCCATGGTGTGGGGCTGCTCAGCGACAGGAGGGTTGTCCCTGGCCATTTCTGGTGGTGGTGGTGGACTTCGAACCCTCTGTGCGTCCTGGTCCGCAGATTGGGTTGGGGCGGATGGGGCTGCCCGCTGATCGGGCACCCTCTGTTGTGAGGCCCCGGGTGAGGTGGCGGCAGATTCCTGTCTCCGTCTGGAGGCAGACGGCCCTGGTCGTTCGGCATCACGTCCTAGGGAAGAGAATGAGACGGGTTATTTCGATTTGCTCGGCAGGCCGCTGGACGGTCCCAGTGGGCAGGGTGTGTGAAGGGACAGAGGATGGGGAAGGTGTCCCAGTGGGCAGGGTGTGTGAAGGGACAGAGGATGGGGGAGGGGGGGGTGTTTGTCAGGGAGGGTTGTCTCACTTGCTGCAGTTCCGCCAACCTCGCATTGCGCGATATCGCGGGTGGCAGACCCCCCAACAAGGTCCAGTGCCCTCTGTTCAAAGGTGCTGAGGGGGTGCATGTTGGGCGAACCCCCTCCAGTCTTGTGCCGCTCACGGTGGTTATGACCGGCCTTGGCCTGTTGGGGGAGGGAACATAGGTAGATCATTACAAAACGGTAGGTATCAGCAGTCCGTTCAGATACTGGCACAGTTTGGGGGGGGCAAGTTATCGTCAGACGATTGCATCTCTCCTCGGGGCCAGAGCGCTGGGTCTGTGACAACTTTGTGAACCACCCTCAAATAACTCTGCCCCAATCCCCCCCCCCCCCCCCCCCCCCCCCCCCCCCCCCCCCCCCCGGGCAGTTAAGGGGGAGGGATGGTTGTGACTAGGGGGCACCCTCATGGCACTTACCCTGGCAGACCTGGTGAGGTCGTGTAGCTTCTTCCGACATTGCTCTGCTGAGCGAGGGGTCTGCCCCACAGCACTGACGGCAGCAGCCACGTCACGCCAGGCCTGGCGTACCGTGCTGGCAGGTTGGCGATGCCCTCTCCGCGGGCGGATGATGCCCCTCCTCTGCTCCACGGCATCGAGCAGCGCCTCGACGTCTGCATCTACAAAGCGAGGAGCAGCTCTCCTCGGCTCCGACATCCTCGCCCGACAGATTCTGTGGTCGCCCGCGCCTTTTTACGGCGTCGGGCGGCGTCACATGGGCGGGTTCGTGTCGTCGTCGCGTTCGTCGTCATCACGCACGTAATTGACGCGGCCGCGCTACTAGCCCATTTCCAGGAAGTGAATCCGTCGGGAAATGAAGCCTTCGCGACCGTCGTAAAACGGTCCCGATTTTTACGATGGTTTGCCGACTTTCCGCGGGTGCGGAGAATTTCGCCCTTAGTCTCAGGAACGGAAATTTCCACCGATTATGTTTCACCCTGTTGGCTTTTATATTTACGGTTAATCAGAAGGAAAGACACACATTTATAATGCACATTGCACTATCTCAAAGGATATTCCAAAGTGCTTTACAACTAACCAAATACCTTTTACAGGGTTTTCACCGCTCTCATGTTAGAAAGCATCAGCAAGATGATTTGTGTGGTAGCGGGCCCCTTTAAGGGAGTGGGTCTTGCGACCCATGCACCCGTGGGGCCAATTTATAAAATTTGTGCTGTAAAAGGTTAATTTACTTTCTCTCTCCAAAGTGTCTGTCTGATGTGCTGGGTGTTTCCAGCATTTTCTGTTCCTCCATTGATGTTTGTTGGTCAACAATCTCATTTTAAATTACTGGATTTTAGTGGGAAATAAAGGTAGGCAGGTTCCTATTGAATGAAATGTTGTAGCCTCTATCTGTCATTTTCATTAATTGTTTGGTTTGCTGTTTAATTCAAACGCCATTGGGTATTTTATGACCTTCAGATCATTGAATGGATCACTGGACAATTATGGATGTCCTCATGTCAGATGGTCACTTCCTTGTTTGTTCTGATTCGGAGTTGCCAAGGTTGTAGGAGTGCAGGGGCTGGCAGCGTGCGAAAAACCTATAAGTCTGGAATTTGCTACATGTGAAGTGAAAGTGATAGTTAAGGCAGCATTTGACCGATGTCCCTACGCGCCGCACATGCGCAGCTCCCAACGTACCGCACATGCGCAGTTCCCAACACGCTACAAATGCGCAGTTCCCAATACGCTGCACATGCACATTATATTCCGAAATCCGTTAAATTCCAAACCTGATACACACTCGTTCCCAAACATTTTGGATAAGGGATGCTTAACCTGTAGTAAATGTATTTTCCCTCCCCCACGCCGGGTGGGAGAATCGCCGCGGCGCCGCGCGAATCGTACCACACTGCCCCGACCCCCGCATGCAATTCTCCCACCCCCCTGAAACCAGGCCGCAAGAATCGCGCCGGGCCGCTCGGAAAATCGCCGCAAATGGCGAGCTACGATTCTCCGGCCCGTATGGGCCGAGTGGCCGGCGAGAAAAATGACAATCCCGCCGGCGCTGTTCTAACCTGCTGCCGGGCCGGCGGGTCCTGGGGCTTCAAGGGCCGGGAGCGGCCTGTGGGGGGGAGGGAGGTCCCAACCCCGGGGAGGCCCTCCGGAGTGGCCTGGTACGCGATCGGGACCAACTGATTGGCGGGCCGGCCTCTCTGTCAGAGGGCCTCCTTTCTTCCGCCGGTGAGCCTGGATCCATCTGCCATGTTTGTGTGGGTCGGCCTGGGGGAGGATGACCACCGCGCATGCGCTAGTTGGCGTCGGCCCAACTGCGCATGCGCGGGACCCAAGGCGCTGTGTCTTTTACGCGGCGCCGGGTCTCTGACGCCGTGCCGAGGCCCCGCCCCCGTAAATCGCACGACGCCCCTGCTAGCCCCACGGAGGGGGGAGAATAGGGGTCTGGGAACAGGCGCCAACGCCGGAGTAAAACACTCCGGTTTTTACTCCGGCGTCGGCACTTAGATTCCCGTTGGGAGAATCCCGCCCAGTATAGTTGCAAGTTGTATGTATGTTTTTATAAATCATTAATTCTGCTGTGTCCTTTAAATGAGCAGCAATCTTTCAACAAATGCATCATCAGAAATAGTAATAAATATCTTCAGCAATGATGTAAAGGTACCTTCAAAGATTTCCTCATTCCTTCAGGCAATGTGTGGTAAACCTAAGGAATGATTGACCTGTTGCCTGTTATATTGTTGCAGTTGGACGTGAGAGAGGAAGCTGGAAGTAATAAAGATTTGAAGGTTCACTGTGATGAGGAGGAGCTGAAGATTCATCAGCTTAACATTCAGATCAGAGAAATCTTTGCTAATCGCTTTACTCAGATGTTTGCAGATTATGAGGTGTTTGTAATTCAGCCAAACCAGGACAAGGAATCTTGGTTCAGCAACCGGGAACAAATGCAGAATTTTGATAAGGTGAGTTAAACGCTTGTTTGCTAGATATCTAAGTAGAACTTGGAGGAATGCGTACAAATTTATAGTTATTGAAGGAATTATGGATTTTGTTTTAGCAGATATTCTTTATCCTCCCATTTTTTCTCCTTTCTAGCCCTTATCACTCTTTTGAAAGTGGTGAGAGATAATTCTATTACTGGGGCTCTTAAATATGACTTGTTTTTTAAAAAAGTTTTTAAAAAAAACTTCTGTACCTTTCCCCCATTTGTCAACGCTGAATTGCACGGGAGGCTTTGAGGCCACATGTTTTCACACACTATTTTTGTAAACTACTTTTTGGATGAAAAAGATGGATGTACAATACAGCTGGGGAATGTCATGATATGTATATTGACTGATGTAAAGGGCTAAAAAGTTAATGATAATGATTCATACCGTTAGAGGAAACCACAGAACAGTCATATATATATTATGGACTTGAGGATTCTGGAAGTTGAGAGTTAGGAGAGAGCTGGAAGAGGGTCAGGCATAGAGGGCAGTTATATACTTGAGAGTTCTGTAACTTAGAGATAGCGTAGTTTTATATAATAACCTTCTACTTTAGGAATGTGAACGAATCTTAGTTAGTAGTTTAAATAAATTTATAGTTTTGTTTGTTAGCAAAGCTTTGTTTTCTTTATTTAACACTACGCATCCGAGCCATCCAGGTAAAGCAGAATAGGGAATACAACAAGGAAGACTGTACTCAAGTAGTAGAGCACACCTATCTGGATTTATTGGAGGAGCTTTGCCTAGGGATGGTCAGAATTACCAAGAAAACACTGACAGCCGTGGTACCTTCTGCAAGAATATCTACAGCTATCATGTATCATAGGATGGCACTGCCAGCGGCAGTAATGTCAGCTGTGCCCTAAAGTTCTTACTTCTTCCGCCGTTTGTAACGGGCGAGAGGCGATTCTCCAGCCCGGATGGGCCGAGCGGCCTGCCCAATATGACGTGTTCACGCCGGCGCCGACCACACCTGGTCGCTGCCGGCGTGAACAGCGTGCGAACGCTGCGGGGGCGGCCTGTGGGGGGGGATCGAGCACCGGGGGGGGGGGCGCTCAAAAGGGGTCTGGCCAGCGGTCGGTGCCGACCGATCGGCGGGCCGGCGTCTCTGGGAGATGCACTCTTTTCCTCCGCCGCCCCGCAAGATCACTCCGACATGTCTTGCGGGGTGCCCGCAGGGAGGACGGCAACCACGCATGCGCTGATGACGGCGCCACGTAAATTACACGGCACCGCTTTTACGTGACGCCAAGGCCCGGTGCGCGTAAATGACGCGGCGCCGCTCCTAGCCCCCCTGGGGTGGGAGAATAGGGGGCGAGGAGCGGCCTCCGACGCCGGAGTGAAACACTCCGGTTTTCACTCCGGCGTCGGCACTTATTCTCCTGTTGGGAGAATCCCGCCCTATGTTCTTACGGCGGTGTGGGAATGGTGGCGTTTTACAACTGAAGTATCAGCGCAAAATGGCCACCGATCCTCCGTCTGGTGGGGGGCTAGCAGGCGCGCAGAGCAGAGCACCTGGATCTAGCTGCCGATATGGCTGGAGAATCGCCGGGTCTGTGGCTGCGCATGCGCAAGGCGGCAGCCTGCAGTGGCCACGCTGTGCAACATGCTGCCTGACTCGCGCGGACCCGGCCTGCCAAATAGTGCCCCTCCTTTAGCCAGGCTCGCCATCCCCGGACCACTCCCCCACCAGTGCCCTCAGCCCCTCTGCCAAAGCCCCCTCTGCCCGCAGTTCAGCTCTCCCCCGACTGTGGTGGTGCTGGACTCAGTCCGCAGCCCCCACACCAAGTTCCCTGAAATAAATAACATGAGAGACCCACGCTGTCAGGAACTCGGTCGGTTGGGGGGGCGGAGCATCGGGGGGAGGGCCTCGGGTAACGTCCTGAGGCCGCCCATACGGCGTGAGGCGTACTATTTGGGTACACTGTTTTGGGAGGGGTGGGGCATCGCAAAAGCGGTGCTGCCCCCCCGATTTTGGCGCCAGCATGGACTCTCCGGCTGATCACTGAATACGATTTTGGCGTTGGAGACCGGAGAATCCCCTCCCTATCTGGGAAGCCTGAGACTGGACATGTGCCACATTTGGGGATTTTATGGATTTTGAGTCCTATAATTATCCATATAATGCATAAAATAAAGTATGAAAATTCATGTTGCAAACAATCGCCTCCTTCCTCTCTCATGATTATAGTTGGTGAGCCGCTGAAGCTCCACAGGGCCCATGCACAAAATCATACTTCATGACCCTTCAAAGAGCCTAAATTGGATACCTGCCACTGGCCTGAAGGCCCTTTTTGCTCCGCCCCAGCTGTCCCTGGGAAATTTGACCAACGATAGGAAGAAGTTAAAGGCATTCTGCCAGTATTTTCTTTAAATCCCTGATGCAACCAGCATCACCGATTGTAATAGAAATAATACTCCCAAATGTTTTTGACAAGGTCATCTGTCAGTATTGCTTCTTAAGAAGTGGACAGCTGGAGACAGTAGAGCTTTTCCTGAAACCAAGATAACAAAATATCACATAATGAGGAAAACGAAATAAAGAATAAAAGGATTTGTGCGCCAATTTCAAATGGCCAGTTTCCAGGTCCTTCTGGATTTTGGGAACTGGATAAAGGGCCCGGTACCTGTATACATAATTTCTTCTATTTTATCCACTACACATTAAAATAAACTGTTTCCTGCCCCTCCCCAGTGCAGCAATCTCATAATGAAAGGTGCTCCCTTGTTTAAAGCTCACCTACATTATGTATATGAAGTTATGCCAGGAAATAAAGGATATGACGGCACATTAAATGGCAGCAGGGGCTGCCTGGGTACTCATTGCATGTCACCCAAATAGTGTCTGATTAGAGGTCAAATTGGACAACTTACCATTAAAGGAAGAATGTGCATTCATGTGGGACATTTAAGTATCTTCTTAATCGTCTATTAATCACCTCATCTACCGAATATATTTAGATACGTGTATTTATATAAAATTGTATATATGGGCGGCATGGTAGCACAGTGGTTAGCACTGTAGCTTCACAGCTCCAAATCCCAGGTTTGATTCCCGGCAAACTAACCTCAAGGTCACAAGTGAAATGCAGGTCACCAGGTGCACATCGATTATGTACCATTATGAAACATGAGGCACAATTCTCCCAAAGGGAGACAAAGTGCCAACGCCGGAGTGGAAACCGGAGTGTTTCACTCCGGCGTCGGAGGCCGCTCCTTGCCCCCTTTTCTCCCACCCCCAGGGGGCTAGGAGCGACGGCGTGTCAATTTTGCACGCCGGGCCTTGGCGCCCACGTCAAAGCGGCGCTGCCTGAATGACGCGGCCGGCGGCGCCTAAATGACGTCACCCGCGGTTGCCGTCCTCCCCGCCCGCAAAGATGGAGCATTGATCTTGCGGGGCGGCGGAGGGAAAAGAGTGCGTCTTTTAGAGACGACGGCCCGACGATCGGTGGGCACCGATCGCGGGCCAGACCCCTCCTGAGCACCCCCCTGGTGCTCGATCCTCCCCCCCACAGGCCCCACACGCAGTGGTCGCACGCTGTTCACGCCGGCAACGACCAGGTGTGGTTGGCGCCGGCGTGAACCGGTTGGATTAGGCGGGCCGGAGAATCGGTGCTCACCATTTCTAACGGCAAGCGGCGATTCTCTGAGCAGCCTGTCGTAAAACGTGACACGCCGTTTTGGGGGGTGTGGGAGAATCGTGTGCGGGTGCCAGGGCGGCGTGGCGTGAATCGCCCGGCACTCCCACGATTCTCCCACCCGGCGTGGGGGTCGGAGAATCGTGCCCACGGTGTTGTAACACGGGTTCGATTCCCGGCTTGGGTCACTGTGGAGTCCACACATTGTCCCTGTGTCTGCGTGGGTTTCCTCTGGGTGCTCCAGTTTCCTCCCACAAATCCCGAAAGAAGTGTTGTTAGGTAATATGGACATCCTGAATTCTCCTTCAGTGTACCCGAACAGGTGCCGGAATGTGGCAACTAGGGGCTTTACACAATAACTTCATTGCAGTATTAATGTAAGCTTACTTGTGACACAAATAAAGATTATTAAATTAAAAATTATTATACAAAATTCAGTACATGAAGTGCACATTTCATTAATATCTTTCTTGTGAACCTTCCTTATTGTATTTGTAGTGCTAATTATACCTATAGTAGGTGGCGTGATGAGCTTTCAGTGTTATGCCAATCTCCTAAAATCCGTATTCCCTCGTTCTTGACCCTTCTGCCAATGGAACAGTTCTTCTCCAGCTACTCTTTTGAGACCCCTAATGATTTTGAACAACTCTATCAAATGTCTTCCTTCTCTTCTGTAAGGAGAACAGCCCCAGCTTCTCCATTCTATACACACAAGTGAAGTCCCACATCAGTGGAACCATTCTCATTTTTGCTGCATCCTCTCAAAGGCTTTCCCATTCTTCCTAAAGTCTGGTACCCAAAATTGGACTCTTCATTCGTGCTGAGGCTAAACTAGTGATTTATAAGATCCACCATAACGTCTTTGCTTTTGTAATCTATTGCCTCTATGCCTCTATTTATATTGCCTCTATGCCTCTATTTCTAAAGCCCACAATCCTGTACTATGTTCCCAAGCTGCTCTGCCACTTTCAATGTTTTAGACACATTTACTTTTGGGTGCCTTTGTTCCTGCAGCTCCTTTAGATTTCTGCCCTTTATTTCATATTGCCTCTCCTCATTCTCCCAATATGTATTACTTTACACTTCTTTTCTGCATCAAATTTCATCTATCATGTGTCTACCTATCCCAACGGACAGTCTATATCCTCGTGAAATCTATCACTATTCTTTTCACAGTTCACAATTCTTCCAAAATTTGTGTCATCTGAAAATTTACCTTGATCAGTAAATATAGCTGGGTGATGTGTGTGGCATGCAAGATGTGGGAGGTTTTGGATCCACAAGACGTCCATGAAAGTCATATCCGCAAGAAGTGCCAGGGGGTAGCAATCCTTGAACAACCTGTGGCTGATTTGGATCAGCGACTCTCTTCACTGCGTACCATAGAAGAGGGAGAGAAGTTTCTGGAACAGTCATATCAGAGGGTGGTCACTCCACATCGTGATAGGCAGGCAAGGAGGATTGTCGGGATGGCAGGAGAGTGGGTGACCATTCATCAAAAGGAAAAGAGACAGCAGGTTCAGGACTCCTTGGAGCTGGCTGACAGGTATGAAAATTTTGATGCTAATGAAGCGAGAAGACGACTGAATCAGGTGTAGATGACTCGAGGGAAAGCCATTGTACCATGGTGCGTGAGGCTACTCTGGAAAGCGGGAGGGAGGCTGGCAGGCAGATTGGAAATGTGGTATAGTGGGTGACTCAATAGTTCGAGGGATAGACAATCGAGATTGCAGCCAAGATCGTGAGTCCCACATGGTCTGTTGCCTCCCGGACGCAAGGGGTCGGTCCATAATGGATCCGCTGGATAAACTTCTGGAAAGGAAGGGTGAACAGCCAGAGGTTTTGGTTCATGCAGGAGGGATAGTTTTGAGGTCTTGCAGGTCCAGTTTCAGGAGTCCAGTTTAGTGAGTAGGTTGAAACGTAGGAATTCTAGGGTAGCAATTTCAGAAATATTACCTGTGCCATGAGCTTCACCATTTATGCAAAGGCAGATCAGGGGGGTAATTGCATGGCTTGAGGGATGGTGTAAAAGAGAGGGGTTTAGATTTTTGGGACATTGGGATCAGTTTTGGGAAAGGGGAAAGGTGTTTAGAACAGATGAGCTTCATCTGAGCCGAATCTTCTGGCTGAGAGAGTAAATCGTGGAGTGGGGGTGGATTTAAACTTGTAATGCAAGAGGGTGGGTTGACTAATGAGCCTAGTTTTAGAAGTACCAGTGAAGGCAAAAGAGAGAAAATGGGAAAAGTGAGGGAAGGCTTGTGTGTTGACAGGGAAAAAGAAATGGTCGCCTCCCAAAGAGTAATGAAGAAATTCTGGCAGGGTTAAATTGTATGTATGTAAATACACGGAGTACAGTGAACAAAATTGGGGAACTGGAAACAAAAATTGCTTGAGGGTAGCCAACGGTGAAGGAGTTCTCCTTCTACTCACACGTGCATAAAGTGTACTCCCGGATTGATTTCTTTATTTTGAACAGGGCCTTATTGGCAGGGTTGGTGGACACTGGGTACTCGGCAATCATAATCTCAGACCATGCTCCGCACTGGGTTGACCTGCAGGTTAGTAAAGACTGCAACTAGCGCCCGCTTTGGAGGTAAGGGGCGGAATTCTCCGCAGGGGGCCGAATTCGTGAAAGCCGTCGTGAACTCGGCCGAGGTTCATGACGGCCTCGAAGCCCGCTCCCCGCACCTAATTCACCCCCACCCGGGGGGCTAGGAGCGGGCCTCCGTCTTTCTCGGCAGCGACCTCGTCACGCCGAGAATGTGAAGTGATCTGCGCATGCGCGGTGGCCGTCTTTCTCCTCAGCCGCCCGGCAAGACGTGGCGGCTTGATCTTGCCGGGTGGCGGAGGGGAAAGAGTGCGTCCGTTTGGACGCTGGCCCGACGATCGGTGGGCACCGATCGCGGGCCTGTCCCCTCTCGAGCACAGTCGTGGTGCTCCCGTCCCAATCGGGCCCCTAGATGCCCCAAACGGGCATCTGGCGCCCGTTTCACGAATGCAGCGACCAGGTGTGTTTGTCGCCATCGTGAAACGGGCGTGAAGAGCCGGCCGCTCGGCCCATCGGGCTCGGAGAATCGCCGTTCGCCGTGAAACACGGCGAGCGCCGATTTTTCCGAGCGGGGGGGGGGCAGAATCGCGGGGGGCGCCAGGGGGGCGTAAAAATGTCGGGGCGCCCTCCCGCAATTCTCCCAGGCCGCGTGGGGAGCGGAGAATCGCGCCCAAGATGTGGGACTTTTGGCTGACGAAGGGGTGTGCGAGCGGCTGAGGAAATGTATTCAGAACTACCTGCAGGTCAACAACACGGGGGAAATTTTAGCAGCGGTGGTCTGGGAAGCACTGAAGGCGTTGGTCAGAGGGGAGCTGATTTCGATACGGGCCCATAGGGAGAAGGTGGACAGGGCAGAGACGGACCGACTGGCAAAGGAGATACTACAGATCGATAGGAGGTATGCGGAGACCCCAGAGGCAGGACTTTTAAGGGAACGGTGAAGGCTACAGGCGGAGTTTGGCTTGTTAACCACAGGGAGGGCGGTGGAGCAGCTGAGAAAGGCGAGGGGAGTGATCTATGAGTATGGAGAGAAGGCCAGCAGAATGCTTGCACAGCAGCTTAGAAAGAGGGAGGCAGCCAGGGAGATAGGGAAAGTAAATGACGGAGATGGGAACCTGGTCGGAGATTCTGCAGGGGTGAATAAGGTGTTTAGGGATTTCTACAGTAGGCTGTATAGGTCGGACCCCCATGGGGACGGAGGGGATGAGGCACTTCTTGGAGGGGCTGTATTTCCTAAAGGTGGACCGGGAGTTGGTAGAAGGGCTGGAGGCCCCGATCGGGTTGGAAGAGATCGTGGAGGGTCTGAAGGCCATGTAGGCGGGTGAAGCCCCGGGGCCGGACGGGTACCCAGTGGAGTTTTATAAAACGTTCTCTGGGATATTGGGGCCGGTGTTGATGAGAATGTTCAATGAGGCAAGGGAAAGAGGGTTACTGCCCCCGACGATGTCACATTTTGCTGATTCTGAAGCGGGACAAGAACCCGAAGCTGTGTGGGTCCTACAGGCCGATATCCCTGTTGAATGTGGATGCCAAATTGCTGGCCAAAATTTTGTCCTCCAGGATTGAGGATTGTGTTCCGGACGTTATTGGGGAGGACCCAAGGGTAGGCAGTTGGTGGCCAATGTAAGAAGGTTGTTAAATGTGATCATGATGCCCCCGGAAGGTAGGGAGGTGGAGGTAGTGATCGCAATTGATGCAGAAAAGGCTTTTGATTGGGTAGAATGTGATTATCTGTGGGAGGCACTGGGATGGTTCGGATTTGGGCGGGGCTTTATTGACTGGGTCAGGTTGCTGTATCAGGCTCCTGGGCAAGCGTACGGACGAATAGGACAACATCGGACTATTTTAGACTGCACCGGGGGAAAGACAGGGATGCCCCCTCTCCCCACTGTTCACACACTAGCTATAGAGCCGTTGGCAATTGCTCTGAGAGCCTCAAGGGGCTGGAAGTGACTGGTCCGGGGTAGGGGGGAGGTGGAGTACAGACTCTCGCTTTATGCAGACGACCTGTTTTTGTATGTATCGGACCCAATAGAGGGGATGGAAGAAATCATGAGGATTCTAGGGGAATTTGGCCGGTTTTCAAGGTATAAGCTAAATATGGGGAAAAGTGAGATGTTTGCGGTCCAGCTGAGGGGACAGGAGAGGCGATTGGGGGGAGATTAGTAGGGGGAAGCTTTAGGTACCTAGGCATTCAAGTGGCGCGAGAATGGGACCGGCTGAGTAAATTAAATCTAACCCGATTAGTAGACCAAATGAAAGACGATTTTCGGAGGTGGGACGTGCTTCCGTTGTCACTGGCTGGGAGGATGGAGACGGTGAAGATGACGGTCCTCCCGAGACTCCTGTTCGTGTTTCAGTGTCTCCCCATCTTTATTCCGCGGTCCTTTTTTAAACGGATCAACAAAGTGATCACTGGCTTCATTTGGGCGGGCAAGACCCCGCGAGTAAGGCAGGTAATGCTTGAGCGGAGTCAGGGAGAGGGCGGGTTGGAACTGCCAAAATTTAGTAACTATTACTGGGCAGCGAATATAGCCATGATCAGGTGGTGGGCGAGGGGTTGGCATGGGAGCATATGGAGGCGGCTTCATGCAAGGGCACCAGTTTGGGGGCGTTGGTAACTGCGCCTCTGCCATTCCCGCCAGCACGGTACTCCACCAGCCCCATGGTAGTGGCGGCCCTGAGAGTCTGGGGGCAATGGAGGAGACATGTGGGAGCAGAGGGAGCATCAGTCTGGTCCCCAATCTGTAATCATCACCGGTGTGCTCTGGGAAGTATGGGTGGGGGGTTCTGGATATGGCGGAGAGCAGGGATTGAGAGGATGGGGGATATGTTTATAGAGGGGAGCTTTCCGAGTTTGAGGGCGCTGTGGAGAAGTTTGGGTTGGCGAGGGGAGCGTTCCGAGTTTGAGGGCGTTGGGGAGAAGTTTGGATTGGCGAGGGGAAACAAATTCAGGTATCTGCAGGTGCGGGACTTCCTACTTAAACAGGTGTCAACCTTCCCACTCCTACCGCTAAGGGGGATTCAGGACAGGGTAGTTTCCAGAGGGTGGGTAGGAGAAGGGAGCATCACTGACATTTACAAGGAACTTATGGGGTCAGAGGAGACGCAGACCGAGGAGCTGAAGCCCAAGTGGAAGGAGGAGCTGGGAAGAGAGATAGAGGATGGTCTATGGGCCGACGGGTTGAGTAGAGTCAACGCGTCCGCAACATGTGCCAGGCTCAGCCTGATACAATTCAAGATCGTTCATCGGGCTCACATGACAGTGGCCCGGATGAGCAGATTCTTTGGGGTGGAAGACAGGTGTGCAAAGTGTGCGGGAGGGCCAGCGAACCATGTCTACATGTTCTGGACATGCCCAAAGCTTGGGGGATTTTGGCAGGGGTTTGCAGCTGTCATGTCCATGGTGTTAAAAACAAGGGTGGCACTGAGTCCAGTGGTGGCGATTTACAGGATGTCGGAAGATCCAGGAATCCAGGAGGAGAAAGAGGCAGACGTTCTGGCCTTTGCTTCCCTGGTAGCCTGGAGAACAATACTATTAACTTGGAGGGATTCAAAGCCCCCGAAGTCGGAGACCTGGCTATCAGACATGGCTACCTTTCTCTATTTGGAGAAAATCAAGTTTGCCTTGAGAGGGTTACTGTTAGGGTTCGCCCGGAGGTGGAAACCGTTCATCAACCTCTTCGCGGAAAATTAATCGTCAGCAGAAACGGGGGGGGGGGGTTAGTTTAGCTTAGAGTAGGGGGTTAATAAAGGTGGGACCTGTAAGGGAGCGAGGCGGCTTTTGCACTATGTTTATAGTTTCATGAACATTGTTTATTTTGTTGTTGTTATAATACCAAAAATACCTCAATAAAATGTTTATTTAAAAAAAAGATATTGCTGAAGAGGATATGACATAGTAGCATTGACAGAAACATGGCTGAAACCAGAACAGGACTGGATACTTAACATCCTGGGTTATAAGATTTTTAGTATAATCAGAGTGGGTAAAAAGTGAGGAGGTGTAGGTGTCTTGGTCAAAGATTGTATCATAGCCCTTGAACTAGATGCAGTTCTTGAATTAGATTCCATATGCTTGGAGGTGAGAAACAGGAAGGGAGAGGCGACCTTGGTATTTACTATAGGCCTTCAAATAGTGGGGAGGAAGTGGAAGAGAGCATTTGTAGGCAGATTACGGAAACCTGCAGGGCAAGTAAGGTTGTGATAGTTGGGGATTTCAATTTGTAATGATATCTAGTATATCATCTTTGTATATATGAATGACCATGTGGAATAGTGTGTAACTACAGCATCCAGCCATTAGATGAAGTAACAGCACATCTCTCAACCCACACGGTGGTCCATGTGATTTTGGAATGAGTTAGTAGAGAGGATTGGACACGGTCATGTTTTTCAGTAGTTCTGTACTTGATCTAATACTTAGCTTTTTCGGCATACTTAAGAATTCACAGTTTATAGCGTAGTGTAAATAAATTGACTTTGATTAAGTACAAAGTTTGCATGTTCTTTGTAACAGCAGTACAACCTTAATAATAATTGAAACAAACAAAGATCATCACACAATTATCTGAAGGTGGACTGGGAAAAGGGTGGGGTGTGGGGTTCAGAAGGGGAGGAATTCCTGCAGTGTGTGCAGGATAACTTTCTGGGACAGCACATTCCCTGTCCTACCAAGGAGCAAGCTGTGCTGGTTTGGGTCCTAGGAAATGAGGCAGGGCAGGTGTAGAAAGGCAGATGAAGCGTGGGGGAGCAGTTGGGAGATAGCGATCATAATATAATATGATTCAATATTAAATTGGAAAAGGATAAAAATCAGTCACGGATTAAGATCGCAGTCTGGAAAAGGACAAATTTTAGGGGTCTAAAAGTTGAACTGCAGCAGGTTGATTGAAAACACATTATGATGGATAAAATGGTGGATGTAAAATGGGAGACTTTCACAAGAGAGATGAATAGGTTGTGAGCTACGTACCCATGAAACATAAATACGGGTTATCCAAAGCTAGAGTACCCTGGATGACTTAATTATATTGATGATAAAATAAGGAAGAAAAAAAGGTGTATGATGCATGCTGTTTTAATAATAGCAATAGAAATCAGGAAGAGTATCTCAAATGCAGGAGAGAGGCTTAGGCTGGAGTAACGTCCTCCCCAAATCTGCGTGGGTTTCCTCCGTGTACTCTGGTTTCCTCCCACAGTCCAAAGGTGTGCTGGTTAGGTGGATTGACCATGATAAATTGCCCTTAGTGTCCAACAAGGGGAGGTGGGGTTACTGGGTTAATGGGATAGGGCGGCGGCGTGGGCTTAAGTAGGATGCTCTTTCCAAGAACGGGTGCGGACCCGATGGGCTGAATGCCTTCCTTCTGTTAATATTAAGTTAATACTAGACAGTCAACATGGCTTTGTCAAGGGCAGGTCATGTCAGAAAAATTTAATTTGAGTTGTTGACGATGGTGACACAGGCAGTGGGTGAAGGTAGTGCCGAGGATGTTGAATATTTCAGAAAGCATTTGATATGGTGCCACATGGCAGGGTGATTAGCAAATAAAAACTGTTTGGGATTGATGGGTCCTTGGCAGCATGGATTAGAAGTTGGCTGAGAGATAGGAAACAGAGGGTAGGTATAGATGGGCATTTTTCAGACTGGAGATGAGTTGAAAGTAGTGTTCCCCGGGCTTAGTGTTGGGACCCTTGCTTTTTCTGATTTATATAAATGATTTAGAGGTGGGTATTGAGGGCAAAATCTTTAAATTTGCAGATGATACTTAAGTTAGGGATAATAGTGAATTGTGAGGATGATGCTGAGTGACTTCAAAGGCACATTGACAAGTTTGCCAAATGGGCAGACATTTGGTAGATGAACTTCAATGCAGCAAAATGTGAAGTGATGCATTTTGGTACAAGAAACATAGGGGTACAATATAGACTCAATGGTACAACTTTATGGTGAGTATAGGAGCAGCGGGACCTCAGGGTTCAAGTGCATAATTCTCTGAAGGTGGCCACGCAAGTTGAAACAGTTGTTAAGAAGGTTTATAGGACCTTGGGTTTATAAACAGAGGCATAGAGTATAAAAGCAAGGAATTGATGCTGCACCTCTACAAATTATTGGTCAGACCTCATTTGGAGTAGTGTGTTCAGTTCTGGGCACCTTATTTAGAGTGCAGAGGAGATTTACTGGAATGATTCCAGGAATGAGGAATTTTAGACGTAAGGAAAGATTAGAGAAATTGGGCTTGTTCTCTTTGGAGCAGAAGATTAAGAGGTGACTTTAATGAAGTGTTCAAAATTATGAACAATTTTGACAAGGTAAAGAAAGATATTCTGTTTCCACTAGTTGGTATGTCAGTGACAAGTGGTCATAATTTCAGGATGGTCAGCACGAGAGTGAGGAGTGAGATGAGGAGAAACATCTTCACTCAGAGATTTGGAATTTGGAGTGCGCTGCTGAGGAGAGTGGTGGAGGCACATTCCATAGGACGTTTCAAAAGAGAGATGGATACATATTTGAAAGTGATTAATTTAGAGGGCTACAGAGATAGGGCTGGAGAATGGAACTAGGTAGTTAGCACTTTTGGGAGCCAGTGCGGACACGATGGCAGAATGCCTTCATTCTGTGCTGTAAATAACAAAACAAAAACACCCTGCACACTCCGATCTAGATCATCAATATGCATCAGAACCAATGACCCCAGCACCAACTTCTGGTGAATCCAACTGTATACCTTCCTCTAGTCCAAAAAAACATTTACCATTGTCCTCTGTTTTCAGGCACTCCGACAACTTTATACCTCAGATACCACTGTTCCTCTTATGGGCTTCAACTTTGCTGGCAACCCTATTGTGTGGCACTGAATCAAACGTATTTTGCAAATCCATGTAGACTCTCATCAACTCTCTCTGCCTCATGAAAATCCCAAATCAAGTTAATTAAACCCAAATTTGTCTTTCACATAAAAGTTTTGGAATTCCTTAATAATTTACACTTCTCCAGATGTCTGTTAATTTTGTCTCAGATAATGGTTTCTAAATCTTTCCCACCATTAAGGTTGGACTGACTGACTTGTAGCTGTTTTTTTCAACAGGGGTTAACATTTGCAATTCTCTAGTTCTCTGACACTGTCGCTGTATCCAAAACATTTTGGAAGATTATGGTCAGTAACTTCATGGAGAACTGGCATAGACCTGATGAGCTGATGGCCTCCTTGTATGCCATAAATTATTTTTTGATCCATTGCGACAAACTTCTATCCCTTAATTGACAGTTGTAGATTGGGCATTCGAAAACCAGGGACTAAAGTTCCCCAGTGTGCCAGGAGACAGTTGCATATGTGCAGTCTCTTGATTTCACCCATGTGCCAGCTGGGAAATGACCGCACATGTGAAATTACTTTTTTTTTACATTCTTTAGGCTGGGATCTGGCCCTGCTCACATGCACACAAGAAAAAGAAGCAGAAAAGTGTGAAACCGAAGGTTAGGTGACCTGATGAGCAGCATCATTGCGGAGATATCCAGGGAATAGGAGGAGGTCAGGGACAAGATCCCAAACCAAGAAGAGGGTCCCAAACAAGCTAGTAGGACAAAAACAGATCCCAGAAGATAGTCTTAGGTAAAAGACAAGGACAGGGATCAGAAATAGATCCTGTTAAACAAAGTTGAGAGGATGGAACAGAACAGTTAACTCCAAATTACAACGAGAGCGCTGCAGGGAGCAGACTTGAAACAAAGTGGGCTTGAGAGGAACCCTGAAGATTTGAAAGGGCAGCTGAAGGTTGGCGTCTATGCACTGTGTTCAGAATGTCCAATTCACTTAACAAGCAAGTCTTTCGGGGCTTGTGGGAGGAAACCGGAGCACCCGGAGGACACCCACACAGACACAGCCGGGAATCGACCTGGGCCTCTGACGCTGTGAAGCAACAATGCTAACCACTGTGCTATGTTTTATTCTTTGTTCATCGGCAGATTCCTGTTGTTCAATAACATAATTCCATTGTTTCTAAAAAAGAAATTGGGATCTATCCAGCCAGGTTTCACTCTGGGATCTGACTTGTCGAGTATTATTATCAGTCAGAATATCGGGAGTAATTTAGTACCTCGGCCAACATGCTGCACCACTTTTTTTTTTCCAATCAGCCTTAACCCTTCTCGTATAAAGTTTCTGAAGTTACCTGTCATTCTCTTCTCCAACTTTCTGTCTCTCTTTCTCTAATTTCCTTTTAACCTCCCTCTGAACTTCCTGTATTCAGCTTGGTTCTCACTTATCAATCTGACATCTGTCATACATTCTGTTTTTCTGCTTCATCTTACTACCTTTTAACATCCATGGAGCTCTGGCTTTAGTTATCCTACCTTTTCACATGGTAAAAATGTACCTGAACCAACTCCTCTTTAAAGGCAGCCCATTGTTCCATTACAGTTTTGGCTACTAATCTTTGATGCCTAATAGCTTGCAACATGTCCATTCTCACCCAACTGAGATTGACCCTCCTCCAATAATGAATTTTTACTCGAGATTGCTCCTTTTTCTTTTCCATAGCTAAACCTTTTGATATTATATCTGTTCCGTAAATATTTCCCCTTCTGATACTTAACTCATGTTAAACCAGTTGGTGAAGGAGAAGAATAGAGTCATGGTCCAACAGAAAAGGTTCTCAGTGCCATTTGTGGTGGTTTTTGCTGGGAGTTTATTGTAATGTTCCACAGGAATTGATGCTACTCAAAACAGTGAGGTAACACATTTAAGTATACAGGCTTAGCATCACAACACCAGTACTCATCTGATGCATCTTGTAAAGTAAGTAAACTGTAGCAACTCCAAACCAAGTTTAGGTCCTGCGCTTTTCATTAATTGTCAACTGAAATACCTCTTTCCCCTCTAATTGGTTGTATGTTGTTGATTCATTCTTGTATTCTTTTCCACAGGCCTCTTTTCTTTCAGACCAACCTGAACCTTACTTACCATTCCTGTCCAGATTCCTTGAAACACAAATGTTTGCCTCATTCATTGACAATAAAATAATGTGCCATGATGACGATGATAAAGACCAAATCTTAAGGGTATTTGATGCCCGGGTTGACAAAATCAGAACTTTGAATGTTAGAACACCAACGCTCCGTACTTCAATGTATCAGAAGTGTACTACTATAGATGCAGCAGGTGAGGGGGCCATGGGATGTCCAATGTTTGATCTATATTCTACTTAATTTCTATTTTTCAGTCAACTATTGTTTGTTTTAATTTCACCTAAATACATTTTTTAGGCCATCAGCACATCTGTAGTGACCCTTTTGAACTTGATAGTTCAATTGTAGCCTTGGTACTCAATCATATCATAATATATTGAGATCAATATATCTGGACAGGTAAACTTGTCTGATATTGATGCCATCTTGAGTTTCAGCCATTGCAATTTTTAATTTAAAAAAAATATTTTTAAATTGGGTTTTGTACATATTTACAGTTATGTACACAGAATGAAATAAAATAAAAACAAATTGGTGGGATATTGTACACCAGCACAAAAACAGCAACTCTGTATAATCAGCAATATTACGTTTAACAAATAAGTAGACACATGTTTGTGGGGGTGGGGGGGGAAGCTGGGGAGGTATATATACATTTGGGTGCCGGAGAACAATTACAGTAGTTACGCCCAATACAGAGAGGGCAATACGAGGATGGATCTGATGTTGGTGTTGTTAATTTCTTTGCAATTTTTAATTTTGATGTGCCCATTAGATAGGTTTCTGCTGAAGCCTGATGTAAAACATATTGTCAAAAACAGAGGAAATGAGCATTTATTTTCTTTAGCTCTCCGTGTACATTCTGTAAGTTGAGCACATCTTCCCAAAGGTAAATTCCATTTTGTAAAGATACTGATTGGAAGCAAATTTTGTATTTTTAAAAACATTTTTTCCTGCCACATTTTCTGCTTGTTAAACTGGGATTTTGGTCCTGAGGAATGGATCATTATCTATTTTCAGCACCACTGTTCCTCAAACACACTGAGGCCATGAATCACGGCAATATTACAGTAAATTGTCCTCTTATAGATTCATAGAATTTACAGTGCAGAAGGAGGCCATTCAGCCCATCGAGTCTGCACCGGCTCTTGGAAAGAGCGCCCTACCCAAGGTCAACACCTCCACCCTATCCCCATAACCCAGTAACCCCACCCAACACTAAGGGCAATGTTGGACACTAAGGGCAATTTATCATGGCCAATCCACCTAACCTCTTACTCTGTCCCAACAATATATCTCAGAAGGGTAACAAAATACAAGTTTTACCATTTCCCAAATCATTCATCAATTGGCTTTTCTGAACAAGATTGACAGTGTTGAAATAGTGGTGGGCTCCATCCAGTCCAAAGATGTGCAGGTTAAGTGGATTGGCCATGATAAATTGCCCCTAGTGTCCAAAATTGCCCTTAGTGTGGCATGGGGTAACTGGGTTATGGGGATAGGGTGGAGGTGTTAACCTTGGGTAGGATGCTCTTTCCAGGAGCCGGTGCAGACTCGATGGGCCGAATGGCCTCCTTCTGCACTGTAAATTCTATGTAAATTCTATGTAAAGTACCCTGGGCAACAAATGCTGTCTGACCAGCAAGATTCAAATCCTTCCAACAAGTATCTTTTATTACAACAATGCCCAACTTCATTTCATATTGACAATATAAAAAACTTTCATGATAGACAAAAGAAAATAGTGTGTGAACAGCAGATGAATGCTTAGTCGTTACATTTGCAGCAAAGTTATTATGGCAATGACCTGTTGAAGCAGAACTGTGTGATGCAGAATGAGCAAATTATGCAATTGCTGGCAACATTTGACCAACAAAAACTACTTCAGAACATCTTCTGGTGGATTTTGAGTGAGTTCCAGTTGCCTTTGGAAAGTGCTGTACGGCTACCCTGAAAAGATGATCAGGAACATCTGTTTATTTCATGGCAGCATGATGGCCAGTGTGATGCAGAATGATGCTTCATCAGAGATCTTTCCTTTCACCAGTGGCACCAAGCAAGACTGGGTAATGGCTCTGGTACTGTTTGCCATCTACTTTTCAGTAATTCTCTTGTAAACACTAAAAAGATCTTGACAAAGGATTCAGGGCATGTGGCAACCTCTTCAATCTGCAAAGACTTGATTGGTTCCAGCAACTTCCCCACCACAGACTGTTGCTTCCTAATTTTTGCCTCTCTCTCCCAATTCGTGGGGCAGTGGCAGCAGTTCTGGAGAAAATGGGAGCCATATTGTTGGGATGGTCTTCACCTGAACCATGATAAGGCCAGTGTTCTGGCAGGTTGGATAAACAGGGTGGTAGAGACAGCTTTAAACTAAAACATGGAGGCGAGGAATCAGGATTGAGAAGATGTGATACATAATGCAGAGAAGGCAAAACAAGAGACCAAGGTAACAATGAAGGAAATGCTAATCACTGTGTGGCAGGAAAGAGTGTACAAACCTAAGAGTGCACCAGCAGATGAAGCTCGAGGTTACAAAAATGGTAAAAATCCAGAACCAAATGCTCTGTATCTGAATACACAAAGCATTAATTGACAGCTCAAATAGAAATAAATATGTTTGATCTGATAGCCATTACAGAGACCTAGCTGCAGGATGGCAAGACTGGAACCTGTATATTCAAAGGTTTATGACATTTAGGGCGAACAGGAAGCTAGGAAAAGGTGGAGGCGTAGTTCTGTTAATTAAGGAAGATATTTGTACAGGAGAGAAGTTTGCGTACTTTTAATACGAAAGGGTAGCCTGCTTGGTCCTGACGATCTCACTTGAATTAGCTTTAAAGGCGGAGAAGGCAGTGAGTTCTCCCAGTGAGCCAGAGAAGACACAGCCAGAGTGAGACACAGCAAAGAGTGAGTTTGGGAATTTGAAACTAGATGGGAATTGAATTAAATTCAATCGGTAAGACTGTTCCTTTTAATTTCAGGAATTTAAATTAATCTAGAATTGCGTAGTGAAGGTTAACAAGGGCTGCCCAACCCACTCACATAACTGGTTGACAGTTAAGTGTCAGTCACCTTAATCTACTTTGATCTAAAAGCAGGTGGGGGAGGGGGAGTCAACTAAGGCCAATTTAAAAGAGCAACTTGTAACTCATTCCCAGTGAGTTCTCCCAGTGAGCCAGAGAAGACACAGCCAGAGTGAGACACAGCAAAGAGTGAGTTTGGGAATTTGAAGCTAGGTGGGAATTTGAAGCTTGGGGGGGAGGAGGTGCTTTTCAGCCCTGGTAAGTGACTGGTAAGTAGTTTTTCTTTTTCCTTTTTCTTTTCATTGGTATATTTATTTTTTTTCTTCTTTTTTTGGAATTGTAGTTGTATAAGTTAACCTAACGTTTAAGACATGGCAGGAGATCCCAGACCCATGTCATGCTCCTCGTGTGCGATGTGGGAGCTCAGGGACATGTCCACTGTCCCTGGCTCCTTCACGTGCAAGAAGTGTGTCCAGTTGAAAATGAAATTAAATTAAAAATGAAAATGACTTATTGTCACGAGTAGACTTCAATGAAGTTACTGTGAAAAGCCCCTAGTCGCCACATTCCGGCGCCTGTCCGGGGAGGCTGGCACAGGAATCGAACCGTGCTGCTGGCTTGCTTGGTCTGCTTTAAAAGCCAGCGATTTAGCTGAGTGAGCTAAACCAGCCCCTGTTAGACCACTTGACGTCTCAGAAGCTGTGGGTGGACTCACTTTGGAGCATCCGCGATGCTGAGGACGTCGTGGATAGCACGTTTAGCGAGTTGGTCACACCGCAGGTGAAAGTTACTGAGGAAGATAGAAAATGGGTGACCAAAAGACAGAGCAAGAGTAGGAAGGCAGTGCAGGTGTCCCGTGTGGTCATCTCCCTGCAAAACAGATTTACGGCTCTGGATACTGTTGAGGGAGATAGCTCACCAGGGGAAGGCAGCAGCAGCCAGGTTCATGGCACCGTGGCTGGCTCTGCTGCGCAGCAGGGCAGGAAGAAGAATGTCAGGGCTATAGTGATAGGGGACTCAATCGTAAGGGGAATAGACAGGCGGTTCTGTAGACGCAATCGAGACTACAGGATGGTATGTTGCCTCCCTGGTGCAAGGGTCAAGGATGTCTCGGAGCGGCTGCAGGACATTCTGTTGGGGGGAGGGTGAACAGCCAGCTGTCGTGGTGCACATAGGCACCAACAATATAGGTAAAAAATGGGACGAGGTCCTACAAGCTGAATTCAGGGAGTTAGGAATTAAACTTAAAAAGTAGGACCTCAAAGGTAGTAATCTCAGGATTGCTACCTGTGCCACGAGCTACAGAGTAGGAATGTCAGGATAGATAGGATGAATGGGCAGCACGGTAGCATTGTGGATAGCACAATTACTTCACAGTTCCAGGGTCCCAGGTTCGATTCCGGTTTGGGTCACTGTCTGTGCGGAGTCTGCACATCCTCCCCATGTGTGCGTAGGTTTCCTCCGGGTGCTCTGGTTTCCTCCCACAGTCCAAAGATGTGCAGGTTAGGTGGATTGGCCATGATAAATTTCCCTTAATGTCCAGAATTACCCTTAGTGTTGGGTGGGGTTACTGGGTTATGGGGATAGGGTGGAGGTGTTGACCTTGGGTAGGGTGCTCTTTCCAAGAGCCGGTGCAGACTCGATGGGCCGAATGGCCTCCTTCTGCACTGTAAATTCTATGATTCTATGAATGCATGGCTCGAGAAATGGTGCAAGAGGGAGGGATGAAAATCCCTGGGGCATTGGAACCGGTTCTGGGGGAGGTGGGACCAGTACAAACCGGACGGTATGCACCTCGGCAGGACTGGAACTGATGTCCTAGGGGGCGTGTTTGCTAGAGCTGTTGGGGAGGGTTTGAACTAATGTGGCAAGGGGATGGGGACCAATCCAGGAAGTTGGAAGGTAGTAAAACTGGGACAGAAACAAAAGGCAGTAAGGGGGAAAGTGTAAGGCAGAGAAGCCATAGTCAAAAATCAAAAAGGGTGTTAGTACAAGGTACAGTGACTGAGGGGAGCTCAGTGAATAGGCCCAGTAATACTAAAAGGAATAAAACGGGAAGTAAAAACGTAAATGGTAAGCGATGCAGTAGGTTGTTATATGAAGATATGGGTTCAACGACAAGGAAAATTAGGAGAAAAGTTAAGAGGAAATATAACTTAGGAGAAGTTACTGATCGAGGTGTTAAGATTCAAAACAGAGGTATAAAAGCCAACATAAGTGTACTTTACCTGAATGCTCGTAGTATTCCGAATAAGGTAAATGAGTTGACGGCGCAAATCATTGTGAATGACTATGATTTAGTGGCTATTACTGAAACATAGTTAAAGGATGGTCAAGACTGGGAGTTAAATATCGGAGGGTATCAAACTATTTGGAAGGACAGAGTAGATGGTAAGGGAGGTGGTGTAGCTCTGTTATTTAGGATGACATCTGGGCAATAGTAAGGGATGACATCGGTGCTATGGAGGATAAAGTTGAATCCATTTGGTGGAAATCAGGAATAGTAAGGCGAAAAAGTCACTGATAGGAGTAGTCTATAGGCCACCAAATAGTAACATTATGGTTGGGCAGGCAATAAAAAATGCATGTAGAAATGGTACAGCAGTTATCATGGGGGATTTTAATTTACATGTCGAATTGTTTAACCAGGTCGGTCAAGGCAGCCTTGAGGAGGAGTTTATAGAATGTATCCGCGATAGTTTCCTAGAACAGTATGTAATGGAACCTACGAGGGAAGAAGCGGTCCTAGATCTGGTCCTGTGTAATGAGACAGGATTGATTCATGACCTCATAGTTAGGGATCCTCTCGGAAGGAGCGTTCACAATATGGTGGAATTTAAAATACAGATGGAGGGCGAGAAGGTCAAATCAAACACTAGTGTTTTGTGCTTAAACAAAGGAGATTACAATGGGATGAGAGAAGAACTAGCTAAGGTAGACTGGGAGCAAAGACTTTATGGTGAAACAGTTGAGGAACAGTGGAGAATCTTCCAAGCAATTTTTCACAGTGCTCAGCAAAGGTTTATATCAACAAAAAGGAAGGACGGTAGAAAGAGGGAAAATCGACCATGGATATCTCAGGAAATGAGGGAGAGTATCAAATTGAAGGAAAAAGCATACAAAGTGGCAAAGATTGGTGGGAGACTAGAGGACTAGGAAATCTTTAAGGGGCAACAGAAAAAGAGTAAAATAGATTATGAGAGTAAACTTGCTCAGAATATAAAACAGATAGTAAAAGTTTCTACAAATATATAAAACAAAAAAGAGTGGCTAAGGTAAATATTGGTCCTTTAGAGGATGAGAAGGGAGATTTAATAATGGGAGATGAGGAAATGGCTGAGGAACTGAACAGGTTTTTTTGGGTCGGTCTTCACAGTGGAAGACACAAATAACATGCCAGTGACTGATAGAAATGAGGCTATGACAGGTGAGGACCTTGAGATGATTGCTATCACTAAGGAGGTAGTGATGGGCAAGCTAATGGGGCTAAAGGTAGACAAGTCTCCTGGCCCTGATGGAATGCATCCCAGAGTGCTAAAAGAGATGACTAGGGAAATTGCAAATGCACTAGTGATAATTTACCAAAATTCACCAGACTCTGGGGTGGTCCCGGCGGATTGGAAATGGGCAAACGTGACACCACTGTTTAAAGAAGGAAGTAGGCAGAAAGCATGTAATTATAGGTCAGTGAGCTTAACTTCGGTAGTAGGGAAGATGTTGGAATCTATCATCAAGGAAGAAATAGCGAGGCATCTGGATGGAAATTGGCCCATTGGGCAGGCACAGCATGGGTTCATAAAGGGGAGGTTGTGCCTAACTAATTTAGTGGAATTTTTTGAGGACATTACCAGTGCGGTAAATAATGGGGAGCCAATAGATGTGGTATGTCTGGATTTCCAGAAAGCCTTTGACAAGGTGCCGCACAAAAGGTTGCAGCATAAGATAAAGATGCATGGCATTAAGGGTAAAGTAGTAGCATGGATAGAGGATTGGTTAATTAATAGAAAGCAAAGAGTGGGGATTAATGGGTGTTTCTCTGGTTGGCAATCAGTAGCTAGTAGTGTCCCTCAGGGATCAGTGTTGGGCCCACAATTCTTCACAATTTACATAGATGATTTGGAGTTGGGGGCCAAGTGCAATTTGTCCAAGTTTGCAGACGACACTTAGATGAGTGGTAAAGCAAAAAGTGCAGAGGATACCTGAAGTCTGCAGAGGGATTTGGATAGGTTAAGTGAATGGGCTAGGGTCTGGCAGATGGAATACAATGTTGACAAATGTGAGGTCATCCATTTTTATTATTCTTTAAATGATAAAATATTAAAACATGCTGCTGTGCAGAGAGACCTGGGTGTGCTAGTGCATGAGTCGCAAAAAGTTGGTTTACAGGTGCAACAGGTGATTAAGAAGGCAAATGGAATTTTGTCCTTCATTGCTCAAGGGATGGAGTTTAAGACCAGGGAGGTTATGTTGCAATTGTATGAGGTATTAGTGAGGCCGCACCTGGAGTATTGTGTTCAGTTTTGGTCTCCTTACTTGAGAAAGAACGTACTGGCACTGGAGGGTGTGCAGAAGAGATTCACTAGGTTAATCCCAGACCTGAAGGGGTTGGAATACGAGGAGAGGTTGAGTAGACTGGGACTGTACTCGTTGGAATTTAGAAGAATGAGGGGGGATCTTACAGAAACATATAAAATTATGAAGGGAATAGATAGGATAGATGCGGGCATGTTGTTTCCACTGGCGGGTGAAAGCAGAACTAGGGGGAATAGCCTCAAAATAATGGGATGTAGATTTAGGACTGAGTTTAGGAGGAACTTCTTCACCCAAAGGGTTGTGAATCTATGGAAATCCTTGCCCAGTGAAGCAGTTGAGGCTCCTTCATTAAATGTTTTTAAGATAGAGATACATAGTATTTTGAGGAATAAAGGTATTAAGGGTTATGGTGTTCGAGCCGGAAAGTGGAGCTGAGTCCACAAAAGATCAGCCATGATCTCATTGAATGGCGGAGCAGGCTCGAGGGGCCAGATGGCCTACTCCTGCTCCTAGTTCTTATGTTCTTATATCACTTGCAGACTTCAGCTAGTTCCTTTGTGCCGTCTTCACCTTTGTGAAACTGAAAAATCCAACCTTTCAAATGTCGTTGTGAAGGGCAATAGCAACAAAATGCATGTTTTACTCAGCCCTGTATACTCCTGGGAGATGCTACACCACAATGTTGACAGACTCATGAGTTTTGGTGTGCTTTTAATGTGGTATTACAGGTCAGCTACAGCAGTGTTGTCTTTTAATTTGGAGTCAGGTATAAATTCATAACGGACTCTGGGGTCTCAACCTCAAAAGGAATTTTTATCCACCACTTCTCCAAAATCTGAAATTTCTCCTCTCATTTGCCAGTACTTTCCTGCATATAACAAACATGGGCTTTGCATCTTTAGTTACACTGGCAAATTGACAATACCACACATCAAGGAATCATCTGTATACTGCTTGTTCTGGAGTTAAATTTCTTCTTTGAAGGCTGTTAACCAGAGGTCCTGAAGCTCTGTACAGAGCTAATACTAGCACTGTTCTGTCCTGCCCTGCCTTGGACTCTCCTGCACAGCTCTCCCCAGCCAATTTTGTTGTGAGATCCTGCCCAATAGGTAAATTGCCTATTTGAGTCTCTGGCCATCTCTTACTTTTAAGAAAACCATTCAACTTCTCAGTTCACTTGCCTTGCTTGCTCGCAGCTAGAAAAATGAAGCAACTCTACTCCGTGATTTGGCACCAAAAGCACGTACCTGGAGGGCGCTTGACGTCAGGTCTGCATGCTGCTTCTGGCCGGGAGACTCCACATAACCTCATGTATTTTCATTTAAAGGCAGGAGCTGCTATTCTCAGTGTTAAAGCCGATAACTGGCCCGATGATCGGGACTACCACGGGAATGGTGCGACTAGTAGCTCAGTGATCCTCCCGACACCCGCCTGTGACCCACCCTCAGGCCACGAACCGAACTTTGAAAAACCCTGCAGTAAAGAGAGATGACCATAGTTCTGAAGATCACGATGTAGAATCGGTTTGAGTAGAGATGAGAAATAGTAAAGGTAACTTGTGGGATAGATTTATAGATCCCCTGACAGTAACCACACTATAGGGGTGTACACAATGAAATAAGGGGGGTTTGTGAGAAAGGAACGAGAATAATAATGGATGATTTTAATCTATATATAGATTGGACGAATCAGGTTGGCAAAGATTGCTTGGATGATGAGTTCATAGAGTGCTTTTGAGATAGGTTCTCAGAGCAGCAGGTTACACTAGATCTGGCAATGTGCAATGAGACAGGCTTAATTAATGATCTCACAGTAAGGTGCTACTAAGTAGCAACAATCATAATATGATTAAATTTCACATTCAATTTGAGGGAGAGAAGTTTGAATCTAAGGCTAGTGTTTTAAACTTAAATAAGGGCAATTATGAGGGCATGAAGACAAGTGGCTATGGTATACTGGTAAATTAGTCTGAGGGATAGGTCAGTGGAGATGCTGTGGCAGACATTTAAGAAGATATTTCAGAACACTGAGAAAGGAAGACTTCAAGGGAAGGATACCCCATCCTTGGATAACAAAGTAAATTAATGATAGTATCAAATTGAAACAAAAAGCATATCATTTGCAAAGATGTGTGGCAGGTCAGAAGATTGGGCAGAGTATGAAGAGCAGCTAAGAATGACCGAAAGGTTAATAAGGAAGGAGAAATTAGAGTACGAGAGAAAGCTAACTAGAAATCTGAAAACCAACAGTAAGAGTTTCTACAGGAATTTGAAAAGAAATGATCAAGTGCACAATCTACTGGCCTCGTCATGCCGGGTGCGAAAATGGTTAGATCACTGGTGAGGCCAAAATCGGGAAGCCGCCTGACGCCAATTGGTTTCCGATCTAACTGGCCGGTTCCCGACGTGGCATGGCAAGAAACCGATAATCACCAACTTAGTCCAACCTCAATACCAATAACGGGAAGGACCCCTATTGAAATGTCACCTATGAACTAACCGCCTCCCCAGTGAGTGGCCACGGGGTGCCGTTCAGTATACCTATTTAAAAACATGAACCAAGTGCAATGGCTGCTGTGTGGATCCAAGGTGGTGAGTAGCCATCTTCGAAATCGGGCAGTCAGCCCGGAGGCACTGGGACTGCCGCCTCAGTGGGCAGGGTGTGTGAGGAAACCTCCCCAGAGGAGGGGGGAGGGGCTCGGTTGGAGGGGGGTGGGTTCCCCTCGGTGGGGGAGTCACCCCTGGGCTAGGGGTGGATGGTCCAGCGACCGTGGGTCCGATATGCTACCCCCCGGATCATGTATACACGTAACGGGGGCAGCTCCAGCTGCCACCTGTCTGTCCCACTGAACACCCCTGTGACAGAACCCATCTGTGTTAACATGGTGAAGGTCACTTTAACTCCCACTGACCATGGTGGCAGAGCTGAAGGTTATTGTTAATGAGGAATTGTCAATTCCAGTAATGCGAGCACTTCACAGCTGGCAAAACCCCTTTAGCTTCGGACATTCCCAGAACATGTGGACGTGATTCGCGGACCTCCCCACGCATCGCCCATGCCTGTCCTCTACCCCCTTAAAAAGTCCAACCATCCACGCTCCTGTCATATGTGCCCTGTGAAGTACTTCAAACTGAATAAGGCTTAGCCTCACACACAATGAGGACAGATTCACCCTCCTCAGGCCCTCATCCCACGTCCTGGCCTCTACCTCCCCACCCAGCCCCTCCTCCCACTTTTGCTTTATATGCCCCTCCCAATCCATCAGCTCCTCAGATACCTTCCCCGCCCCTATCTCCTTCACAGCAGCTTGTCTAGCAACAAGGGGGGTAACTCGGGAAAAGACTCTCTCTTCACAAAATCCCGAACCTTCATGTACCTAAAACCATCCCCTGGGCAGTCATACCCTTCCTCCAGGTTCACCAATTTTGCTAAACTGCCCCCTACAAACAGGTCACTGAATCACTCAATCCCTGCCTGCCGTCACCCCCGAAATCTCGCATCCTGCCTCCCCGGTGCAAACCTATGGTTATGACAGATCGGTGCCCACACCGAGACACCCTCAGGTCCCAAATGCTGCCTCCACTGCCCCCACATCCTCAAGGCTGACATCACCACTGGGCTCACGGAGTGCCTGGCCAGAGAGAACACAGAGGTGCTGTTAACAATGCCCTCAAGCTCGTTCCCCTACAAGAAGCCGTCTCCATCCGTCCCCATGCTGACCCCTCCCCACTACCCATTTCCTAACCATGGTGATGTTCGCCGCCCGGTAGTAGTTCATTTTATTTGGCAATGCCAGCCCCCACCCCCCTTCTCACTCCACTCCAAAAAAAACCTTTTGACCCGCAGGGTCTTCCCCGCCCATATAAACCCAGAGATCAGCGTGGTAACCTTTTTAAAGAACGACTTCAGAACAAAGATAGGGAGGTTCAGAAATACGAGCAGGAACCTTGGCAGCATCGTCATTTTTACTGTCTGCACTCGTCCTGCCAATGACAGTGGCATCATATCCCACCTCTTGAAGTCCACCAACCGAGTCATATTTAACATGTGCAGCTGCGCCCAACCCCGCGTCACCTGAATGCCTAGGTATCTAAAACTCTCCCCCACTGCCTTAAACACAGTTCCCATAATTCCACTCCTGGTCTCAATCGGGAACACCTTGCTCTTTTCCATGTTCAACTTGTACCCGTGGAACCAAAATCCCATAATGCCTCCAATGCCACCCAGTGGGTCCGAAATATATAACAACAGGTCATCCACGTACAGTGAAACCCTGTGCTCAACGTCCCCCCGCACAATCCTTTTCCACTCCCTCTACGCTCTAAGCACCATTGCCAGTGGCTCTATAGACATGGCAAAGAGCAACGGGAAGAGCGGGCACCCCTGTCTCATCCAGCAATCCACCAAGGACCTTGGACGCGGATGATCCAATTTCAGCTCATCCGGTGAGAATATAAATGCACAGTATTTGTGTTGGACATTTACAGTATGGGCGGCATGGTAGCACAGTGGTTAGCACTGTTGCTTCACAACACTAGGGTCCCAGGTTCGATTCCTGTTCGGGTCACTGTCTGTGCGAAGTCTGCATGTTCTCCTTCTGTCTACGCGGGTTTCCTCCGGGTGCTCCGGTTTCCTCTCACAAGTCCCACAAGACGTGCTGTGAGGTGAATTGGACATTCTGAATTCTCCCTCTGTGTACCCGAACAGGTGCCGGAATGTGGCGAGTAGGGGATTTTCACAGTAACTTCATTGCAGTATTAATGTAAGCCTACTTGCGACAATAATAAAGATTATATATTATAATTGCATTGCTTATACTATGATTCAGTAAATCCTGTAGGTCTTTTACATGGTTAATTTTCTGCTATTGCCTACTGGGCACATTATTTTTCAATTTTTTATGCCAACATAAAGATTTATTTGTGTTCTGAATCATGAAAATCACTTGTGTTCTGCAGAGAAGGCAATTGAGCTAAGACTTGCAAAAATTGACCACACGGCTGTACACCCTCACCTGCTAGATATGAAGATTGGGCAGGGAAAGTATGAATCTGGATTCTTTCCCAAACTGCAGTCAGATGTGCTTTCTTCTTCACCAGCCAGTAACAAGTAAGTATATTTAATGTCCCCCTAGTGTACATGGGCTGCTCAGTTACATTGTCCTATTCTTCTATTGGCAGTGCACCCTCCTCTGATTCAGTTCAATTTGACAAAGTTATCTTACAACAATATAAGCATTAGAAATATATTAATATTTCAGCCCATTGCAGTTGTGACAGAGATTACTATGAATTATGTTGATTGGTGGAGCAGGCTCGAAGGGCCGAAGAGCCTACTCTTATTTCTTATGTTCTTTAAGCCCCTAATGTAATCTGAGTTTTAATTGAAAAATATGCCTTTTGCTGATTGTCCACTGCTTATTGATCAATTTACCGAGTTTTAAGTTCTACCATTCCTATGTTATATTTGATTAACAAAATATTACACTAGTCTTGAACATGATTGACTCAAATTTCATCTCCATAAAAAAATGTTCGCAATTGAACAGCACACCAATTGGAAAGGCAAACATGAGCATGTAATGGAAGAATACTCAAGACTTCTGAAAACAGTCAATCCTGATTGACTAGTCAGCAAAAACTATTGTGAAATGATAAACTAACTGTATGGTAGAATGATTGAGGTAGGCAGGCCCAATGGTTTCTTGATCTGTGATGATCTTTATTCACCTTTATGATCACAGGAAAAGATCAATGAAGTCACTTGCATATTTTACATAATTACTTTTTGGCTGTCATTCTGCTTGGTCTTCTACAGCTAATTGTACAATAATATATATCTTATAACACAGAAAACATGTAAAAATGTAACTAATTTTTGAATTTATTCAGCTAAGTACCTCATTTGACTGGAAATGCACCAGTTAATGTTTTCAGGTGTTTAGGGTCTGTCTTTAACTCTAAAGCTGGTCCAAGTGCTGCTTTCAAAGAACAAAGAAAAGTACAGTACAAGAACTGGCTCTTCGGCCCTCCAACTGCTCTGGTGTGGTTTTGAAGTATGCCACAGGATGTTCGCTATTTTCTTTTGAACTAATGTCATCAGAGTCTACGAACAGTCATTCTATTGAGGTAGCTTTATTGGATTATTATTTGATAGTGATTTCTGTCACAATTGCAATGTGCTGACATATGAATATATTTTTAAAATGTTATTTGTTTGTATTGTTGCAAGATAAATTTGTCAAATTTAACTGAATCAGATGAAGGTGCACTATAAGAATTCAGTAGGGGATATGCCAGTAATTGAAAAGTAAATATGCAATTGTTTATTTTGTAGTACTGTTATAATGTGTTTAATCCCTTTAAGGTGGGTGAAACGGAGTGCCCCGGCTCAGTGGAGACGAAAGGACAGGCAAAAGCAACACACAGAACACCTGCACCTGGATAATGATCAGAGGGAGGTCAGTAATTGCATTTACAGTAATTTATTTCAATTTTCAGACAATAATGGCCATTTTTAAAAGAGCAATCCAATGTAACCAGACTTTATTGCCATGTTGCATGTACCTACTCCACTACTCAAAAAAGAAGGTTGATTGATGAGCTTTTGATTGCTTGTGGTCTTTTCAGAAGTATTAAATGATGAAGCATAAAATGATCAGACCCTGAAATTTGCTTCATATACTATTTTTAGTACACCGGTTAATGTGCTTGCAACGATTTCCACCCTGGTTCTCCTTCCATGTTCAAAGTAAACTTGTGCATTCCTTTAATTTGAGAATAAAGGAGCATTATCCTCACATTGAAGAAGCTTACAAGACATTATAATGGTTGAAAATCCCTTATCCGAAATGCTTGGAGCCAGTGTGCATCAGATTTCGGAATATACTGCGTAGGTGCGGTGTGCATTGGGAACTGCGCAAGTGTGGTGTGCGCTTGGAACTGTGCATGTGCAGAATATTAGGAATTGCGCATGTACGGCACGCTTGGGAACTTCATGTGCAGCGAGCTTGTAAAAAGTGCGGATTTTGGAATTTTCCGGTTTTTAGAATTTCGGATAAGGGATGCTCAGTCTGTAGTAATATTGAGTGTGCAATTATATACCAATTCAATTGAGCAAGCAAACATTACAAATACAGTAAATCATTAGATTTGTGAAACAATTCAGAGAACTGTATATTTTCTATGTTAAAGGAATTCTATGTTAAAGAATATTAATTCGGTGCAGACATTTACAATGTGGTAAAATAATAAAGGCTTGCAGGAAGACACAATCAGTTAGTATAAGCAACATTCCATTTTACTGTTACGCAGAGAGCTATCTTGAAAAGGATTAGAAAAAAAACGTACATGTTTAAAAACCTTTACCTTGAGATCGTGTGGAATTTTAACCCGTTCAAAAGCCATTAACTTGCACAGAGTAAAAACCGGGCCCTTATAATAAAATTGCAGAATAGTTTCAGTACAGAATGTCTTATCAAACCTGTGCTGACTTTCTGTAAGAACATTTTAGCTAGATCCACAATCCAGCCCTCTCCCTGTAGCCCTGCATTTTATTCCCTTCAGGTATTTATCCAATTTTCTTTTGAAAGCCATGATTGAATCTGCTTCATATCCTTTCAGGCAGTCCATTCAGATCCTCTAATTGGGGTGTCATCTTCACAATAGGTTTAAGTGCAGGTAGATATTTTTCTATCATTTGGGACTAATGGGTTGTTGATTAGAGGGATAACAAGATTAGAAATATGTATATGGCTACCTTTTTGGTCTTGATTGTGTTCCAATGGCAGTACAGGAACGCCTCTAGGATGCAGTAATTGAAAATCCTGTATGTTTAAATGTCTAATTATTGTAAACAGCAAGCACTACTGTTTTTGTTTTGAGAATTCTTTAACTGATTTTGGTTCAACCTCTTATTATGTAACTTCTTTTGTTTTTGTTGCTTTCTGTGATGATTTTCTTTCATGCTCTTTTTCTATCCCTTTTATTTATAAGGTTGAGCATTTGTCTCTATTGCTTTATTTCTTTCCTTTTTGATACTCTGGTTGTTTGTCTCTCTGTGTCTCACTCACATGATTCCTGTCTCGTCAGTATGTGGATTGTCTAACGCCTGAAGTGGAGATCGTATTGTATTTCAACTTGGACAGGCATAACCAGACCACTAGGAGCTCTTTAAAATCTGTGTCTGAGTTTTATCTGGTACGTTATAGGGGCTCAACTGCTGCTCAGTCAAGTAGCTCCTTTATGTATGTTCACAGTCACTGCATACACCCTTTGAAACTTTCAAAACCCATTAGCTACAATGTTTGCAATGCTGAGATGTGGCTCTGTCTGTCTGTATATATGTTGTGGGTGTTAAAGGCACTTTTACCATCTACATAAAACTTTGGATGAGAGATAGAAGAACCTTTGTAGACAATTGTTGAACATTTATATTGCCATTTACTTCTGATCTTCGGTAGGCGCATTAGAAGATGACCTGGACCGAGGTTAGTGGAGGCAATAGTGACGATGTAAACAATTTAAAAAAAAATTGTTCCCAATGCCCCGTAAAAAAAGTACTCTATTAACCTCTAAATATTACAGTGGGCTTGAAAATCAATGCTGAGGTCTTTACATGTGCCAGAATGCTTGCCAATATGTGACACAATGGGGCAGCCAAGATGGGCCAACTGGTCTTTTCCCACCTTTCATTTTCATATGTTCGTAGGTAATCATTCTGACACAATGAACTGAGTGCATTTACTGGGCCAACAGAGGACATAATTGATGGATGACAGATGCTAAAATATGTGGAATTAAAAAGTGGATTTCTAGATGTTTGCGGTCCAGGCGAGGGGACAGGAGAGGCGATTGGGGGAGCTGCCGTTTAGATTAGTAGGGGGAAGCTTTAGGTACCTAGGCATTCAAGTAGTGGGGGAATGGGACCGGCTGCATAAATTAAATCTGGCCCGGCTAGTAGACCAAATGAAGGACGATTTTTGGAGATGGGACGCGCTCCCGTTGTCATTAGCTGGGAGGATGCAGACAGTGAAGATGACGGTCCTCCCGAGATTCCTGTTCGTGTTTCAATTTTTCCCCATCTTTTTTCCGCGGTTCTTTTTTAAACAGGTCAACAAAGTAATCTCTGGCTTTGTTTGGGCGGGCAAGACCCCGCGGGTAAGAAAGGTAATGCTTGAGCGGAGTTGGGGAGAGGGCGGGCTGGCGCTGCCACAATTTAGTAACTATTACTGGGCGGCGAATATAGCCATGATCAGGAAGTGGGTGGTGGGGGAGGGGTCAGCATGGGAGCGTATGGAGGCGGCTTCATGCAAGGGCACCAGTTTGGGGGCATTGGTAACTGCGCCTCTGCCGTTCCCGCCGGCAAGGTACTCCACCAGCCCCGTGGTGGTGTCGGCCCTGAGAGTCTGTGGGCAATGGAGGAGACGTGGGAGCAGAGGGCACATCGGTTTGGTCCCCAATCTGTAATAACCACCGGTTTGCCCCGGGAAGTATGGATGGGGGGTTCCAGATATGGCAGAGAGCAGGGATTGAGAGGATGGGGGATATGTTTATAGAGGGGAGCTTTCCGAGTATGAGGGTGCTGGAGGAGAAGTTTGGGTTGGCGAGGGGAAACAAATTCAGGTATCTGCAGGTGCGGGACTTCCTACGTAAACAGGTGTCAACCTTCCCGCTCCTTCCAATGAGGGGGATTTAGGACAGGGTAGTTTCCAGAGGGTGGTAGGAGAAGCGAGCGTCTCGGACATTTACAAGGAATTTATGGGGTCAGAGGAGACGCAGACCGAGGAGCTGAAGCCCAAGTGGGAGGAGGAGCTGGGAGGAGAGATAGAGGATGGTCTATGGGCAAACACGTTGAGTAGAGTCAATGCGTCCGCAACTTGTGCCAGGCTCAGCCTGATACAATTTAAGGTTGTTCACCGGGCTCACATGACAGTGGCCGGATGAGCAGATTCTTTGGGGTGGAAGACAGTTGTGCAAAATGTTCGGGAGGACCAGTGAACCATGTCCAATTGTTCTGGGCATGTCTGAAACTTAGGGGATTTTGGCAGGGGTTTGCAGATGTCATGTCCACAGTGTTAAAAACAAGGGTGGCGATTTTCGGGGTGTCAGAAGACCCGGGAATCCAGGAGAAGAAAGAGGCAGACGTTCTGGTCTTTGCTTCCCTGGTGTTCCGGAGACGAATACTATTCGCTCAGTGGGACTCAAAGCCCCCGAAGTCGGATACCTGGCTATCGGACATGGGGAGCTTTCTCTCTTTGGAGAAAATCAAGTTTGCCTTGAGAGAGTCAATGTTACGGTTCGCCCGGAGGTGGCAACCGTTCGTCGACTTCTTCGCAGAAAATTAATCGTCAGCAGAAGGGGGGGGGGAGTTAGTTTAGCTTAGAGTAGGGGGTTAATAAAGGTGGGACCTGTAAGGGAGGGAGACAGCTTTTGCACTATGTTTATAGTTTCATGTACATTGTTTATTGTGTTGTTGTTATAATACCAAAAAAATCTCAATAAAATATTTATTAATAAGAAAAAAAGAATAAGAAAAAAAATAAAATTGTTAAAAAGTGGATTTATGTGTAGGTAAGAAAGCATGCATGGGACATTAGGGCTAGCGCTCATGTGGTATGCAAATTTCCCAATAGACTGGTGGGTTATATGGCCTGATTTCTAATAATTCTGTGCAGTTCAGTGTTGAGAATGTGGTGAAAATGAGGGAACTGTGTGTCTGCAGTCAGCAACATTCTAGTGAGGTATAATAGTTCAAAAGAGAAACAATGCTGCCGAGAAATTGAATCTTTCTATATGTGACAACTCACATGGTTGTTTATAGCATTGATTAAGCTGCCTTACCAAACTTCCCTTTGCATAACAAATCTATGAGACATTTATAAATTAGTCTTCCTCTTTTTCTGAGCAGAATTCTTGTCTTGTTGTCAGAACTCTGAAAGCCGTGTGCCTCAAGCTTTCCGGGGAGATGTGATGCAGTCCTCTTCTCTGATAAAATTGAAGAATTGCATGTGCCTGTTTCATTTCATAGGGGATCTTTAACTTTGCATGTTTCATACGACAAATATTTGGCAAATTATCAGTAATACCTGGCAACTAAATTGAGCCTATGGACCAAATTTTCAACATCAAAGCCGCAAAATCCACCTCCATACAAATGTATGCACTATTTTTGCTCTGGGGAAGCAGTGGCCTGCTGACCCTGGAATAAGTTTGGTTACAACCATTGAACAAAGAACAATACAGCACAGGAACAGGCCCGTCGGCCCTCCAAGCCTGTACCGGTCAATATACCAACCTTTGCCAAAACCCTCAACACTTCCTTGTGCCTTATCCCTTTATACACCTATCCTATCCTATCCTATCCATGTGTTTGTCAAGATGCCTTTTGAACGCCATTAATGTACCTGCTTCCACAACCTCCCCTGGTAACGCGTTCCAGGCGCTCACCACACTCTGCGTAAAAACACCTGCCTCGCACATCTCCTCTAAACCTTGCCCCTGGACCTTAAACCTATTCCCCCCCGTGACTGATCCCTCCACCCTGGGAAAGAGTGCCTGCCCATCCACTCTATCCATGCCGCTCATAATCTTGTAGACCTCTATCGGGTCACCCCTCAACCTCCGTCTTTCTAATGAAAACAGTCCGAGTCTATTCAGCCTCTCCACATAGCTAACACCCTCCAGACCAAGCAACATCCTGGTAAACCTCCTCTGCACCCTTTCCAAAGCCTCCACATCCTTCTGGTAGTGTGGTGACCAGAATTGTGCGCAATATTCCAAGTGGGGCATTACCAAAGTTATTTACAAGTGTAGCATGAGTTGGTAGTTTTTATACTCAATGCCCCGTCCAATGAAGTGAAGCATTCCGTATGCTTTCTTGACTACCTTGTCCACTTGTGTTGCCTCCTTCAAAGATCTGTGGACCTGCACGCCCAGAACTCTCTGACTTTCTATATTCCAAAGAGTTTTGCCATTTACAGTATATTTCCCCTCTATGTTAGACCTACCAAAATGCATTATCTCACATTTGTCCAGATTAAACTCCATTTGCCATTTCTCTGCCCAAGTCTCCAACCTATCTATATCCCGCTGTGTCATCTGTGTAAGAGATCTTCCATGGGAATTAGTGAGGAACTTGCAACACTAAAACTCAGTATAAATTTTAGTTAAAACGTCTCAGATGCAAACAAGAATTGTTTATTGCCTCTATTACATTACAATTGAGAGTCACTTAAATCTTATTCTCTAATAAGTTCGGCTAGCAAAAAGGACTTAAAGAGAAGCAACTTGTACACAATTTAACCTTTAAAATAATACAGAAATGGTGTCTTGCTTACGGCACCACAGCTTGCAATTACTTCAAGAGTTAGAGTGGAAAAGTGAAAAATAGAGATAGCGAATAGTTTAGATCAAAGTATAGAATGGCCGTACGGACCTTCACGATTATAAGAAATCATATCAGTATTTAGCCATCTATCTACACCTCTAAGTCATCCTAATTGGTTTGGGTTAGAATCAAATGAGTTTGATTTGACGGTTAACTG
The DNA here is from genome assembly GCF_902713615.1 of Scyliorhinus canicula. Taxonomy (NCBI): domain Eukaryota; kingdom Metazoa; phylum Chordata; class Chondrichthyes; order Carcharhiniformes; family Scyliorhinidae; genus Scyliorhinus; species Scyliorhinus canicula. The sequence continues at coordinate 168,732,831 of NC_052154.1, read as the reverse complement.
TCAATCTTTAATGTGCAAATTAGCTTTAAATGTTTCATGTCTGAATACATGTTATGGAATACAATTCTGTGCTGTTATCACGACCAGTTTAAACGGGACTTCTGCTGACTTAGCTGTTAGCCACCTTGTAGACAATAGCGCCTTAATGTTGCTATGGTGCCTGCCCTGTCCTTGGATTGATATCTGGTACGGCTTGTGTTTTAATGTCACACTGCCTTGCAAATGTATTTGCTAGAACAATGGAGCTCAGTAAAAGTGGATTATGCTGTGTCATGCTGTTTGTGTCTCTATTGAAGCTGTATGTTTTGAGTTGACCTGAGGTTATGAGTGAACTTAAAATGGGTATTTAAAACTGGGGCTTAATATTTTATGCGAAATAGCCATATCAGGTGTATTAGAAAATAGTTGGTTTCTACAATCTGCCACTTCACCAATCTTGGTGTTATCCACGAACGTACTAATCAGACCGGCTACATTTTCCTCCAAATCCTTTATGTATACTACAAACAACAGAGGCCCCAGCACAGATCCCTGTGGAACACTACTGGACACAACCTTCCATTCAGAAAAACACCCTTCTACTGCTGCCCTTTGCCTTCTGTGACCAACCCAGTTCTGTATCCATCTTACCACCTCACCTCCAATCCCGTGTGACTTCACCTTTTGTACCAGTCTGCCATTAGGCACCTTGTCAAAGGCTTTACTGAAGTCCACGTAAACAACATCCACCGCCCTCCCCTCATCAATCATCTTTGTCACCTCTTCAAAAAGCTCAATCTAGTTAGTGAGGCACAACCTCCCCTTCATAAAACCATGCTGTCTATCGCTAATGAGTCCATTTGTTTCCAAATGGGTATAAATCATGTCCCTAAGAATTCTCTCCAATAAGTTACCTACTACCGACATGAGACTCACCGGCCTATAGTTTCCAGGATAGAGGTACCACATTAGCTATTCTCCAATTCTCTGGGATCACAGGTAGCCAATGAGGATACAAAGATGTCCATCAAGGCCCCAGCAATTTCCCCCCTTAAGACCATAAGACATGGGAGCAGAATTAGGCCACTCGGCCCACCGAGTCTGCTCCGCCATTCAATCATGGTTGGTACTTTTCTTATTCCCATTTTCCTGCCTTCTCCCCATAACTCCTGGTCCCCTTATTAATCAAGAACCTATCTATCTCTGTCTTAAAGACACTCAGTGATTTGGCCTCCACAGCCTTCTGCAGCAAAGTGTTTTTTGTGAGGGTCACGAAGAATCCAGCACGAGTTGAAGGATAGAAAGAAGTAACATTTATTTGCAATAACATATATCCATATACAACAGCAGCAGCAACTCCCTTGCTGCTCACTCCTCTCGAGCTGGTTCCAAACTGGCCAGCTCTATTTATGCAGGGGATCTGCTAATGATTTCTCTGCCCCCTTCATTGGGGAAGCTCATACTCCCTAAGGATTGTGGGATTTCCATTAGTCCCCAGCCAGTGATAAGCAGGCAGGTTATAACAGTGTTCCACAGATTCACCACCCTCTGGCTGAAGAAATTCCTCCTCATCTCTGTTTTAAAGGATCGTCCCTTTAGTCTGGGATGGTGTCCTCTGGTTCTAGTTTTTCCTCCAAGTGGAAACATCCTCTCTACGTCCACGCGTCGCAGTATCCTGTGAGTTTCAATAAGATCCACCCTCATCCTTCTAAACTCCAACGAGTACAGACCCAGAGTCCTCAACCGTTCCTCATACGACAAGCTGTTCATTTCAGGGATCATTCTTTTTCTTAATAAATTTAGAGTTCCCAATTATTACTTTTTTCCAATTAAGGGGCAATTTAGCGTGGCAAATCCACCTAACCTGCACATGTTTTGGGATGTGGGGGTGAAACCCATGCAGACACGGGGAGAATGTGCAAACTCCACACGTACATGTTTTGGATTGTGGGGGTGAAAGCAGACACGGGAGGATGTGCAAACTCCACACGGACAGTGACCCCAGGCCGGGATTCAAACCCGGATCCTCAGCACTGTAGTCCCAGTGCTATCCACTGCGCCACCGTGCTGCCCTTCCAGGGATCATTCTTGTGAACCTCTTCGGGGCCCAAAAATGCTCACAATACTCCAAATGGGGTCTGACGAGAGCCTTATACAGCCTCTGAAGTACACCCTAGTTTTGTATTCTCGCCCTCTTGACATGAATGCTAACATTGCATTCCCCCAGTATTCTGGGATAAATCCCATCCAGTCCAGGAGACTTATCTACCTTAGTATCATTTAAAAGACCCAATACCTCCTCCATTTCGATGTTAACATGATGCAGACTGTCCACACGCCCTACCCAAGAATCATCTTCCACAAAGTCCCTTTCTTTGGTGAACACTGACGCAAAGTACTCATTTAGTACCTCACCCATTTCCTCTGGCTCAACACAACACTGTCCTTAAATGGTCCAATCCTTTCCCTGGCACCCTCTTGCATTTTACATATGAATAAAAAGCTTTGGGATTCACCTTAATCCTACTTGTCAAGGATTTTTCATGACCCCCCTCCTAGCCCTCCTAATTTCCCGCTTAAGTACCTTCCTACTTTCTTTATATTTCTCAAGGGTTTTGATTGCCCCCACGCTTCTAGACTGTACAAATGTCTCCTTTTTTCTTGACGAGGTTTACAATGTCCCTTGTTATCCAAGGCACCCTAAACTTCCAATACTTATTGAGTCGGGTGAGTGCCAAGATGGACTGGTTAAAAGGCCTGTTTCAGTTTTCAGGAGCTTTATCATTAAAGGCTGTTGGACTCTATAGCCTTCACCCCTGCCACTCCTCTTGCCTCATTCATGTCCCTATGCTACTTCTTGGCCCTGCTGTATCTACCATGCCCATTCAACCAAAATATGCTATTCTAGTCAGCTATACAATAACAATGTCAAGTCTTCAAAGGCACTTGAAGAAAATTCAATAATCCCTTTTGAAAAAAATCTACAGATCAATAGTATTAACAGAAGCAGATCACCAGATGGCCTCGTTATGAATGCTTGGCTGAGGGCAGCATGGTGGCGCAGTGGAAGCACTGCAGTCTCATGGCGCCGAGGTCTCAGGTTCGATCCCGGCTCTGGGTCACTGTCCGTGTGGAGTTTTCCCATTCTCGCCGTGTTTGCGTGGGTTTCGCACCCACAAACCAAAGATGTACACGGTAGGTGGAGTGAAAACGTTAAATTGCTCCTTAATTGGAAAAAAATAATTGGGTACTCTAAATTTTTTAAAAAATAAATGCTTGGCTGCGCTCCAAGAATTTTGAGTGATTTAGCTCAGCAGGGATCTATTTTCACAGGCTTGCTTTGATTGATTGACATCTTTATGATATGATGTTAACTAACTTGCTGGAGGTTTTTGAGGACATATCAGAGAAGGTTGATAAGAAGTAACATTGTTAATGTGATGTATATGGATTTTCAAAAGGCATTTGATACAGTGTCATCCAACAGGCTTGTGAGCAAAATTGTAGCTCATGGAATAAAAGGGAAAGTAGGCACTTGGATAAGAAATTGGCTGAGTGTACAATTTCAGGCAGAGGGCACAGTCGTGGATGGGGGTGGCAGGTTCGTTATGGTGAGGGGTAAGTTCGAAGGGGTGAGAATAGACCTGGTCAGCGTGTATGCCCCTAATTGGGACGATGTGGATTTTATTAGGAGGATGCTAGGGAAGATCCCCGACTTGGACTTGCGTAAGTTGATCATGGGCGGGGACTTCAATACAGTCCTGGACCCGAGCCTGGACCGGTCATGCTCAAGAACGGGCAGGTTGCCAGCGATGGCTAAGAAACTGAGAGGATTCATGGAGCAAATGGGGGGAGCAGATCCGTGGAGATTTAGCCGGCCTACGGCGAGGGAGTTCTTGTATTACTCCCACGTCCACAAGGTGTATTCCCGAATTGACTACTTTGTGGTGAGTAGGGACCTGCTGGCCGGAATGGTGGGGGCAGAATATTCGGCAATTGTCATATCGGACCATGCTCCGCACTGGGTAGACCTGCAGTTTTGTAAGGACAGCTTTCAGCACCCACCATGGAGGCTGGAAGTTGGACTACTCGCGGACGAGGCGGTGTGTGAGAGGCTGAGGAAATGCATGCAGAATTACCTGCAGGTGAACGATACTGGAGAAGTCTCGACAGCAGTGCTCTGGGAGGCACTGAAGGCAGTGGTGAGAGGGGAGCTGATTTCAATCCAGGCGTACAGGGACAGGACAGATAGAGCAGAGACAGACCGTCTGATTAAGGAAATTCTACGGACGGACAGGAGTTACGCGGAATCCCCGAGGCCAGAGTTACTCAGGAAACAACAGAGGCTGCAGGCCGAGTTTGGGGCGCTGACTACAGGCAAGGCTGTAGAGCAGCTTAGAAAGGTAAAAGGCGTGATTTATGAGATGGGGAGAAGGCCAGTAGAATGCTTGTGCAACAACTGAGGAAGAGGGAAGCGGCTAGGGAAATAGGGAGGGTAGTGGATGGAGAAGGTAATCTAGTGGGTGATCCAGCAGGGCTGAACAAGGTCTTTAGGGACTTTTATAGGAAGCTGTACATTTCGGAACTACCCGGGGGACCGGGGGGGGAATGACGCGATTCCTGGACGGACTGACCTTCCCAAGACTGGGGAGGGGTTGGTGGATGGATTGGGGGCCCTGGTCAGGATCGAAGAGGTATTGGGGGGGCCTGAAGGTCATGCAGTCAGGTAAACCCCCAGGGCCGGACGGGTATACGGTGGAGTTTTACAAAACATTTGCCGTCGGGTCGGTGCTGGTCAGGGTCTTTAACGAGGCAAAAGATAGAGGGAGTTTACCCCCGACGATGTCGCAGGCCACCATCTCGCTCATTCTCAAACGGGATAAGGACATGGAGGCCTGTGGGTCATACAGGCCAATCTCCTTGATCAACGTAGACACCAAGTTACTGGCCAAGCTTTTGGCGACCAGAATTGAGGACTGTGTACCGGATGTAATTGGGGAGGTAGCTGATGGCTAACATAAGAAGGCTGCTCAACGTGATTATGATGCCCCCGGAGAGTGTGTGATGTTTTATGTCAGGGTTCGCACGATTTTTGCCCTGTTTATGTGTTATTAAGCAGAGTTATCCGCATCTGCAGGAGATTATAATTTAAATCACGGAGTAATCGCGCTCCATGCAAACTAATTAACAGCTCGAAGGGGACACCGTAAAGATTCTATGCCACCCGCCTTACAAAGTTAACGGGAACCTTTTATTGCAAAGGTTTCAGGTAATAACAAGGACCATGTTGGCATCGATATCTCTTTACCTCTTTCAAATCATCACAGCTTGAAATATAATTTTTAAAGTCAAAGTCTGAAAAATGAAATATGAATTCTTTCCTTCTCTCTCTTTATCTATCTCTCTCCCTCTCTACATAACTCTGTCTGTCTTTGGAACTCTTGTTGCTCTTTCTCTTTATCTGCCTACCTCTCCATCTCTGCCTCTCCCTGACTCGCTCTCTTTCGCTATCTCCAACAGTTCCTGTCTCTTGTCACTGGCTCTCTCTCCTTCAATCTCTTCCTCTGTCTCTCTTTCTCTCTCTTGGATTCAGCCCTTGTCCTTCGGGGACAAATTTTGAACAAAAATTTTTCATTCTCCTTCGAAAACTTCCTGTGTTATTCCATTTAAGTCAATTTGCACTGATTAATTTTAGAGGCATTAGCTATTCTTTGAGAAGTATTTTTTTGTCAATTCAGAAAAGGCCAACTGTCTGTTGAAATGGTTAATATTTCCTGCAGAATCTAAGGGCGGAGAACTTGGCATGATGCCATTTACGTCTTTTCACGCAATCTAAAAACTTATTCATATTTCAATTACTCTTATTCGTAAAGTTATTTTCTTTTAAACTGATATAGTGTGAACTGAACAACTTTGAGAACATTTGCAAGAAGAATTATGAATGTTTTGCCATTAGTTTTAAAACAATTCGAGTATGCATTTTGTTGTCCTTCAGAAGAAACACTTGACCCCAAAAAATTACTGACAGGGTCCCTGACCCCCAAAAAATTACTGACACCCTGTATAAATCTGATGCGGATGAAAAACGAGATCAAAAAGGTCCCTGACCTGCGGCTAATTACACAAAAAAAATGTACTCACAGTCAAATTTAAATTCGAGAACCGTCACCTGTTTAGTTACGTCTGTCAGGGATGAGGGGTCGCAGCACAGATCCGAGAGAGAGACCAAGGTCAATCTTACCTTGTGCCGGCGTCTGTCTCTTTACTCCGGTCGTGGCCTTGATCACTTTTTCTCAGTCCCTCATGGAAGCTCACTTCAGGATATTGGATTTTTTCTCGCAGCGCCAAATGTTGTATTTTATATTTTCCCCGCGTCTTGACTGTGATAGAGAAATACAAACATGATTCATTAGGTAAGCAAAACTGAACTTTATTTCCGAATTAGAACTGACTGCTAGCAGTAAATGGCTGAGACTTTTGAAGTCGGAAGGCAGTCAAATACAAACTGCTGAGTCTGTCCCAAGTCTGCGATATTACAGAAAAAGAAGGCGATTCTTATACATTATAGGATCAAGATAACATGAATGCAACTTGGTCAGGAATTTGATCGAAAGTAAAACATAAGTAATAATCGTTACAATGGCGTCACCTTGCTGACCTTTAGGGGACTGGAGTCTCATATCATTATCTTGTCTTTGTTTTAAGAACTGGACAAGCTTGTTTACATACAGGAAGAGACAGTTGTTCAGCTTGTTATTTATTGAGACTGCTTCTAGGTTCATGACGAACATTTTGTATTTTGTATCTGTGTCTTAGGTTAAATTCAATTGTACCAAGAAGACTTGACTAGTTTTCCCATCATGCCATTATTTGCTTCACACAATACCACAGGGAGGTAGAGAGATAGTGGTAGCCATGGATACTGAAAAGGCTTTTGACCAGGTCGAGTGGGATTATCTGTGGGAGGTACTAGGACGGTTCGGGTTCGGGGCGGGGTTCATCGACTGGGTTAGGCTATTGTATCAGGCCCCGGAGGCGAGTGTAAGGACGAACAGGATGACATCGGACTACTTTAGACTGCACCATGGGACAAGACAGGCCTGCCCTCTCTCCCCACTGCTGTTTGCGCTGGCCATAGAGCCACTGGCAATTGCACTGAGAGCTTCTAGGGGCTGGAAAGGGCTGGTCTGGGGGGGAGTGGAACTTAGAGTCTCGTTATACGTGGATGATCTGCTGTTATATGTATCGGACCCAATGGTGGGGATGGATGGTATTATGGCAACCCTGAGGGAATTTGGCCGGTTCTCCGGATACAAACTGAACATGGCCAAGAGCGAGTTGTTTGTAATTCAGACGAGGGGGCAGGAGAATTGGCTGAAGGGGTTGCCGTTCAGGCTGGTGGGGGAGAGTTTCCGATATTTGGGGATTCAGGTGGCACGGGATTGGGGCAGGTTGCATAAGCTCAACCTGTCCCGACTGGTGGAACGAGTGAGGGAGGAGGTCCGGAGGTGGGATGCGCTCCCGCTGTCATTGGCGGGGAGGGTGCAGTTTGTTAAGATTTTTTTTAAAAATAATTTTTATTGGAATTTTTTACAGAAAATATAAAATATAACGACAAACAATGAAATGCAACAAAATAACCCATAATAACTGTAACACCCCCCAGACCGTATCGACGCATCAGACTGTTAAGATGACGATTCTCCCGCAGTTCTTGTTTGTTTTTCAGTGTCTCCCCATCTTTATCCCGTGGTCCTTCTTTCAGAGGCTGAATAAAATTATTCTGGGATTTGTATGGGCAGGGAAGTCCCCGCGGGTGAAGAGGGTGATGCTTGAAAGGAGCAGAGGAGAAGGGGGGCTGACGTTGCCGAACTTTAGCAACTATTACTGGGCGGCCAACATAGCGATGATTAGGAAATGGATGGTGGGTGCGGGGTCGGGTTGGGAGCGGATGGAGGCTGCTTCGTGCAGGGGCACTAGCTTAGCAGCCCTGGTAACGGCGCCTCTGCCGCTTCTGCCGGCACGGTACTCCACCAGCCCGATAGTGGTGGCGGCTCTTCGGATCTGGGGCCAGTGGAGGAGGCATGTAGGGGAGCTAAGAGCATCGGTGTGGACCCCAATCTGCGGCGACCACCGATTTGCCCCGGGGAACTTGGATGGGGGGGTATCGACTGTGGAGGAAGGCGGGGGTTGTGAGGATGGTGGCTCTGTTCCTGGAAGGGATCTTTCCGAGCATGAGGGCGCTGGAGGAGAAGTTTGGGCTGGCGAGAGGGAACGACTTTATATACTTGCAGGTGAGGGATTTTGTTCGCAGGCTGGTGCCGTCCTTCCCACGTCTCCCGCGGAAGGGGAGGCAGGAAGGGTAGTTTCTAGGGGAGAGGTGGGAGAGAGTAGAGTTCCAGACGTCTACAAGGAGCTAATGAGAGCTGAGTATACGCAGACCAAGGACCTGAAGCTTAAGTGGGAGGAGGAGCTGGGGGGGGGGGGGGGGGGGGGGGGGGGGGGGGGGGGGGGGAGCTGGAGGACGGTATTTGGGCCGATGCCCTGAGCAGAGTAAACACGACCGCAACATGCGCCAGGCTCAGCCTGATCCAGTTTAAGGTCGTGCACCGGGCCCACATGATGGTGGCCCGGATGAGCAGATTCTTCGGGCTGGAGGACAAGTGTGCTAGATGTGCCGGAGGGCCGGCTAACCATGTACACGTTCTGGTCGTGCCCTAAACTCAGGGGGTCTTGGCAGGGATTTGCAGATGTCATGTCCCGGATATTGAAAACTGGGCCCGGAGGTGACAATCTTTGGGGTTTCGGAGGACCCGGGAGTCCAGGAAGAGAGAGAGGCCGACGTTCTGGCTTTTGCTTCCCTGGTAGCCCGACGACGAATTCTGTTAGCATGAAGTGACTCAAAACCCCCGAGGGCTGAGGTACGGCTATCGGACATGGCGAGCTTTCTTGGTCTAGAGAAAGTCAAGTTCGCCTTGAGAGGTTTGCTACTAGGGTTCACCCGAAGGTGGCAGCCATTTATTGACTTCTTCGCAGAGGAGTAAGCGTCAGCAGGGGGCGGGGCAAGGGTAGAGTAGAGTAGGGGGATATTGAGGCAGGTCCGTGCGTGAACAGAGCCGTGTTTATTTTGTGATTTGTGTCTAAACTTTTTTTTGTACTGTACAATGTCACTTTTTCTATCTGCCTAAAATACCTCAATAAAATTGTTTGTTTTCGGGGGGGGGGGGGGGGGTCCCGGCGTAGCGGAGTGGCGCCAACCATTAGAGGCTAGGCCTGCGCCGGAGTGGTTGGCGTCATGCCGACTGGTGCCAAAACCGGCGCCAACGGCCTTTGACGCCTGCCGCCCGGCATCGGGGCTGGCCGAAAGGCCTTCGCCGGTTCGCGCATGCGCCGGTGCGTCAGCGGCCACTGACGTCACCACCGGCACATGCGCGGTAGGGGGGGTCTCTACCGCCTCCGCCATGGTGGAGGCCGTGGCGGCGGCGGAAGTAAAAGAGTGCCCCCACGCACTGGCCCGCCCGCCGATCGTGGGCCCCGATCATGGGCCAGGCCCCCGTGGGGGCACCCCCCGGGGTCTGATCGTCCCGCGCCCCCCCCCCCCCCCCCCCCCCCCCCCCCCAGGACCCCGGAGGCCTGCTCGTGCAGCCAATCCCACCGGCACCAGTGGTGCTCCAATTCCCGCCGGCGGGTGAGGCCTGTCAGCGGCGGGACTTCGGCCCATCGCGGGTCGGAGAATGGCCGCGGGGGGGCACACCGATCGGCGCAGCGTGATTCCCGCTCCCACCGATTCCCAGGTGGCGGAGAATTCCGGCCATGGCGGGGGCGGGATTTACGCCGGCCCCGGGCGATTCCCCGACCCTGCGGGGGGTCGGAGAATTCCGCACCAGATTAGTGATAGGTGGTTATTTTTCACAGTGGAGGAAGGTTTGTAGTGGGCATCCCCAGGAGTCAGTATTTGGATCCATACTCTTTGTGATATATATTAATGACCTACAGTGGTGATTTTAAAATTTGCAGATGATACAAAGATTGGAAATGTTGTCAACTGTGATGAGAATCCTCAAAAGGATTGGTGAATTGGACATTCTAAATTCTCCCTCAATGTACCCGAACAGACGCGAGTGTGGTTACTCGGGGCTTTTCACAGTAACTTGATTGCAGTGTTGAAGTGAGCCTACTTGTGACACTAATAACAATTATTATTATTATATAGACGCATTGGTGGATTGGGGAGACAAGTGACAGATGAAGTTCAATGCAGAGGAATGTGAAGTGATTCATTTGGGCACGAGGAATATGGAGAGAAAGGATAAAGTAAAGGAAGAAATTCTAAAGGAGGTTCAGTAACACAGAGAACTTGTACATAATCCATTGAAGATGGCAGTGCATGTTGGGAGAGCAGTTAATGAAACCTATAGTACCTTGGGCTTTATTAGTAGTGGCATTAGGCCAAGGAGGTCATGTTGAACTTGTATAAGACATTGGTTAGGCCTCACCTGGAGTATTACGTCCAGTTCTCGGCGCCATACTTGAGGAAAGATGTAAAGGCATTGGAGAGAGTACAGAGGAGATTCACAAGAATGATTCCAGGGATAATGAACTGTAGCTATGAGGATAGGTTGGAGAGGTCGGGACTGTTTTCCTAAGAAAAAAGATGGCTGAGAGAACACCTAAGAGGGGTATGGGCAGGATAAATAGTGAGAAATTGTTCCCACTCAAGAGTGTACCAAGAACTAGAGGGCACAGATTCAAAATAATTTGGAAAAGGAGTAAAAGTGAATGGAGGAGAATTATTTTCACTCAGAGGGTGGTTGGAGTCGGGACCAAACTGCATGAGAGGGTGGTGGAGGCAGGTTCAGTTGAGGTATCAAAATGGAATTGGATTGCTATCTGAAAAAGAAAGAATGTACAAGGTTATGGGGATAAGGCAGGGATGTAGGAGTAGGTTGAATGCTCTTTCAGAGAGCTAGTGCACACTTAGTGGCCCAATTGGCCTCCCTCTGTGCAGTAAGATTCTGTCATGATACGTTATTTGATCTCTTTCTGTCAATGCCCAGATTTTGTTTGCACAAGATTGAGGTGTGAAATGAGGTAAAGCCTCTATTATTGATACTATAATGCTCTGTCTGATTGACACTTCTATAAGGTTTAAGAGCAGCAGTTTCTTTCAAAGGATATTTTGGGGATTTGTAAGGTTCATTTCAAGACTTGCCATTGTTAGTATATGGCTCATCATTTCTATAGCGCATATTGAGTGAGTGGGCATGGAGGATGCAGAGGGCATGGAAGGCAATGGAGGGTGCATAAGGTGCAAGGAGGGGGCATAGGTAAAACCTTTTAAACATGCTGTTCATACTATGGTTCATAACTCCTCTGAGGGATCGCGAACCACGTATCCTTTAGAAACAGGCCTGATTCCATTGCAGGAGTAGGCATATCATAGCCCAGTGAAAATTAAATTGACCTAAAAGAGTTATTACAGTCACATAGTGAATATGTGGGAATAAATTGGGAAGTACAAAAGTAATTATGCATAATGTAAATTTAGGAAATGTTATTCCCATTAAACAACATCCTTATAGGCTCAAGCCACTAAAGTTAACACAGGTACAAAAGGAGATTGACAGCATGCTTAAGGATATCATCAAAGTGAGTTGCAGCAATTGGAGCTCACCAATTGTTATGGCACCAAAACCGGTGGTGGCCAAATCAAGAATGCAGGCTTGCTATCCATATCCTTATCCAGTGCCAGCAAATATTGCCAGTGTTGGGAATGGGGGTTGGAATTCTGGAATTGGGTCTTACCCAACATTTTTAAAGGTCTCCAGAGTTGGCCTGACTCTGCAAAAATCAGTCTCTGTGTCTGAAAATGATTGAATTAAACCAACGTTCAGTTCCATTGAGTTTAATTTTTTTAGTATTTCTGCATCTTGCACTAAAGCTTATAAAGAAAGAAATGGATTTTCAAATGTCCTATAGGGTCTGCATAATTGCATTCTTGATTTGCGTGTTGGAACTAAAGAAGTTAACCTGAGCAAACAATGGGGGTGGGGAAAGAGTTTCTGTTCCATTTTTTGTGAAGATATTTAAACAGCTGACTGAAATTGACTGTTAAAAAGACAAACCAGTAAATGACACCAGGAAGTGTCAGACTCTTGGTTCCTTTCTTAAGTGGCTGTTCTTGTTGTGTGAGTCAGAAAGTAGAATTGATGAGCTGTTTGACTATGGAAGGCAGCATAACCAATCTAGACCCTGTGAACTTTCTGGAAATAACTGGATAATGACCAGAAGTGGGAAGCATTTCTTTTTTTCTTGTTCTTCCCGCCCTACGGACAAACATTGTCCACCCTTGGAACACTGAAGCCAGTTACAGCACCCGAACTGGCACCCTGATTGAGGTCAGCTAATTTAGTGCAGACCATTCATTTTTAAAAAAATAGTAGTAGATTTTACAAGTCACTTTTGTGGTGAATATGCCTATGGACTATATCATAGTTGGAAGGTATGCAACCTCCAACCAGCAGGTGGCGGTACAGACACACTATGTGGTCTCTAGACTAAGTGACCTGTGACTTTGATATAAAGGGAAACAAATTTGGTCATCTTCAGAAGAAGATTGATATACAAGTGAATGGTCAGGGCTAGGTGCAAGTTTCAGAGGAGTAGTTAGCAGACTCCATGATAACTTGCTCTGTATCAGATTGCTATTTTACCACACGAGACTTGATAAAAGATTCTGGTTTGGACAAGTCGAAATGTTTGGTGAGTTCCTTCGTGAAGTACAAACGCGACATGGTACCACAAGTGCTGAAGATTTAAAGATAGCAACGGCAGTGATAACGTTAAGCATTTGGCTTGAAGACCGGTCTGGTGAACTGCAGCTGAGGCAACCCAACACATAAGAAATTCTGAAGCTCGGGATGGACGGACTAAGGGCCCCCACCGGCTTCAGATGTCTGGTAAGGAAGGCGAAAACTGGCGGTTGTTCCAACAGCAGTTCGAACTTTATGTTGCGGCCGTGGGCCTACAGGCCCAGCCTGATGAAAGGCAAATCGTGTTGCTGCTAACACTGGCAGGACCACAAGCGCTCTAACTGTACAACTCGTTTGTGTTTGATAATGTAGAGGATCACACGAAATTTGATGAAGTTTTGAAGCACTTTGACAAGCATTCTTTCCCCTAAGAAGAATGAAATGTTTGAGCGCTATACTTAACTTCACGCCAGACTTACCTCTCAGAGGAAAGTAAGAGACTGCTGTGTGCTCTGTTTCACAGACATGGCTCACCCCACTTCACTGGCCATACAACCTGAAGGCTTCTCAATTCAATCAAGCAAAGCGAAGGATGGAGGGGTTTGCCTCCTCATCAACTCCTCCTGCTGCTTGGATGTGGCGATCCTGGTGACCTACTGCTCCCCGGTCCTGGAATACCTGACCGTGAAGTGCCACCCATACTATCTTCCTCGTGATTTCACTTCAGCCATTATCACAGCGGTCTACATCCCAACCCAGGCAGAAGTGAAGAAGGCGTGCACTCAGAGCCTGTGCGGACTAGCTGGCAGATGTGTTCGTGGACATCTTTAACCTGTCCCTACTCTGCTGCGAGGTTCCCACCTGCTTCAAGAAGACCATCATCATACCGGTGCCAAACAAGAACCAGGCAACGTGTTTCAATGTACTACCGTCCGTGGCCCTGACTTCAGTCGTAATGAAGTGCTTCGAGAGGTTGGTCATGAACTGCATCACCTTCAACTCCCAGAATGCCTTGATCCACTGCAATTCCCATACCGACGCAATCAGGCCACAGCAGACGCCATCTCCCTGGCCCTACACTCATCCCCAGAGCATCTCGACAACAAGGACTCCTACATCAGAGTGATTTATTGACTACAGCTCCGCCTTCAACACCATAATCCCAGCCAAGCTCATATCAAAGCTCCAAAACCTAGGACTTGGCTCCTCACTCTGCAACTGCATCCTTGACTTTCTGACTCACAGACCGCAATCAGCAAGAATTAACAACAACACCTCCTCCACAATAGTCCTCAATACCGGGGCCCCACAAGGCTGTGTACGTAGCCCCCTACTATACTCCCTGAACACACATGACTGCATGGCAACATTTAGCCCACCTCCATCTACAAGTTTGCTGACGATAGGACCATAGTGGGCGGATCTCGAATAACAACGAGTCAGAATACAGGAGGGAGATAGAGAACCTAGTGGAATGGTGCAGCGACAACAATCTATCCCTCAATGCCAGCAAAACTAAAGAGCTGGTCATTGACTTCAGGAAGCAAAGTACTGTACACACCCTTGTCAGTATTAATAGGGCCGTGGTGGAGATGGTTAACAGCTTCAAATTCCTAGGGGTACACATTTCCAAAAATCTGTCCTGGTTCACCCACGTCGACGCTACCACCAAGAAGGCACAACAGCGCCTATACTTCCCCAGGAAACTAAGGAAATTTGGCATATCCACATTAACTCTTACCAACTTTTACAGATGCACCATAGAAAGTATCCTATCTGGCTGCATCACAGCCTGTTATGGCAACTGCTCGGCCCAAGACCACAAGAAACTTCAGAGAGTCGTGAACACAGCCCAGTCCATCACACAAGCCTGCCTCTCATTTATTGACTCCATCTACACCACCCGCTGCCTGGGGAAAGTGGGCAGCACAATCAAAGACTCCTCTCACCCGGCTTACTCACTCTTTCAACTTCTTTCATCGGACAGGAGATACAAAAGTGTGAGAACACGCACGAACAGACTCAAAAACAGCTTCTTCCCGCTGTTACCAGACTCCTAAACGACCATCTTATGAACTGACCTGATTAACACTACACCCCTGTCCATGTGGAGTTTGCACATTCTCCCCATGTTTGCGTGGGTTCCGCCCCCACAACCCAAAGATGTGCAAGGTAGGTGGATTGAACACGCTAAATTGCCCCTTAATTGGAAAAAATGAATTGGGTACTCTAAAAAAATTTTTTTTTGAAACACTGCATCCCTGTATGCTTCACCCGATGCCAGTGTTTATGTAGTTACATTGTGTACCCTAAGTTGCCCTATTATGTATTTTCTTTTATTTTCTTTTATTTTCATGTACTTAATGATCTGTTGAGCTGATTGCAGAATAATACTTTTCACTGTACCTCGGTACAAGTGACAATAAACAAACAAACAAACAAGCTGTATGTGTAGTAATCTGTAGATCTGTGTATATACACAATGGGTCAATGTAGATGCAATACAACTGAGCAATTACTAGAGGGAGCACGGGGGAGGCATAAATACAGACAAACAGGAAGTCAGGGGACTCTTCACAGGAATGGCAGCTGGTGAGCAGGACACAGACAGGCAGCTCAGATGTAACATAGTGTAAGAGCTGGAGAGAGAATGAACTCAAAATAAAGCATCTACTTCAACTGTAAGAATACGAACTTTATTCAGACACCAGGAATAACACATGGTACCAGGAGCCTTCAGAACACTTACTATAAGATTACACAAGATGCAGACAAAGAAAGATCAAAATGACAAGAAAACCCGTACCGGACATTCGACGTGGGAAGACTTCGCTGATTTAATGGAATTTGTTGGCATTCCACCGTAGCTGAACACAATCGGTAATTTAAGTCATAGCTGGAAACGTTTTAAACAAATGTTCGACATATATACCATAGCTTATGATTTGAAAGCAGCCACAGAAGAAATGAAAATAGCGCTGCTACTCGCAACAGCGGGATATGAAGCTAGAGAAATCTATAATTGCTTTAAATACTTGAAAGGTGAAGACAACACCAAATTAGAAGTAATACTGAACAAATTTGAAGAGTACTGTAACACCAGTAACAATGCTGCTTTAAGAAATTCAATGCGTGGAGACCAAAATGCACAGGGGATGAGTGATTCAAAACTCAACCAATCATTACCAGAACGGAAAAGTTTAACGCTGGAAATCGCGAGTGATAAATGCAGATTGCAAGAAAAAGATAACTTTAAGTGCTTACCTAGAAAAAACATCCATAAAGTTCTATTTCACGGGTCTGAAGAAGTTAAAATGGCGTCTGAGCACATTTTAAACTGCCCGGGGAACAAAAGACACAAATCTGGGTCTGCGCATGCGCAGGAAACCGCAGCCGCGCATGCGCAGTTGGAATCAGCCATTTTGCATGAAGACCGTTCTGCGCATGCGCAGTTTAAAAAAGACGTTTTGGGCGCAGATCGATCTGCACATGTGCAAGCCGCACATGCGGAGTCAGCAGAACATCGAACACCATTCGCCGATCGATCTGCGCATTCCCAAGTTGCGCATGCGCAGTTGAAAGAATAGACCGCACCGTTCGAAGATGAAGAAAAAGCGCACAGTGAAGGAAAATCGATTTTCACATGCGTAATCGATTGGTACGCATGACGTCACGAGCGTCATGACATCATCAGACGCAGATCACACCTGCTTAACGGGGAAATGATCGAAAATCACAAACAAGACTTTTAAAGGGACAAAACCACCAAGTTCAACCTCAAAAGGCACAACATTGCCCAAACTTCTACCAGCAGTTGAAAATAACTTTCGCAGCACCCTGAAACAAGCAGTTTGCACCACCCAAAGTGAAGAGCGCAATGACAAATCCAAAATCAAAGAAGATAATTTGTTCATTGAACAATATTACTGAGACATGGCTGAGTTATTCGGATATGCTGATCACAGCATCAGCAACACAGTTGCAAAGCTCAACACGACTCTACTCATGGTAAATGAATCCAATACCATGATGCAATAGCAGATCGTCGATACATTGGATGACAGCAACCTGTCACATATCCAAGTTGAAAACAATGCCACACAGAGAGTACTGACCGACTCCATTGAGATAGCACAGATCGACTCCACAGAGAGAACACTGCACGACTCCACACAGAGAGCAATGAAAGACTCCGCAAAGAGAGCGACACAAGCCTCCACTGAGAGCTCGTTGACAGACTCCAAAATGGAAGCAATTAAAGACTCCATAGCGAACGCCATCCATGAACAAGACTATGAAGGTCTACCCACCGCATCTGAGCAACCAGAAGCAGATTATGAAAGTCTACCAAGCTCACATAATCAACAAAAAGACAATGTAAGTCTACCCACTGTATGTGAAAACCGTGACATACAGGATGTGCAGGATCACAGCGAGACTGACAGATCTCAACTCGTCTGTACAGAAGCACTCAACAATCAAAGTAGGGCTACTAGATAGGGTGCTTCTTTGGAGGGTCAGTGAAGACTCGATGGGCCAAATGGCCTCCTTCTGCACTGTAGGGATTCTATTCTGTGAAGCTGGATGAAAAGGCACAGTACGCACATGGCGTATTCCATTCTTTTGCATAAACTCTTGGAACAACTCTGGTAAATAGTAATAATAACCTTTTATTGTCACAAGTATGAAGTTCCTGTTCGGGTAAGCTGGTACGGGAATTGAACCCGGCTGCTGGCCTTGCTCTCCATCACAAACCAGCTGTTTAGTTGTACCATTATTAGAATTTTTGTTTTTATAAATTTAGAGTAGCCAATTATTTTTTTTTCCACTTCAGGGGCAATTTAGCGTGGCCAATCCATCTGACCTGCACTTCTTTAGGTTGTGGGGGTGAAACCCACGCAGACACTGGGAGAATGTGCAAACTCCACACGGATAGTGACCCAGGATGCCGCAGTCCTCAGCGCCGCAGTCCCAGTGCTGACCACTGCGCTACGTGCTGCCTATCCATTTTCAGAAATGAGACAATCCGATTACCCATGAGTCGCAAAGACTTGCCGTATCTGTTCTATGGTACTGGGAGCTGTAATGTTGCTCATGATGTATACTTCTAACCACTTAGAATGTGCATCCACAATTACTAAAAACATGTGACTCATGGAAGGACCTGCAAAATCTACATAAATTCTCAACCAAGGATGTAATGGTACTAGTGGTGCCATCTTCTGGTTCGATTGACATGCAGAACAGGATTTCACTTGTTTTCCAGATCCTGGTCCATATTAGGCCATCAACCATACGACCTGGCTGGACTCTTCATTTGAGAGGCATGTGGATGAGCCTCATGAACTTCATCCATTACTTGCAAATGACCAAGGGGTGGAACAACCACTCACAATCCCCACAGTATTCAGCCACCCAGCACACTTAACTCGTCTTTGCGCCTCACAAAATGCTTCAATCCACCATCTTCTATGACAGATTGCCATCTTTGCATCAGAAATCTTTTAACTTGTGACAGTATAGGATAAGTCTGTCCACTGTTTAATTTGTTCATCAGTCACTGGAGATTGGGCAAGTCTCCCTCACAAGAAAATTTTCTCGGGAGGACGCAATGGCCGGAATTCTCCAGTCGTCGGGATTCTCTTTTCCCCCTGGCAGCTCACCGCTGCCTGTGGATTTTGCAGAGGCATGAGATGGCTTCAATGGGAAATCCCATTGACAAGTGGCGGGAGGGGAAAATTCTACCGCCAACGAATGGCGTGCCACTGAATAACTCGCGGATGTGGGACAGGAGAATCCGATAATGGGAGAGATGACTAATCGCATCCAGGTTGGCATTGTCCTTTCTTTCCCTGTACACTGTGCTGATACACTGACAATGTAAGTGCCCAACGCTGTATTCTTGCTGAGACCATGGGAGGAATACATTTTGACTCACTGAAAAGGCACATCTATGGCTTGTAGTTGGTAAACATGGTGAACAAACATCCATAGAGATACAATGGAACCTTTTAACCACAAAAGTGATAGTTAGACCTTTTTTGTCTAACTGTGAATACCCCTTTTCAGCCTTTGTAAGTGTTCTAGATGCAAAACTAATGGGTTTTTCAGACAAGCTCTCCACTACATGAGAAAGTACCGCCCCCACACTGTAGTGCAAGGCATCACATGACAGAATAAGTTCCCTATCTGAATCGAAATAGACTACAGATTTTTTTTGATTGCAGCAGTGCTTTCACAACTTTAAAATCATTCTTCTATGCAGACTCCCACTTCCATTTTGTTTCTTTGTGCAGAAGTAGGTACAGTGGCGCGAACACTGTAGACAGGTCTCGGGTCTAGCAAAATCTTTCCATAATAGTTTATCAAACTTACAAATGATCTGAGCTTGGCCACATTACTGGATTCTGGAGCTCCCTTAATCGCTCAAACTTTTCCTTCATCAGGAGATAAGCCAAGACTGAGGTCTGCAGTGATTCTGTGGCCTAGACACTCTATGCTCGGTACCTGAAAAATGCACTTGCTCCACTTCAGATGCAGTCCCGCCTGCTAAAAACCTGTTTGAAACTTGACCCAGGTAGTTGAGATGCTCCTCCTCAGTCTTGCGTGAAATTAAAATGTAATCTAACTAGACTGCAAAATGAGGAATTCCTTGTAGCAGGTTGTCCATTGTCCTTTGGAAGATCGCCGGACTGGAGGATACACCAAAAAACAAACTGTTATACTTGAACAACCCTTCATGCGCGTTGATGGTCACGTACTCCTTTGAATCTTTCTCCAGCAAGAGTTGTTGATAGGCCTGGTTCATGTCCAGTTTTGAAAACATCTTTCCTCCTGCAAGTGTTGAAAACAGAGCGTCTACCCCTGCAACGGGTAAGTGTCCAACTCGGAAACCTGAATAACGGTAAGTTTGTAATCCTAACATAGAACATTACAGCGCGGTACAGGCCCTTCAGCCCTCGATGTTGCGCCGACCTGTGAAACCACTCTAAAGCCCATCTACACTATTCCCTTATCATCCATATGTTTATCCAATGACCATTTAAAAGGCAGCACGGTAGCATTGTGGATAGCACAATCGCTTCACAGCTCCAGAGTCCCAGGTTCGATTCCGGCTTGGGTCACTGTCTGTGCGGAGTCTGCACATCCTCCCCGTGTGTGCGTGGGTTTCCTCCGGGTGCTCCGGTTTCCTCCCACAGTCCAAAGATGTGCAGGTTAGGTGGATTGGCAATGATAAATTGCCCTTAGAGTCCAAAATTGCCCTTAGTGTTGGGTGGGGTTACTGGGTTATGGGGTTATGGGGATAGGGTGAAGTTGTTGACCTTGGGTAGGGTGCTCGTTCCAAGAGCCGGTGCAGACTCGATGGGCTGAATGGCCTCCTTCTGCACTGTAAATTCTATGATTCTATGAAATGCCCTTAATGTTGGCGAGTCCACTACTATTGCAGGCAGGTTATTCCACGCCCTTACTACTCTCTGAGTAAAGAACCTACCTCTGACATCTGTCCTATATCTATCCACTCAATTTCAAGCTATGCCCCCTCATGCTAGACATCACCTTCCGAGAAAAAAGGCTCTCACTGTTCACCCTATCTAATCCTCTGATCATCTTGTATGCCTCAATTAAGTCACCTCTTAACCTTCTTCTCTCTAATGAAAACAGCCTTAAGTCCCTCAGCCTTTCCTCATAAGATCTTCCCTCCATACCAGGCAACATCCTGGTAAATTTACTCTGCACCCTTTCCAATGCTTCCACATCCTTCCTATAATGCGGCGACCAGAACTGCACGCAATACTCCAAATGCGGCCGCACCAGAGTTTTGTACAGCTGCAACATGACCTCATGGCTCCGAAACTCAATCCCTCTGCCAATAAAAGTTAACACTCTGTATGCCTTCTTAACAACCTTATCAACCTGGGTGGCAACTTTCAGGGATCTATGTACATGGACACCGAGTTCTCTCTGCTCATCCACACTACCAAGAATCTTACCATTAACCCAGTACTCTGTCTTCCTGTTATTCCTTCCAAAATGAATCACCTCACACTTTTCTGCATTAAACTCCATTTGCCACCTCTCAGCCCAGCTCTGCGGGTTATCTATGTCCCTCTGTAACCTCCTTCCGCACTGTCCACAACTCCACCAACTTTAGTGTCGTCTGCAAATGTTCTCACCCATCCTTCTACGCCCTCCTCCAGGTCATTGAGAAAAATGACAAACAGCAGTGGCCCCAAAACAGATCCTTGTGGTACACCACTAGTAACTGAACTCCAGGCTGAACATTTGCCATCAACCACCACCCTCTGTCTTCTTACAGCGAGCCAATTTCTAATCCAAACTGCTAAATCACCCTGAATCCCATGCCTCCGTATTTTCTGCAATAGCCTACCGTGGGGAACCTTATCGAACGCTTTACTGAAATCCATATACACCACATCAACTGCTTTACCCTCGTCCACCTGTTTGGTCACCTTCTCAAAGAACTCAATAAGGTTTGTGAGGCACGACCTACCCTTCACAAAACCGTGTTGACTATCCCTAATCAAATAATTCCTTTCTAGATGATTATAAATCCTATCTCTTATAAATCTTTCCAAGACTTTGCCCACAACAGAAGTAAGGCTCACTGGTCTATAGATACCGGGGTTGTCTCTACTCCCCTTCTTGAACAAGGGGACAACATTTGCTATACTCCAGTCTTCTGCCACTATTCCTATAGACAATGAGGACATAAAGATCAAAGCCAAAGGCTCAGCAATCTCCTCCCTAGCTTCTCAGATAATCCACGATAAATCCCATCCGGCCCAGGGGACTTAGCTATTTTCACAATTTCCAGAATTGGTAACACCTCCTCCTTATGAGCCTCAAGCCCTACTAGTCTAGTAGTCTGTAACTCAGTATTCTCCTTGACAACATTGTCTTTTTCCTGCGTGAATACTAGCAAAAAATATTAATTTAGCACCTCTCCTATCTCCTCGGACTCCACGCACAACTTCCCACTACTGTCCTTGACTGGCCCTACTCTTACTCTAGTCATTCTTTTATTCCTGACACACCTATAGAAAGCTTTAGGGTTATCCTTGATCCTACCAGCCAAAGACTTCTCATGACCCCTCCTGGCTCTTCTTAGCTCTCTCTTTTGGTCCTTCCTAGCTAACTTGTAACTCTCGAGCGCCCTAACTGAACTTTCACGTCTCATCTTTATATGAGCCTCCTTCTTCGTCTTGACAAGTGATTCAACTACTTTAGTAAACCACGGTTCCCTCGTTCGACCACTTCTTCCCTGCCTGACAGGTACATACTTATCAAGGACACACAGTAGCTGTTCCTTGAACGAACTCCACATTTCAATTGTGCCCATCCCCTGCAGTTTCCTTCCCCATCCTATGCATCCTAAGTCTTGCCTCATTGCATTATAATTGCCTTTCCCCCAGCTATAACTTGCCCTGTGGTATATACCTATCCCTTTCCATCGCTAAAGTAAACGTAACTGAATTATGGTCACTATCACCAAAGTGCTTACCTACCTCCAAATCTAACACCTGTCCTGGTTCATTACCCAGTACCAAATCCAATGTGGCCTCGCCTCTTGTTGGCCCATCTACATACTGTGTCAGGAAACCCTCCTGCACATATTGGACAAAAACGGACCCATCTAAAGTACTCGAACTATAGCGTTTCCAGTCAATATTTGGAAAGTTAAAGTCCCCATAACAACTACCCTGTTACTTTCGCTCCTATCCAGAATCATCTTTGCAATCCTTTCCTCTACATCTCTGGAACTTTTTGGAGGCCTTTGGAAAACTCCCAACAGGGAGACCTCTCCTTTCCTGTTTCTAACCTCAGCCTATACTACCTCAGTAGACGAGTCCTCATCAAACGTCCTTTCTGCCACCGTAATACTGTCCTTGACTAACAATGCCACCCCCCCCCCCCCCCCCCCTCTTTTAACACCTTCCCTGAGTTTACTGAAAGGCAGCAGGGTAGCATGGTGGTTAGCATAAATGCTTCACAGCTCCAGGGTCCCAGGTTCGATTCCCAGCTGGGTCACTGTCTGTGTGGAGTCTGCACGTCCTCCCCCTGTGTGCGTGGGTTTCCTCCGGGTGCTCCGGTTTCCTCCCACAGTCCAAAGATGTGCGGGTTAGGTGGATTGGCCATGCTAAATTGCCCGTAGTGTCCTAATAAAAGTAAGGTTAAGGGGGGGTTGTTGGGTTACGGGTATAGGGTGGATACGTGGGTTTGAGTAGGGTGATCATGGCTCGGCACAACATTGAGGGCCGTAGGGCCTGTTCTGTGCTGTACTGTTCTATGTTCTATGTTCTATCTAAACCCAGGAATCTGCAACAAATACTACTGTCCCTGCTCTAGCCATGTCTCCGAAATGGCCACAACATCGAAGTCCCAGGTACCAACCCATGCTGCAAGTTCACCCACCTTATTCCGGATGCTCCTGGCGATGAAGTAGACACACCTTCCTGCCTGCCGGTACACTCCTGCAACTTTAAACCTTACTCATGACCTCACCACTCTCAACCTCCTGTATACTGGAACTACAATTCAGGTTCCCAACCCCCTGCTGAATTAGTTTAAACCCACCCGAAGAGCATTAGCAAATTTCCCCCCTAGGATATTGGTACCCCTCTGGTCCAGGTGTAGACCATCCCATTTGTAGAGATCCCACCTACCCCAGAATGAGCCCCAATTATCCAGGTATCTGAAACCATCCCTCCTGCACCATTCCTGTAGCCACGTGTTCAACTGCTCTCTCTCCCTATTCCTCGTCTCACTAGCACGTGGCACGGGTAACAACCCAGAGATAATAACTCTGTTTGTTCTAGCTTTAAATTTCCACCCTAGCTCCCTGTATTCCTGCCTTACATCCCTATCCCTTTTCCTACCTATGTCGTTGGTGCCTATGTGGACCACGACTTGAGGCTGCTCCCCCTCCCCCTTAAGGATCCTGAAAACACGATCCGAGACATCACGGACCCTGGCACCTGGGAGGCAACACACCAACCGCGAGTCTCTCTCTTTCCCACAGAATCTCCTATCTATCCCCTAACTATGGAGTCTCCAATGACAAATGCTCTACTCCTCTCCCCCCTTCCCTTCTGAGCAACAGGGACAGACTCTGTGCCAGAGACCTGTACCCCATGGCTTACCCCTGGCAAGTCCCGCCCCCCCACCAGAATCCACACGGTACACTTGTTACTAAGGGGAACGACCACAGGGGATCCCTGTACTGACTGCTTCCTCCCAACCCCTCTCACCGTCACCCATCTATCTTCATTATTCGGAGTAACTACATCCCTGAAGCTTCTATCTATGACCACCTCTGCCTCCCGAATGATCCGAAGTTCATCCAACTCCAGCTCCAGTTCCCTAACACGGTTTCTGAGGAGCTGGAGATGGGTGCACTTCCCACAGGTGAAATCAGCAGGGACACTGACGGCGTCCCTCACCTCAAACATTCTGCAGGAGGAACATTGCACTGCCTTCCCTGCCATCCCCGCTAGATAAAACAAGAAAAAGAAAAGAAGAGCTTACCTGATATTCACTCAACCCCTTAGGTTAGAGGAGGTGGAATGATGGGGGACACTACAAGTGTAGTGTCTCGGGTTTAGCAACCGCCCAACTTATATACAGGTACGACACACCTTCCCAGAAATCCCCACGGCCGACCTCCGGTTTCCTGCTGCTCTGAAACAAAAAAAAACTAATCCGAAAATAAAGTTAGTTAAAAAACAAAGGCCGCTTCTCCTGAAAGGTAAGTTTTTAAAGCGAGAAACTTACCTTCCCGACAGACCCCTGGTTACTGCTCTCGCTGCTACCGCTGAACAACTGAAGCCGCTTCTCCTGAAAGGTAAGTTTTTAAAGCGGGAAACTTACCTTCCCGACAGACCCCTGGTTACTGCTCTCGCTGCTACCGCTGAACAACTGAAAGCCGCTTCTCCTGAAAGGTAAGTTTTTAAAGCAGGAAACTTACCTTCCCGACAGACCCTTGGTTACTGCTCTCGCTGCTGCTGCTGAACAATTGAAGGCCACTTCTCCTGAAAGGTAAGTTTTTAAAGCGGGAAACTTACCTTCCCGACAGATCCCTGGTTACTGCTCTCGCTGCTACCGCTGAACAACTGAAAGCCGCTTCTCCTGAAAGGTAAGTTTTTAAAGCAGGAAACTTACCTTCCCGACAGACCCTTGGTTACTGCTCTCGCTGCTGCTGCTGAACAATTGAAGGCCACTTCTCCTGAAAGGTAAGTTTTTAAAGCGGGAAACTTACCTTCCCGACAGATCCCTGGTTACTGCTCTCGCTGCTACCGCTGAACAACATATGCACACAGTTATCATCACTTTTAAGAACAGGAACTATTGGAGCTTCCCAACATGCAAACTGAATGAGCTCAATGATTCCCAGCCTTTGCAGCCACTCCAGCTCCTCCTTCACTTTTCCTTTCATGGCATAGGGCACTGTTCTCAGTTTGAAAAAAAGAGGTGTAGCCTGAGGATCTATGAACAATTTAACTGTCGTGCTCTGCAATGTACCCTGTTCGTCTTTGAAAACCTCAGGATATTTCTGAATGATATCCTCTGTCACTTTTGTGTGCTTTATCTCACCCCAGTTCAACTGAATTTGCCTCAGCCAGTCATGCCCTAGTAGACTAGGCCCATGTCCTTTTACTACCAGGAGGCATGCTCTTGCTTCTTGACTGTTATATGCAATGTCTACCTCTAAAACTCCAAGCAATGGGATTGTCTCACCGGTGTACGTCCGAAGATTGATTCCTGCCTGTGTATGGACTGGTGCCTGCTTAAGCCCCAAATCTTCCTGAAGACCTCCTCACTGATTACTGATGCAGAGACTCCTGTGTTCACCTTCATCTTGATTTTCTATCCATCGACCCACACTGTAGCATGAATAGGCTTCGCACGCTCCTCAGACATGTCATAATAGTGCTTCTCTGCCTCGTCTGAGCTTTCCAAGTGATGCACCACCCACTGAGGCTTCCTTGCATTTGAAGTGCCCTGCTCAGCCTTCAATTTTCTCTCAGCACCCCAGCACTTCTTCATTAGATGCCCTTTCTTGTTGCACTGGTGACAAACAGTGTCCATAACTTACAATGATTCACTAAGTGTGATCCTCCACACCTAAACCACTCCACTGTCTTCACCTTTTTCCATGCAGCTTCTTTTTCTACTACAGGCAGTGCACCTGCCCGTGTGCTGCCAATGGCCCTTTGAATATCTTTACCATTATTGGCAGCCGTTTCCATGAGAACTGTCTAGAGCCTTCTTAAAGGTAAGTGTGGCTTCTCCCAGCAAACGCCACTGAATGCTGACCTCGTTAATGCCACAAACTAATCTATCCCAAAGCATGTTTTCCAACTTGCAATGTTCGGAGGGCTGGCGCAATTCAACAACAAAGTTAGCTACAGACTGTCCTGTCATCCGAAAATTACTATGTCATTTAAAATGTTGCACAATTACTGAGGACTGAGGATTGTGGTGATTATGAATGAGTGTAATTAAATCTGCAGATGAAATGTCCTCCTGGTTTCCATGGTGTGGCCAAATTTCTCACCAGTTTATTGCACCGCACACATTCAGAAGAATTGTGATCTTATTTGCAAGAAAAAAGTTCCAACCTTTCGATATATTCAGTCCAGCTCTCATTCTCTTCCACAAACTCATTGATAGACCCAAACATAGCCATGGAGCTGTTAACTTGTCTTCTTTCGGTAAACTTAGCAACATTTTTTGTTGAAGGTGCTGAAACTCGATTTTTTTTATTCTTGTCACCAAAAATATGTGGTATTCGAAATTATGTTGTGAAAGTTGATCTTTTTTAATATATAAAAATAACAAAGTTTAAATACAGTATAGCCTCAGAAATGGGAGCAACTAGCTAAACATTGAAATAACAACAACTGAACAGGGGCAGCAGGGTAGCATGGTGGTTAGCATAAATGCTTCACAGCTCCAGGGTCCCAGGTTCGATTCCCGGCTGGGTCACTGTCTGTGTGGAGTCTGCACGTCCTCCCCCTGTGTGCGTGGGTTTCCTCCGGGTGCTCCGGTTTCCTCCCACAGTCCAAAGATGTGCGGGTTAGGTGGATTGGCCATGCTAAATTGCCCGTAGTGTCCTAATAAAAGTAAGGTTAAGGGGGGGTTGTTGGGTTACGGTATAGGGTGGATACGTAGGTTTGAGTAGGGTGATCATGGCTCGGCACAACATTGAGGGCCGAAGGGCCTGTTCTGTGCTGTACTGTTCTATGTTCTATGTTCTATGAACAGAATTAGAACTAACAGCAGTTAAATACAAATATACACAGGTAACAACAACTAATGATGTCAGCAATGGATGTAAATAAGAAGATGCATAATAATAACATTCTAACAGTAATCAAGGCATGTAAAATTCTTTGTAATCGTATTAACAACAGGCATATTTAACTCGAGCAAATCCTAGGAATTTTTAGCAATTAGATTAATTTTTCAATAATGAACAAAATAGAACAGCAGGAAATCTATATACTTCAGTACCCTAGCTATTCTATTGGACAACACTGCAGTTAGTGCAAAGAAAACTATGTCAACAAGCTAACAAGAGCTTTCAGACTTCTTAACCTAAGGAACTTGTGCATTTTAAATGCAGACTTAAGTTCCTTCTGCTAAATCCAGCAATACACCTCGCCACAACTTTGCTGTAATATTTCATTCACGTAATATCTTCCAATTCCTGAACAGATTTTCCTTGATTTTCTCAATAAATTTGCCAATTTGTGTTGTGGTAAAGCCATAATCTTTCATTTTGTTGTTGCTGTGGTGCTCCAAACCGTTTGGAAACTGGGTCTACAATATCTTAAGCTTATTTCATATTAGGCCCCTGCTGTCAAAGGGACATTCGTAATAGATCTAAAGCTAGGCCCCAGTGATTAAATGGACAGCTGCTTGAATTAATTTTGTTTTAAAAAAAAAGAAGAAATTTCAGGACTGGGATACTCCGAGTGGTCCAGGCCCGCGATCAGGGGCTTCCAATCGGCGGGCGGCCCGCTGTAAGGTCCCCGACATGTTGCATGCACGGACCCACGCCGGTCGTGCAGGGCCGGCTATCGGCACCGGAGCAGCGCGCAGCACTCCGGCGCCATGCTAGCCCCCTGAACACCGGTGAATTGCTGGGCCAGGAGGCCCATTGACGCCGGCGTGCACCACTCCGGTGTTTACGCTGGCGTCAACACTTGAGCCCAGATCTCTCATTGTTTTCAAATTTATGACCTGATAGAATTTAAGAAATATGAATTAGGAGTAGCTGTAGGCCCCTCGAGCCTGCTCTGCCATTCAATAAGATCATGGCTGATTTTGTTATAACCTCAATTCCACATCCCACCTATCCCTGATAACTTTTCACCCCCTTGCTTATCAAGAATCTATCCAGCTTTGCCTTAAAAATATTCAAACACTCTGCTTCCAATGTCTTTTGAGGAAGAGAGTTCCAATGACTCACTATCCTCAAGAGAGAAAAAGTTCTCCTCATCTCTGTGATGAATCAGATTTTGACACATATTTCAGCAGTTTCACAAAATACAAAAATCCACACCACACAAACCTGTCATGAGAGCCCAGCCATTTTTACATATACAGCTGTCCATAGCTGGAAATATTTGTTTTTCCTGTGTATGTTGTCAACGTATGTGTTTTAAAGGCCTTTTGAGGAAATGAGTTAATATGCACAATGACACATTTAATAAGTTGGGGAGTTCAACTGCAATATATTTTTGTAAATATAAATTTAGAGTACTCAATTCATTTTTTCCAATTAAGGGGCAATTTAGCGTGGCCAATCTACCTAACCTGCACATTTTTTGGGTTGCGAAACCTACGCAAACACGGGGAGAATGTGCAAACTCCACACGGATAGTGACCCAGAGCCAGGATCGAATCTGGGACCTCGGTGCCGTGAGGCAGCAGGGCTAACCCACTGCGCCACCGTGCTGCCCTTCAACTGCAATATTAAAGGTTATTGCAAATATTGTTCTGGTATTTCCCTTCAGTGGGAGGTTAAAATTTCCTGCCACTATATCTGAAGATTTTTTCTAAATACCATTCATTATTGTTAGTTGAGTTGAATGTTCTAAACTGGAATTTTAGATGTGCCTTCTGGTTTTAAAACTTAGTTTTTCTGCAGTTTATATCCTTATCCACACATCGATCTTTAAAAATAAATTTAAACCAACCTCTCCCAACATAGAATCCCACTCAAATCTATTTGCACCTGTTGAAGTTGAATGCAAGTTGTTTTGCACATGTACTTTCTGATAGTTAAAAACAACAGTTATTCTTCTGTTTCTCCAATTGAAGAAATACATACAGGAAGCTCGGAATCTTGGAACGGGCATGCGTCAGCCTAAGTTATCCAACCTGTCTCCATCAGTTATTGCACATACCAACTGGAAATTTGTTGAGGGCCTGTTGAAGGAATGTCGCAATAAGGTAATTTTGTTCCATGTAGTTTTTCTCCCTTTACTTCCTGAAAACACTGACTGTGGCTGTGGTATTGTGCCACATCTATTAGCAGTCTTTTGAGAGCCACTTTGTATGCCTGTCTCTATTTTGATTGTTATATTAGTTGACCTCTGTGGTTACTCCAGCCAAGCTCAATCCTGTCTTAAAAATGCAGGCATCTTTAAGCTGCAGCCACTGGAAACAGGAAAGAAAATGTGGCTGGATTTTTTTGTATCCTTCCCCTTCCTCAGTCCAGAAGCATTCTGGCCAATTATTTCAGAAACTCACTGTTTACCTTGATGAAATCAGCTAACTAAGAACGGGTCAGAGACCAAGCCTGGTTTGCATAATTTTATACTTTACTAGCATCTGCTTATAAAGCAAATGAGAAGTTCTCTTTTTTTTTCTAAAAGGTGGCCAGTATTATAATTCTAAGGCATTGTTTATTTTTGGATGTGCTTATGAATCTCAAAATTTCTCTTTCACAGACTAAGCGCATGTTGGTAGAGAAAATGGGACGAGAAGCAGTGGAACTGGGTCACGGTGAAGTGACTATCACAGGTGTGGAAGAGAATACATTGATTGCCAGTCTCTGTGATTTGTTAGAAAGAATATGGAGTCATGGCCTACAAGTCAAACAGGTAAGTAACCGAGGCACATCTTAGGGATTTATAGAATCATTAAGTGATTACAGCATAGAAAGAGAACATCCAGCCAGTCATACCTGCGCTGGTTCTCCATAACAGCTACTTAGCTAGTTCTACTCCCTGCCTTTTCCCCATAGCCCTGCAGATTTTTTCTCTTCAGACAACTATCCAATTTCCTTTTAAAAACTATGATAAATCTGCCTCCCAACACTCTCAGACAGTACATCCCAGATCTTAACCACTCAAAAAAAAAAGGTCCTATTTCATGTTGCCTCGGGTGCATTTGCCAATTGCCTTAAATTGGTGTGACCTGATTGTTGGCCCTATCACTAATGGGAACAGTTCCTCCCTATTTGCTCTGTTTAGCCCCCTCATGATTTGAAAACACCTGTCAATTTCTTTATAAAGAGAACAGCCCGAGCTTCGCCAGTCTCTCGATGTAATAGAAGTCTCTCATGCTGGGCATTAATGTCGTGAATCTTTTCTTCACCTTCCAATACCTTCACATCCTTCCTAAAGTACCGACCTGCTTCTGTAACCACAGCATTTGTGGCCAATAGTAATCCCTAGGATGCTGAGAGTGGAGGATTCGGTGATGGTAATGCCCTTGAATGTCAAGGAAAAATAGTTAGATTCTCTCTTGCCAGAAATGGTCATTGCTTGGCACTTATGAGACATAAATGTTACTTCCTGAATTTTATGGCGTCTTGCTGCATGTGGGCACAGATTGCTGCTTCACCTGAGGAGTTGCAAATGGTACTGAACACTCTGCAAACATCAGTGATCATCCCCACTTCTGAGCTTGTGATGCAGGGAAGGTCATTGGTGAAGCAGTTACATATTGTTGGCCTCAGAACTCTTGTAGTGTTGTCCTGTGGCTGAAATGATTGACTTCCAACAACCACAATCATCTTCCTTTGTGCAAGGTATGACACTAACTAATGGACAGAGTTGACCCTGATTCACATTGACTCAATTTTGCTAGGGCTCCTCAATTCGACTCTTGGTCAAATGCTGCCTAGTTGTCGAGGCCAGTTATTTGTTATTTCTACCTCACCTCGTGCATTCAACTCTTTTGTCCATGTTTCGACCAAAGCTGTAATGAGGTCAGGAACCAAGTGGCCCTGGCAGTACCCAGCCAGGCGCCGTTTAGTACTGGTGCCCACAAACAGGGATCAGGCATACTGGCACTTGGAGGTGGTGGGGTTCCCTAGGCAATCGGAGGCCTGGGTGTTCGGCCTCTGGCCAGGGTGGTACCCTGGCACTGATGCCACACGTGCATCTTGGCACTGCCAGCTTGGTACTGCTACCTGGGCACCCTGGCAGTGCCTCCCTGGTGCTAGCCTGGCCAAGCTGGCAGTTTTCTCACGCCGGGGATCGGGCCCGATGGTGCCCCACTGGTATGTTGTGGGGTGCGGGGGGGGGGGGGGGGGGGGGGGCTCGAGGGCTCCTTAATAGGGTTGGCACCCCGATCTCTTTTTGCACTGAGGAAACCTTTGGAGCTCCTCAGTGTAGAATATGCAGTCCAGTGCTACAAGCGCTGGGAATGGCCCTGCAATTCTGCCCAGAACAGACTTTTTCTTCCAGTTAAATCGTGCCACTTGTCTTTTGCACTGATGTACTGAACTTCCCTATCTTTGAGGATGGGGATATTTGTGAGACCTCCTCATTTTTCACTGCCACTTATGACTGTGTGTGGCTAGATTGTAGTGCTTTAATCTGGTTTATTGGATGTGCGATTGCTTAGCTCTGTGATCGCATGCTGTTTATGTTGCTTAGTATGCATATAATCCTGAGTTTCCTCAAAAATGTCTGCTGTTCCATGATTGAGTTGAGGCTGATATAGGTCTCTAACAGGAAATTATATATGAGAATTGATTTCTTCCAGCTTCCGTTTCTAATTGCAGCCATTAACCTGTGGCTAGTTTACTCTGTTAAATATATCAGCTAAGACCATCTTCTCCTCTCTCATGTAAGAAACCTTTAGACAGTAATTTTGGAGTCCTGAGCAACAGTCTTCAAAGTCAATTTGATGGGTTGTTTAGTGGCTTAAGTGCTCTTGATTCCAATGCCTGGTGGCCCATTTCAATATTTACTACCCCTGGCCATAGATACAAGCTTCAGCTTTATCACAGATCAATATAACCACTACAAGGTCTTTCTTGATCTATGATGTGGAGATGCCCTCGTACGAACGGGATATGGTGCTCGACTCATTGATCGACAGTTCCAACACGCAACAGCAAAAAACCGCATCGACCTCCTCAGAAGACAAACACGGGACACAAACAACAGAGTACCCTTCGTCGTCCAGTACTTTCCCGGAGCGGAGGAACTGCGACATCTTCTTTGCAGCCTTCAACACGTCATCGATGAAGATGAACATCTTGCCAAGGTCATCCCCATACACCCACTATTTGCCTTCAAACAACCGCGCAACCTCAATCAAACCATTGTTTGCAGCAAACTACCCAGCCTTCAGAACAGCATCAACGACACCACACAACCCTGCCATGGCAATCTCTGCAAGACGTGCCAGATCATCAACATGGATACCACCATTACACGTGAGAACACCACCCACCAGGTACGCGGTACATTCTCGTGCGACTCGGCCAATATTGTCTACCTCTTACCCTGCAGGAAAGGATGTCCCGAAGCGTGGTACGTTGGCGAGACCATGCAGACACTGCGACAATGAATGAACAGACATCGCACGACAATCACCAAGCAGGAATGTTCCCTTCCAGTCGGGGAACACTTCAGCAGTCAAGGGCATTCAGCCTCTGATCTCCAGGTAAGCGTTCCCCAAGGCGGCCTTCAGGACGTGCGACAACGCAGAATCACCGAGCAGAAACTTATAGCCAAGTTTCGCACACGTGAGTGCGGCCTCAACCAGGACCTGGGATTCATGTTGCATTACATTCATCCCCCACCATCTGGCCTGGGCTTGCAAAATCTTACCAACTGTCCTGGCTCGAGACAATTCACACCTCTTTAACCTGGGGTTACCCCTATCTCTGGATCTGTAAAGACTTAATTACCTGCAAATGCTCGCATTCTAAGCATTGTCTGGCATCTTTGAATTTGTCTATTTATATGTTTCTGGAACATATCTCTTCATTCACCTGAGGAAGGAGCAGTGCTCCTAAAGCTAGTGTTTGAAATAAACCTTTTGGACTTTAACCTGGTGTTGTAAGTATTCTTACTCTTTCTTGATCTAGGCATTTCTTGGCTTTGCTGATCACGTGTATGACTGTTTGTCCATTCTGCATCATTGCTGTTCCAGCCCAAATTGAGATATGTTACATTGTAGGGTGATATTCTCCCTGAGAGTTTCACAGCAGAGGATTAGGGTGGTTGCGACTGCTTGGCTTGAGTCGTTGCAACATCAGTTCTTGTGATTCGCCGTAGAGCCATCCTGCATCCTACTGCATCAAATCTCCAAGTGTTTTTGTAATATCTGACAGATGTAGAAGAGATTTACACAGATATTGAATAATTGTAAGCAGTCTTTGGATCCATGTTAAATTAGTCAGCGATGGCAAGTCCAAAACTGCTTTAACATTGGTTGGTTCAATTGTTACAACACCCTAGTTGTGCGAGTGTGCGGTCAATTCCAGCCCCACAGACTCCGGAGTCCCAACATAAGTGAATTAATCAATAATTTGTGTATTTTCCTGAGATCTTTAACCCTTGACTGCTCCAATAAGTTACAGGCATCTGATTTATAAATAAAACCTTCAAAAACTGTTTATTTATAAAAAGAGTAAAAGATGAACATATAATGGAACAAAATGGTCTACTAGTCTAACTATCCCAAAACACCACCCCACCGCATCATCCAGACACATACAAGATAGACACACGGTGGGAGTAAGGATGGTTAAAAAAATAACAGGAATTCAAAAGGGTTTGAGATGAATCCTCGGTGCTGAGGTTGTGGTCTTTGTGGTCAGTGATTTTCCAAGGATGCGAAGTGTTGAACTCCTCGGTTGGTTTGCCTTTTCTAATGGTTGTCTTCAATTAGAACGTGGAAGCAGTAGAATTATCTTCAGAGTCACTTGCATTTGTAGGGCCTCTGCCAGACTAACTCTCAGACCCACTGAGGTAATAATAGAATTCTTCACCTGAGGATTTTGCCAGGTTTTAAGCTAACTCTTCTTCCTGCAGATGACACTGGACTAGATCCTTCCGCAGATTGAACTGACTGCACAGAGAAAGGTCTTTAACCTCAGGTCATCAGTTGAGAAAAGTCAGTTTCAGTTCCCAGCCTTTTACTCACAATGGAACATTCACCAGCCGGCTGGAGGGTACTTTAATTGCCAGCCGTAGCTGATAGAAAGCGGGTTTTACATCACCAGCCTTCCAAACAGAGATTTAAAATTCTCACAGACCTGAGTACTGCCTGCAGTACAGGCCTGGCTAGAACCAGTTTAAATTGGCGAGTTGCCTATGCTGCCTTCTAGTTCTAAGCCCCAAAAGTGAAACTACTTTACAAAATGGAGCTTGTCCTCCAGAATATTCTGAAGTGCTTGACCAATTACCAGTGAAAATATGAAAAGGTCTGGAATCCCAGAAGAGGTGATTGGCTGGTAGCCGAGTCCATCAAAATGACATCACGGGTTATGCCACAGAGCATACTGAATCAAAGGCATCTGCCGAATCAGTCCAAATAGCAGCTTGCAGTGGGTGGTTGGGGGGGGGGGGGGGGGGGGGGGGGGAAACCAAGGGCTGGATTCTCCGGTGGCCGGACTCTCCGTTTTGCCAGCGCCCGAGGGTTTCCCGACGGCGTGGGGCTGCCCCGCAATGGGAAACCCCACTGACCGGCCGGCATAACGGAGAATCCCGCCTGTGGGTCGGGGCACAAAAGTGGCGGGGCGGAGAATCCCGCCCCAAAAGTCTGTGATTTTAAAACCAGGCTGCAGGACAGGTATTAAAAAGATACGAGGACAAAGGCAAGGGGCCACAAGAGGATCCTTACACAATACAAAGTTCTCTTCATGTAGCAAGTAAAAGGTATTTCTTGCCCAGGAAGTTTCAGTTTGTCAATACAGCACCATGTCTGTTGCATCAATAAAGAAAACCTTCCAGGTAGTTGTTTTAAAGAATTGTATCTTCAAACATTGTCCAAAACCAATTGTTATCAAATCATCTGCAATTCCCTCTATCCCTTGTAGCCCTCCACCAAATTGCCTGCCTTGCGTTGGAAGACTTTGGACAGTGACCTAATCTGAAATGGCATATGTTTTCAACAGTATTGACCGCGTGGCATGTGGAAAGTGGTTAGATGTGATGATTGTACTTTAAATCTCATGTGCCAAACCCATTGTAGATTAGGAGAATTATGAAGGCATTTGCATCTTGTAGTTCTGTAACTACATTTTCTGTAG
The DNA here is from genome assembly GCF_902713615.1 of Scyliorhinus canicula. NCBI lineage: Eukaryota > Metazoa > Chordata > Chondrichthyes > Carcharhiniformes > Scyliorhinidae > Scyliorhinus > Scyliorhinus canicula. The sequence goes on along the minus strand of NC_052154.1, from coordinate 168,697,566 downwards.
TTGGTACAGGATAATTTTCCTCTTTGATGGCTTTGTTTAATCATTTCAGGATTTCCTTCAGCTTAATTTAAATGGTATGTGGCATGTCAATCCAGACTTATTGCCTTGCCAAGCCTGATTCAGTACTTTCCATCAAGTTATCCTGTATGGCAGCACGGTGGCGCAGTGGATTAGCCCTGCTGCCTCACGGTGCCGAGATCCCGGCTCTGAGTCACTGTCCGTGTGGAGTTTGCACATTCTCCCCGTGTTTGCGTGGGTTTCGCCCCCACAATCCAAAGGATGTGCAAGGTAGGTGGATTGGCTATGCTAAATTGCCCCTTAATTGGAAAAATGGAATTGGGCACTCTAAATTTTAAAAAAAGTTATCCTGCAACATTACTGGACACTAAAGGATGTTTTTATATTAAGCATTTCTTATTCAGTGATTTATAGTTTTCAAATCTATATACTGTTACATCAGTAGATGGCACACTTATTAATTTCCTCAGTTATATGACTTGTATACTCTGCCTGAAGGCATGTCCTTGGCTCATGGTGCTTCATTTTTAAAAATTAATTTACGGGATGTGAGCGATGCTGTTTAGACCAGCATTTATTGCCCATCCCTAGTTGCTCTTCAGAAGGTGGCGATGAGTTACCTTCTTGAATCGCTGCAGTCCTTCAGATGTAGGTACACCCACAGTGCTGTTAGGGAGGGAGTTCCAGGATTTTGCCCCAGTGACAGTGAACGAACGGCGATATATTTCCAAGTGGTGGGGTTCCCAGGTATCTGCTGCTCTTGTCCTAGATGGTAGTGGTCGTGGGTTTGGAAGCTGCTGTCAAAGGAACCTTGGTGAGTTACTGCAGTGCATCTTGCAGATGGTACACAAGGCTGCCACTATTTGGCGGTGGTGGAGGGTTTGAATGTTTGTGGAAGGAGGAGCAATTAAGTGTGCTGCTTTGTCCTGGATGGTGTCAAGCTTCTTCAGTGTTGTTGGAGTTGCACTCATCCAGGTGAGTGGAGAGTATTCCATTACCCTCTTGACTTGTGCCTTGTAGATGATGGACAGGCTTTGGGGGGGTCAGGAGGTAAGTTACGCAGATGTAGAATTCCTAGCCTTTGACCTCCCCTGGTAGGTACTATATTAATATAGCTAGTCCAGTTCAGTTTCTAATCAATGGTATCACTCAGGATATTGATTGTGGGGGATTCAGCCAAGATAATGCCATTGAATGTCAAGGGACGGTGGGTAGATCCCCTCTTGTATCAGGGGATCAAGGGTTATGGGGAGAAGGGGGATGAGAAAATATAAGCCATGATTGAATGGCGGAGCAGACTTGATGGGCTAAGTGGCCTAATTCTGCTCCTATGTCTTATGATCTTATAGGATATGGTCATTGCCTGGCATTTGTGTGGCGCAAATATAACTTTCCACTTGCCACAAGCCTGGATATTGTCCATCCTGAGTTATTTTTCTTGGCAGTTTTTATTTCCTCAGTACCTGTAGCTGTAATGGGCTGAGCATCAGTTTCAGGGCTGTAATTTCAATGCCAGACTGAATTCAGGTCGGGAACGGAGAAATGGCCAATGTGGAACCTTGGAGTAACTTTTTGGGGAGGCAGCCAATTATCGGGCTTCTTCCGGGAGCCGTGTCCAATTATAAAATGGCAGGCAAGCTTTGCAGTCGGTGTGACATTATACAAATGTACAGCATGTAAAGAGCTCAGGCGCGATTCTCCGCTCCCCATGCCGGGTGGGGCCCAGCCCGCAACCTGCCTTTCTCCATCGCGGAAGTCAGGACAGTAACCCGTGACTGCCACATCTGCGCAGAGTGCAAACCGCACTTCTACCTCCCCGAGCGCGCACACCTGATCAAAGCATCTTGACTTCAAGGGGCCCCTTCCCTCTAACAACCGCAACATTTACTTCCTGGCGGTAATCGACAAATTCTCCCGCTTCCCCTTCGCCATTCCCTGCCCCGACATGACCACATCGACTGTCATTAAGGCCCTCCTCTCCATCTTCTCCCTGTTCGGCTACCCCGCGTACATACACAGTAATCGGGGGTCCTCCTTTATGAGCGACAAGCTGCGTCAATTCCTGCTCAACAGGGGCATTGCCTCTAGCAGGACGACCAGCTATAGCCCCCGGGGTAACAGACAGGTCGAGCGGGAGAATGGTACCATCTGGAAGACCATACTACTGGCCCTCCGGTCCAGAGATCTCCCTATTTCCCGATGGCAAGAGATTATCCCCGATGCCCTACATTCTATCCGCTCATTCCTCTGTACCGCAACAAATCAGACACCTCATGAACGTCTTCTTGTCTTCCCAAGGAAGTCGTCCTCCGGATCCCCTCTCCCGACGTGGCTGGCCGCCCCCGGACCCATCTTGCTCTGGAAGCATGTGCGGGTGCACAAGTCCGACCCGTTGGTGGAACAAGTCCAGTTACTCCACGCTAACCCGCAGTATGCGTATGTGGAGTACCCCGATGGTCGGCAGGACACGGTCTCCCCCTCCGGGACCTGGCACCCGCCGGCGTGTGGCCTCCCCCCCCCCCCTTCACCACAGACCCCCCCCCTGTTTTTTTCCCCCCAGCGCCCCACCCAGGCCACCCCTTCCCCATCCATGGCGTCTCCACAGCCAGCTCGGGTGACGGAGACTGTCCAAGGACTATCGCTCCCGGACTCCAGGACGTCAGCGGAACCACCACCATCGGCTGAACCGACGTCACCTACTCCACTGCGGCGGTCTGCCAGAACGTCACGGGCCACGAAAAGACTGATTGAATCGATTTAAATTACAACAGCTCCATGGACTTTCTTGGGACTTGGTGTAATATTGCTAATTGTCTGGGCCAGTGGGGAGCCAAAAATGTAATAAAAGAAAAGAAGAGAAAATTTTTGTTCTCCCGGCTGCTACTCATGCCACCAGTTCTCTCTCTTCCACGCCCCCCCCCGCCCCCGGCTCTCGTTGATACCCCCTCTCCCCCCCCCCCCGGCTTCTTTCTCCGCAAGGGGTGAATGTGGTGGTATGATTTGCATAGCTGTCTGCCATTGGTGCAGAACACCGGCTTACCATTGGCCCTGGTCGGTCATGTGCCTCTCGACCGATTGGTTGAGACCAGTCATGTGACGGCTCTCCGATTGGTCGAGAGGCTGAGTTAACCACGCCTCCATACCGAGGTATAAATAGTCAGAACGCCTGGCGGTCGTCCATTTATTGTAGTCGACCGCAGGGCTAAGTTCTAGCTTATTATAGCCTAACGTTTGTACAGCAACTCGTCTCACGTGCAATTGATGGCTCATCAGTACCCAATTTATTATTTTTTCCAATTAAGGGGCAATTTAGCATGGCCAATCCATCTACCCTGCACATCTTCGGGTTGTGGGGCAAAACCCACGCAAACACGGGGAGAATGTGCAAACTCCACACGGACAGTGACGCAGAGCCGGGGTCTTTGCGCCATGAGGCAGAATGCTAACCACTGCGCCACCGTGCTGCCCTTGTAAACCTTTATTGACAATGCAGACACAGTTTGAAATGAAACCAAAACCCACAGACATGCAGCCACCTTTTTTTAACATGAAGTCAACTAAACTTTTAACCCTTTTCTGAACAGAAACGCAAAATTAAACTTGCTTAAAGCTATGGGTTCTAATACCCACAAATATAATATAGATTACATAAAACTACCTGTTTCCTGACATTGGGCTGGATTGTCTGTTTCTGAGGCAAAGTGCCGGCAGCAACGGAGAATCCGTAGTGCTCCATGACGGGAAAATCTGCGCGAATCGCTCACTGATTCCGGTACCGTTGAGGAGCTAGCGCCGGCAGCACGCGGAACATCCATGGATTATGCAGAGAACAGCCGGAGAATCGCTGGGTCCCAGGCCGCGCAGGCACATGGCTGACGATCTGAAGCCACACATGCCTACGACCCCACCGGTTGCACCAGGAAAAATGGCGCTAGCCGTGCTGTACCGCATACCTGCCCAGTCCGACCCCAAAGCCCACTCCCTGGTCAGCCCCCACAACTCCATCCAGCCCTAGCTGAGGCTCCCCAGCCAGCGGCACGAATCCCGGCATGAATGTAGCAGCGCTGGACACTATCCGCAGCCAGCACGTCGGGTTCCTGACTGCTGGGAACTCGGCCCATTGGGGCAGAGTATCGCGGCTGGGCGGCTGATGATGCACCAACGGCGTTGCGACTGTGCTCGCCGTGTGTCCGAATGATGGCAATTTGGAGGGGGCAGAGCATCACAAACAGGCGTCAAACAGGAGTTTTCCCCGATTCCGGCGTCGTGCTATGGAGAATCCCGCCCATTGGGTCTTGGGGTTTCCTTGGTATTCTGCATTTATGGAACATGGAGCATATGAAATAGGAGCAGGAGTAGGTTATTTTGCCCTTAAAGCCTGCTGCCACAGTTAATACATTTCAGTGGTGATTTCGATTGAAATTGTGATATGCTGATGTGAGAACACATTTTTAGATATATGCTTGTATTGCTGCAAGGCTTTTGTCAAATTGAACTGAATCAAAGTAGGGTGTATTGTAAATAAAAGAGTAGAACAATGTAACTGAGCATCCCATGGTATACTAGAAAACACCGGAGTTGCTCACTTGTTGCTAGCTGATGAATAGGAAAGCACATCTGACGGCAGTACGGGAAAGAATCCAGATTCATGCTTTCCCTGCCCAGCATCAAATCCAGCATTAACCTCACAGAGTATTTTATTTTGCACCTTTTGTGTCTGCAATCCCCAACGCGAGTCAGTCTCTTGAGTATCTGTTGTGGCATTAGAATTGAAATCTCAGTCTTCAGCAGGTTTTTGCAGTACTATATGATACTGGTCGTATATCTCCCCAGTTTCTTGTATTTATCTGTTAAACCTACATCTCGCAAAGCGATTATTCATGCACAGTTACAGTATTGAGAAAGGTTTATCAACACTGGTAGTATCTGGTCTCTATTTCCAGCTTTGGTTCAATCCAGCTAGGTGTAGTAGCATGTCTTCCCTATTACTGTTCGAAGTTTCAGCATCTGCACTTGTTCATTCTTCTTGCTCAGCTCCATTGCAAGGATATCGTTTATTCAGGCTGCTGCAAATCTCTTCTACTTTTCTGAAGAACTTGAGCTGCAGATGTGGAGGGCCAGAGATAATGGCAGAGCATATCCTGACTCCATCTTGAACACGCTGCAATTGTCAAGCAACTATTTATTTTTTTTAAAATAATTTTTATTAAGATTTTCACAAAATATAAACAACAAAACAATATTAACAAAACAACCGTGGTAAAAACCCAAGAACAACACCCACCCAACTTCAAAAGCAACTGCAAACAAAAGAAGAAGAAAACAACAACAACAAAAAACAAAAAAACACCCAAACAACAAAAGGGAAAGAGATAACACCCGCCACATCCCACAAACCCATGTACACAATTCTCCCTCGCACCGAACCGACCCTGGATCCCACCATCCTCGACACCGTCCTTGCTACCCCCATCCAAAACTCCCCCAGCACTGGGCACACCCAAAACATATGGGCGTGGTTCGCTGGGCTCCCCGAGCACCTAGCACACCTGTCTTCTCCCCCGGAAAACCCACTCATCCTCATCCCAGTCATGCGGGCCCTATGCAGCACCTTGAACTGTATAAGGCTAAGCCTCGCACAGGAAGAGGATGAATTCACTCTCTCCAGGGCATCCACCCACGTCCCCTCCTCAATCTCCTCATCTTCCCATTTCCCCTTCAGTTCCTCCACCGAGGCCTCGTCTGCCTCCTGCATTACCCGGTATGTGTCCGAAATCCTCCCTCCTCCAACCCACACCCCCGAGAGCACCCTGTCCCGTACCCCACGTGGGGGCAGCAAGGGGAACCCCTCCACCTGCCGCCTGGCAAACGCCCTAACCTGCATGTACCTAAACATGTTCCCCGGGGGGGAGCCCAAACTTCCCCTCTAACTCCCCCAAGCTCGCGAACCTCCCCTCCACAAACAGGTCCCTCAACCTCCTAACCCCTACCCTGTGCCAGCCCAGAAATCCGCCATCAATGCTCTCTGAGACAAACCGATGGTTCCCCCGTATCGGGGCCTCCATCGAACCCCCCACTTCTCCCCTATGCTGTCTCCATTGCCCCCAAATTTTGAGGGTAGCCGCCACCACCGGGCTCGTGGTATACTTCGTTGGAGGGAGCGGCAACGGCGCCGTTACCAGCGCCTCCAGGCTCGTGCCCACACAGGACGCCACCTCCATCCCCTTCCATGCTGCCCCTTCCCCGTCCATTACCCACTTACGCACCATCGCTGCGTTGGCAGCCCAATAGTACCCACAGAGGTTGGGCAACGCTAGCCCCCCCCTAACCCTGCCCCGTTCCAGGAACACTCTTCTCACCCTCGGAGTCCCATGCGCCCACACAAATCCCGTAATACTCCTGTTGACCCTTCTAAAAAAGGCCTTTGGGATAAGGATGGGGAGGCACTGGAACAGGAACAAAAACCTCGGGAGCACCGTCATCTTAACGGACTGCACCCTCCCCGCCAGTGACAGCGGTAACATATCCCACCTTTTGAACTCCTCCATCTGCTCCACCAACCTTGTGAGGTTGAGCTTGTGCAGGGCCCCCCAGCTCCCAGCCACCTGGACTCCTAGGTACCTGAAGCTCTTCCCTGCCTGCTTCGGTGGGAGCCTACCAATCCCCTCCTCCTGATCCCCCGGGTGCACCACGAACAACTCGCTCTTGCCCAGGTTCAGCTTATACCCAGAGAAGCCCCCGAATTCACTAAGAATCCTCATCACCTCCGGCATCCCCCCCACCGGGTCCGCCACATACAGCAACAGGTCGTCCGCATAAAGCGACACTCGCGACCTCCTCCTATTCGTGGCTACACTCGCCATCGGGGCCTCATAGAGCAACCTCACCCAACGGACAAACTCCTCCCCAAACCCAAACCTCTCCAACACCTCCCACAGATACTCCCACTCAACCCTATCAAAGGCCTTCTCCGCATCTAATGCCACCACTATATCCGCCTCCCCTTCCACAGCCGGCATCATAATAACGCTGAGGAGCCTTCGTACATTTGTATTCAACTGCCTTCCCTTCACAAACCCCTTCTGGTCTTCATGAATGACCCCCGGCACACAATCCTCTATTCTCGTGGCTAGGATCTTTGCCAGCAGCTTGCCGTCTACATTTAGCAGCGAGATCGACCTATGTGACCCACACTGCAGAGGGTCCTTGTCCCGCTTCAGGATCAAGGAAATCAGCGCCCGTGACATAGTTGGGGGCAAAGCCCCCCCCCCCCCCCCCCCCCCCCCCCCCCTCCGTTGCCTCGTTAAAGGTCCGGACCAACAGGGGGCCCAACAGGTCCGCATACCTTTTATAAAATTCTGCCAGAAACCCATCCGGCCCCGGCGCCTTCCCCGACTGCATGCTCCCTATCCCTTTAACCAACTCCTCCAGCTCGATCGGCGCCCCCAGTCCCTCCACCTGCCCCTCCTCCTCCCTCGGAAATCGCAGCTTGTCCAACAAGCGCAACATTCCACCCCCCTCCACGGGGGTACAGACCGGTACAGTTCCCCATAGAAGTCCCTGAAGACCCCATTAACATCTACCCCCCTCCGCACCACCTTCCCAGCTCTATCCGTCACTCCCCCAATCTCCCTGGCCGCGTCCCGCTTTCGGAGCTGCTCATCTTCTCCCTATATTCATACACCGCCCCCTGTGCTTTCCTCCACTGAGCTTCCGCCTTTCTGGTAGTCAGTAGGTCGAACCTGGCGTGAAGGCTACGCCTCTCCCCCAGCAATCCCTCCTCCGGAGCCTCCGCATATCTCCTATCCACCCTCACCATCTCCCCTATCAGTCTCTCCCGCTCCCTCTGCTCCCCCCTCTCCCTATGGGTTCGGATGGAAATCAACTCCCCTCTAGTCACCGCCTTCAATGCCTCCCAAACCGTCCCCACTCGGACCTCCCCGTTGTCGTTAGCCTCAAGGTACCTCTCAATACACCCCCGAACCCTCCCGGCCACCTCCTCATCTGCCAGCAGCCCCACCTCCAAGCGCCAGAGCGGACGTTGGTCCCTCTCCTCCCCCAGCCCGAGGTCCACCCAGTGCGGGGCATGATCTGAAATGGCAATGGCAGAGTATTCAACATCCTCCACCCTCGAAACCAGCCACCTGCTTAGGACAAAAAAATAAATCCTCGAATACGCCTTATGCACGTGGGAGAAAAACGAGTTCTCCCTGGCCCTTGGCCTCGCAAACCTCCAGGGATCCCCCCCCATCTGGTCCATAAATCCCATCAACACCTTAGCTGCCACCGGCCTCCTACCCGTCCGGGACTTGGATCGATCCAATGGGGGATCCAGCACCGTGTTGAAGTCCCCCCCCCCCTCCCCCCATGATCAGGCCCCCCACCTCCAGGTCCAGAATGCGGCCCAACATACGCCGCATAAACCCCGCATCGTCCCAATTTGGGGAGTAAACATTCACCAACACAACCCGCTCCCCCTGCAGCTTACCACTCACCATCACATACCTCCCGCCACTGTCAGCCACCACATTTAATGCCTCAAACGTCACCTTCTTCCCCACCAGGATCGCCACCCCCCGACTCTTCTCATCCAGCCCTGAGTGAAATACTTGGCCCACCCATCCCTTCCTCAGCCGAACCTGGTCCGCCACTTTCAGGTGTGTCTCTTGGAGCATGGCCACATCCGCCTTCAGCCCCTTCAAGTGCGCAAACACCCGGGCCCGTTTGACCGGCCCATTCAGCCCCCTCACATTCCAGGTTATCAGCCGGATCAGAGGGCTCCCTGCCCCCTCCCCTGCTGACTAGCCATAACCCATCCCCTGCCCACCACTGGCCAGCCCCCCCCCCCAGCACCCCCTGCATCCTCCAGCTCCTTCCTGACCGTTTCAGCAGCAACCCGGTACCCCCCCCCCCACCCAGACTAGGACCCCTCCTAGCCGCGCCCCTCCCTCCTAGCACTCCCGTGAGCCAGCTAACTTCTGCTGACCCCGGCGACTTCCGCCCTACCTCCGACTCCTCCCCACGTGGGACTACCCCTCCTCCTTCATGCCCATCAGCAGGTCCTCCCCCCCCCCCCCCCCCCCCCCCCCCAGAGAAAAGCCCGCACTTTCGCCCTGCCCAGCCCCGCCTCCTCTAGGGCAACTCCCATTGCCAGTCCCCCCCACCAGCTCCCCGTTTACCCCCCTGCGCGAACCCGTCCACCAGACCCATACAAAAGAGACATAATGACATCACCCCACCCACCCTAAGGCCAACCCACATCTTGCATTAAACAGAACAAGCACAAGTACATTATTATACAACATCCCCCATCTTAGACCCTCAGTTTGAGTCCAGTTTCTCGGCCTGCAAAAGGCCCACGCCTCCTCCGGGGATTCAAAATAATAGTGCCGGTCCTTGTAGGTGACCCACAGACGCGCCGGCTGCAACATGCCAAACTTCACGCTCCGTCTGTGGAGCACCGCCTTCGTCCGGATGAACCCGGCCCTCCGCTTCACCACCTCCGCACTCCAGTCCTGGAAGATCCGCACCTCCGTGTTCTCCCACTTGCTGCTCCGCTCCTTCTTGGCCAACCGGACCACGCACTCACGATCCATGAACCGGTGAAACCGCACCAACACCGCCCGCAGCGGCTCGTTCGGCTTGGGCCTCCTAGCCAGAATTCTGTGGGCCCCCTCCAACTCCAGGGGCCCCTGGAAGGACCCAGCTCCCATCAGCGAGTTCAGCATAATGACCGCATAGGCCGCCAGGTCCAACCCCTCCAGCCCCTCCGTGAGGCCCAGGATCCGCAAATTCTTCCGCCTCGACCGGTTGTCCAGCTCCTCGAACCGCTCCTGCCACCTTTTATGGAGCGCCTCGTGCATCTCCACCTTCCCCGCGACGGCCACGGCCTCATCCTCCCTTTCGGAGGCCTGCTTCTACAGCTCCCGGATCGCGGCCCCCTGGGCTGTCTGAGTCTCCATCAGCTCTCTGGTGGTAGCCTTCAACGACTCCAGCAGCTCCACCTTAAGCTCCTGGAAGCAGCGCAGCAGAGTCTCCTGCTGCTCCTGCGCCCACTGCCTCCACTCCTCCGGGCCTCGGCCGGCCGCCATTTTGTTTTTCTTCCCCCGCTTTTCCAGGGGTGCTTCCACCGTTTTTCTTCATACCCCACTCCTGGTCCGGACCATAGGACCGTAGGGATTGACTCCAGTCCCCTTCCCACGTCGGGATTCGCCGACGATGTTCCGTTGGGGGCCCTGAAAAGAGCCCCAAAGTCCGTTATTCGTGGGAGCTGCCGAACGTGCGGCTTAGCTCCGCATTGCGGCTACCGGATGTCTCAAGCAACTATTTTTAACTTGTGCTGGCAATTGATATGCTCACCAAAAATTCAAGTTATTTTAAACAATCACTTCTACCCTTGCCACATTTGCCATGCCTCTTCAAGAGCAATTAAGGCTAAGTATCAGCGTTTTATTAACAAACTGATAGTTATAAAAATGCAGGAATTGTAGGAGCCAGGGTTCAGAACTCCACAAGCTGCATTAAAGGCATTATCTAAACATCAAGTTTTATGTTGTGTAATGAACTCCAATTGGCTTTATTGGTTGGCCAATTGGAGTATGAGCTCCCTCAATGATAACTCATTGAGGGGGCCCATATAATCACCTGTGTAGGCTTTGTGAGCTAGTCTTAAGTTGACTGGACTGCTAGCAGCACTATTTGTAGCTGCTCCTCTAATATTGTTATTGTAAATAAATATTGGTATGGTGACGGAACTCCTGCCTCCCGTGGATTACCACATGTTGCATCATGTTGTATTTTCTATTGATAGGGTAAATCGGCACTATGGTCTCACCTGTTACATTACCAAGAGACTAAGGAGAAAAAAGAAGCTGTATTAGGAAGCAGCACAGGTAGGGAGTTTTCAGTCTTTGAATATACATTAATAGAAATTTTCCAAGTGTTGGTTCTGGTTATAAGGAGTGGACTCATTTCAGAAACAATTGAGTTGCATTAGGATTTTACAGTGTGGATAAATTCATATGGGCCAAATTGCCTCTAACCGTAATTCTCTTTCAGATGTTCACAAGATAAAGTTAGATAAATGTGTCAGATAATAATTTTTCTTCTCTGTGTCAGGATGGTAGGTTTCCTTATCCAAAGATATTAGCTGGGTTTTACAACATTCTAACAGTTTTGTGTTCACTTTTCATGATCCATTTATTTTATTTCCAGATTTTTGTTTTAAAAAGATCAAATTCTCAAACTGCCATGGTGGGATATAAACTTGCATTCTCTGGAGTATTGATCCAGCTCTCCAGATTATCAGCCAAGTAACTAATGCCACACAGCTAGAGCCTATTATGACTCTGCTATACTTCATTGCTGTTTATTGGTGTGCTTGGTAAGACCTGATATAGGGGGTGAAATATTCCCCTACCCGGCGGGGCGGGGGGTCCCGGCATAGCGGAGTGGCGCCAAAACTGGCGGCAATGGCCTTTGGCACTATGCCGCCCGGCGTCGGAGCTGGCCGAAAGGCCTTCGCCGGTCCGCGCATGTGCCGGCGCATCAGCACCGGTGCATGCAGGGTGGAGGGGGTCTCTTCTGCCTCCGCCATGGTGGAGGCCGTGGCGGCGGCGGAAGAAAAAGGGTGCCCCCACGGCACTGGCCCCGCCCGCCGATTGGTGGGCCCCGATCGCGGGCCAGGCCACCGTGGGCACCCCCCGGGCCCGCTCGCACCACCAATCCCGCCGGCACCAGAGGTGCTCCAATTCCCGCCGGCGGGAGAGGCCTGTCAGCGGCGGGACTTCGACCCATCGCGGGCCGGAGAACGCCGCGGGGGGCACGCCGATCGGCGCGGGGGCACGCCAATCGGCGCGCCGTGATTCCCGCTCCTGCCAATTCTCGGGTGGCGGAGAATTACGGCCACGGCAGGGGCGGGATTTACGCTGGCCCCGGGCGATTCCCCGACCCTGCAGGGGGTCGGAGAATTCCATCCAGGATGTGAGCAGCAGAAATGAAAGTGGAAATATCTTAAAATCCACATATTTGTGATCCTTAGGAATCATCCAAGATCTGGAGAGGAGAAAATTTGATGGTCTTGCCATGCCGCCCTTAAAGATCTCACTGACCCAGGATATGAGGTGAGGTCATTATCCTAACTAGTTTGTTACTTGGCTCCAAAGAAGATTTAATTTTATGTTTCAATGATCTTCTGGAAAAAGTTTAATGATTCACTTTGAATTGTGTGGTTCAGTGCTTGGTGATAGTATCATATAACAGCACACAGGGAGGCCATTGTGGAAGCAGAGTAAATCATAGAATTTACAGTGCAGAAGGAGGCCATTCGGCCCATCGAATCTGCACTGGCTCTTTGAAAGAGCACCCTACCCAAGCCCACACCTCCACCCAATCCCCATAACCCTTTAACCCCACCCAACATTAAGGGCAATTTTGGACACTCAGGGCAATTTTGGATTGGATTTGTTTATTGTCACGTGTACCGAGGTACAGTGAAAAGTATTTTTCTGCAAGCAGCTCAACAGATCATTCAGTACATGGGAAGAAAAGGGAATTAAACAGAATTCAAGAAAATACAAGAAAATACATGAGAATACATAATAGGGCAACACAATATATACAATGTAACTACATAAGCATTGGCATCGGATGAAGCATACATGGGTGTAGTGTTAATGAGGTCAGTGCATAAGAGGGTCATTTAGGAGTCTGGTGACAGTGGGGAAGAAGCTGTTTTGAGTCTGTTTGTGCGTGTTCTCAGACTTCTGAATCTCCTGCCCGATGGAAGAAGTTGGAAAAGTGAGTAAGCCGGGTGGGAGGGATCCTGGATTATGCTGCCTGCTTTCCCCCGGCAGCGGGAGGTGTAGCTGGATTTGGCATGGCCAATCCACCTAACCTGCACATCTTTGGATTGTGGGAGGCAACCGGAGACACCGGAGGAAACCCACGCACACAAGGGGAGAACATGCAGACGTCCGCACAGACAGTGACCCGGAGTAAGCTTTTATTAACTTCCTTGATTTTACAGAATTAGTTACACTTTAATCATACAGCCTCAAAGGAGACAACTTAACCCTTATGTCTTTGTAAATTCTTTGAAAGAACTATCCAATATAGCCCTATAATCCCCTGTTCTGTCTTCATATTCCTACAAATGTTCCTTTTCAATAAGAAGTTTGTTCAGATCAATTAATCCATCTTATTGGTGTTATAAACATAAAAGTGACAGGCAGGAAAAGACCAACTGGTTTATTGAGCCTGTCCCATGCTGTCCTGGTGTAACTTAACAGCATGTTATGTCCTGGGAGAAGAATAACTAACGGAGATAGACACTCTGGACCAGTTTTGTGGAGAAAATCTTTGAAATCGCTCTGAGTGTTCACAGACCATGTAAACAGTGCTGCTGGAAATTTGCATCAGATGAGAAGGCTTACAATGCCATCTGCTGGGCAGTTATGGAAACAAGTTGAAATTTGAGGAACAGAAACCGCAATCTTACTTATGACTGCTGTAATACAATTACTACTGAAAATACAACATTTACCATTCTAAGTAAAGACCTATCCGACCTGGTTATAATATTTTCTGTTTATCATAGATCAGATGCAGTTGTTTTCAAATAATTCCTATATCTCGTTTCAAATAAATTCATAAATTCCATGAAATCGCGTTATTGCAGCTATTAAGTTCTAAATAATACTTGCCTTTAGTTTTCACCCATTGGACAGCCTTAGCACAATTGTAACACTCTGGCCTCTGAGTTAAAACTTGTAAGTTCAAGCCCCAATCCAGGGATTCGAACACAAAATTTAAGCTGACGTTCAGGAACATTAAATACCAAAGGAGTGCAAAACTATCAAGTTGTGATCTTTAGATGAGATGCTAAACTGTGGCCCCATTTTCCCCCTTGGGTGATAGATAGAGATAGAGAAATACAGCACAGAACAGGCCCTTCGGCCCACGATGTTGCGCCGAACTTTTGTCCTAGGTTAATCATAGAATTTTGGACAATTTTTCATGGCCAATCCACCCAACCTGCACATCTTTGGACTGTGGGAGGAAACCGGAGTACCCGGAGGAAACCCACGCAGTCACGGGGAGGATGTGCAGACTCCACACAGACAGCGACCCAAGTCGAAATCGAACTTGGGACCCTGGAGCTGTGAAGCAATTGTGCTATCCACAATGCTACCGTGCTGCCCTTAAGAAGTTAACCTACACTCCATTATTCTACCCTAATCCATGTACCTATCCAATAGCCGCTTGAGTGTCCCTAACTTTTCCGACTCAACTACTTCCACAGGCAGTGCATTCCATGCCCCCACTACTCTCTGGGTAAAGAACCTACCTCTGACATCCCCTCTATATCTTCCACCATTTATCTTAAATTTATGTCCCCTTGTAATAGTGTGTTCCACCCGGGGAAAACGTCTCTGACTGTCTACTCTATCTAGTCCCCTAATCATCTTATAAACCTCTATCAAGTCGCCCCTCATCCTTCTCCGTTCTAATGAGAAAAGGCCTAGCACCCTCAACCTTTCCTCGTATGACCTACTCTCCATTCCAGGCAACATCCTGGTAAATCTCCTTTGCACCTTTTCCAAAGCTTCCACATCCTTCCTAAAATGAGGTGACCAGAACTGCACACAGTACTCCAAATGTGGCCTTACCAAGGTTTTGTACAGCTGCATCATCACCTCACGGCTCTTAAATTCAATCCCTCTGCTAATGAACGCTAGCACACCATAGGCCTTCTTCACAGCTCTATCCACTTGAGTGGAAACTTTCAAAGATCTATGAACATAGACCCCAAGATCTCTCTGCTCCTCCACATTGCCAAGAACCCTACCATTAACCCTGTATTACGCATTCATATTTGTCCTTCCAAAATGGACAACCTCACACTTGTCAGGGTTAAACTCCATCTGCCACTTCTCAGCCCAGCTCTGCATTCTATCTATGTCTCTTTGAAGCCGACAACAGCCCTCCTCACTATCCACAACTCCACCAATCTTCGTATCATCTGCAAATTTACTGACCCACCCTTCAACTCCCTCATCCAAGTCGTTAATGAAAATCACAAACAGCAGAGGACCCAGAACTGATCCCTGCGGTACGCCACTGATAACTGGGCTCCAGGCTGAATATTTGCCATCCACCACCACTCTCTGTCTTCTATCGGTTAGCCAGTTTGTTATCCAACTGGCCAAATTTTCCACTATCCCATGCCTCCTTACTTTCTGCATAAGCCTACCATGGGGAACCTTATCAAATGCCTTACTAAAATCCATGTACACTACACCCACTGCTTTACCTTCATCCACATGCTTGGTCACCTCCTCAAAGAAGTCAATAAGACTTGTAAGGCAAGACCTACCCCTCACAAATCCGTGCTGACTATCCCTAATCAAGCAATGCCTTTCCAGATGCTCAGAAATCCTATCCCTCAGTACCCTTTCCATTACTTTGCCTACCACCGAAGTAAGACTAACTAGCCTGTAATTCCCAGGGTTATCCCTATTCCCTTTTTTGAACAGGGGCACGACATTCGCCACTCTCCAATCCTCTGGTACCACCCCTGTTGACAGTGAGGACGAAACGATCATTGCCAACGGCTCTGCAATTTCATTTCTTGCTTCCCATAGAATCCTTGGATATATCCCGTCAGGCCCGGGGGACTTGTCTATCCTCAAGTTTTTCAAAACGCGCAACACATCTTCCTTCCTGACAAGTATCTCCTCAAGCTTATCAGTCTGCTTCACGCTGTCCTCTCCAACAATATGGCCCCTCTCGTTTGTAAATACTGAAGAAAAATACTTGTTCAAGACCTCTCCTATCTCTTCAGACTCAATACACAAACTCATCCCGGGTGGATGTCAAAATTACCGTGACATAATCTTGAAAATGTCCAAGCAAATATTGATGCTTAACCGATAGCAAAAAACAATTATCCGGTCATTATTATGTTGCTCTTTGTAGGATCTGTTGTAAACTAAATATTTGCTGCATTTCCCACATTCCAACACCAACTGGAGTTCAAAAATACTTATTTGGCTGTAAAGAAATTGGGAACCTCCAGTGAAAAGTGTTTTATGAAAGAAAGTACTTTCATTTTCTTCCCCTTTGTCTCTCAAAGTTGTTGATTTATGTTGTAGTGCAGTTCTGCAGCTGCCAGTATTGTATTGTGTCCAGATAGCCATGCTTCATATGTGAGCCAAGATTGTTGCAAACTATTTGCCAGTGGAGATTAGCTGAGTCCAGTCCTGTTTTTGTTTATTATGCACTTTGTGGAAACCCGTTCATCTATACAGCTCAGCTCCAGCAAGCGTTTGTGCAATTAAATTATGTCCTTGCCTTCTGTTACAAAATACTCATAACTGATGTGTTATTTTCACAAAGATGAAGAATGTGGTCTGGTTTACAGAAACTCCTTTTTGCAGTCATTAATCTGAGGCATGAATATTACCATTTTTGAGGGTACAGCCAATACTGTTATTACAGGTGGTGAGTTCTAATAGTCTAGATGCATTATACTCCACAAGTGCTCAAATTTTAGCTGTGACAGTGTCTTGTGTTTCGCTGACTCTAACTGAATATTTCTCTGGCATCGTTTTTTTCAAACTTTATGTAGTGATGTCAGTGTGTGGATGGAGCTGGGCTGTCTTTCTATCTTTCACTTTCGTTTTGAGCTGAAAAGCTGCTCTTTTTGGTTTTGCTTTGAGTTGGAGGGATGCATTCAAACAAGAAGCTGCATATCTCTTTCTCTCTCCAGAATGTCTGTAGATCACTTGATGATTTCAAAGTAATACCTGTTTCTGTAGAGAATTTAAACCTGCTGTCTTTGTTTTAAAAAAGGGCTTAACTTATGGATGTTGCTAGGAAAAGTATTAAAGGTTACCTATGAAATATTATATATGTGGGGTTATGCGTGTTGGTAGTTTACTGTGTGTTTCTAAAATGTTAACTGGGTTCATAGAATAAACATTGTTTTGTTTTAAAAATACTTAAAGTCTCTGTTGCATAACACGTGAAGAGTGGACCCTTGTGCTCCCCATAACGAAAATCTATTAAAAGTCGTGGGCCAGGTGAACTCCATGATATACTTTGGAGTTTTCTAAACACTTGCCCATAACACATTGGCTAGGATAGGCCAGCAAAGAATACTTAAGGGGTTGACGGTGGCTAGGCAATGGCAGACATTTAAAGAACACATGGATGAACTTCAACAATTATACATCACTGTCTGGTGCAACAGTAAGATGGAGAAGGTGGCTCAACCATGGATAACAAGGGAAATCAGCGATAGTGTTAAAGCCAAAGAGGAGACATATAAATTGGCCAGAAAAAACTGCAAGCCTAAGGACTGGAAGAAATAAAAATTCAGCAGAAGAGGACAAAGGGTTTAATTCGGAAGGGGAAAATAGAATATGAGAGTAAGCTTGCAGAAAACATAAAAACTGACTGCAAAAGCTTGTATAGATCTGTGAAGAGAAAAGGACTGGTGAAGACAAACGTAGGTCCCTTACAGTTAGAATCAGGTAAACTCATAATGGGCAACAAAGAGATGGCAGACCAGTTGAACAAATATTTTGGATCTGTCTTCACTAAGGAGGACACAAATAACCTTCCAGAAATACTAGGGAATACAGGGTCTGGAATAAAATCCTTATTAGTCAGGAAATTGTATTGGGGAAATTGATGGGATTAAAACCCGATAAGTACCCAGGGCCTGATGTTCTGCATCCCAGAGTACTTAAGGAAGTGGCCCTAGAAATAGTGGATGCATTGGTGCTTATTTTCCAGCATTCTATAGACTCTGAAAGAGTTCCAGTGGATTGGAGGGTAGCTAATGTAACCTCACTTTTTAAAAAAGGAGGGAGAGAGAAAACGGTGAATTATAGACCGGTGAGCCTGACATCGGTGATGGGGAAAATGCTGGAATGAATTATTGAGGATGAAATAACTGAGCATTTGGAAAGCAGGGACATAATCGGTGCAAGTCAGCATGGATTCACTAAAGGGAAATCATTCTTGACAAATTTCTGGATTTTTTTTGAGGATGTGACCAGTAGAGTGGACAAGGATGAACCAGTGGATGTTATGTATCTGGGCGTTCAAAAGGTTTTTGGCAAGGTCCCACACGAGATTAGTGAGCAAAATTAAAGCTCATGGTATTGGGAGTAATGTATTGACGTGGATAGAGAACTGGTTGACAGACAGTAAGCAGAGAGTGGGAATAAACGGGTCCTTTTCAGAGTGGCAGGTCAATGGGGCACCGCAGGGTTCAGTGCTGGGACCCTAGCTGTTCACAATATACAATAATGATTTGGACAAAGGAAGTGCATGCAGTATCTCCAGATTTGCAGACGACACTAAGCTGGGTGGATATGTGTGCTGTGAGGAAAATGCAAAGAGGCTGCAGGGTGACTTAAGTCCAAGCCCTCCTGCCTCACTCTTTCCAAGCCTCCAGTCTGTGCGTCATAGGCCTTTGTAGATTGTAATTGGCAGTCCCATCCTTTGCCTCCTCCCTAGTGTTGCCTTCATCAGGCACTTGTGAACAATCAGGCAGTTTTCAAATCCAGCCCCAAGCCAAGCCCAGTGCCAGGGCCTCACTTGCAGACTCACCCCTCTCCTTCCCTTTTCCTTTCCTCTCCCCTAAGCAGTAATTGCAGAAAAGGAAGGGAATCAGCAGCAAGTAAACAAACTCAGCTACAGAAAACACCAGGAATCTGCAGCCACCAGCAGAAGCAAGGAGCAAACACAACCTGAAGCTGTGAAGTGCTCTCACAACTAACAAAGCCAGTTCCTTATTAGTAATAGCCTTCAACTGTGAAGTTTGAGTCCGCTCACAGACAAAGGGAGTTAAAGTGACCGTTAGCATATAAGAAAGAGCATGACTCTGTCCTGGAACTTTTTGGTAGGACAGACAGGCAGCAGCTGTAGTTGCCCCTTTATGGGTATCCACAATATTTAAAGATGGCTGGAAGACTTCACGGATGATAGCCCCCCCCCCCCCCCAGCCCCCGAACACTGGGGCAGGAGCTCCGGTGCCCTTGAGCTACATGCCCAAAAATGGAAATAGAAATAGCTATTCATCTCCTCAGATCCCCTCAGCAACCATTGAGGCAGCTTCACATTTTAAAAAAGGAGTACTAAATGGAGCCCACATGATTTCTCATTTGGGAGCCGGTTAATTCCCAGGAGGCCGTTGCATTCAATTTCAATCTCGCTAATAAGATGGAAATTGGTGCTAATTGGAGTTGATGATATGCTCGCTATATTTGGGCGTGATCTGAAACTCACAATTGAGGTGGGCCGGGCAGATAGAAAACTGATTAGCGTTCTAGCGCAGATCTCAATTTTGGGCCTTTCCTGCTATTTAACCGTGCGCCCAGATCTGCACCGAGCACAACGCAGTGATTAAATCGAGCCCACAGTATGTATTGCCATTACCAGGTTTCATTTTTATGAAGAAAGATTTGAAAAGTTAGAGTTTTCTTCATTGATGCTGAAAAGGTTAAAGAGTGACTTAATAAAAATTGCTTGATTATTATAAATATTAGGAGAGGAGAATACTCAGGTACAGTTGACCAGGCTAGATGGGATTGAGGTTCACAAGGAGGAGGTGTTAGCAATTTTGGAAAGTGTAAAAATAGATAAGTCCCCTGGGCCAGATGGGATTTATCCTAGGATTCTCTGGGAAGCCAGGGAGGAGATTGCAGAGCCTTTGTCCTCGATCTTTATGGCGTCTTTGTCGACAGGAATAGTGCTGGAAGGCTGGAGGATGGCAAATGTTGTCCCCTTGTTCAAGAAGGGGAGTAGAGACAACCCTGGTAATTATAAACCTGTGAGCCTTACTTTGGTTGTGGGTAAAATGTTGGAAAAGGTTATAAAAGATAGGGTTTATAATCATCTTGAAAGGAACAAGTTGATTAGCGATACTCAACACGGTTTTGTGAAGGGTAGGTCATGCCTCACAAACCTTATTGAGTTTTTTGAGAAGGTGACCAAACAGGTGGATGAGGGTAAAGTGGTTGATGAGGTATATATGGATTTCAGTAAGGCGTTTGATAAGGTTCCCCACGGTAGGCTATTGCAGAAAATACGGAAGTATGGGATTGAAGGTGATTTAGCGGTTTGGATCAGTAATTGGCTAGCTGAAAGAAGACAGAGGGTGGTGGTTGATGGCAAATGTTCATCCTGGAGTTCAGTTACTAGTGGTGTACCGCAAGGATCTGTTTTGGGGCCACTGCTGTTTGTCATTTTTATAAATGACCTGGAAGAGGGTGTAGAAGGATGGGTTAGTAAATTTGCAGATGACACGAAGGTCGGTGGAGTTGTGGATAGTGCTGAGGAATGTTATAGGTTACAGAGGGACATAGATAAGCTGCAGAGATGGGCTGAGAGGTGGCAGATGGAGTTTAATGCGGAAAAGTATGAGGTGGTTAACTTTGGAAGGAGTAACAGGAATGCAGAGTACTGGGCTAATGGCAAGATTGTTGGTAGTGTAAATGAACAGAGAGATCTCGGCATCCAGGTACATAAATCCCTGAAAGTTGCCACCCAGGTTAATAGTGCTGTTAAGAAGGCATATGGTTGTGCTAGCCTTTATCAGTAGGGGGATTGAGTTTCGGAGCCACGAGGTCATGCTGCAGCTGTACAAACTCTGGTGCGGCCCGCACCTGGAGTACTGCGTGCAGTTCTGGTCACCACATTATAGGAAGGATGTGGAAGCTTTGGAAAGGGTTCAGAGGAGATTTACTAGAATGTTGCCTGGTATGGAGGGAAGGTCTTACGAGGAAAGGCTCAGAGATTTGAGGTTGTTTTCGTTAGAGAGGAGAAGGCTGAGAGGTGACTTAATAG
Organism: Scyliorhinus canicula; assembly: GCF_902713615.1. Classification (NCBI taxonomy): domain Eukaryota; kingdom Metazoa; phylum Chordata; class Chondrichthyes; order Carcharhiniformes; family Scyliorhinidae; genus Scyliorhinus; species Scyliorhinus canicula. The sequence continues at coordinate 168,676,686 of NC_052154.1, read as the reverse complement.
AGACATATAAGATAGTCAGAGGGTTAGATAGGGTGGACAGTGAGAGTCTTTTTCCTCGGATGGTGATGACCAACATGAGGGGACATAGCTTTAAATTGAGGGGTGGTAGATATAGGACAGATGTCAGAGGCAGTTTCTTTACTCAGAGAGTAGTAGGGGTGTGGAACACCCTGCCTGCAATAGTAGTAGACTCGCCAAATTTAAGGGCATTTAAGTGGTCACTGGATAGACATATGGATGAAAATGGAATAGTGTAGGTCAGATAGGCTTCAGATGGTTTCACGGGTCGGCGCAACATCGAGGGCCGAAGGGCCCATACTGCACTGTAATGTTCTATGTTCTAAATACTTGGTATTATGAAAGTTTGAGTTGGATAACTGGTCACCTGAGATGGTAATGAGAAAACAGATATTAGGAACATACTACAAATTGAAATACAAGGGGCTAGATTCTTTGTTGCGCTGGCAGCGCACCTATGCCCGCGGGTTTCCCAGCGCCGTGGGGTAACCACAATGGGAAATCTCATTGGCAGGTGGCAGGAACGGAGAGTCCCGCTGGCGGCGAGGGTGTGCTCACCAGGAAAACGCAGTTGGTGGCCCACAGAATCCCACCCAAGGGATTCAATAGGCACCAGTCCTTTTTATAAGTAGATTCAAAATATTTGATTTGCATTGAAGAAAAGTTTAGGTTTTCACACTATTGTAAGTTTACAGTTTAGTACATTGATGTAAATGTACATGTCTGTAGCCTAATGGGGTGGTGTTAATGCTGATTAATTTGAAATCACTATGGAAGAATTAATTGATAGTTTTTAAAATATCAAGTAATTGATGCAGATTTGTTTTCAGTTTAATCATTGAACATAGACTAATAGAAATTACTGCATAGAAGAAAACATAGAACATACAGTGCAGAAGGAGGCCATTCGGCCCAACGAGTCTGCACCGACCCACTTAAGCCCTCAGTTCCACCCTATCCCCGTAACCCAATAACCCCCCCTAACCTTTTTTGTGGTCACTAAAGGCAATTTATCAAGGTCAATCCACCTAACCTGCATGTCTTTGGACTGATCTGGAACATTGGGCGGGGATTCTCCGACCCCCCGGGGGGTCGGAGATCACCCTGGGGCCACCATCAATACCGCCCCGCCGTGTCCCGAATTCTCCGCCCCCCCCGAGATTCTGCGGGGGCAGGAATCGCCGCCGGTCGGCGGGCCCCCCGCGGCGATTATCCGGCCCACGCTGGGCCGAAGTTCCTGCCGCGACAGGCCTCTCCCGCCGGCGGGAATCAAAATACTACCTGACCGGCTTGCAATTGGCGCGCGGGCGGGCCTGGGGTCCTGGGGGGGGGGGGGGTGGGGGTGGGGGGGGGGGATCTGACCCCGGGGGGTTGCCTCCACGGTGGCGGGGCTCATCGATCGGACGGACGGGCCTGTGCGAGGGGGCACTCTTTTTCTTCCACCTCGCCATGGAGGCGGAAGAGACCCCCCCTCCCTACGCATGCGCCGGTATTACGTCAGCAGTCGCTGACGCTCCGGCGCATGCGCGGACTTACGCTGGCCAGCGAAGTCCTTCGGCCCCGGCTGAGTGGCGCCAAAGGCCGTTGACGCCAGCCGGCGGAGTGGAAACCACTCTGGCGCGGGCCTAGCCCCTCAATGTGAGGGCTTGGCCCCTAAAGGTGCGGAGAATTCTACACCTTTAGGGCGGCCCGACGCCGGAGTGGTTCACCCCACTCCGACACGCCAGGACCCCCCCGCCCCGCCGGGTAGGGGAGAATCCGGGCCAGTGTGTCTGTACTGGTCTTGAAATTGAAGTAGGGAATACACATCTTGAAATTGTCCAATGAGCATTCTTGTATTTATTCAACTATTCCCCATTAATGGTCTGATTTTGTAGAGTCTACAGTATGTGTTCTGGCAGAAATCAACACAACAATTTGAGATCTCAAAACAGGTCTGGACTGGATTGACTTACTATCCAAATAATTTTTCCTATTTCAGACACATCCAGAATATTGGTGAGATAAAAACTGATGTGGGCAAAGCTCGAGCTTGGGTGAGACTCTCTATGGAGAAGAAACTGCTGTCCAGCCATATCAAGCAGCTCCTCTCAGACCATGAATTGACCAAGTAAGGAGCACAGTATATTGTTCCTATAACCATCTAGGGTTATCTTTATTTCATACTATATTAGTAGCCAGTGTAAACTGTGTTATATAAAGAAATACTAGTATGGCCAGTAAAAATATAACTTGGGAAAAAGAAACATATGCACCATCTATGATTACAGTATTTCTGCTATAGCCAGTGCAAGATGTGTTCAAATGGACTAGAATTATGTTGTAGTTTCAAGATGCCGTTAAAACTGAAAAAAAGATTGTTTTGCAATTAAGACTGCAGTCACCTTATTGAAGCGGTATTTGAACCTTCACCCCCAGCGATGGGACCCGAAGATCCTGCGCCGGCCAATGGCAGGCTGCCTCCGCCACCACAAAACACACCAGGGGGGGGGGGGGGGGGGGGGGGGATCCAACCCACGATGTTTGATACATTTGTCTTTAAATTAGGCTACAGAAGAAAACGCTAATTAAATCCCCAATATTTCCTTGTTTGAAGACACACAGCAGGGAAAATGCATAAATGAATGGATCTGCATGAATTAATAGCCGGGTTGAAGACCTGATTAACAGGAACTGTCTTTTATAACTCTGTTGAGGGGCTAAAAGCGGCGATGGTATGTTAAGCAATGAGATAAGAAGGATACTTATAATGATGTTGAATTCAGCCAACTCAATATAAACTGTCCAGAGCAAAGTAAAATTAGGCAACTGAACGGGAACCAGTAAATATTGTTCTGGTTTAATTTTGACTGCCATTAGTTCCCAATAATAACTGTAATGAACAGAAGAGCTTGTATTTTGATAATGTTTTATGCCCTAGGGATTTCTCAAAGCTTTCCAAATGTAATAAATTATTTTTGAAGTTTAGTTGCTGATATGCAGGAAAATGTAATTTTGTGCACAGGAGAGCCCAACAAACACGCCACAAATTAGTTAAACTGACTTGAACTGACCAGTGACAAGGGATCTTCCATGTCCATTTAACAAGTAGAGAGGGATTTATTTTAATACCTCGTGCAAAAGATCACAGGCGTGGTCTAACAGAAAGTTTCTAAGTGTGGTTCTAAGAATTGCTGGGTGCTTCCTGGCAGCTGACCCGCCGAGACCACCACTGGTATCCACCGCCAATTAGGGATGGTAACGATGCCCCACAGACTAGGGACTGGTTTAGCGCATGGCTAAATAGCTGGCTTTATAGCAGACTAAGGCAGCCAGCAGCGCGGGTTAAATTCCTGTACCAGCCTCCCCAAACATGTGCCGGAATGTGGTGACTAGGGGCTTTTCACAGTAACTTCATTTGAAGCCTACTGTGACAATAAGCGATTTTCATTTTCATTTTCATTCCATTTCATTTCACATTGGGAATTACCAGCAGTCCTACCAGCAGATTCACCTGGACCACACCCAGAAGCTCCCTGGGTGCTGCTCATAAACCGATCCCGCAGAGCAAATAATCAGACCGCACGCAGCCATGCCACCACGCAGACCAGCTCCATGATTTGGAGATGCTAACCTGGCCAGAGTGTTCGACGTGGTGGAGGCCAGCTTGTATACCCTGTTCCCCGAGGGGGTTGGAGGGTCAGCCACATGGCAGCCAGCGCCGCCTAGCAGGTAGTCGCAAGAATCTCAACAACCTCCACTGGGCTGCACGGGTAAGCAGGCATCAGCCTCCCCAGCACCTGTCCCATCTGCCACCCCTGGCCATCCGCCCTGACCCGACGATCCTACAGTTGGCACCGCAGCCCACCCTGCCCTCCCTAGTACAATTCCGCACCTTTGCTCTAGCACACCCTGGCATCCACCAGCCCACCCCACCCATTCCTAGCAGTGGTACCCACACCTTGTGGCTCACAATGCCTTCTCTTTGCCCCTTCAGAAGAAGTTGGCCCATACAGACTGGAAAGGGCCCTTACAGGCAGCGGGCTGCCCGGACATCTCCCAAGGAGGAATAGGCCCTGGAAGTTGCGGGGTTGCCGAGGATAGAACAAGGATAGAACGGTCACCAACATCGAGTTTGGCTTGCATCACAGAGGTGATTATCCATCGGCCCCCACAGGATGACCTGTCACACTGTGTTGTTCATGCCAGACATAATGATCCTTCCCTCCCACTGACCTCATGCCCATTCTCCCACAGGATCTCCATCTGATGGTGCTGGCCCATCCGGGGTGGCTCCCTGCCTCACAAGAGAACACCTAAATGAGAGCTCTGAGGATGCCACCATTGAGGCATCACAGCACCACACAGTTGCTGATGCACATCAGGTAGAGGCAGGAACATCCAGGGGAGACAGCACTCAGAGGTCTGCTGCATCCCATGACCCAGCTGGGTCCCAGTCCGATGCCGAGGCTCTGGACCAGGTTATCCCAGAGCTGATGCAGATACTAGTGTGTGGCCCTAAAGATTCAGAGGGGGGTGTCAGTGTCACTCTAGTGAGTCCATATCTAATTGTAGGAGCTTCAAAGGCTATGGACGCAGGAGATGGTGCTGACAATGCATGGCACCGAGGCCAACACTGCTGGTGTAGTGACCGCAATGGAAAGCCTGGAGCACGATGTTAGCAGCATGAGTGGTAGTGTCAAGGCGTTGCTCAGTCCACGACAGTATGTCCCAGTCGATGGGGGACGTGTCCCAGGCGCAGGTGGACCTTGCCAGGGTGCTGCGGAGCATGTTCGAGTCTCAGGTGGGCATTGCCGAGGTACTCCAGTGCATATCCCAGTCACTTTGAACTGTGTCCCAGTCTCAGGTGGATCTTGCCGAGGCACTGCGGAACATGTCCCAGTCTCGGGTGGGGACTGCTGAGGTGCTCCAGAGCTTGTCCCAAGAGGTTAGCACTGCTGCCTCACAGCGCCAGGGACTTGGGTTCAATTTCAGCTTCAGGTGACTGTGTGGAGTCTGCACATTCTCTCCCTGGGCGAAATTCTCCCCTACCCGGCGGGGCGGGGTCCCGGCGTAGTGGAAGTGGCGCCAAGCACTCCGGCGTCGGGCCTCCCCAAAGGTACGGAATTTCTCCGCACCTTTAGGGGCTAGGCCCGCACCGAAGTGGCTCCCGCTCCGCCAACTGGCACCAACGGCCTTTGGCGCCATGTCCGATCGCCGTCGGGGCTGGCCGAAATGCCTTCGCCAGGTGGCGTGAGTCCACGCAGGCGCGGAGCGTCAGCGGCCGCTGACATCACACCGGCGCATGCGTGGTGGAGGGGGTCTCTTCCGCCTCCGCCATTGGGGAGGCCGTGGCGGCTGCGGCGGATGAAAAAGAGTGCCCCCACGGCACTGGCCCGCCGCCGATCGGTGGGCCCCGATCGCGGGCCAGGTCACTGTGGGGGCAACCCCCGGGGTCCCGATCGCCCGCGCCCCCCCCCCCCTGCTCGCAGCCGCTAGTCCCGCCGGCACAGGTGGTTTAAACCACGTCGGCGGGAGAGGCTGACAGCGGCGGGACTTCGGCCCATCGTGGGCACGGCGGGGGCGGGATTTACGCCAGCCCCGGCCGATTCCCCGACCCTGCAGGGGGTCGGAGAATTCCGCCCCCTGTCTGCGTGGGTTTCCTCCGGATGCTCCGGTTTCCTTCCACAGTCCAAGATGTGCATGTTAGGTGAATTGGCCATGCTAAATTGGCCCTTACTGTCCAAAGATGTGAGGTTGGGTGGGGCTGTGGGGATAGGATGGGGGAGTGGGCCTAGGCAGGGTACTCTATCAGACAGTCGGTGCAGACTTGATGTGCCAAATGGCCTCCCTCTGTACTGTAGGTATTCTATGATGTTCCAGTCTTTGAGGAACCTTATCCTAGACACAGGTGGACGTTGGTGAGGCACTGCAGGGCATTGTCTGGTCAGACAGCAGCATTGCTGAGGGCATCAACACCACAGTGCACACAATGGGGAGCCCCAGGGGCTGGCAGAGCCGATGATGCAGGGGCCTCTGGAGCTCACTCCAGCAGCCCCTCCAACCCAAGGTGATCCTTGGGGCCTGACAGGCACCGACCAGGAGGAGGGAGTGCTAGAGGCTATCCCGGAGCCTCCCTACAAGTAGAAGACAACTGTCACCATTCCCCGAGTCCCCCCTTCCTGACAATGACGCATCTCAGGGCCAGTGGGCGGAACAGGGTCACACGGTGAGGCATATGACACCGGCAAGTCAGCCAGGTTCCTCTGACCCCCGGCCCTCTAAAGGACGACGACCAGAGGCATCAAAGGCCACAGGGCACACTAAGCAGGCTGCCTCCACTTCTGATGTGCATCCTGGGGACACATCTAAACATAGGGGCAGAGCACGGTGGGCTAAGTAGATACAGGATCACCGAGGGAGAGGGGGGGGGGGGGGGGGGGGAGAGGTGCATCTCAGGAGGGGTAGGGAAAGTTAGGGTCACAATGGTACACCATTAAAACACTATTACACCCAACACATGTGAGGCCTCTGTCATGACGCCTGCCACCCCCTTTCCCAGCTGCTCTCCCCAGGCCCCTGGGCACGGTGATCCTATGATCTGTCGTCGCCCCCCCCCCCCTCCCCCCCCCCCCCCCCCCCAAGGCATACCACGTCCTGGTGATGGATGTGAGTGACCAATAAGAGTCAGGACTAGGCATGATTGAGGAGCACCAGAGTCATCTCACTAGGTATCATCACCCCTCTTGCCTTGTATATTGATCCAATGACCGTGCCGACACAGGCCCTTAACTCGAGTGCTTAACTAGACCCTGGGAGGGTGGAACAAGACATGGCGGGGGGTAGGGGGAATAGTTGGGGGAACAATGAGGGAGGGGCAGTATGGAATGGGGGATGAGGGGGTGGGTGGAATGGTGGATGGGAAGGGGGTGAGATGACAGGTGACGCCACGTTCGATGAGAAAAGCGGACGTGAATAAGGACCACCCCTGCCTTCTGGCATGCTGGACCTTCGTTGTCACCGCCTGTCATCCATCCTCTGGCTGCTCCCGCGGATCCTCCCGGACTCATCCTCCAGCTCCTCGGGTCTAAAAGTCGGGAGAACAAGTTCCAACCTAATTCTCCACCGTTGGGTAACTGATTTTGGCCTCTGCCAAATGTGCTCCACTGCCCAGTACGACTCCTGCTTCTGGTGGGAGTGGAAAATTCCATCCTAAGAGTCTTCCATGACCCAAATATTAATTGAGATTGAATATGTGTGAAAGGTACAGAGGGGATGGAATTCTTAAATGTGCTGAGGAATGCTTGTTTAGCCTGGCACTGCTGGTGCCAGCTGGGCACCCTAGCAGTGCCACCTGTGAGCAAGCCTGGCACTCTCAAAGTGCCCATGTGGCACTCAACTGGCATGAGCACTGCCATGATGCCAGTTGGCATTGCCAAGGTGCGATGCTGGCATTTGTTTGTGTGATTGAGCCAGGGATGCCCAGCGTGGGTGTTGGGCGGTGACCCTCAACCCTCATATATTGCATTTGGGCTGGAGGGGGAGGTTGTGGATTGTTTCTGGGACCTCTGAGATTGGGACGCCACTCTCGCTACAATTGGGTGTTCTGGTGAGTAGACCTCCCCATTGTACTAACTGGAGCTATATGCGGCCTCGGACGTGCATTCATAGTTCAGTCCCCTTATTCAACTACGAGTGCTGGGAAACACGCGGCCTAAACGCGTTATGGGACTTTATTCCCTTTTGGGAGAATCGCGCCCTAAACTCCATTGTATCCAAGGAAAAGTAGTAAGTTGAATCCAAAATGGCTCTGTGGCAGGAAGCAAAAAGTAATGATTGACTGGTGTTTTTGTGATTGGAAGGCTGTTTCCAGTGGGGTTATGCAGGGAGCACTGTTAGGTTGCTTACTTCTTGTGGTATATATGTCAATTACTTTTTTTTTATAAACTTAGAGTACCCAATTCATTTTTTCCAATTAAGGGGCAATTTAGTGTGGCCAATCCACCTACCTTGCACATCTTTGGGTTCTGGGCACGAAACCCACGCAAACACGGGGAGAATGTGCAAACTCTACACAGACAGTGACCCAGAGCTGGCATCGAACCTGGGACCTCGGCGCCGTGAGGCAGCATGGCTAACCCACTGCGCCACCGTGCTGCCCTATATATTAATGACTTAGACTTGAAGGTGGGAGGCATGATTCGGAAATTTGTAAATAATACAAAGATTGGCTGTGTGGCTGAAGGTGAGGACGAAAACTGTGGACTAGAGGAAGATATGAATGGATTGGTTGCGTGGTAGAAAAGTGACAAATAGAATTCAATCTGTGAAGTGTGAGGGGATACACTGGAAACGACAATTAAGACAAGGAAATATACAATAAATGGTCTGAAACTTAAAAAATGTGGAGGAACAGACTGTACACCCACAAATATCTGAGGGCAGTAGGACCTGGAGGATAGCCGGTTAAGTAGGGACATGGAATAGATTCCTTTATTAGTCACGGCATGGAATGCAAAAGCATGGGGATTGTGCTAGAGCTGTCTAAAACAATAATAAACCCACAACTAGAGAACTGCATATAGTTCTGGTTACCGTATTACAAAATGGATGTTATTGGGTTAGAAAAGATGCAGAGGAGATTTGCGACGGTGTTTCTGGTCCGCAATGGCTCAGTTGGTAGCAGACTTGCCTCTGGAGTCACAAAGTTACAGATTCATGTTCCACTCCAGGACCTTAGTTAACGTCACAAAATCAGCTTATCTGTGTATTATAACTTTTCTATTTGTAAGAGCTATTGTGTGTGTATTCACTGCCATGTTTCCTGCATTACAACAGTGACTACGCTTCAAAAGCATTCCATTGGCTGTAAAGCATTTTAAAACATCTTGAGTTCGTGAAAGTAGCAGTATAAATGCTAGTCTGCCTTTGGCTTTCTTTCAGGACTGGAAACTTTGAGAAAAGATTGGATAGCGTGAGGTTGTTTTCTTTGGAACAGAGGAGGTGATTTAACAGGTGTTCAAAATTGAGGGACCTAGATGGAGTGGATCGGAAGAATGTGTTTTCCTGAGCAGAAAGTTCAACAACCAGAGGGCATTGATTTAAAGTCATTAGTAGAAGGATCGGAGGCGAGTTGAGGAGAAGCTAATTTCACACACAAGAGTGGTTAGGTTTGGAACTTGCTGCCTGTAAAAACCCTCATTTCATTTAAAAGTTACATGAGAAGTACGGTAACCCAAATCCAATTAACTCCACATCAGTCTACTCTCGATCACCAATAAAATGATGAAAGGGATCATCAATAGGACAATCAAGCAGCACTTGCTTAGCAATAACCTGCTCACTGACGCTTTGGGCCACTCAGCTCCTGACCTCATTACAGCCTTGGTTCAAACGCGAACAAAAGAGCTAAACTACAGAAGTGAGGTGAGAGTGACTGCCCTTAGTATCAAGGCTGCAATTGACCGGGTATAGAACCAAAGTGTTCTGGCAAAACTGGAATCAATGGGAGTAAGAAGAAAAACCCTCTGCTGGTTGGAGTCATACCTGGCACAAAGGAAGATGGTTATGGTTGTTGGAGAACATTTACCTCAGGGCATCACTACAGGAATTTCACAGGGTCGTTCCCAAAGCTCAACCATCTTCAGCTGCTTTTTCAATGACCTTTCTACCATAAGGTCAGAAGTGAGGATGTTTGCTGATGACTGGGCAACGTTTAGCACCATTCGCGACGACTCAGACACTGAAGTAGTCTATTTCTAACTGTAACAAGATCTGGAAAATATCCAGGCTTGGGCTGACAGTGACAAGTGACACTCGTGCCACACAGGTGTCAGGCAATGATAATCTCTAACGAGAGAGAATCTGACTATTGTCCCATGACATTCAGTGACATTAGCATTACAGAATCCCCCACTATCAACATCCTGGGGGTCCCATTCACCAGAACATGAACTGGACTAGCCATATAAATACTGTGGCTACAAGAGCACATCAGAGGCGAGGAATACTGGAGCAAGTAGTACAGCTCCTAACTCTCCAAAGCCTGCCCACAATCTACATAATAATAATCTTTATCGTCACATGTAGGCTTACATTAACACTGCAATGAAGTTACTGTGAAAAGTCCCTAGTCGCCACATTCCGGCGCCTGTTCGGGAACACATCGGAGAATGCAGAATGTCCAAGTTACCTAACAACAGATCTTCGGGATTTGTGAGTGGAAGCACCCGGAGGAATCCCATGCAGACACAGGGAGAACGCACAAGTCAAAAGTGTAATGGAATAATCTCCCCTGGCATGGATGTGTGCAGCTCCAACAACACTCACGAAGCTTGACACCATACAGGACAAAGCAGCCCACTTGATTGGCATCCCTTCCATTAACATTCATTGCCTCCACCACCAAGCACAGTAGCAGCTGTGTACCATTTACAGGATACACTGCAGGAACCTGTGGTGATATGCCTATGAATAATATTGTATACGCTCAGCACTGTGACCTCCCTCCAGCAGGTGGTGTCAGACATCAGTCATGTGACATCTGGCTCTCGCCAAAAGGTTGTAAGGCATACACCAGGACAGTTGCACATAAGGGTAGTTCCAGGAGAGTCTATGTAACTCAATCAGTAACTTAGTCTGTATAGCATTCTGATGTTACCTTACCACGCGTACATAAATAAACCATCATTCTAGTTAAGTCACCAGCAGTTCTGTATTAATCAGTGCAAAGACAAGGGGCACGATTCTCCGAGCCCTGCGCCGGGCCGGAGAATCGCCACAACCGCGCCATGCCACTCTGACGCCAGCGCGCGATTCTCTGAGGTGTGGAGAATCGCCGCAATTTGCGCCGGTGCGTTTGGGCCGAGATGCCGCGCGGAAAAGGCAGAGTTCCGCCGGCGCCGTTCACGCCTGGTCGCTGCCGACGGGAACTCTGCGCGAAGGGTCGGGGAGGCGGCCTGTGGGGAGGGGGAAAAGGGGGCTCCTTCCCCGGGGGGCGCCTCAGATGGGGTGTGGCCTACTTTGTTGCGCGGCCGGCCCCTGTTGCTTGTTCTGGGTGAGTGTGCTTAACACTCAATTTGGCTCTGTTTCGTTCATAGCTTTGGAATCGGCAGGTATCATTAAGATACCGCCACAAGTTTCAAGTTCAAGTTCAAAGCAATAAACCCATACACCAATTAGTAAGTTCAAACAAGACACGTTTATTATATTACAGTAATCTACTAATCATGCATATAAAACTATAAGACTAGGCTAATCCTACCACTAATAGGCCAAATACTTATCTGGATAAGGGGACTGCCGGATCAGGGAACAACGGCCTCTAGCTTTGTCCTGGGTCCGCAGGCTTCCAGTAGTTATGGACTAAAGGGGGTCAGGAGTGTCTACTCTCATAGCGTGAGTTGTGACACTTACTTGTTGGCGGCTGCTGTCCAGACCTCTCCTCCTCAAGGTTCTTCTGCTACAACGGTGTTCTGCTGGGAGGGCTGGCTGGTCAAGGAGAGGTTGGCAGAGAGAGAGAGCTGGGGTCGCGGTCTCTGTCTTATACTCCTCTCAGGGTCTTGCGCCCACCTGGGCGGACCCTCTATACTCTTGCAATCGATTGGGTCTCTTCCCAATCGATTGATTTGAATTCCCCAATAACGGGGCAGTACCTCGATCACTGGGGCGGTTCTTGGGACTTATTGTTTTGGACTTCTTTGGCGCCGAGAAGTCTGGCCTTCCATTCAATGTATCGATTTGTGTTTAACTTGTTTCCATTGTGTCTGGGGATCACCCGGTATTCCCTCATTAGTATGTTAACTGGTTTCTTTTCACAGTGCTGTCTGGTTTCTGCAGCAGTCAGAACTGGTTTCTGCAGTAGTCTGAATATACAAGCGCTTTGCAAGCTGCTTACTTTCACAACATGCCCTATTTCTCTGCATTCCTTGCAATCTTCCATTTGTGTTGGGCAGTGGTCACCCCAGGTGGCTACACCCCTGAGCCCCCATGCCATGTTGCGTAGGGGCCGGCTGCGCGGAAGAAGTCCCCCGCGGCATAGCGTGGGTTGGCGCGCCCAACTGCGCATGCGCGTGGGTTGGCGCAGGGCCCATTTGGCGCCAGGAAGGGAGGCTGGAGCGGCGTGAACCACTCCAGTGCCATGCTGGCCCACTGTGGGGGTCCAGAATCGGTTGTCCCCGCGCCCGTTTCGCGCCGTCGTGAAATGCAACGGCATTCACAACAGCGCGAACACTTAGTCTTCATTTTGGAGAATCGCGCCCAAGGTCGCAGGACACAACATGGTACATTGAGTGTTGAAGATTTGAAGGTAACAGCAGAAAAGGCGAAGTGAAAGCGTCCGAAGAACAAAAAAAGAGAAGATTCTTCCACCGACCTGGTGAACTGCAACCATTGGCGACGCAACGGCAGCACGGGCAGCATGGTAGCACAAGTGGATAGCACTGTGGCTTCACAGTGCCAGGGTCACAGGTTCGATTCCCCGCTGGGTCGCTGACTGTGCGGAGTCTGCATGCTCTCTCCATGTCTGTGTGGGTTTCCTCCAGGTGCTCCGGTTTCCTCCCACAGTCCAAAGACATGAAGGTTAGATGGATTGGCCATGCTAAATTGCCCTTAGTGTCCAAAAAGGTTAGGAAGGGTTATTGGGTTCCGGGGATAGGGTGGAAGTGAGGGCTTAAGTGGATCGGTGCAGACTCAATGGGCCGAATGGCCTCCTTCTGCACTGTATGTTTTATGTTCAATGCAACAAACGACGTTGAAGTTCGAGATGGAAGGTTTAAAGGCACCCAACCAGCTTCAAGTCTCGCGTAGCGTAGACTAAAACTGACATCTTTTCAAAACAACAGTTTATTATAATTATAATAATAATCGCTTATTGTCACAAGTAGGCTTCAATGAAGTTACTGTGAAAAGCCCCTAGTCGCCACATTCCGGCGCCTGTTCAGAGGGCCGGTACGGGAATTGAACCCGTGCTGCTGGCCTTGTTCTGCATAAATTCTATGTCTCAGTCCTTGACCTGCAGCCACAGCCTGATGAAAGGCTAATTGCGTTGCTTCTCTTGGTGGCGGTCCACAAGCAATTGAAATCTATAATACAGTTGCTTTTCATAACGAAGAGATACGATGAAGTCATCAAATAGGGGCAGCACGGTAGCATTGTGGTGAGCACAATTGCTTCACAGCTCCAGTGTTTCAGGTTCGATTCCCGGCTTGGATCACTGTCTGTGCAGAGTCTGCACATTCTCCCTGTGTGTGCGTGGGTTTCCACCAGGTACTCCGGTTTCCTCCCACAGTCCAAAGATGTGCAGGTTAGGTGGATTGGCCATGCTAAATTGCCCTTAGTGTCCAAAATTGCCCCTAGTGTTGGATGGGGTTACGGGTTATGGGGATAGGCTGGAGGTGTGGACCTTGGTAGGGTGCTCTTTCCAAGAGCCGGGGCAGACCCGATGGGCCGAATGGCCTCCTTCTGCACTGTAAATTCTATGAAATACTTCTATCGGCACTCTCTGAAAAAAATTAAACATTTGAAAGATACATTTTTCGTACGTGTACCCAGAAACCAGGTGAATCTTTCGACAATTTTGTAATCGACTTGAAGCTGAAGGCCCAGTCCTGCAATTTCAGTGACCGAAAATCATCGATGATACGGACCAATTCATGTTTGACATATCGAATGATAAGCTCCATGAAGATTGTGACGGAAGGAAGACCTAAAATTGGAAAACGCATTTAAGATTTGGCATGTGAATGAGGTGGCTGCACAGCAAATCAGTACACTCGCTTTGCAACATTTTTTAATAACATTTTATTGAGATATTTTTTGTCATGGTAACAGCAGTAATATAAACAATGTACATGAAAATATAACCATAGTGCAAATACAACCTCCCACCCCAACAGGTCCCACCATTAATTACCCCCTAATCTATGCGAACCAAACCCCACCCCCTCTGCTGACAATTAGTTCTCTGCGAAGAAGTCGATGAATGGTTGCCACCTCCGGCGAAACCTCTCAAGGCGAACTTAATTTTCTCCAGACAGAGAAAGTTAGCCATGTCCGATAGCCAGGTCCTCTGACTTCGGGGGGCCTTGCGTCCCTCCATGCTAGTAATATCCGCCTCCGGGCTACCAGGGAAGCAAAGGCTAGAACATTTGCCTCTTTCTCCTCCTGGATTCCCAGATCCTGCGACACCCAGAAAAACCGCCACCTCTGGACTCGATGCCACCCTTGTTTTTAATACCTTGGACATGACGTCAGCAAACCCCAGCCAAAATCCCCTCAGCTTTGGACATTCCCAGAACATGTGGACATGGTTCGCTGGTCCTCCCGCACATTTTACGCACCTATCTTCCACCCAAAGAATTTGCTCATCCGGGCCACTGTCATGTGAACCCGGTGAACGACCTTGAATTGAATCACGCTGAGTCTGGCACAAGTTGCGGTCGCGTTGACTCTACTCAACGTGTCCGCCTAAAGGTCCTCCTCTATCTTTCCCCCCAGCTCCTCCTCCCACTTTCGCTTCAGCTCCTCAGTGTGCGTCTCCTTGATCCCATAAGTTCCTTATAATGTCAGAAACGCTCCCCTCGCCTATGCATCCTCTGGAAACTACCCTGTCCTGAATCCCCCTTAGCGGCAGGAGTGGGAAGGTTGATACCTGTCTACGCAGAAAGTCCCGCACCTGCAGATATCAAAATTCGTTACCCCCCACCAATGCAAACTTCTCCTCCAGCACCCTCATATTCGGAAAGCTCCTCTCTATAAACAAATCCCCCATCCTCTCAATCCCCGCTCCCCGCCACATTCGGAACCCCCCGTCCAAACCTGTGATTATCGCAGATTGGGGACCAGACCGATGCTCACCACATGTCTCCTCCATTGCCCCCAGACTCTCAAGGCCCACCACCACCATGGAGCTGATTGGGGACCAGACCGATGCTCCCACATGTCTCCTCCATTGCCCCAGACTCTCAAGGCCACCACCACCACGGAGCTGGTGGAGTACCGCACCGGCGGGAAACAGCAGAGGCGCAGTTACCAGCGTCCCCCAAACTTGTGCCCTGCAAGAAGCCGCCAACCCGCCTCCATATGCACCCATGCCGACAACCCCCCCCCCCCCCCCCCCCCCAACCAGCCACTTCCAAATCATGGCTATGTTAGCCGTCCCCTACCAATGTAAACGGTAGTTTCCCCCGTCGCCTCTCTTGACCCTTCGCCAAGACCGCAAACATCTCGTTCTTCCCCATATTCAGCTTATACCCTGAAAACCGGCCAAATTCCCCTAAAATTCTCATGATTTCTTCCATCCCCTCAATTGGATCTGAAACATACAGAAGCAGGTCGTCTGCATACAGCGAGACTCTGTGCTCCATCCCCCTCCCCCAGCCCGGAACTGTCGATCGACCAGGGCTGCCGATACACTACAGTAGAAGAAGATTGAGACGTTGGGTGAATGTGAGCTTGAGTTAAGTGTGCACGACACGACGTACGTTGCCATTTTTCATTGTGGACATGAAAATTTGGTCTATCATAGGAGCGGATGCATGTGAGGCCCTGAACCTAGTTAAGTCGCTGCACGTTCCAGACAGCGAGTGGCCCAGCCGATTCTACAAATCTTAATGAGATGTGATGGTGCAGTCATTCGATGAGCAACAAGCAAAAGTACAGGAGGAGGACGACAAATCAGATAAAGAGACTGAAGAGCTAGAGGATATTCCAGACTTCTGGTTAACAGTTTTTAAGAAGGTGTATATACGCAGTGGCATGAGACAGGAGCATAATGTGCCCATATTAAAGCATCTACAAGATGTGAATGTTAAATGTTCAGAGCGTGAACAGCTAAAGAGCTTCATTCTGGAGCTTCATTCTGGAGTTTAACTTTGAGCCTAATGAATATTTTACACATGAGGTAATTACAAAAGTATATCAGCTGGAGTCGTAGCCTGACCAGCTTAAATCTTCATTCTTTGACCAATCAGAAATCACGGGATGCACAGGCTGTCAAATCAACTGGAAGAAAGGAAAAAATATCACACTGAAAACAATCAAATGAAGCCAAAGCAATTGGGGTTGAAGTACTCGCAAAATAGTTACAAAAACTCACTGTACCAAATGACTCATTCTTCAATTTCTTCAGTCCTCCTGAAGTTCCACAGCATGAAATGTTAAATAAACGTTCTGCAGCAGAACATGCTGCTGATTTGAAATTGGTTGCCTCCTGCGTGAACACATAATTCCGTATGCAATGTCGTATTTTACAAGAGAAGTCTTGGCAGATGATACTGACTCCGATGACGAAGATATCGATGACATATACAAAGTCCATAAAATGATGCAGAAAGTAAAGACTCGAAGGGTGAGCCAGATGAAGATGACTATGAAATGCTGGTAAGCATGTGTCGCGGGAGTGATAGCAAACTAGATGAAGGTTCTGAGATGGCGCATGTCAAAATGGAAAGTAAAATAGCAGTAGCCAATACCTCAGAGGATCAGAACTCAGATACACTAATATAGAAGGACATAATACCTATCTTGGAGAAAACTGGCTCTCGAGGCATATGGTAAATCATCTCGGGCATATGAAATCATCTCGGCAGTGGACCTCCCAGATACTCCAAGTCACTCCACAGAAAAATGAGTTTTGAGGAACTGATGACTATATCCCTATGTAGCTCTACGATGATGGATGACACATACATACTAGTGCAAGACCAGGATGAGCCATCGCCTGGAGCGTCAGAACCATTTCGAGTGATGAGGAGCCATCCCTCGGGGCTCAAACATGCGAGGAAGGAACAGCATCTGATGTTATAGGTGGGGCTTCACCCAGGCACCAGAATGCGAGACTCTGCAACCACCCATTGAAAACACAGACTTGGCTGTGACTACACCTTCCCATTGGAAGCACGCCGGCACGAGAATTCCCAATTGATGATCTGCACACTTCACCTCCCATGGTGCAGGCCAATAGCAAGGCCAGGGTTGCCAACCCAAATACAAAAAGAGAAGCACTCATAAAATGATAATGAAAGCAAAATGAGGTAGAGAAAGAGAGTGAGAGATGCAGTGAATCCCACAGATGACACCAACGGGGGATTTAATTGCAGTGTTATGTAAGCCTACTTGTGACAATGATAACGATTAGTATTATAAGAGAAGGCTTCGATGTTCTGGCCAACAAGCCAGAGTCAGAGAATACACAATGACGCAGCAGCAACAAAGATCGTCATGTAAGAATACAAAAAAGAAAAAGCTGATGATGCAGGTGTGGCCAACAAGGATCCATGCCTTCAAAAGCATTGTGTCAAAAGGATAAGGAGCATAAGGACCGTCGTGCAAACCAGTCTTCACAAAAGCAGACAAGAGCCCAGACGAAAAGCAGGATGATTCTGTGAGGGAGGCACAATGAGTTGTCCACAAGGAACACACACCTTGCAGGCATATCATGTCTATGGATGCATTAGTTAAATCTGTTATTATTCATCAGCCAAATGTGTAAAGTATTGATATCAATCATGTTATATATAAAGATCAACATCTCCAAAGGAAGGGGGATGTGGTGTATGCCTGTGAATAATATTGTATATACTGAGCAATGTGATCTCCCACCAGCAGATGACATCATACATCAGTCATGTGACATCCGGCACTCGCCAGAAGGTTGCAAGGCGTACACTAGGACAGTTGCGCATTGGGGTAGTTCCAGGAAAGTCTATGCAACTCAATCAGTAACTTAGTCTGTATAGCATTCTGATTGCTGCCTACCATGTGTACATCAATAAATCATCATTCAAGTTAAGTCACCAGTGGCTTTGTATGAATCATTGCAAAGACAAGGTCACAGAACACAACAGATCTCACCAATGTTTCAAACCCATGACCACTACCATCGAGAAGGACAAGGTCAACAGATACATAGGAACACCACCATTTGAAGTTTGCCCCCCAGGCCACTCACCATCCTGACTTGGATCTATATCGCCGTTCCTACACTGTTGCTGGGTCAAAATCCTGGAACTACATCCCTAACAGCACTGTACCTTACTGTTGCACGTTTTACTTGAGTGTAATACGCGTTTATTGGAGTGTATTAACACGCCTCCGTTTAAAGGCCGTGTGCTTAACACTGCTAGGCTCTATGTGTAATTTCCGCTCGGGAGTCGCCAGGGTGTCGTATATAAACACCTCACAAATATTCCAAGGTCAGTTCAAAGTAATAAAACTATACACCGATTAGTAAGTTCCAACGATCAATATTTATTATACAATATAATAAATACGCATGCACATGCTAAGACTAATACCTATTTCTACTATTAAACGACTAAATACTTATCTAAGTGGGAACCAGCAAGGTCAGGGGACAAGGCCTTTGGTCCTTTATGGGCTGCACCGTTCTGTTCGTTATTAGAAGAGTACTGTATAAGTTCACGTAGCGAGCGTCGGTTTGGGACTTACTGAACGATGGCTGGTGCTCAACGGCTGGTGATGGAAGACAGGATCAACGGCTGGAGTCGGAGTCAGGATACAACAGCAGATCTGGGTCGAAGTCAAAACAGCAGTCCAAGCCGGAGCACAAAAACAGACAGGACCATGTGTGGGGGTCTATCTTTATAGTGGCCCCCAATGTCCGGCCTTTCGGGGCGGGCTTTACCTTCCATGCATTGATTGGATCAATTCCCAATCGATGTCTCACTAATCCCCCAATCTGAGGGTCCCTTCTCGATGGGGGGGGGCGGTCTCTAGGGTCTTTTGTGATGGATACTTCTGGTGCCGTTTTGTCTGGGCCTCCACTTAAAGTATCCATTCAAAACCAAATGTTGCTATTGTGTGTGCCCAGATCTGGATTGCCTCATTAATATGCAAAGCGTTTTGCTATTAACACCTTTGGTTGAGATCTTCCACCTGGCCAGAAACTAGTTTTGCTGCGTGCAGAATGCTAATCAGTCTTTGCAGACTGCTTGTCTTGGCTAAACTGCTTTCTCCCTGCAGTCTTAGCAGTTCTCCATTTTGTTAGCCCAGTGTCCATCTTAGGTGGCTACACTACACAGTATGAACCCCAGCATTCAAGAAGGCAGCTTGCCTGCACCTTCTTAAGGGAAACTAGGGATGGATAATGAATGCTGACGTAGCCTTGCAATAGCCCACATTCTTTAAATAAATAAAAACATCTAAAAACTGAAAAATGTGATTGAGCTGAACAGTTCTTTTATGGCCAGCACAGACATGATGAACTGAATGGGGTTTCCTTTTTGTTCTGTAAATTTTCCGTGCTTCTATCAAAAATTACTCCTTTGACAGTGTAGCACTTCTGATATACTGATGTGGTCGGGGTTTAAATCCAGAACTCTGTCACTCACAGATGAGAGTGTTAACAATGAGACAAGCTGACATTTAGAAAAGAAGTATGTTTATTCATCCAATGCAAGACAAAGTATATTGGAAAAGACAGTAAAACCTTTTAATGTGTGATGGAAATGGAGCATGTATTTAATTCAACTTGACAAGCTGTAGAGGATTCTGTCTCAGCTATTCAGCCTATCTATAATGTAACAATGTATATATGTTCATCAATAATTACAATGATGAGATTAAGAGCAATGTTGAAACTGCGGCTTTAAAAACATATAGGTTGTTCTTGGGATGTGGGCAATACTGATGACGATATTTATTACGCATCGCTAGTTGCCTTCAAATGTGATGGTGGGACATCTTCAATTGCTGCAGTCCGTGTGATATTCTCCCACAATGTGTTTCAGCACCATTTGATAACTGTTAATATATCTTTTTTTCCCTTTTCATTTTCTTCTCATCTTTACTTCAACTATGCTTTAAAAAATCATCAAACATGCAAAAACAAACATGCTGAGTCTTATGTTGCCTAAACTGCAATGGCTGTAATTTAAAGTGGACAGCCTGATTGACTTTGATTATATTTGAATATCCATGATGCAAGCTGCTCCATCTTATTTATTCATAATGTGCAGAGATTGGAAATAACTGGGTCATGTCTGCTTGTTAGCTTTGTGACTGTTATGAAAAGAGAAGAAAAATTATATCAGGATGTGCATAAAACATATCTGTGGTAGAAAATGAAGAGTGAAACTGTTACCTGTCTGGTACCTTCCTGACTTTACAAACATAGCAATAAACAACAAATTATAAATAATGATGGTGTCTGTGCTACAGAGTAATAATCTCCTTTGAAATAATTTTAGTTTAAGGCATATTTGCCCATATTTTTCCCCTTCCATTCTTTCTTTCTCTTCCTAAAGACAACGACAGAAGTAGCACAAGGACATAAGTCATCCAGTGTTACTTCCATATACTTTTTCTTATTTGCGAACCTAGACAGTGGGTCTTTTTCCTAATACTTGTTCATGTGTTCAACGCTAAACCCTAAGCACACAGGAGTTCCTAATGAATTGAGCAATGTCCTTACTCAGTGTATTTGTTACAGGGTTAGCACATCAGATTTAGCAATTAACACCTAATTGCCAGAAATGGCTTATTGAAGTATATATGGTAATGCACCACAGGCCAGTGCTATATTCACAACTGCTTGGTTTGATTGATTTTTTTAAATGTATTTTGTTCCAACATATCAAAAATACAAAAACACAAATCAACAACATTATCAACACCCCCTCAGTCCACAGTTTGTACAATTTTCCCACTTTTCACCCCCCAACCCTATGACAAACAATTCCTCAAACATTGTCATGAATAGTCCCCACCATGTCTCAAAGCCCTCCGCTGGTCACCTCAATTGAAACTTGATCTTTTCCAGCCGAAGGAAGTCATAAAGGTCCCCCAGCCAGGCCACCCCTTTGGCGGCAATCCAACAATATCCTTTGCTGGGCAATTAGAGAGGCAAAGGCCACGACAACAGTCCACACCCCCCCCCCCCCCCCCCCCCCCCCCCCCCCCCCCCCCTCCATCAGCTCTGGCATTTCTAATACCCTAAAGATTGACACCATTGGGTCCGACCTGAGCCTAACCCCACAATCTCTGAAAGTGTCCCGAATGATGGCTCCTCACTTCTCACAGCCCCAATAACATGTGCCATGATTCGCTGCCCTCGTCCACACTTCTCACACTCATCTGCCACCTCCTGGAAGAATCCACTCATCAACACCCAGGTCATATGCACCCTGTGCATTATCTTGAATTGAATTAAGCTATCCTCGCGCACAAGGCAGCCGAATTTACCCTATGCATTGCCTCATTCCAAACCCATCTCCATGCCTCCCCTACTCCTCCTCCCACTTATTCTTGATCCTCACCACCTGTACTCCCTTGCTCACCCAGCAGCCAGATATATCACAACCTGCCCTCCCCCCTCAGCAGGAGCAGCAACTTCTACAGCAGGGAAAACTCCGGCAGCCTGCGAAACCCTCTCCATTCCTTCCGCGTAAAGTCCCTCACTTGCATATACCTGAATTCACTTCCCTTCTGCAACTTCTGTGAAAAGCTCCTCGTCGCCACATTCCGGCGCCTGCTCGGGGAGGCCGGTACGGGAATTGAACCCGCACTGCTGGCCATGTTCTGCATTACAAGCCAGCTGTTTAGCCCACTGTGCTAAACCAGCATGGTCCTCAGGGTGGACCCTCTACAGGACTCCTCCTCCATCCTAACCCACTCTAACCCCTCTCCCTCCCACCAATATCTCACCTTCTCCAAGTTCACCGTCCAGTGATACTGCAGCAGGTTTGGTAGTGTCAATCCAGTCAATAGTGTCAATTTCTGCCTCTGTAACAGGGCCCTTTTTACCCTTGGTACCTTTCCCACCGATATAAACTCCAAGATCGCTGTGTCCAATTTCCGGGATAGAAATCGGGAGGGTCTGGAATACAAACAGGAAACTCAGCAGCACGTTCATCTTAACCACCTGGACCCTCCCCGCCAGTGTCAGGTTCAGTGTATCCCATCTCTGAAAATCCCCCCTAACCTCCTCCACCAACGTTGTCAGATTCACTTGTGCATTATCGCCCCCCTCCCCCGTCACCTGGACCCCCAAATACCTGAACCTGTCCCTGGTTACCAGAAATGGCAACGCCTCAGATTTGTTCCCCAACTGCTGCAGTCACTGGAAGCACCTCACTGTTTCTGACATTCAATTTATATCCTGAGAAGGCCCTGAACCTCACCATTCTGTCCATAATTCTCCCCATACTCTCCAGTGGGTCCGACACGAACAGCAAACAGGTTGTCTGCGTACAGCGACACCCGGTGTTCCCTACTCCCCCTCACAATACCCTGCCACTCACACTTACCCCCTAAGACCATCGGCAAAGGCTCTATATCACCAGCGCAAACAACAGTGGCGACAGCGGACACCCAGCAACATTCCCCTGTGCAGCCCAAAAACTCCATGAACTCATCTCATTAGTCCGTACACTCACCACCGGAACCACAAAAAACAGGTGCACCCAAGTCACAAACTTCCGGCCAAACCCAAACCTTCCCAGGTTCTCACTCTGCCACATCGTGCCCCACCCCCCACATACACCTAGCCATCCGCTGTAGCCACCTCTCCCACCTCACTTCGGTCCACCAGCGTTACCTGCCAGAATGGCAGCTCCTTCCAGAAGGCCCCTCCTACCTACCACTCTCCGCCACCTTTTCCTTGTTCATCTGTGCAAATGGCTCCCTGTGAACCCCATCTTCCCTACACAAACACAGACACATCCAAAACACAGGTCATCCCCTCCAAAAGAAAACACCACAGACGGCAGGAGGGGGGAGGGTTGCAGTTGCCCCCTTACAAACCTATAGCCCCCTAACAAACAACAACAAAATCCAACAACCCCAAAAACCTCCCACCCTCCAGCCCCCCCAGAATACCCACAATTTCTGACCTCTGCTGTTTCCAGCTCCTCCGTCTCCCATCAACATTCAGTACACCCCCAATTTATAGTCTCTTATGAAGTCATTGGCCTCTTCTGGCGTTTCAAAATAGTACCCCAGACCATCAAACATACCCAGAGTTTTGCCGGGTACAGTACCCCGAATCAAATTTGCCTTCGTTACAGCACTGCCTTGGCCTTGTTAAATTGGGCACGCCTCTTCGAGCTCTGCACCGATATCTTGGCAAATGCGGACCCAGTTCCCCTCCCAGTCGAAGTTCCGCTTCTCCCTGGCCCACTGCAGGATCTTTTCCTTCTCCACAAACTTGTGGAGCCTCACAATCACCGCCCGCGGTGGCTCCCCCGCTCTCGGCTTTTGCCTTAGGAACCTATGCGCCCTGTCCATCTCTAGGGCCTTGTCTAGCAGCCCCTCCGCCACCAGCCCCGCCAGCATCCTTGAAATGTATATCTTGGCACTTGTACCTTCCACACCCTCCGGCATGCCAACATGATGCAACTCTGCCTCCTGGACCTGTTCCCCTGCTCCTCTACCTTTGCCATCAGTGACTTACAAATGTCCCCAGGAGCCCCACCTCCGCCTCCAACCGATCACTGTGGTTGGACATCACCTTCTCCATCTCCCATATCTGTGACCCCTGTGCTTCAAGACATTTCTCCACTCGCTCCATCGATATTTTCAGGGGTGCTCTGCTTCCTCAATGGCCTTCGACCGGTCCTCATGCATCTCCTTTCGTTGCTGACGGAACTCTTCTTTAATAAATTCCACCAACTGCTCCATCTGGGGCTTTCCAACTTGTGCCGATCCTTTCCCCTCCACCATCTTCACAATTGTTACTACTGCGCCACAGGTCTCCTCTAATTCCTTGGCCAGGTCCTTAACCTTTTTTTGCCGGGGTCTGGTAACCAGCACATGCCACTCACTTGGGGGAACCTCTCCTCCACACTTTCAGCTACACTTTCCTGTCAAACCTACCCCACTTTCGTGTAAAAGGTGCTCCAACCAGCGCCTTCGAGCCGGAGCTGCCTGCATGCGATCACTCATTTCACGCCGCCATCGCCAGTGCGGTTTGATTGATTTACAGGTGAAATATACAGAAGCAAAGCACCTAGCAATATTGAAACTGTAAAATATTTAATAATAATAATTCACAAGTGATTATAGGATGTCCTTATATGCCGATGACTTGCTGTTATATGTGTCGGAACCGGGTGTGTCAATAGGGGGAATGTTGGAGCTGCTTTTGATGTGTTATCTGTGTTGGTCTAACATCGACTGCAACTGATGTAGTAAAACGAGAAACAGGCTTCCGACACAGGAGATGGTCCAGCACTGTTTTATTGAACCTCCTGATTGCTGTACATAATCTGCTGTGGATTGACACTCTATTAACCTAACTGATAACCTCCTACTGGCTTGACCAGACTAGCTCTCTACCACATGGTGAAGATGTTCATTGGCCTGTGCACTGTAACTATCTCCCTAGCCGTGCCCTGTGAGAGAAGGAGAGCCTTAATGCCCTGTGGGCTTTATAGTGGTGGTGTCCTGTCTGGTGATTGGTTGTTTTGTGTCGTATGTGTTCATTGGTTATCCTGGGCCGGGATTCTCCCCTACCCGGCGGGGCGGGGGTCCTGGCATGTCGGAGTGGCGTGAACCACTCCGGCGTTGGGCCGCCCCAAAGGTGCGGACTCCGCACTTTAGGGGCCAAGCCCTCACATTGAGGGGCTAGGCCCGCGCCGGAGTGGTTTCCACTCAGCCGGCTGGCCTGAACGGCCTTTGGCACCACGCCAGCCGGGACTGAAAGGACTTCGCCGGCCGGTGTAAGTCCGCGCATGCGCCGGTGCATCAGCGGCTGCTGACGTCATACCAGTGCATGCGCAGGGGAGGGGGGTCTCTTCCGCCTTTGCCATGGTGAAGGCCATGGCGGGGGGCGGAAGAAAAAGAGTGCCCCACGGAACAGGCCAGCCCGCCGATCGGTGGGCCCCGATCATGGGCCAGGCCACCGGGGTCAGATCGCCCCGTGCCCCCCCCCCCCCAACCCCCCCCCCCCCCCCCCCCCCCTCCCCACACCCCCCCCGCAGGACCCCGGAGCCCGCCCCTGCCGGTCAGGTAGATGGTTTAAATCACGCCGGCGGGAAAGGCCTGTCAGTGGCGGGACTTCGGCCCATCGCGGGCCGGAGAATCGCCATGGGGGGCCCGCCGAATGGCACGGCGGGCCCGCCGACCGGCGTGGCGCGATTCCCGCCCCCGCCGAATCTCTGGGGGCGGAGAATCCGGGACACTGCGGGGGCGGGATTGACGCTGGCCCCGGGCGATTCTCCGACCCCCCGGGGGGGTTGGAGAATTCCGCCCCCTGTGTGTCAATCACTGCCTGTCTGCATCTCATGACATACACAAGTGGATATTATCACAGCTTTGGGTGTTTGGGTCTTTTTCGGGGTACAAATTAAATCTAGACATGAGTAAGTATTTTGTGGTGTCTCGACCCGGGGGTGGGGACAGGGGGGGGGGGGGGGGGGGGGGGGGGGGGGGGGTTGGGCTGCCATTCCATTGGGCAGGATACCTGGGGGTGCAGGTTGCTCGGGAGGGGGGGCTCCGTAGGTACAACATTTCTAGTTTGGTGGGAGAGTGAAAGCTGATCTGGCAAGGTGGGATGGTCTCCCTCTGTCACTGGCAGGTCGGATACAGGTGGTTAAAAGGAACGTGTTGCCGCGATTCCTGTTTATTTTCCAATGCCTGACGATTTTCCTGCCAACGGCATTTTTCAGAGAGATTGAAGGAATGATTACCTCGTTCATATGGGGAGGGAAGGTGGCCAGAGTTACAAAGGTGCTGTTACAGATTGGGAGGCAGGCAGGGGGTTTGGGTCTTCCAAACCCGATGTATTATTACTGGACGGCGAATGTGGAGAAGGTGCAGAGCTGGGTCAGAGGGGTTGATTCCCAGTGGGTCAGAATGGAAAAGAATTTGTGTAGGGGGTCGGGATTGAAGGCGCTCGCAACAGCGCCACTCCCAATGGCCCCGGGGAAATACTCAGGGAGTCCGGTAATAATAGCTTCATTGAGAATTTGGAGGCAGTTTCGCCAACACTTCAGGCTGGGGGCAGGGTCAAAGCAAATGTCGATTCGGGGGAACCACAGATTTGAGCCAGGGAACTGGGATGGAAATTTTCGGAAATGGGAGGAGATGGGGATTAAGACACTAAAAGATTTGTTTCTCGGGGAACGGTTTGCAGGATTGAAGGAGCTGGGAGCGAAGTATGGACTGAAGCAGGGGGAAATGTTTAGATACGTGCAGGTTCGAGATTTTGCCAGGAAGGAGATACAGAGCTTCCCGGTGGAGCCGGCCTCCACATTGCTGGAGGAGGTGCTGACGACATGGAGACTGGAGAAGGGGGTAGTGTCGGTGGGTTACGGGGCTATTTTGGAAGAGGAGAAGGCACCACTGGAAGGATTAAAGCATTGTGGGAGCAAGAGTTGGGAGAGGGTATGGAGGAGGAGTTCTGGTGTGAGGTGCTCCGGAGGGTGAATGCCTCCACCTCATGCACGAGATTGGGGCTGACACAGCTGAAGGTGGTATATAGAGCAAACCTCACAAGGATGAGGAAGAGCTCTTTGAGGGGGTAGAAGATGTGTGTGAACGTTGCAGGGGGGCCCCCGCAACCCACGTTCATATGTTTTAGAACATAGAACATTACAGCGCAGTACAGCAAAGTTAGAGGATTATTGCAAAGAAGTTTTCAGTGTAATCTCTAAAGTGGTGCACGTGCAACTGGACCCGGGCCCTCGGGAGGCCATATTTGGGGTGTCGGAACAGCCGGGGTTGGAAACGGGTGCGGAGGCAAATGTTGTAGCCTTCGCCTCGTTGATCACCCGAAGGTGAATCCTGTTGGGATGGAGAGCAACCTCTCCACCTTGTGCCCTGGCGTTTCAGGGGGCCTGTTGGAATTCTTGACTCTTGAGAAGGTTACATTTGAACTGAGGGGAAAGGTGGAGGGGTTCTACAATTTATGGGCATTATTCATTATGCACTTTCAAGAATTGGATAACATTGAACATTAGTAGGGACGGAGGGAGTGGTTGAGAGGGTTGGGGGAGGGGGACTGTATGTGTTAATGGTGACTATGGGTGATTCCTTATTCCCTTTTATTATTTGTTTATGTTAACATGTGGGCAGTTGTTTGTGGGTTGGTGGGAGTATGGGATTGTTGTTATTGATATGAGGATTGACATTATATTCGTTACTGCTTATTGTTTATTGTTGGTGGGTGCAAATTTGGGCGAAAATGTAAAAAAGGAGGAAAATAAAAATATTTTTTAAAAAATTGACAAGTGATTATTGTGAGCTACATCCAAGTTTGTTGTCAGCCAATGGTCCTCCGAATTTAAGTTTTGACTTTGTTCTTGATGTCTTGATGTACCTTCAAGACCTCGTTGCACGTGGATGATATAAGTTCCTGTTTGTCCAATGAATTTACCATTCTTTATGTTCATTGAATGATTACCTTTGATCCCACCTTTGAAATTAACTCTGTTTCTTAAATCTTCTACTTTAATAGGTGTACATGCTAAATTGCCCCTCAAAGTCCAAAAGATTAGGTGGGATTACTGGGTTACAGGGATAGGATAGAGTGTGGGCTTAAGTAGGGTACTCTTTCCGAGGGCCGGTGCAGACTCGATGGGCCGCATGGCCTCCTGCTGCACTGTAAATTCTATGATTCTAATCTTGCCCATATGAATAACTTAATAAGACCTACTGAACTTCATCCAACACCTTCCAATCGTTTCCATGTTGCTGCTGTCCATTTATTCCATGAGTTCTAACTTTGCACAAAAGTTTGTTGTTTGGCTCTTTATCAAATGCTTTTTGGAAACTTTGTGCATATATACCATATCAACAGCATTACCTTCATCAATCCACTGTGTTTCCTCATTTAAAAAATTCTAGCAAGTTAATTAAACATGCTTTTATCTTAACAAAAATCAATACTGGCTTTCCTTAATTAACTCGTTTTTTCCATTTTGTCTTGAATTATCAATTTTGTCTTGAATTATCATTTCCAAACGTTTCACTACCAGCGAGGTTAAACTAACTGGCCTATAGTTGCTGGACTTGTCATTACACCCGTCTTTGAACAAGGGTGTAATGTATGAAATTCTCCAGTCTTCTAGCACCACCCTTGAAACTAAGAAAAATTGGAAAATTATGACCTACACCTCTGCAATTTCCACGTTCATTTTCTTCAAGAATAATCTGTTTATATCCTGGTGCCTTATCAGCTTTTGGTACAGACAGCCTGTCCAATACCACCTTCTTATCAATTTTAAACCCCTCCAGAGTATGAATTACCTCTGCTTTCACCATGACCTGGTTAGGATTTGCTTCCTTGGTAAAGCAAATGGAAAACGTTTATTTAATAACTGAACTAGGCCCCCAGCTTCAATGCATAACCCCCTTTTTGGCCCCTAAATGATACTACCAATTCTTTTGCCACCCTTTTACTATTTATACACCTATAAGAGATTTTGGATTCCCTTTTATATTAGTTATCAGTCTCTTCTCATTCTCTCTCTTTACTTCTCTTGTTTGCTTTTACAATTCCTCCAATCTTAATTCCACCAATCTTATTTCTCACACTCCACACTTGCAGTTTAACCCTAACTTAGACTTTTTATTTTCTTTGTCCATTTTCCTACTCTAGTATTATCTGTCTCTTCCAATATTCTGTGGATTACCATGCACAAAGTAAGTATAGAAACAGGAGAACAGAGCAGATGAATGCATGGCTGGGGAGATGATGCATGAAGGAAGGCTTCAAGCATTGGGATCAGTTCTGGTGGACATGGGACTTGTACAGCCCAGCGGGTTACACATAAACAGAGCCAATGACAATCTGTTAGTGCTGTCAATATTATTTGCACCTTGGTATCCCTCTCTTGTGTTACCACCTGGTTCCCATATACCTGCCAAATTAGTTTAAACCCTCCCCAAAAGCAACAATATATCGTCCCACAAGGAAATTGGGCCTGGCTACGTTTAGGTGCTCCTTCCTGGGCTGCATCCCCCCCAGAACTGATCCCAATATATCAAGAATCTAAAGTCCTCCCTCCTACACCATCTCTCCAACCATGCATTCATCTGCTGTATCCTCCTGTTTCTAAACTCATTTTTGCATGGGGCCAGGAATAATCCACAGATGACTAAGTTTGAGGTCCTACTTGCTTGTTTCCTACATAGCTCCCTAAATTCTGACTGCAGGACTACATCTCTCCTTCTGCCTATGTTAATATCAATGTGTACTGTGACTGCTCATCACCACTCATGATGTTCTGCAGCCGATCAGTGACCTCCTTTACCTTGACATTAGGGAGGCAACATACCATCCTCGATTCATGTCTACGGCCACAGAAACGCTCGTCTGTTCCTCTAAATATTGAATCACCCATCATTGTTGCTCTTTCGGTCTTCTTCAAGTCCCCTCCAGCCTTTTGTTTTTATTTATTCTTGCAGCATAATTATTAACCTATTATCTCAATAACTTATATTTTAAAGATATCAGATTTACAAATTGGTAATTAACTTGGATGCACTGGTTCCATTTCCAAATTATTTTGCTGGGGACACTTTAGTGTTTTCTGTCCTTCCAGATGCAGTTATCAAAAAATCAGTACTTCATGTGCACTATTATGGTTGGATATATGATCCTTATTAGGAAAAATATTTTGTATTGTCTAATATTTTGTTGGATTTAGCATGTGTGGAAACATCCTAACACAATGCTAACATTTGATCAAAAATTAAAAGATCCTCCTCAACTATTTCATCAAATGAAGATAGTCTTGCACTGTTTTTAATTTCAGAAAACTATATAAACGCTATGCCTTCCTTCGCTGCGACGATGAGAAGGAACAATTTCTTTACCACCTTCTTTCATTCAATGCGGTGGATTACTTCTGCTTTACGAATGTCTTTACAACAATCAGTAAGTACCTGTTGATGTGTCAAGAATGACTAATTCATGAATAGGAATCTCTAAGTCTCTAGTAGAGTGCATTTGCACTTTTCTGTCAATACATTTATTTGAGATTTATTTACTTGATGTACATTAAGTTTGGGATTGTTAAAATAGTAATATATAGCTTGGGGCTTCCCAAACTCGGGGCCATGACCCCCAAGTTTGGCTGCGACATGAGATTTTGTAATCGCACACTCCAAGGCAGCAATGGCTGCCATGGAACTCTGATTGATTTCTGAAAGTGACAAAGCCACATCAAATCCTCGCAGTTTTTCTGTTGGTGTCCACAACCGAATGGACTGTCCTCTGAGGCCTGATTGCTTTTGCAAAAAAGTCTGTGAAATGGTAGGTCTTCATTTTTTTGTCGAAACACAGCTTTTTCATCACCGGTCCTAACACTCAATTTCTGTTTCCGCCCCCCCCCCCCCCCCCCCCCCCCCCCCCCCCAACCAGTCAAGAACCAAAGACCCTCCCCAATTCAACAACTGAAGCCTTCTTCCTCCTCTCCTGCTCAACAGCTCTCCTACTCCCAAAGTTTCCACTTTGGGGGTCACATGACGTCTGAGGCATTAAAAGAAGGTCATATTAGGAAAAAGTTTGGGAAGCACTGATTGTAGCAACTGTATCATTTTAATGTTTCTAAATCTATATGGCTCATCAGGTCTGCAATTTTTAAAATAAGTACAAAGGTGTATGTTTGTGGGTGAAGAAAATCACAATTATATTTCGTGGGGGGAAAAAACATCTTTTCGTTTTATTTTTGACAAACACTGTACATAAATTATATTAAAATGTAGATTTGTAATCACTTACTAAAACCATATTCTATTACGCACTTTCTACTTAGAACTTCCAGGATGAATTCAGTTCTACTTAACAAAAGTCCTTGTTCATCAGAAGGATTAACCTTCAGTTCAATACTAATTATCTGTAAAAGAAACCCAGGGATATTAAAATCACAGATATTTGCAAATTAACCCTATAAATGGATAGTTTAATTACTCACTATAATGTTGCATTGGAAGAAAAAGAATCACCATATAAAAAATAAGGAACATACTGCGGATGCTGAAAAATTTAAACTAAAGTAGAAACGCTGAAAGCTTTCAGTAGGTCAGACAGCATTGGTGAAGAGGACAGACTGGTTGATGTTTTGGGTGGTGACTCTTACACAAAATTGGGAGATAAAATTGATGAATACAGTTAAAATCAGAATGAATGGAAGTATGAGGGACATCCTATACCCTATACATATATATACAACAGCTTTAATATCGGAAAAATCCCATAGTCCAGAATCATAATCAGACGAAAAGATAATCACTGAGACCAATATATTAGGGAGAGAGAATAAAAGCTTGGTCAAATAGATGGATTTAAAGGTGAGTCTTGAAGGATGAAAGAGAGTTGAAGAGGCTTGCAGTTTAGAGAGAAAATTCCGGAGCTGAGGGCCTAGACAATCGAAGGCTTGGCTGCTAACGGTGAGGCAAATGCAATGAGATGATGCATTTGAGATTGGGAATCCTGATTTCTCTGAGGGTTGTAGTACTGAAGGAGATTAGAGATAGTGAGGTGGAAATTAATGATCATAAAGAAATACAATGACTTGTAAAGTGGTTAAGAGGCAAACAGCAGATAATGAATATGCTCCCCATTCAGCAGCAAAAAATCTAACTTTTATTCCTAGTTATTAAGATGAGACATTTGGGTGTTCTTAATTTCTCGAGGTAATGTTAATTAAGTAATTGTTAACTAAGGGTGCAATTCTCCTGAAAAATTATTAAGTGTCATTTTGGGCTAGAATTGTGCGGTGATTCCTGACGGATGTATGGGCACAATCCAGGCCGCAATTCACCCACACTTAGTGCAAAAAACAAAGCCCCAAGTGAAACTGAGCCCGAGTCCCGAGGCATGTGATTCACCCAACTCTGAGCTCAGCTATTCACTGTGAACAAGGGGGAGCATCATTTAAATAGTCCCTCAGCACTAACTCCCAGTCAAGCCAGGACGATGACAGTGCGGAGATCTGCACTTCACTTTCTGGATTCAGATCTGGATGCTGTGGAGGAGAAGCAGGGGCACCCTGTAGCCCCGAGGGGGTAGGAGACCCAAGAGCATGAGCGCAAATGCTGCTTGGGAAGCCGTGGCAGCAGCTGCAGTTAGTGCCATCAGCATGACAAGGAGGACTGCTGTCCAGTGTAGAAAGAAGATGAATGACTTCCTATGAGCTGCAAGAGTATGTTACCACCTCTCTCCTCCTGGCATCAGTCCTGCCTGCCACTCCTAAATTTCCAACCTGCCTCAATCCACTAGTTGACACATCGAACCCGCCCAACATCTGACCTCCCACGTTGTTCCTCAGAACCTCCGGCACTCACCATCACAACCACTTAATGTCTAGGTGCAGTGCCCACAGGTGCGACCTGCTATAGACCCCCTGATCCATCAGGTGTGCAGCTCACAATGTCCTCTTTTTATACTCGCAGGAGAAGATAGTCCATAATAAGAGAGGAAAGGAGAAGACCCAGGAGTGGGGGTGGCAGGCCCAACAAGATGCCCCGGCAGCAAGATTCTGTGCCATCGACGGGATGTCCCAGGTCCAGCGGCTAATTTCTGATTAACAATAACATAAAGGGGAGGCGGTGGTGTAGTGGTATTGTCACTGGACTAGTAAACCAGAGACCCAGAGTAATGCTATAGGGACCCAGATTCAAATCCTGCCACTGCAGATGGTGAAATTTGAATTCAGTGGTTCACTCATGTCTTTTAGGGAAGGAAAGCTGCTGTCCTTACCTGGTCCAGCCTACATTTGACTCCAGACGCACAGCAATGTGGTTGACTCTTAACTGCCTCCTCAAGGGCAATTAGGATGGGCAATAAATGCTGGCACATCCACGTCTCATGAACGAATAAAAAAAAAAATAGATAGCTGCATGTCGCCTTATGCTCGCCTGGCCGCCTGGGAATGCCCTTTATCAACAGGAATTTCCAGCTTTTGTGCAACCACCACATGAAAATCATGCACGTGTGTGTACGCTTCCCAAGGAATGTGCACGGCAGCCATATCCTGTGGCAGTCAGACTCCCCGGCCTCTTCGAGGACCACCCCAGGATGGCCAGTGGGTTCTTGAGGACCTGACTAAGACCCGTACAACAAGGCCCAGCTGTCATTGAATGCGGGTGGGGGAGTGGGAGGATGCAGGGGGGATGGGGAGAAGAAGGGTAGGGAGTGTGTGGGCGGATGGGGAGAAGGTGGGTGGGAGTGTGGGTGGCTGAAGAGTATGGAGGGTGGGGAGTATGGGGGATAGGGAGACGGGAATTTGGGGTGGATGGGTGGTATCGGAGAGATGGGGAGAAGGGGGATAGGGATTTATGGGGTATGGAGGTGGGGTAGTGTCAAGCGCATTCTCGAGGGGGTGGTCGGGTGTCTGGTGCCAACCCACCCGTGCAACCTGGTTGAGGTTGTTCATCTTTTTACCACACTGCGTGCTGGTCCTCCTGGTTACAGTCCTCGAGCTGACTGTCACTGCCACTTCCTCCTGACGGCACTGGCTGTCCTGTGGCTGACCCTCGGGGGAACAGGAAATCCTGTCTGGCCTCTACCGCGCCCAATAATCTACCCAGGTTGGCAAACCTGAATCGTGGGGCAGGAGTGGTGTTGGTGGTGCAGGAGAGGTTTAAGTGCTGCTCTTCCTTGTTAGCAGGGGCTGACGATCACAGTCCCGATGAATGAGCCAGCGAGACTATCATTTGTGGCATGAAGCCCGTGGGGCCACATTAAGAGGACCAATTAATGATTTCTGGCAGTGACGGCCTCACTGATCCAAGCGTCGGGAAACTCGAGACAGTTCCCTCTCACTACCGTATTTAGAAACGTTTGGTTAAATCATACCCTGAAACTTTTTCCATGAATATTTTCTAAATATGCTTTGAAAGAAATCCTAAAAGCAAAAGCAGGATGTGTGAGATCTCTGGTGAGAGTATTAAAGAATTGGGGTCCCAGGTTTAAATCCTGCCACTGCATGAAACCATTGTTGATTGTTGTAAAAAGCCATCTGGTTCACTAATGTCCATTAGGGAAGGAAATCTGCCATCCTTATCTGGTCTGGTCTATATGTGACTCCAGACCCACAGAAATGTGGTTGACTCTTAACTGCTCAAAGGCAATTAGGGATGGGCAATAAATGCTGGCACCGCCTGCGACACCCATGTCCCATGAACAAATAAAAAAAAAGCACCCCCACTTCAGTCACCCCCCTTAAGCCCCCCCCCCCCCCCCCACCCCACCCCACTTCCCATCCCCACACACACACAGACTTTCTGCAGTTAGAAAAGAGCATTATTGAAGTGGTCAGTAGCTGTCAAACATAACAGGAATGTTTATAAACATTGTGGTTAGGATCAATGGAGGGTACTTAAGGTGCATTTAAGCGTGAATAAACAAACCTGCTATGTTTAAGCCAATCAAAGCCAAGTTAAAGGTATTGCACTGAAATTTCTCAGGGTTCACACCTTTTCAAGGGCGTTCTAGGAAGGCTCTGACACTTCAAAAAGCAGCGGTTGCAAAAACATAAGCCTGAGAGAGCAGCTGTGAGGAAAGTGAAAGTGATCTTGGCTTGATTCTTCACTGAACTGTCTGGCCTGCTCATCAGCTGTCAGGCAGAGCAGTTCAGAGTAAGAAGGCCACATCAGAGTTTGAACAGATTAGACCAGAATGAAGATCTTGAACAAAGGGCTGCCTGAGTTCACCATGCCAAGATTGATCTTCAGGTTGCCCAGGGCTGGAA
This sequence comes from Scyliorhinus canicula, assembly GCF_902713615.1. Taxonomy (NCBI): domain Eukaryota; kingdom Metazoa; phylum Chordata; class Chondrichthyes; order Carcharhiniformes; family Scyliorhinidae; genus Scyliorhinus; species Scyliorhinus canicula. The sequence goes on along the minus strand of NC_052154.1, from coordinate 168,642,028 downwards.
GAGGCAGTCTAGACACAGGACCCCAAACACGGGGGAGGATCCCAGCATCAACCCCTTACCCACAGCCTGAGCCCAACCAACCTCCAGGACCCTTCAGCCTGGCAGCGGCAGAGGGGCACATAAGCAATGGGCTGATCCCGTTGAACCCCTCGGGGTCCATCGCTTCAGGACTGCACTTGGCAATACCCGCACCAAAGCCCACCCAGTGGAGTTCCCACTGCCGGAGCATGACGAGGGTGAGATTCGGGCTTACAGCCCATTAATTGCAATCAACTCAATGCAAATCAGCTGTTTGCATGTTCCCGCCAGAGCAGGGTGGGAAGCCCACAACAGCTGACAAGGCAGGAACAGAGGGCGAAATTCTCCGCCCCCCACGACGGGTGGGAGAATAGCGGGAGGGCCTTCCCGACATTTTTGCCGCCCTCCCGCTATTCTCCCACCCCCCCCCCCCCCCGCCGAAGTCCCGACCCGAATCGCTGCCGCCGTTTTTTTTTCCGGCCGGCAGCGATTCTCAGCTGTTAGATGGGCCGAAGTCCAGCCCTTTCCGCCGTTTTTACGAACGGCAAACACACCTGGTCTTGCCGTTCGTAAAAACGGCGTCACAAACTCGCTATTAATAACCATGGCACCGATTGGCACGGCCGTACCACGGGCGTGCCAAGGGTGCCATGGGCCCGCGATCGGTGGGCACCGATCAGCGGGCCCGATGCCCGCGCACTACTTGTCCTTCCGCCGCCCCGCAGTATCCATTCGCGGGGCGGCTGAGGGGCAACCCGGCCCGCGCATGCGTGGGTTTCGCGCAAAAACGCGATGACGTCACCCGCGCATGCGCGGGTTGGAGTCTTCCAAACTGCGTATGCGCGGCTGACGTCATACGACGCGTCAGCCGGCGCTAACTCCGGCAAGCCGGCTTAACGATTTTCGTTAAGCCCGTCTTGCCGGAGCCTACGGCGTCGGGCTGCTAGCCCCGACCGGGGACCAGAATCGGTCCCCGGTCGGGAAGGGGCGCGCTGCCGTAAAACCCGCCCGGGTTTTACGGCAGCTTTACGATTTCTCCCGTTTTGGGAGAATCTCGCCCAGAGACTGGGGATGGGTCTGCTGCCTGTCACCGATCCCACTTTTAGCCCGTCGCGGGATTCTCCGCCCGATCGGGATTCCTGATGTTAGCGACGGGGAACGAGAATGCCTCCCATAATCTCCTTATTAGGAAGGTACCTTCATTATTAAGTAGAACCCTAATTTTTACAGTGAGTTTAATTGTTAATTAATACACAAATTGATGAAGCTCGCTGGGAGAGTGACATGAGCTGCTGTTTTGTCGAGGCTAACAGCAGAGCAGTACAAATTGCCCATGAACCTTGTAGCAATTCATAGGGTATCTCTTCATTGCCAGAAGTAGATTGACGATTTATACATTTAATACCGAACAATGATATTAAACCCGCTACTGTTTTGACAGCAAAGTTTGGGCTATTATCGATCAATAAGATAACAGAAAGGATTTCTGATCACTGTACAATACCAGTAAGCTTTATATGCAATATGTTTGATATAATTTATGTACTCTATATTGACAGTGATTCCGTACCATGTGCTGGTCATTCCTAGTAAAAAGTTAGGAGGCTCCATGTTTACAGCTAATCCCTGGATCTGCATATCAGGAGAACTGGGAGAGACGGGTATCTTACAAATACCTAAAAGTATCCTTGAAATGACATTTGAGGTCAGTAGAAGATATAACTTTACGTTGATTTGACTTTTTCATGATAAAATTTTAATTTATTATTAACTGAAAAGTTTGGTGTACTTCACTTACATTTTTGTTGTTGTGAGATGCACAACATGTCTGGAAAATGCCTGATCCATCAGTCCCATTTTGTTTAGCCATGCTACCCACTATTTCCCAACTGAAAGGGTATGTGAATGATTCATTTAGTAGCTCTTTGTCTTTGCAACTAATCTTAAATAGGTGTGTTGAGAATGTCATAGATTGTTCTGTAGGAATTAAGATTTAAAATTTAAATTGTTGCTCCCATTTTTTATGTGTTCTGTTTAATTTAGGTCTTAAATTCTGCATAATCCAAACCAAAAAACTAAAAAATTGGTCTCATCCTGAAGAAAGCTTAGACTCAATAGGTCACAGTTTTATGTAGAACTACTAAATATTTTATTACACAACTCTTCTATATAGTTGAGGTTTTTGTATTCATTCTTGGGATTTGGGCATCACTCGCCATGTTGGCAATTATTGCCGATCCCTTCTATTTCGCTTGAAGGTATGTTGGGCATCTTTCTTGAACCAGTGTGATGGAACCATCAATTCATCAGACACTTGTTTCCGAAGTGAATCTAGGCTTTAATCGACTTACTTCAGAGCCAGCCTGTTACTGTTGATGAACTCGAAGTGACCCAGGCTAACTCTGGACACGGATACTTATACAACTGCACTAGGGGGAGGAGTCGTGGGCAGAACCAAAGGTGGAGCCCAGTACAAGTTCCTCAGTGCTCCCAGCGCTACTCCCCCTAATGGTAGGATGGCACTACTGCGCTTACAATAACAGTGTGAATTATTATATACATTCATATATTACATTCACCACATTCACCCCCTGCAATAAAAATCAAGTCCAGCGGGGGTGGTGGTCTAGTCTATAACGTCAGTCTGTCTGGCGGTCGGATTGTCCGCTGAGACCTGCGGAGCACCGGGGTTGCAGCCTCTTGCGGTGGCTGGATGGGTGTAGTGTGTTGGGGTACGATGGCAGACTCCAGGGAGGGTTGTCTTCGAGCTTCATACTCTCCTGGTTCGACCGGGGACTGGGGGCTGGCCGGCGCGGGTGCGCGGGACTGGTGGAGCGAGCTCGTGGGCTCGGGAGTGCAAGGGGGCGGCAGCATGGGGTGTAGGGTGAGAGGTCCTTCTGTGGGGGTAGAGGGTGCGCTGGATCCGGCGGGTGCCAGGTCCCGGAGGGATACAGTGTCCTGACGGCCGTCAGGGAACTCTACAAATGCGTACTGGGGGTTGCAGTGGAGCAGGCGCACCGTCTCAACAAGGGGGGTCGGTTTTGTGCCCCCTGACGTGTTTCCTCAGGAGTACGGGGCCCGGCGTCCTCAGCCATGCCGGAAGTGAGACCCCCGTGGTAGTGCCCCTGGAAAAAATGAAGAGCCTCTCGTGAGGGGTCTGGTTGGTCTCCGTACACAAGAGGGACCTAATAGCGTGGAGCGCATCTGGGAGGCATTCCTGCCACTGGGAGACTTGGAGCTTTCTAGACCGGAGGGTCAGTAGGACGGTCTTCCAGACCGTCGCGTTCTCCCTTTCCACCTGCCCGTTCCCCTTGGGGTTGTAGCTGGTAGTCCTGCTCGAGGCAATGCCCTTTTCGAGCAGGTACTGAAGCAGCTCGTCGCTCATGAAGGACGAACCCCGGTCGCTGTGCACGTAGCTGGGGAAACCAAACAGTGAAGATGCTATGCAGGGCCCTAATGACTGTGTGGGAGGTCATTTCGGGGCACGGGTTAGCGAATGAAAAGCGGGAGAACTTGTCTACGACGTTTAAGAAGTAGATGTTCTTGTTAGTTGAGGGGAGTGTCCCTTTGAAATCGATCGTGAGGCGTTCAAAGGGCCTAGAAGCCTTGACCAGGTGGGCCCTGTCTGGTCTATAGAAGTGCGGTTTGCACTCCGCACAGATCGGGCAGTCCCTGGTGACCGCTTTTACCTCCTCGTTGGAGAAAGGCAGGTTTCGGGCCTTGATGTAGTGGGCGAGCCGGGTGACCCCCGGGTGGCAGAGGTCATTGTGGATACTTTTTAATCGGTCGATCTGCGCGCTGGCGCATGTCCCCCGGGATAGGGCATCCAGAGGCTCGTGGAGCTTCCCGGGTCAATATTTGATATCATAATTGTAGGTGGAGAGTTCGACCCTCCACCTCAGAATGTTATCGTTTTTTATTTTGCCCCTTTGCGAGTTGTCGAACATGAAGGCAACCGATCTTTGGTCGGTGATGAGGGTGAACCTCCTATCTGCGAGGTAGTGCTTCCAGTGACGGATAGCCTCCACAATGGCTTGTGCTTCTTTCTCGACTGAGGAGTGTCGGAGTTCTGAAGCGGAGAGGGTACGGGAGAAAAATGCAACGGGTCTCCCTGCCTAATTTAACGTGGCTGCAAGAGCTACCTCTGAGGCGTCACTCTCTAGCTGAAATGGGGTGGATTCATCCACCGCCCGCATGGCCGCTTTGGCGATGTCCTCCGTGATGCCGTCGAAGGCCTGGCGTGCCTCGGCTGACAGGGGGAATCGTGTGGTCTTAAAGAGTTGGCGGGCTTTGTCCACATATTGAGGGACCCACTGGGCGTAGTAAGAAAAAAATCCCAAGCACCGTTTGAGGGCCTTGGGACAATGAGGGGGAGGGAGTTCTAAGAGGGGGCGCATACAGTCCGAGTCTGTGCCCAGGACTCCGTTTTCCACGACATAGCCGAGTATGGCTAGTATGGATGTGTGGAAAACGCATTTCTCCTTGTTGTATATGTGAGGTTCAGTTTCTGTGCCGTCTGGAGAAAACGTTGGAGGTTGGCGTCATGGTCCTGCTGGTCATAGCCGCAGATGGTGACATTGTCCAAGTATGGAAACGTGGCCCGCAGCCCGTACTGGTCCACCATTCGGTCCATTGCTCATTGGAACACCGAGACCCCATTAGTGACGCCGAAGGGAACCCGGAGGAAATGGAAGAGGCGGCCATCGGCCTCGAATGCCGTGTAGTGGCGGTCCTCCGGGCGGATTGGGAGCTGGTGGTATGCAGACTTCAGAACCACCATGGAGAAGAGCTGGTACTGGGCGATCTGGTTTACCATGTCTGCAATCCTGGGGAGGGGATACGCGTTGAGGAGCGTAAATCTATTTATAGTCTGACTGTAGTCGACCACCATAGGGAATTATTCCCCGGTCTTAACGACCACCACCTGAGCTCTCCAGGGACTATTGCTGGCCTCTATCACCCCCTCACTGAGTAGCCTTCGGACCTCAGCTCTGATAAATACCCTATCCTGCAGGCTATACCACCTGCTACGAGTGGCTACGGGTTTACAGTCCTTAGTGAGATTGGCAAAGAGAGGAGGAGGAGGGATTCACAGCGTAGCGAGGCTGCAGATCGTGAGTGGGGGCAGGGGCCCTCCGAAGCTGAGGGTGAGGCTCTTGAGGTTACACTGGAAGTCTAGGCCTAATAAGAGTGCCGCACAGAGTTCGGGCAAAACGTAGAGTTTAAACTTCGAGTAACTAGTGCCTCGGATTGTGAGTGTCGCGGCAGTGCGCCCCTGGATCTGGACCGAGTGGGAGCCTGAAGCGAGCGCAATAGTTTGCTGCGCGGGGAAAACGGGGAGCGAACAGCGTCTTACCAGATCTGGGTGTATGAAGCTCTCTGTGCTCCCGGAGTCGAAGAGGCATGGCGTATTGTACCCGTTGATGTGGACCTCTGCCATCGGGTTTCGTAGGTTCTTTGGTCTGGATTGGTCTAGGATGACCGCGCTGAGTTGCGGGTAGTCGGCGGCTCGATCAGCTGTGCTGGAGTGGCCCCGTGATGACTGCCCTCTGAGTTCGTAGTCTTGTTCGAATTCCTCTGCTGAGTTGTCCGAGGGCGGAGATGCCGATTGGGCCCGTGGATCGCCCGTGGCGGAGGATGGCGTCCAAGATGACGGCCCCCATGAATCGCACATGGCGGGCGACGAGGAAGATGCCGTCCAAGATGGCGGCCCCCATGAGTCGCACATGGCCGGCCACGTGGTGGAGGTTTTCCAAGATGGCGGCCCCCTTGAGTCGCACGTGGCTGGAGGGGGCGGAGTCAGGGCATAGGCCGCAGCGTTTCGGGCCCTGCGGGGCTGAGAGTGTGGGGAGCGGTTACTGCGAGTCGCTGGGGAGTTGGAAGCTGGGGCCCTTTTAGCGAGGCACACTCTAGCGTAGTGCCCTTTTCGCCCGCAGCTGCTGCAGGTCGCGTTGCGGGCCGGGCAGTGCTGCCGCGGGTGCTGGTTCTGGCTGCAGAAATGGCAGGCTGGAGCAGCATAGTGGCTTGCTGGGGCAGCATAGTGGCTGGGCGGCCGCGTAGCACAGGCCTGGGGGAGTCGCTGGTCGGGGGCCCATGATGGGGTCGCGGGGTCCACGGGGAACGAGTTAATGCTGCGGAAAGAGACCTCCATCGTGGTCGCTGCTTCCACAGTCTTTTCTTAGTCCTGGGCCCCCTTTTCCAGCAGTCGTTGGCGCACATAGTTAGACCTGAGGCCCGCTACAAAAACATCGCGTACCACCAATTCCCTGTGTTCAGCCACGGTAACCGCTTGGTAATTACAGTCATTGGATAAATTGTTAAGTTCTCTTAGGAATTCTGCGAGCGATTCCGTAGGCCACTGAAATGAAATGAAAATAAAAATCGCTTATTGTCACGAGTAGGCTTCAATGAAGTTACTGTGAAAAGCCCCTAGTCGCCACATTCCGGCGCCTGTCCGGGGAGGCTGGTACGGGAATCGAACCGTGCTGCTGGCCTGCTTGGTCTGCTTTAAAAGCCAGCGATTAGCCCTGTGAGCTAAACCAGCCCCTAGCTAAACCAGCCCCTACTGGCACTGACGGCGAGTTGTGAACACATGGCGAGCGTAAACTTCATTAATTGGCCTTACATACATTTTTTTGAGAACTGCTAGCGCCGCAGTATATGAACTGGCCGAGTTTAGTTGTGTTGAGATTCTATGGCTCACCCTCGCGTGCAGTAGACTTAGCTTCTGATCCTCTGTCGTTTCGGCTGTGCTCGCTTCGGCCAGGTAGGCACTGAAGCACCGGATCCAGTGGGAGAAGATTTCTTTAGCCTCTGCATCCTGCGGGTTGAGTTCCAGGCGTCCAGGCTTGAGGGCCGATTCCATAATCGATCTTTACTGTTCTTAAGTCGATTAAATTGATGGAACCATCAATTCATCAGACACGTGTTTCCGAAGTAAATCTAGGCTTTAATCGACTTACTTCAGAGCCAGCCTGTTACCTGTTGACGAACTCGAAGTGACCCAGGCTGACTCTGGACACGGATACTTATACAGCTGCACTAGGGGGAGGAGTCGTGGGCGGTACCAAAGGTGGTGCCCAGTACAAGTTCCTCAGTACTCCCAGCGCTACTCCCCCTAGTGGTAGGATGGCACTACTGCGCTTACAATAACAGTGTGAATTATTATATACATTCATATATTACTTTCACCACACAGTGCAATCAGTATGTTCCCATAATGTTATTAGTTAGGATGCCCGGGGATTTTGACACAGCAACAATAAAGGAACAGCAACAAAAGTTCAAGTCAGCAAGCTGTGTGGGAAACTTAGAGGTGATGCTATTCACATGTGCAGTTGCCTCCAGTAGTTTTTTTAAATTCATTTATGGATGTCACTGGTTAGGCCAGCATGAATTGCCCATCCCTAGTTGCCCTACAGATTGTGAGTTTGGAGGGGCTTCCAAAGAAACCTTGGTACGTTAATGCAGTACAACCTGGATCGTATGCACTGCAGCCACGTTTAGCTAGTCATGGATGTTTGATATGGTGAACACCGATTAAGTAGACTACTTTGTCTTTAGTGGTGTCAAGCTTATTGTGTTACTGTAGCTGATCCATCCTGGCAAATGGAGAGTATTCCATCACACCCTGGCTTGTGATATGTAGACAATGAAGGGGCGAGGTGGGGAGTCACTAATCGGAGAATATCTGACTTGTGCTAATATTCACAACATTTAAGTGGCTGGACCAGTTGAGTAGAGTTTCTGACCCAGGTTCCGGCCAACACTAACTGGCAAGAGACCTGCGTCGTTTCAGTGGGAGCGGTCCGACCAAGTTAAATGTTTATCAGGCACTTGAGTGGTCAGCCTCAGATCTTCCCCCAAGATTTAGGACCCGAGGCAGCAAAATTCCCGCCATCCAGGAGCTGCCGACTAAGCAGAGGCCGGCAGCTCCTCATTGCACATTAGCACCACCAGGAGCTTAGGATACTGCTGATAATGCACCCACTAGAGGCCTAGATCAAAAAGGGACCCAGGCCTCATTTGAGGGAAGGTGAATTGGTGGGGAGTCACTGGGAAGTGGGAGTGAAAGTGTCAGATGCAAGGGCAGAGGGTCGGTATCAGCAGGCACTCTGTTCCCAAGGCCAGGTCTCTTAATCGATTACTAATTGTTTTTGAAGTAGGGACGGGGAGCAGTGGGAGAGGGGGCCTGTGCCCTGGAAGGGCACTGGCAAATCTATAAACCTGTTTGCTGGGAGGCCTTCAGGAGGCACTGGAAACCAATTTGCCTTGGGGTAAATCCCTAAGTGACCACAAAATTCTGGAGTGCTCAGGGATAATAATCTTTAAGTGGCTTGTTAATGAGCTGATTTGTCCAGCAGCCAGGTTCCCTATTCAGTCCATTTCCACTACTGACAATGGGGGTCAGGTTTCCTGCTGGCAGGAGTGGGTTGTGCACCCCTCCCTCTGTGATAACACAGGTCTGCCTGCCACCTAGCCCCAAATGGGTTCTACTTAACTCAGCCCATAGATTTAAGTTTCAATTTGTTTCTCAGTTTTTTAATCTGTGACGTCAAATTTAGCTCTTACAATTAAGACATGGATATTGGGAGAAATCTATAAAGTCTAGAAAAATCTTTTTTATGTGTTATTGCCAAAGTGAGTTGTTTTTTGTTTTGACATAACAACAAACCTGTTCAAATGTCTTTCTGTTGTGTCTTCATTTCTCTAGTGTCAGAACTTGGGAAAACTTACAACGGTGCTGATTGGCCACGATAACTCAGGGTTGTATGCTAAATGGCTGGTGGACTGTGTTGTTGTTCGGAATGAGATAACTGGTCACGCATACAAGTAAGTAATTCTGAATGTTATGAAATAGAGAGGTTTCAGGAACTCCCATTAAAACTAAAGCTGTAGAAGAAAGTAGGAACACAATGCTTTATAGTCCATCCAAGTCTGTTCCTTCAACATAACAAACACAATTTTCTATATTCAGAACTCTATCTAGCCTACAGCTTCTTGGCAATCAAGGAGGAGGGGGAAGGCATCTGCATAAATTACTTCCCTAACCTTTGAGAGAAAATTGAATAAAACTCCAGAATATGAATACAGTATGATATTCTGAACTGTAATTCCTGGAGCAATAATTTAACTTGCTCTTAGTCCCAGCAGCTCAAGTACCATTGTGTTCTTTACAGTATTTGCTTTTTACCTCCGATGAGTTTAAGGGATGAGGCATGTTTCATGTGTTTGTGAACATTTGGATTAGATTGAAGTTTTTTATAATTGTTACATCATGAACATAAAACATACAGTGCAGACAGAGGCCATTCGGCCCATCAAATCTGCACCGACCCACTTAAGTCCGCACTTCCACCCTATCTCCATAACCTAATAACCCCTCCTAAATTTTGTGGTCACTAAGGGCAATTTGTCATGGCTAATCCACATCTGGATGCACATCTTTGACCTGTGGGAGGAAACCCACGCAGACACGGGGAGAATGCGCAGACTCTGCACAGTGACCTAGCGGGGAATCGAACCTGGGACCCTGGCGTTGTGAAGCCACAGTGCTATCCACTTGTGCTACCGTGCTGCCCCTAAACATCCTGCTCTTGTTCGTGCTGAATGATCCAATTAGCTGAATTTTAAGAGTGATTCATGCAAGCCTTTGATTACTGACAATAACAATTCTGGTTGACATTGTTTACAGCTACTCAACAATAATTTTTTAAAAATAAATAAATTTAGAGTACCTAATTCATTTTTTCCAATTAAGGGGCAATTTAGCATGGCCAGTCCACCTACCGTGCACATTTTTGGGTTGTGGGAGCGAAACCCACGCAAACACGGGAGAATGTGCAAACTCCACATGGACAGCGACCCAGAGCCGGGATCGAACCGGGGACCTAGGCGCTGTGAGGCAGCCATGCTAACCACTGCGCCACCATGCTGCCCCAGCTACTCAACAATAATGACAACAGAATCAGTGTTGCACATTGGAGCCATTTTAATATCATACTCATGGAAGTAAAAAGATTTTTAAAAACATTTATTTTGAACTGAAAAATATTCACTCGACTTCGGGAGCTCCAGCCCTTCCGGCAACCCTATGATTTGTAGTTCTGTCTCCTTGACTTGTTCTCCAAATCATCCACCTTTGCTCTCAGAGTCTTGTTCCTCTCCTCCACCAGCAGCATCTCAGCTTCCAATGAAGTCATTCGATCACCATACCGCGCCAAGGCCTCCTCCACACTCTTCAGCACCTCTCCATGCCCCTTCACAGCCTCCCAGGTTTTTTCGAGCTTCTTCCAAATCGGGCCAAGTAGAACAGGGCTAAAGAGCTGGCTTTTAAAGCAAACCAAGGCAGGCCAGCAGCATGGTTCAATTCCCATACCAGCCTCCCTGAACAGGCGCCGGAATGTGGCGACTAGGGGCTTTTCACAGTAACTTCATTTGAAGCCTACTTGTGACAATAAACGATTTTCATTTCATTTTTCATTTCAGTTGACCACTTAAGGGTTTCCATCATCATCCTGCCTTGGTCATCAAAATGCTTCACAAACTGTTTTCAAAACTCCTTCACTATCATCCTAGTCAGCATTTCCACCATGATATAAGCAAGGCCAGGTCCACCACCTTCTCTCCTGCTGAACTTCACGGGCTTTCTGACTCCGCTGAAGGATTACCCCCCTGGAATCTTCTTGCTACCAACCTTCTTCATAGATTTCACCATATTTTAGCCGACAAATTTTTCATTGAATACGATGTGCGGGTTTTGATAACCAAAATCCACGGGAACCGGGTTAAATAGTCCAAAAAACAAAGCCCATGGCGGGTGCTACCTCATGTGCGACCTTCTCCTCCCTGTCACCACTGGAAATCTCCCCACTTTAAATACTTCTATTGATCCACCACCTTGCAGGGCAGAGAATTCCAGAGATTCACCACCCTCTGCGAGATGAAATTTCTATGCACCTCAGTTTTAAATGACTGCCCCTTTATCTTGTAGCTATGACCCTTGTTCAAGACTCTCCCACGAGTGAAAACATTTCACCATCTATCCTGTCAAGCCCCATCAGGATCTTATATGTTTGAATAAGGTCACCCTTCACTCTGCTAAACTCCAAGGTATACAGACCCAGACTATTTAGTCTCTCTTGATGGGGCAACCCTTTCATCCCAGGAATTAGCCTGGTGAATAATAGGCGGCACGGTGGTTAGCATTGCTGCCTGATAGTGCCAGGGACCCGGGTTCAATTTCGGCCTAGGGGTAACTGTCTGTGTGGGGTTACACATTCTCCCTATGCCTGTGTGGGTTTCCTCCGGGTGCTCCAGTTTCCTCCCACTATCCGAAGATGTGCCGGTTAGGTGGATTGGCCATGTTAAATTGCCCCTTAATATCCAAAGGCTAGGTGGTGTTACAGGGTTTAGGTAGGGTGCTCTTTCAGAGGGTTGGTGCAGGCTTGATGGGACAAATGACCACCTTCTACACTGCAGGGATTCTATGAATCTCCTTTGGACTGCCTCCAATGTTACTACATATTTCTTTAGGTAAAGGGACCAAGGAACATCCAACTGCAACAAAACCTCCCTATTTTTAAACTCCAACCCTTTGCAATAAAGGCCAATTAAAAAATGCCATTTACCTTCTTAACTACTTGTTAGTACTTCATAAAGTACAAGGGACCAAACACAACACTGCTAGTTTTTGTGATTCATGCAATAGAACACCTATATCCCTCTGTACTTCACTTTCCTGCAGTCTTTCTCCATTTAGATCATCTGCCTTGTGATTCCTCCTACCGAAGAGCATGACCTCACACTTCTTCACATTGAACTCTATTTGCCGGGTTTTCACCCAGTCACCCAATCTATCTATATCCCATTGCAGAATCACAATATCCTCATCACAACATGCCCTTCCACCTATTTTCGTATCATCGGCAAATTTGAAACCCTTACATTCTATTCCTTCCTTCAGGTCATTAATGTAAATTGTGCACAATTGCGGGCCGAGAACGAATCCCTGAACTTAAATAAGGACAATTATGAGGAAATCAAAGCAGAGCTGGCTAAAGTCTATTTTCAAATAGTGGCAAAGATGAAGTAGCAAATATTCAAAAGGATATTTCAGAATGCACAGAATAAATACATTCCAATAAGTAAGAAAAAGTCCAAGGGATGGACCCACCCTCTATGGCAGGGGTGGGCAAACTACGGCCCGCGGGCCGCATGCGGCCCGCCAAAGGTATTTCTGCGGCCCACCAAGTCATTAAAAAAAAAAAAAAAAAAAAATTTTTTTTAAAAAAATTTTTTTTTTTTTTTTTTAAATTTTTTTTTTAAAGGTTAATGGGTGGGGGGGCTGTTGGGTTACTTACTGGCATAGGGTGGATACGTTGACTTGAGTAGGGTGATCATTGCTTGGCACAACGTCGAGGGCCGAAGGGCCTGTTCTGTGCTGTACTGTTCTATGTTCTATATGAGGCGCCCAGAATCATAACCGGGTGAAGTAATTATTTTACTTAATATACTATGCGGCCCTTTGTGAATTGTGAATTTCTGAATGCGGCCCTTGCACGGAAAAGTTTGCCCACCCCTGCTCTATGGATAACTGAAAAGGTTAAAGATAATGGGCGTGATTCACCCGTACCCGGCGGGGCGCGGGGTCCCGGCGGAACGGAGTGGCGTGAACCACTCCGGCGTCGGCCCGCCCCAAAGGTGCCGAATCCTCCGCACCTTCAGGGGCTAGGCCGGCGCCGGAATGGTTTTCGCCCCACCGGCTGGCGTCGAAGGCTTTTGGCGCCATGCCAGCCGGAGCCGAAGGGACTCCGCTGGCCGGCGAGAGTCCGCGCACGCGCGGGAGCGTCAGCGGCTGCTGATGTCATTCCCGTGCATGCGCGGGGGGGGTGTTCACCTACGCGTCGGCCATCGCGGAGGCTAACACGGCCGATGCATAGTAAAAGAGTGCCCCCACCGCACAGGCCCGCACGCAGATCGGTGGGCCCCAATCGCGGGCCAGGCCACCGTGGGGGCACCTCCCGGGGCCTGATCGCCCCGCGCCCCACCCCTCCCACCTAACCGCCCGCCCACACCGCCAGGTCCTGCCGGTAAAGGGCCTAGTCTGATCCACGACGGCGGGACCGGCAAAATACCAGCGGGACTTCGGCCCATCGCGGGCTGGAGAATTCTGGCAGCCCCGGGGCCCATTGAGTCGCGCCGGTCCCCGCTATTCTCCGAGGCGAGCGGCGCAATTCATGCCTCGCCGACTTTTGGAGGGCCAGAGAATTCGGAGGACGGCGGGTGCGGGATTGACGCCAACCCCCGGCGATTCTCCGACCCGGCAGGGGGGTTCGGAGAATCCTGCCCAATATCAAATTTAAAGAAAAAGCATATAACTGTGGAAAGACAGGTGGCAGGTGAGAAGATTAGACAAAGGAGCACCCCCAACATCCATGCGTGGCACCCCTCATGCCGATCGTGGGCAGCAAAAAGTACCAGCTTGGCATCTTGGCAGCGTCAACCTGGCACCTGGGAGGTGCCCTTGCCACCTGACAGTGCTACCTGACAGTGCCACCTGGGTGCCTTGGAAGTGCCATGCTGGCACCCAGCTGGCACTGCCAGAATGCCAGGCTAGCACTGCCAGGGTGCCTAGATGGCACCAGAAGTGCCAGGGCACCACCCTGCCCAAAAGGCATGCAGCTGGGGTACTCCAATCCTTGCGAGACTCCCACAAGTGCCGTTCCATCTGGTCCCCGTTTGTGGGGATCAGTGCTGAGTGGCACTCGCCCAATGTCTCCAAGGCGAAGGGAATGAATTCCAAAACCTCAGGTACCTCAGAAATCTGCACATTAGATGGCCAATGAATTGAAGAGGCATTTCTCATTAGGCTTACTATAGAGGATAAAGGTCACATCCCAAAGTTAGCTATAAACCAGCGAATGAAAGGGAGGGAGGAATTCAGGAAAATTACAGACACCAGAGAAGTGGTACTGAAGAAATTGTTGGAGCTACGCGCTAACAAGAGCCTAGGTCCCGATGGACTTTATCCTAAGGTCTTCAAAAAAATGAGATAGCCGATGCATGGATTTGAATTTTCCAAAACACCCTTGCTTCGGGAAAGATCTCATTGTATTGAAAGATAGGGACGGCACGGTTACACAGTGGCTAGCATTGCTGCCTCACAGCTCCAGGGACCCGGGTTCAATTCTGGTTTTGGGTCAGTGTCTCTGTGGAGTCTGCACATTCTCCCCGTATTTGCATGGGTTTCCTCCGGGTGCTCCAATTTCCTCCCACAGTCCAAAGATATGCGGTTTAGGTGGATTGGCCATGTAAATTTCCCCTTAGTGTCCAGGGATGTGCAGGTTATGGTGATCAGGTGGGGTAGACAGGGAAGTGGACATGGGTAGAGTGCTCTTTTGAAGGGTCAGTGCAGACTAAATGGGCCAAATAGCCTCCTTCTGCACTGTAGAGATTCTATGATAGTAAATGTAACTCAATTTTTCAAAAAGGAAGGAAGACAAAGTGCAAAACTACAGGCCAGTTAGCTAACATCTCTCGTAAGGAAAATATTAGAAGCTATTATTAAAGTAGTAATAGCAGGGCATTTAGATAAGGTAATCAGGCAAAATCAATATGGTTTTGTGAAAGGGACATGATGATTGACTAATCTATTGCTGTTTCTTGAGGAAGTTACACATGCTGTGGATAGAGGAGAACCAGTGGATGTACTGTACTTCGATTTCCAGAAGACATTTGATAAAGTGGCACATCAAAGGTTATTACGGAAAATAAAAGCTCGTGGCATAGTGGGTAACATATTAGCATGGGGGCCAGTTTAGCTCACTTGGCTAGACAGCTGGTTCGTGACGCAGAGCGAGACCAGCAGCGCGGGTTCAATTCCCGTACCGGGGTTATTCAAGAAGGCCCATCCTTCTCGATGTTTTCCCTCGCCTGAGGTGTGATGATCCTCAGGTTCAATCACCAGTCAGGTCTCCCCCTCTAAGGGGAAAGCGGCCTACAGTCATCTGGAACTATGGCGACTTTAACTTTAGCATGGATAGGAGATTGGCTGGCCAACAAGAAGCAAACAGTAAGACTAAATGGGTCTTTTTCAGATTGGCAAGATGTAACGAGTGGTGTGCCACAGGGATCAGTGCTGAGACACTTTACAATTCATATAAATGACTTGGAGGAATGCATTGAAATTTGCTGATGACACAAAAGATAGGCAGGGCAGCAGGGTAGCATGGTGGTTAGCATAAATGCTTCACAGCTCCAGGGTCCCAGGTTCGATTCCCGGCTGGGTCACTGTCTGTGTGGAGTCTGCACGTCCTCCCCCTGTGTGCGTGGGTTTCCTCCGGGTGCTCCGGTTTCCTCCCACAGTCCAAAGATGTGCGGGTTAGGTGGATTGGCCATGCTAAATTGCCCGTAGTGTCCTAATAAAAGTAAGGTTAAGGGGGGGGGTTGTTGGGTTACGGGTATAGGGTGGATATGTGGGTTTAGTAGGGTGATCATGGCTCGGCACAACATTGAGGGCCGAAGGGCCTGTTCTGTGCTGTACTGTTCTATGTTCTATGTTCTATGAAAGTAAGTTGTGAAGAGGACATAAGGAGGCTACAAGAATATGTAGCTAGGGTAAGCGAGTGGGCAAAGATCTGGCAGACGGAGTATAATGTAGGAAAATGTGTAATTGTCCATTTTGGTAAGAAAAATAAAAAAGAAGCATCTTATCTAAATGGTCAGAGATTGCAGAGCTTTGAAGTGCAAAGGAATCTGGGTGTCCTAGTACATGAATCACAAAAGGCTAGTATACAGGTAAAGCAAGTAATGGGAAAAGCTAATAGAATATTTTTGTTGATTGTGAGGGGAATTGATTACAAAGATAGGGAGTTTATGCTTCAGGTATACAAGACATTGGTGAGACCACAGCTGGAGTATTGTGTACATTATTGATCTCCTTATTTAAGGAAAGATGTAAATGCAGTTCAGAGAAGGTTTACTGGACTAATACTAGGAATGGATGGGTTGTCTTGTGAGGAGAGGTTGAAGAGGTTGGACTTGTATAGTGGTGAGCCTTCCAGGCAGGTGACCCGGGTTCGATTCCCAGCCATCACACATCGTCTTTAGGGTGGCACAGTAGCACAGTGGTTAGCACCGTTACTTCATAGTGCCAGGGTCTCAGATTTGATTCCTGCTTGGGTCACTGTCTGTACGGAGTTTGCATGTTCTCCCCATGTCTGCGGGGGTTTCCTCCGGGTGCTCCAGTCTTCTCCCACAAGTCCTGAAAGACGTGCTTGTTAGGTGAATTCAACATTCTGTGGACCCAAACAGGCACCGGAATGTGGCGACTAGGGGCTTTTCACAGTAACTTCATTGCAGTGTTAATGTAAGCCTACTTGTGACACTAATAAAGATTATTATATTATTAAGAATCTGAAGGGTCTTGGCAGGGGGTTAATGTGAGAGGATGGACGTGATTTAACGAAAAAGAAACAGAGTCCCGTTTTGAGTCCATTTAGTGGGTGCAAGCGCCGAGAAGGACTCTGTCTTAAATGGTATCTATTTCTTTTTAGGGCCTTGGCAAGGAACACCCCACCGAGGCCACACTTAGCTTAGTTTAACTTCCATTTTTAAATGTCCCGCCGCGATCTTCCTGATCCATGGACCCCCCCACCATGGCGCGATCTTCTCGACCTATGGACTCCCCCACCATGGTCTCTGGAACCCACCCCCCCCGACTCCCCAGTGTACTTATTTGGGGGTTCTCGAAACCGCCCCCCCCCCACCTCATAAGGGCAGGGCACCCACAGGCCTAACATGGGAAAACTGGCAATGGGCACCCTGGCACTGTCAACCTGGCACCCTGGCAGTGACACCCAGGCACCCTGACAGTGCTAGGGTGGTAGTATGAAGGTGCACGGTGGGATCAGGGCTGCCAGAGTACCACCCTCCCCAGAGCCCGACTACCCGGAGACATCCGATCACTTGGGAGACCCCCTCAAGTGCCGTTACGCCTGGTCCACATCAGTGAGGTTGCCCAGGAGTGGACGTTCAATCCTGCACCCTGGCATGGTCTGGCTCGGACATATTCATGTGAACATGTGGGGTAGTGCCCATGTGTGTGGGGGGTGACATTGCCCATGGGTGGGGGGTGTGGGAGACCAATAAGCTGACTTAGCGATCGGGAGACCTTTTCAAAATGGCGACCCGATCTCTGAGTTCAGCTCCCCAGTGCTAAAAAAAATTATAAGTGTGGGTAAACTAGTGAGAAACTCTTCAGGGCCGAAACAAATGACTAAATGTCATTGGCTAGCGGTGGGAAACTCCTGAAAAACCCGTCACAAATGAACTTAAAAAGTTTTTCCGGAGGATCGCACACAGAGAGTCCCTTTCAGGAAACAGTCTGCAAATCCTTCTGTGTTTGTCAGACTAATGCTCAACCTGACAGTATTGCAAAAGTTGCTGCTCAGCTGAAAACTTTGAGCAGACTCCCTAACCTGTATCAAACTGCATAACTGCAGACAGACCTGGATTCTTTCATTAATTACATAATCTCTATCCCCTCAGATCCCATGACCTGCTTACTTGATATAAACACAATGGGTGCTACTCTACCGGCCATGCTGCGCCCGAAACACAATGTGGCTGATAAATGAGAGGAGACCCCGCTCCCAGGATTTACCCGGCTTGCTACGCCTTGCGAGATCTAACGCGATCTCACGAGATAGCATGATGTGAAGCCTGCCCAATGTGGGCAGGATCGCGTGTTGGCTAATCTGCATATTAGAGTGAGACAGCTAATTGAGGGGTCAGCAAATTGGGAGGGGGGAGGGAAGGGGGAGGGTAAGGGAGTTAAAGTAGAGAAGGCGCAATGTGGTGGGGTGTTGGTATCAGAGGAGTTTGAATATCTGGAGTTGTTTGTTTGGATTGATGTGTTGTTCTTCTGATATTTTATGTATATATGTAAAAGGCGTGAATAAAATATTTAAAAAAAATTAAAATGGCATCCCAATCTCCCGCTGTACAGATGAGTTCCGGCGAACAGAGCTCCTCAGTGCAGAAAACGGGGTTGACGTGCGGCCTTGAGTACTTGTTCATCGCTGTGGTCCGTATCTGACCAGAAAGGCATTAGATAGTGGGATGTTTCTCAACGCTGCGAGCGCATAACAGGCGGCTAAATGCGCCCGCTATGGGACTCTTTCCTTTGTTTAGATCGGGCTCATTGTCTCAAATTATCTATTCTCCAGGGAATCTGCAGCAATCATAACAAAATTCCATTCGGCTCCCCTTTGTTAATAAATACCTGGTTGGAATGAATGATAATCTCACTTTTGTGACATCTCAATTACACCTTTTCCAGACATACCACCTGCCTGTAGGTTGAACCAGATTTTTTTTTAAAAATTACTCCAAAAGAATATATAATACAAACTATATGGAAATTTCTCTACATTCACCACAGCAACATCTTTCTGGTGGAGAGCTGTTCCCTGGGATTGGGCAGCCCTGTGACCATCCATTCCCTCAAGAGTCCCTACCTCCACCTGTTGTGCTGCAGCAAGTATGTAGTGCTCACCAGAGGGTGGTCCAAGAACCTGATCATCAACATTACCACCAAGGTGATAGTCTCTGCGATGGTTGATGGTACAGGTGGAAGCAGTGGCAGCACGTTGGTATCTTCCCTGGGTGTTCTGAGGGTCTGGATGGAAAACAGCAATCCCAGATGGCCCAGCCTTGTCTGATGGTAATCCTGCAAGACATAAGACATGGGGTGAGATCATGGGAAGGTCTGTTCTGTGTGAGAAGGGTGACTCACTTGCAATAGGGATATCTGCATTGCTTTGACTGTCACTTGTTGGTGCATGCCAAACTCCATTGCAGTCACTACCCTGTCCTCGGTCTCCCTCGCGAGTTGCAGGGCCTCTCCTCATAGAGGGGTGTGGACCCGAATATCTGGGATGTCTTCTGGTGCTCCTGGCGGTTATGTGCTTCCTTATCCTTTGGGACAAGTTGAAGGATGCATTGAAATGTTTGGACGTAAGTTTATGTTGGGATTTGTAGCTTGTGGCATGTGTGTACGAGGCTCCTGGCCAAAGAGAACAATCTACGTACTGGGGGTTTGTGGAGGGAGGGTGGGTTGTAAGCAAGATGCAAATAGATGGAGTGTTATTGGCCTCGAGGGGATTGGAGGCAGGTGTGAGGAGTGAGGGACGGGAGTGACTCCAGGGACACAAAGAGGTGGTTACTCACCTGAGCTGCTCTAAAGAAGTTATTCATCTTCTTACAGCATTGCATGCCGGTGCTCTAGGTGAGGCTAGCAGCACTCACAGCCTCTGCCACCTCATCCCAGGCCTTGTTCAGAATGTCGGGCTTGGGTCTCCACTCCACCCTGGGGAAGAGGGTGTCCCTTCTCTCCTCAGTGGCGTGCAGCAGGTGTTTTATTGACTGGAATGACAATCTGTGCTGAGTGGAGCACTTAAAATCTGCTCCAGCTCGTCAAACTTTGAACGCAAATCCTGACCCCCAGCGAATCAGATACCAAAGGGGCCAGGGAATCGGACGGGCTGCACATGGACTACGTGTTGTCCAATTTGTATAGATTTCTCCAGGCCAGCGGTCCCATGGTTCTAACTGACGGCAGCACTTAGCCTCCAGAACGGATAATCTAGCCCGCTGTCTTTCATATGAGATACTGGATGGGCTCCCACAAGTATCTCGAAAGGTCACATGGCACTACTTTGAAAAAGTACAAGGGAGCTATCCCTGATGCTCTGGCCAATATTTATCCTTCAATCAATATCACTAAAAGCCGATTACCTGAGATTCCTGTGTGCAAATAGGATGCCGTATTTCCAACAATACATCAGTGGCTATACTTTTTTTTTAAAGTACTTTGTTGGCTTTAAAGAGATTTTTGACATCCAAAGGTTGTGAAAATGCTATGCAAATGGAATTCTTTCGTTTCTTTTTTTCTCCAACAATTAATCCAAGAAATATATATACTGGAAACTGCATGGAATGGGAAGAGTGACTTGATGATGCTCCCAATTTTGTATTCATGAGGCATAAAAGAAAAATGACTCATTTTGTGTAATACATGTAACACAATGAAGTATTACTGTGCTCAATTCAAAATAAGTGCAGAACTGGGCACATATGGCTTTTGTGGATCATTTACTTGATGGAGATATGGATGGTTGGGCAAGAGGAGAGAGAGCCTTTGTTAAGGAATTATTCATAACCTTTTTCAGTTCAAGAAGATCATGAAAATCTTACACACTATAATTTCTGTCTGGGATATTATAACTTTAAATTTTAAATGGTTTTTACATCAACAGTCGAACTGGGAGTCATCTGATAACTCATTTGGCAAAAACCATTGTAGGCCAGAGTTCCAGCTCTGGATACTATTCCATGATGCACATTGGAAGTGTATACCATGATGCATGTTGGAAGTGTATCTGTAGACATCATGTAAGATAAGACTATTGAACTTGGTTCCCCATAGGCTTTTCACAGTAACTTCATTTGAAGCCTACTTGTGACAATAAGCGATTTTCATTTCATAGTGAATAGCCCATTAAAATGCATTAACTACAAAGAAGAGCCAGTTAGTTAAGGTAATCTTGAACTGCTATATGTTAATTTGTCAGCTCTGGAATATAATGGAGCCAATAAGGGCAGCACGAGGGCGTCATGGTTAGCACTGCTGCCTCAAGCCGCCGAAGACCCGGGTTCAATCCCGGCCCGGGTCAGTGTCCGTGTAGAGTTTACACATTATCCCTATGTCTGCGTGGGCCTCACCCCCACAATCAAAAAGATGCGCAGGCTAGGTGAATTGGCCTCGCTAAATTGCCCCTAAATTGGAAAAAAAATAATTGGGTACTCTAAATTTATTTTAAAAAATAACTAAAATAATGGAGTCAATTGTGTTTATCTGTTGCCAGGTTCCCCTGCGGTAGGTGGCTAGGGAAAGGGGTGGATGATGGGAGCCTGGAAAGGATCCTGGTTGGAGAACTTGCATCATCCATTCAAGAAACTGATGAACGCCACTGTCGAACACCCCCAATGCAGCAATCTCCAAGTATGATCAGGAGATTTGTCAATAGTAACTCCTACCAGCAGACAAAGTAAGTAAAATATGGGATTTCTAATAGGTAGGATAGGGAATTCAACCACAATAAAAGAAGAATATTTTTTATTCCTCAACTCTATATCTGTTTTAGCAGCAAATTACTATTTATTAGCACTATTGGAAGTTTGGAGATTTAAAAAATGTTTTCCATCATAGTGCAAAATCTGCATTCTGCTATGAGTGCTGTGAAACCTGCAGTGCAGTATGATGGAGTGATTTGGGATTCTATAATTAATTTACTTTTATTCTTTCACTGGATGTGGGCGTCATTGGCAAAGCCAGCATTTTTATTGCCCATCCTTATTGCTCCTGAGCACAGTGGATAGCACTGTTGCTTCACAGTTCCAGGGTCCCAGGTTTGATTCCCAGCTTGGGTTACTGTCTGTGTTCTCCCTGTATCTGCGTGGGTTTCCTCCGGGTGCTCTGGTTTCCTCCCACAAGTCCTGAAAGAAGTGCTGTTAGGTGAATTAGACATTCTGATTCTCCCTCTGTGTGCCCGAACAGACGCCGGAATGTGGCGACTTGGGGCTTTTTACAGTAACTTTATTGCAGTGTTAATGTAAGCCTACTTGTGACAATAAAGATTATTTTTTTAAAAGGTGGTGGCAAGCCGCATTCTGATTTGCTGCAGTCTATGTGGTGTAGGCATACCCACAGTGCTGTTAGGAAAGGAGTTCCAGTATTTTGGCCCACCGACAGTGAAGGAATGCCAATATAGTTCCAGTCAGGATGGTGTGCAGTTTGGAAGGGAACTTGCAGTGGTGTTATTCGCATGTATTTGCTGTCCTTATCCTTCTAGGTGGTTGAGGTCATGGGTTTGGAAGGCGCTGAGGAAGGAGCATTGGTGAGTTGCTACAGTGAATCTTGTAGATGGTACACACTGCTGCCACTGTGCATTTTGGTAGAGGGAGTGAATGTTGAACATAAAAGCAAATTACTGCGGATGCTGGAATCTGAAACGAAAGGGAAAATGCTGGAAAATCTCAGCAAGTCTGGCAGCATCTGTAGGGAGCTAACGTTTCGAGTCCGATGACTCTTTGTCAAAGCTGAACGTTGAAGATGGTAGATATAGTTAATTGTAGTGTATCTAATGTTAGATTGAACAGGACTCACATAATTACGATAAACTACTTCTCGGTGCTGGTCAATCTCATACATGTAGCATTGCAGAGACCAAGGATTATCTCCTGTCTTCTTTTGACTTGACAACATTATTGGTTTGTAAAGAGAAAATGAAACTGGTTAATTTCTGAGCAACAAATGATTTAAATGATCATGTTTATAGGGCTGCAAACCTGCACTACTTTGGTGTCTTTCCATTTATTACATTTGTCTCCCTTTCATGGTTAATCCTCTTAACGCACTACACTCATCAGATCACAGTTGAAAATTTAACAGAAATGAACAAAACATATTCTGAAGGGATTATTTTACTGTTGCAGAGCTAAATACTGGCCAGATACAAGGAATCTGTTGGTGAAGCTATTAATGGGATCGTCAAACACTTTCACAAGCCTGAGAAGGAGGTAAGAAACTGTTTTTCAAATAATTGAATGAAAATTGTTACTTGTAAAGTAATGGAAGTTTGAGATTGCCCATGTGGGCAAATCACTTTATTCAAATTTTATTTCAAAAGCAGTTTATTCTTGCAGTTAGGTTACATATATTTTTTTTAAAATTTAGAGTACCCAATTAATTTTTTCCAATTAAGGGGCAAGTTAGCGTGGCCAATCCACCTATCCTGCACATTTTTTGGGTTGTGGGGGCGAAACCCACGCAAACACGGGGAGAATGTGCAAACTCCACATGGACAGTGACCCAGAGCCGGGATCGAACCTGGGACCTCGGGGACCATGAGGCAACAATGTTAACCACTGTGCCACTGTGCTGCCCTAGGTTCTATATTAAATGGGTGAAAGTAATTAAGTTTTCACATGGTAGCATTGTATCAATTGACAGCCATGCAGATGATGATTTTGAAATATACAAGATCATAGGATAGGAGTAGACCATTCAGCCTGTCAAGCCATTCGATATGATCATGGCTGATAGGACACTTCAATGCTATTTACACCCACTACCTTTTTATTTTTTTATTTGTTCATGAGAAGTGAGCGTCACAGGCTGTTTATTGCCCAACCCTAATTGCCCTTGAGGGGGCAGTTAAGAGTCAACCACATGCTGTAGTCACCTGTAGGCCAGACCAGGTAAGGAAGAAGATTTCCTTCCCTAAAGGACATGAGTGAACTAGATGGTTTATATGACAATTGACAATGGTTGGTTTCAGGGTCCTCATTAGACTTATTTTAATTCCAGATTTTTTATTGAATTCAAATTATCACTCTCTGCAGTGGAAGGATCTCAACCTGGGTCCGCAGAGCATTACTCTGACTCTATGGTTTACTAGGCCAGTGACAATACCACTACACCCACCGCCCCCCTTTACGCTATTTAAATCAGAAATCTATCATCCCTGCTTTAAACATACACAATGGCTGAGCTTCCATTAATATAATCTTTATTGGCACAAGTAGGCTTACATTATACTACAAAGAAGTTGCTGTGAGAAGCCCCTAGTCGCCACATTCCGGGGTCTGTTTGGGATAGAGAATTGATTCACCAAACCTCTGTGTCAAGAAACCTCTCCTCATCTCGGTCCAAAGTGGCATCCCCCTTATTTTGAAATTGTGCCCCCTGGCTCTAGACGCCCCAACCAAGGAAACATCTTACCTGCATCTACTCTGTCAATTCCTTTACGTATTTTGTAGATTCAATGGATCACCACTCTCATTCTTCAAAACGCGAGAGAATATAGGCTTCGTTTGCCCAATCTCTCTTATAAAACAGTCCTGCCATCCCCAAACAAGTCTGGTGAACCTTCGGTTGCACTCCCTCTGTGGCAATAATATCCTTTTTAAGATAAGGGGACTGTTAGCACTGTTGTTCCCAGCACCAGGATCACGGGTTCGATTCCCGCTGTGGGTCGCTGTCTGTGCGGAGTCTACACTTCTTCCAGTGTCTGCGTGGGTTTCCTCCGGGTGCTCCGGTTTCGCCTCCCAAAAGTTCCGAAAGAGTGCTTGTTAGATGAATGGGCATTCTGAATTCTCCTCAATGTACCCGAACAGGCGCCGGAATGTGGCGACTAGAGGATTTTCACAGTAACTTCATTGCAGTGTTAATGTAAGTCTACTGTGGACAATAATGAGATTATTTTTTTTAAATTATTATTATAACCCGCACAAGACCTATTGGGTTGGAACAATTAGTCTCCTGTGAGCCTCGTTGAGTACAAGCTCCCCCACTGAGGGACAGGGAGCCCATGGACAGAGTATAGACATTGATACAAAAGTTGGCCAGACTTAGAACCATCCCCTCAGACCCGGCTGGGATCTGAAGAGTATTATACGTATTATTACTTGCAATAAACTAGTTCACTTTATCCAATTGCCGCGGACTCGTCTGTGAATCACTAAAGGGACCAAAATTGCACACACAACCCAGGTGTGGTTTGACCAAAGTTCCGATACAAGACTTCACTACTCCTGTATGCAAATACTCTTGCGATAAATGCTAACATTCCAATAACCTTCCTAATAGCTTGCTGCACCTGCATTTTAGCCTTCAGTGACTTATGGACGAGGACATCCAGGTCCCTTTGTACATCTACACTTTCCATACTTCTTCTAATTTTGTACCATTTATGAAATGCTGCTGCAGATCTGTTCCTTCTACCAAAATGAATACATCACATTGAAGGCATTGTTTAAGCTTTCTTTTGGGCTATTTGATCATTTTATAGAGTTGAGTGTCAAGCTGTTGATGTCCCATGCCTTAACACAACACATATTATTAAGTATTTTTGTACCACACAAAGTGTATTCTACTTGTGTTATTGAAAATCCCAATTGAGACATTAAAGAGTGCAAAATCCCAAATATTCTCACAGTGGGTAACTGTGATGATCGGAATACCTTGCCCCTTTAAGAGGCTTGTGATGATCGGAATACATTGCCCCCTTTAAGAGGCTTGGAACCCTGGGGGACTCCGCCTCTGGCTACGCCCCCTGGGAAACAGTACTTAAGATGAGACTCATTTTGCGAGCACACTTCTCATGGAGGCTGCCATTGTTCACCTGCTTATTAAAGCCTTTGATTACTGACCTAACTTTCGTGTCGTAATTGAGAGTGCCTCAATTTAATAAGCAGTGCACATCAAGATGGACAGTGGTCTGAAACCAGAGAAACTCAACCTGGATGGCAGAACGCCTGAAGCCTCGGAAATCTTTAAACATTGGCTCCGGTGTTTTGAGGATTATCTGGACTCCTCACCGTCTGATGTCGACAGCGCTCGCAAGCTGCGCTTCTTACATGGCCGGGTGAGCCACCGAATCTCCGCCATGATTGAAACCGCTACGACCTATGAGGCGGCGATCGAAATATTGAAGAAACGCTTCATAAAGACTACCAATGAGGTACATGCCAGGCATTTGCTCTCGACCTGCAGCCAGCGCTCCGGGGAAATGCTGGACGAGTTCGTGGAAAGACTCACCGCGCTCGCGAGGAACTGCGACCACAAAGCAGTGACGGCTGAAGAACACAGGGACTTACATATCCGCGACGCCCTTGTGTCTGGCATCAGGTCATCGTACATTCGGCAGCGGCTCCTAGAAGACGGGGCGAAGGATCTTCCAAGGCACGGTAACGCTCGGCTTTTCTCCTCGAACGGCCCACCGAACCTCCGTACGTACTCCACGGACCTTACGAATCCCTCTCGATCCCCTCCAGACTCGGCCACGCTACAGGCCTGTGCCACGCGTCGATCCACTCACTCCGGGGGCTCCCCATGCTATTTCTGTGGGCAAGGCCAACACCCACGTCAGCGTTGTCCGGCCCGATCCGCGACCTGCAACGACTGTGGGAAGAAAGGGCACTTCGCGAAAGTCTGCCTGGCTGGGCCCAAAGGCCACAAACAAAGTCTCACCGGGCCCAGAAATCAAGCTCCCGGCCTCACAGACCCTGCAACGCGGCTGCACTGCGGCCAGACACGCCCACTTCTGACGCGTCATCGACCTCGTGCGAGTCATGGGAGCGGCCATCTTGGCAGTGGCCATCTTCGAAACCCGACACGTGCGACCGGCGGCGGCGGCCATCTTGTGACTCCGGGCAGCCATTTTGTGAGTCCGACTCTGACGGCCCGCACCTAGGAGCGATCACGCTTGATCAATCACGGCCGAAACACCTGCGAAACTCGATGATGCGGGTGCGAATCAACGGCCAAGACACCCCCTGCCTGTTCGACTCCGGGAGCACGGAGAGCTTTATCCACCCAGACACGGTAAGGCGCTGCTCCCTGCGCACCCATCCCGCCTCCCAAACTATCGCCCTCGCCTCAGGGTCCCATTTGGTTCAAATCACGGGGTATTGTGTCGCTGACCTCACAATTCAAGGCGCGAAATACTCCCGTTTTAAACTGTACATTTTTCATCAACTCTGCGCCCCCCTGCTGCTTGGCCTCGACTTTCAGTGCAGCCACCGGAGCCTGACACTGAAGTTCGGCGGACCCCTGCCCCACTCAGTCTGCAGCCTGGCGACACTCAAAGTTGCGCCACCCCGCCTCTTCGCGAACCTCACTCCCGACTGTAAGCCCATCGCCACCAAGAGTCGCCGGTACAGTACCCAAGACTTGACTTTCATCAAGTCGGAGGTTCAGCGGCTACTAAAAGAGGGGGTCATAGAGGCCAGCAACAGCCCTTGGAGGGCGCAGGTATTAGTAGTCCGCTCCGGGGAAAAGCAACGCATGGTTGTGGATTATAGCCAGACAATAAACCGCTTCACACAACTCGATGCGTACCCACTTCCCCGAATAGCTGAAATGGTGACCCAAATTGCCCAGTATCGGGTATTCTCCACGGTTGACCTCAAATCGGCCTACCACCAACTCCCTATTCGCTCAGAGGACCGCCCCTACACGGCTTTTGAAGCAGCCGGTCGGCTGTTTCACTTCCTCAGGGTACCCTTTGGTGTTACAAACGGAGTCTCCGTTTTCCAGAGGGCGATGGATCAAATGGTGGACCAGTACGGCTTACGGACGACCTTCCCGTACTTGGACAACGTCACCATCTGCGGCCATGACCAGCAAGACCACGACGCAAACCTGAGGAAGTTCCTCCAGACTGCCCGGGCCCTCAACCTCACCTACAACAAAGAGAAATGCGTGTTCCACACAACCCGGCTCGCCATCCTCGGCTACGTCGTGGAGAACGGGGTCCTAGGCCCGGACCCCGACCGCATGCGTCCCCTTAAGGAACTTCCCCTCCCCCGTAGCCTCAAGGCACTCAAACGGTGCTTGGGGCTTTTCTCCTATTACGCCCAGTGGGTCCCCAGATATGGGGACAAAGCCTGGCCACTCATTAAGACCACGGTTTTTCCTCTGACGGATGAGGCCCAGTCGGCTTTCAACCGTATCAAGGCCGGCATCATCAAGGCCGCCATGCACGCGGTGGACGAAGCCATCCCCTTTCAAATAGAAAGCGATGCATCAGACGTCGCCCTGGCTGCTACCCTCAACCAAGCGGGCAGACCAGTAGCGTTCTTCTCCC
This sequence comes from Scyliorhinus canicula, assembly GCF_902713615.1. NCBI lineage: Eukaryota > Metazoa > Chordata > Chondrichthyes > Carcharhiniformes > Scyliorhinidae > Scyliorhinus > Scyliorhinus canicula. The sequence continues at coordinate 168,614,294 of NC_052154.1, read as the reverse complement.
GAACCCTCAACGCCTCGGAAATTCGACACTCTGCAGTCGAGAAGGAGGCACAAGCCATAGTGGAGGCCGTTGCGGACACTGGAGGCACTACCTAGCTGGTAGGAGGTTCACCCTCATCACCGACCAACGGTCGGTCGCCTTTATGTTCGATAACGCACAACGGGGCAAAATAAAGAACGACAAGATTCTGAGGTGGAGAATAGAGCTCTCCACCTATACGTACGATATTAAATACCTCTGCCACCCGGGGGTCACCCGGCTTGCCCACTTCATCAAGTCCCGCAACCTGCCCTACTCCACAGGGGAGGTCAAGACCATGACTAAGGCATGCCAGATCTGTGCAGAATGCAAACCGCAGTTCTATCGACCAGACAAAGGCCCGCCTGATAAAAGCTCTGGCCCTTTGAGCGACTAAGCGTGGACTTCAAAGGGCCTCTCCCGTCCAAAAACCGCAACATCTATTTCCTCACCGTCATCGATGAATTCTCCCCGCTTCCCTTTTGCTGTCCCCTGCCCCGATACTACCTCGACCTCCGTGATCAAGGCACTGCGCAGCATCTTCGCTCTGTTTGGTTTCCCCGCTTATATCCACAGCGACCGGGGTACATCGTTCATGAGCGATTGAGCTGCGTCGGTACCTGCTCAGCAAGGGCATCGCCTCGAGCAGGACGACGAGCTATAACCCGCGGGGAAACGGGCAAGTGGAGAGGGAGAACGCGACAGTTTGGAAGGCTGTCCTCCTAGCCCTACATTCAAGGAGTCTCCCTATCGCCCGCTGGCAGGAGGTCCCTACCCGATGCCCTGCACTCCATTAGGTCGCTCCTCTGTACGGCCACGAACGAGACCCTCACAATCGTTTGTTTGTCTTCCCCCAGGAAGTCCACCTCTGGAGTTCGCTTCCACCCTGGCTGACGACTCCGGGTCCAGGTCCTACTCCGGAGGCATGTGAGGAGCCATAAAACGGATCCCATAGTCGAGAGGGTCCACCTGCTGCACGCAAACCCTCGTTATGCCTACGCGAGCACCCCGATGGCAGGCAGGATACTGTATCCCTGCGAGACCTGGCACCCGCTGGCTCTCCCCACCGACTCCACCGATCCTCCCACCGACCCCCCCCCCCCTTCTACCGACGCTCCCGGCCCTACAGCCGAACGCCGACTTCGACAGCGCCCCCTCCATAGCGCCCCCTGTCCCCAGCCCGACACCGTACCACCCTAATCACTCCTGATACCCTCCCCCCTCTCCAAGGCGGACAAAGCTTCAGTCAACCGTGCTCCCGGAAGGACCACCATCGGAAACCGACCGCATCCACGGCGCCACCACCAGGAGCGGCGAAAGTCAGCACGGACTATCAGACCACCACAAAGACTGAACTTATAATTTTAAAACACTTCATCCCCGACGGACTATGTGTTTTTTTTAAAACAGGGGGGTGAATTGATGATCGGAATACCTTGCCCCTTTAAGAGGCTTGTGATGATCGGAATACATTGCCCCTTTAAGAGGCTTGGAACCCTGGGGGACTCCGCCTCTGGCTACGGCCCCCCTGGGAAACAGTACTTAAGATGAGACTCCATTTTGCGAGCACACTTCTCATGGAGGCTGCCATTGTTCACTGTTTATTAAAGCCTTTGATTACTGACCTAACTTTCGTGTCGTAATTGAGAGTGCCTCAGTAACGTAGTGTAGTACGCGGTGAGTGGGAAAGATATGTAAGAGCAAATTTGCTGGGAAATTATGATGGATGCAGGAGCTATAGAATAGTGATAACAGCATACTTCAGTTTTCCTAATGTTGAATAGACTGGGATAGTAATAGTGTAAAGGGCAGAGAGGAAGAGGAGTTTCTGAAATATGTTCAGGAGAATTTTCTTGATTAGTATATTTCTGGCCCAAGGAAGAAAGAGTTATTGCTGGATTTGCTTCTGGGGAATGAAATGGAGAAACTGGATCAAGTGTCAGTGAAGGAGGCAGCACGGTGGCTCAGTGGGTTCGCTCTGCTGCCTCATGGCGCCGAGGTTCCAGGTTCAATCCCGGCTCTGGGTCACTCTCCATGTGGAGTTTGCACATTCTCCCCGTGTTTGCGTGGGTTTCGCCCCCACAACCCAAAGATGTGCAGTCTAGGTGGATTGACCATGCTAAATTGCCCCTTAATTGGAAAAAAAATGAATTGGGTGCTCTAAATTCAAAAAAAAATGTCAGTGAAGGAACTATGTTAGAAAACAGTGATCCTAGAAGCCTAAGGTTAAGATTAGCTGTGGAAAAAGACGAGGAACAAACTAAAAGTAAAATATGTAATTGGAGGAGGCCCAATTTCAATTAGTTCACAACAGACGCTGTCTCAGGTAATTGGAATGAAAGGTTGGCAGACAAAACTGTAATAGAATAATTTAAAGAGAAGACGTTTTGGAAGCAGTCATAGTACATTCCTACAATGGGGAAAGAAGACACAAGCAAAGCAGAAATTCCTGGATGATAAAAGAAGATGGAAAGTAAGATGAAGCAGAAAAAAGGGAGCATATGAAACCTGTCAATTTGATTATATGTAAAAACCAAGCTGACTATAGAAAGTTCAGAGGGGAAGTGAGAAAAGAAATAAGAGCAGCAGAGTATGAGAAGAAACTGGCAGCTAACATCAAAGGGAATGTAATAATTAAAATATCTTAGGAGTGAGACTGATTAGGAACCAAAAACGGGATCTCTCCCTGGGGGCAGAGGGCATTTCTAAGGTACCAAATGAGTGAATTGGACCTGTCTGTGCCAAGGAAAGAGATGCTGCCAAAGTCATAGTGAAGGAGAAGGTAATTAAATACTGGATGGGCTGACAATTGATAAAGAGGAGGTTTTAGAATGACTGGGATCTCAAAGTTTTAAAAAAAATAAATTTAGAGTACCCAATTTTTTTTTTCCCAATTAAGGGGCAATTTAATGTGACCAATTAACCTACCCTGCACATCTTTGGGTTGTGGGGGTGAGACCCACGCAAACACGGAGAGAATGTGCAAACTCCACACGGACAGTGACCCAGGGCCGGGATTAAACTGGGTCCTCAGGACTGTGAAGTAGCAGTGCTAACCACTGTGCCATCCCCGGGAATCATAAAGTTGATAAGTCACCAGAACTGGATGGGGTGTATTTGAGGCTGCTGAGAGAAGTAAAGATGGAAATTGGACGGTGGGGCGGCACAGTGGTTGGCACTGCTGCCTCACAGCTCCAGGGACCCGGGTTCAATTCCAGCCTCAGGTGACTGTGTGGAGTTTGCACTTTTCTCCCGTTTCTGCATGGGTTTCCTCCGGGTGCTCCGGTTTCCTCCCACAGTCCAAAGATGTGCAGGTTAAGTGGATTGGCCATGCTAAATTTCCCTTAGTGTCCAAAAGGTAAGGTGCGGTTACTGCGTTACAGGAATAGGGTGGAGGCATGGACTTAAGTAGGGTGCTCTTTCTAGGGGCCGGTGCAGACTCGATGGGTCGAATGGCCTCCTTTTGCACTGTACATTCTGTAAAATTCTGCAGGTGTTGCCAAAAATGGGGAATTTAAAATGTTGGATCCTTCTTTAAATAAAGCAAGTATGGGCCAGTCAGTTTAACCTTGGTGATGGGAAACGATAATCTAGACATTTAGTCAAGATGCATTAATTCAGGAAAGCCAGCATGGATTTGGAAAAGGCGAATTGTGTTTAACTAACTTGATTTAAGATTTTGATGAGGTAGCAGAAAGAATTGATAGGAGAATCTGTGGCTGTGCTCCTTGACGAACACAAGGTTGAGAGGATATTTGATAGAGTTGTTCAAATTTATGAGTGGTCTCAACTGTGTAGATGGGGAGAAACTGTTTACTTCGGTGGAGGGTTCGGAAACCAGAGTACAGGTTGAGCATCCCTTCTCCGAAAATCCGAAAACAGAAATCCGCACTTTTTTTCGATGACCGACATGATGTCACGAGTCCCCAGGCAATGCGCAGGCCCCAATGTACCACACATGCGCAGATCCCAACACACCACACATGCGCAGTCAGCAATCTGCTGCACATGTGCAGTTCGCAACGTGCTGCACAAGCGCAGTTCACAACGCACCGCACATGCGCAGTTTGCAATGCGCCACACGTGCGAGTTCCCAGCGCACCACAGATGCACATTATATTCCAAAATCCAAAAATTTCCAAAATCCAATACGCACTCGGCCCCAGGCATTTTGGATAAGGGATGCTCAACCTGTATACAGATTGAAGGTGATTGGCAAGATGGCAGCAGATTTAATTGTGGTTTTCAAAGGGAATTGGGTAAGGACCTGAAGATTTTTTTTCAAAATGCAAGTTACAAAGAAAGGGTGTGGTGGGGTGGGCCTAGCTGTTGCAGAGAGCCAGCATGAACTTGATGAGCTAAGTGGACTCCTGTGCTGTAACCATTCTATAATCTTACAATTCCAATTTTACCTTAAAAAGAAGATGGGGAGGGGGGATGCTTCATGTCTCAGAAATCTGTTTCCCCAACTCCAATCTCTCCTTTTTCTGCAACTGCAGCCATGAGGTGTATGGGTGAATGAAGCATCCAAGAAGTCAGGTTTGAATTTTACATATAATGAGGCAGTGTGTTGTATCGTCATTCTGCTTTCGAAATTTAACTTATCTGCTGGGTTTCACAAGTATCAAGTATTCTGGTAGTTTTCTCAAGGTGAAGACTTGGTGAATTCATGAGTTAAGTGCCTTTACATCTACCTCCTGGACCTAGGTGCCTGCCTGAGAAGCCTTTTCAGCTTTGGGGCGGGATTCTCCGATAATCGTGCTAGGTGTTGACGCCGGAGCGTTTTATGATGGCGTCATCTGGCCGCTAGGAGCAGCGATCCTGGGCCGCACGGGACCAGCATGGCACTGGAGCGCTTCACGCAGCTCCAGCTGCCGATTCGGGTGCCAGCACGGGTCCGCGCATGCGCGTGGGTTGCCGTCTCTGCACCGGCCCCCGAGCAACATGGCGGAGACCTACAGGGGCCCAGCGCGGAGGAACATAGGCCCCCCCCCCCCGGAATTAGCCCGCCCTCCGATCGGTAGCCCCCGATCGTGGGCCTGTCCTCCGTGGAGGCCCCCCCCGGAGTCGGATCCTCCCCTCGCCCCCCACCAGGACGGCCCCCGCCAGCGAATGCCGAGGTCCCGCCGGGGTAGGACGACACGCGAATGACGCCGGCGGGCACGTGAGTGCGGATAATCGCCGGGGGGTGCAGTGTTGAGCGCCCCCCCGCAACCGGCGCCGCGCCGACTGCCTGGTGCCATTGGCAACGATGTCCTCTGATCGTCGGAAGAAGAGGAAATCGTGGCGGTCCTGTCCGTTGGAGCAGCGTCGCAGGGATTGGCGCGCCCCCCCCCCCCCCCCCCCCCCCACCCCCCGGCGACTCTCTGACCCGCCACGGGATCGGAGAATCTCCACCCCCACGGACTTCCTCACATCAATTAAAATTCCACAGCACGCAGAGGAATCGTGAAATACAGGCACATTCCTCAACAGCTCCACCTCCCCCCTGCCAACTTTCTGGCCAACCTACTTCCCTACTCCCTGCTGGTCAGGTCAGTAAAGGTTCTGACCATCTCATTTATAGGTTACAAATGCTATTTGGTTATTTCCTATAACCCACCACTTGAGTTGCATTGTGCTTGATCATAATATAAGTCCTTAAAATATACTACAACATATTTTATTTTATATTATTATAATATAGAGGGGAAGTCTTATGTTACTGCTCTGTGGAGAAAATGGACTTGTGTCGGCTTTAGAACAGGTGTTCCATCATGGATTCAAGTCCCCTCGTCTCTTCAAAAGTATTTTCATTTGGGACTTTATGGGTAAATATAATACTTATTGTTCATTTAAATGATTTATTTAGCAGCATATCATGATTTTATTTGAAATGATACATGAGACTGAATATAAGAGTATGTTGTGGTAACAATTAGTCATGGAATAATTCTGCACTAAGTTTTCAGAGGGAGACATTTGTCAGTTGGATTAATTTCAGTAGAAAGGAATTCAATGCTATTTCACATCCTTGTGCTTGTTCTCCCATTGGTTGATGCAATTTGTTTCAGTTTTGGCCATAGAGTATGATTTTACTGAAGGAAAGCCCGGGGGCCTGGCCACTCAGCCAGTATTTTTAAATATTTAAATTATGCACTTAGAAGGATAAATTAAAACAATCCAAATTAGGCATGAACATTAGGCAGGATATTCACCATTGGCTCAGGAATCGGGTTGAGCCATTTCCCGATGTTGTGTTCACATGTTCTGAATGAACACGCACACACATTTCATTCTCAACCCGGGGAGTCAGGCATTGTCTAAAGTCAGACTAAATTCTCCCAAGGTGGCTCGATTCTGTGAATGACTGTTAGGACCACTAGCCCTCACCTACCCGCATACCAACCCCCTCTATAGCCCACATGCATCCTCCAATGCCCACTTACCCAGTATCCACAATGGACAGTGAAATCCATAATAAGACTGTGAAATCTTTGAAATGCTAATTAATTAAAAATAAAACAGTCCAGCACCAGCTGAAAAAATGTTCCTCTTAGGAGCTCAGTCTAATATATAGCCATTCAAACTCCATTTGCTCATGAATCAGTCAAAACAAGCAGCCGTTTGACGACCTCTATGAAACGCTTTAATTCTATTAACTACTCATAGAACTGTCAATCAAACAAAACTCACTATCCCCTTCACAACACTGTCAACAACGCCTGCAAAGCTAAATTTATTAGTGAAGCTCAGGCAACTGTGCAAACAAGCTCTAGAGAGTTCAATACAGTGGTGCCTCTGAAGCTGTGTGATCAAATGGTTATCTGCTCATCTTTTTAAAGGCTCAGCAGACAGACTTTCAATCAAAGATGTCAGGCACCTGTTCAGCTATTTTAATGGATCAACCAATGCCTGGACTGTAAAATTCATGCGTGTCCAGATGATATGTTAATATCAGATTTGAATACTGTTTCCTGAAAAGGAGCAATTTATCTACTGGATAAAGTGCTCTAATGCATGGGAATACTTATAAAATAATGGTCAATTTAATGGTCACTTACCTTTAAAGACAGAACCTTATGATCAATCATTGCATTAAAAACACAATGAACTTGCTCAAAACTTAATTGTGACACCTTACCTGTCAATAGTACCCCATTTCAGCATTCGCGAGATGATATGTTTCATACGGGCTTCAAGAACCCACCTGCCTCTCTCAAGATATCAATCTCAGAGAAATTCAAAATTGAACAGGCATTTAAAATTGAACCTAATGGTACTTTGAGCATGCAAAGGGTTGCTATCCACCACAATTCCCAAGTTGATCCAAGTGACAGCTAATGGGAATCAGCCGCAACATTTAAAGTCCCCCACCTCCTCCATTTTGGAGTGCCTGATGAAGTTTGTCCCACATCAGGATGGCAAAATACGGCCCATTATTTGTGGCTAGTTAGCAGTTTACTTGCATAACAATAACGTGTAATCAGGGTTATGTGATTCACATTTTATTTTCTTCAGAAAAAGCCTATGTGTACTTTGAAAGCTTGGAACATATTGAATTTACCCAGGAAGAGAATTGGCAAACCAGGGCCAAGAATTTTTGTAAGTTTGTTGCTGCAATAAATGGTGCCCCCAGGAATATTGGAAAGGATGGGAAGTTTCAACTTCTGGTGTGTCTGGGAGCAAGGTAATAAAATTGCTTATTCTTTCTGTACAGGTAAAAACAAATTATTACTGAGGCCTACATGATCATGCCAGGAATTATTGGTTTAGTTGTTTTAAAACTAGCTGAATTATACTTTCATTTTGAGTTTATGGTGGGTGGTAAAATAATTAGTTTGGCTTTCACATACTGTTCAGTTGACTTATCCAATACTTCATGTCAGATGAGCAATCTGACTGCACAGAGGCAATGAAGGGGTTGAATGAAGTGGCAGAGAGACAGAACTAGGGTTAGCACCATGTCAAAAGCACACATATGGAAGTTGACACTACTTCTGTAGACAACATCGATGAGGAAAGTCTGTAATTAAGTAATATGGGGAAGGAGAGTGGTGCTTAGAGCCTCCAGAGGCAATATTGTGAGATAAGAAGGAAAGGAATTGCTAAAGATACTTTGGCAGAGATTCTGCGTCTGGGTTTGTTCCTGGCACAAATAGCTATGTGAGTGCAAAATCCTTCAAGAGGCCACAAAACACGATTCTCGCCAATGCGATCTCGTGATGCAATCATCCCCACCCCACCACCATTGACATAATGAAGTTCCTGCCCAGGAAGGACAGAACCTCATTTAAATACATCTAAATATCATTGGCTGGCTCTCCCACTGTACCGTCCCCCACATTTGGATTTTCCCCTTGCCGCATGACGTAACATCGGCGGGTTTTACAATCGGTCTGGAGCAACAGGAACCTGGTGAAGAGAGCACATCGGGGGAGTACAAGTATGTACCTTCTCCAAGGTGGAGAGGAACATGCCTTGGCAGTGCCCTGGCACTTCCCCTCCAAGTGCCAGGGGGTAGTGACAAGGATCAGTGCCGGGTGTGGCTTCATCTGGGGAGCTACAGGAGTGGGGTGGGCTTTGTTGGGTGAGGGGTGTATTCCCCGTGCACAATGGGGAAGGGGGTTCCCTGTGTGCACGGGCGCCGGCTTCACCGTGGGGAGGGGGGATCTATGGTTCTATTTTGTCTGCTGGAGATCAGGGCACCTTTTTAAAGCATGATATTGTGGGAACCCGTCCAGCAATTCTTTCTCTAGGTGCTGAAGAATAAATGAGACAGAACGGACGTGCAACCGGGGTGCTGCACACCACTTTTCTTGCCTGCCTGAACCAGCAATTAGAAGAAAAAATTGCAAATTCCACCCTTTAACTATAGTCAGATCGGCAATAGCTCAATCAAATAAAACAGAGCTGGACAATGAAGGATGGATGGACAGACAACAATGTAACAAGTTTACAGAATAAATGTATACATTTGCAGGAGTTGCTACTGATTCATTAACAAATGGATATGTGAGAAATGCTACTTATATTGAAATTCCCAACGGTAAATTCATGTACAAATGTTTAATGTGTGCACAATTTTAACCAGGTGTTTTCTTTAAAAAAAACTATTGAGCACTATTTAATTTTATTTGCATTAGCTTAGCACAGCCCCAAAGTGGCAAGATTAAAGCGAGCTTTAGGAAGTTTTGGGACTTTGTTCTTGTAAAAAACCAAGTGTTACAAAGAAACATTGTTTTGGGAGAGGAAAATCACTAACCAAGGTGCCTGCAATTTTTTGACATTAACTGCTTTGGTCAGACAACAGAGTTGCCCACTAGTTGTCCAAGTCTCCAAGAACCATTATATTAGTTGGAGAATAAGAGGTCTATAAAACATTTAAATTCCCTTTAGATATTTCACAAAGAATTATTCAAAACGTAAAACTATTTAAATGGTAGTACCATACTAATCTTGGGCGGGATTCTACGACCCCCCCCCCCCCCCCCCCCCCCCGGGGGTCGGAGAATCGCCGGGGGCCGGCGTGAATCCCGCCCCCGCTGTGTCCCGAAGTCTCCGACCGGTACAAAGTCGGCGATGCATCAATCCCGCTGCCCGCCTCGGAGAATGGCGGGGGCCGGTGGGAGGCTATGGGCCCATGTGCTGCCCGTATTCTCCCGGCCGGGACACCTATTTAACGGCGTCAACCAATGCTGATGGTTGACGCCGTTCAGCGTGGAGGTAGGTCACGGTGTTGGGGGTGGCCGCAGGAGAAGTGACGGCGTGGCCGCAGTCTGTGGGTGGGGGGAGAGGGGGGTGAGAGCGAGTGCCGGAGAGGGGGGGAGAGTGCCGGAGAGGGGGGGAGAGTGCGAGTGCCGGAGAGGGGGGGGGAAGAGTGCCGGAGAGGGGGGGGGGAAAGAGTGCCGGAGAGGGGGGGTGGGGAGAGTGCCGGAGAGGGGGGGGGAAGAGTGTGAGTGCCGGGGAGGGAGGGGAGAGTGCGAGTGCCGGAGAGGAGCATGCCGCAGAGGGGCAGGCGCCCAGGCTGGAGGGCCACCCGCCCGACAGGACGAGGAGGAGGAGGGGGAGCACGAAGAGGAGGAGCACGAGGAGAGGGTGGAGGACGTCATGGCGCCACAGCGATGGAGACGTCCGAGGAGGCCCCGTGTGTACCGACCCCGTTCGCCGTACCAAGACCTCACGGACCGGGAATGCAGAAGGGACTCCGGATGAGCCGTGAAACCGTGGCACACATCTACCACCTGCTGGCACACCTGGCACTGCGTGGCACTGGGGGAGGACACCCTCTCCCCGTGTCCGTCAAGGTTACGGACATCACACAGACATCGGTGCACCGGTGTTTCCGGGCAGTGACAGACGCCCTTTATGCCATTGCAGACCGCTACATCCGGTTCCCTGTGGACTGGGCACGCCAAGATGCCCGGGCCGTAGGCTTCTCTGCCGTGGCCGGTTTTCCCATGGTCCAGGGGGCGATCGATGGGATACACGTCGCTGTGCGGCCACCTGCAGATAACCGGGCTATGTTCACCAATAGGAAGGGGACGTATTCCATGAACATCCAGGTTTCTGCAACCACCGCATGATGATCCTGCACGTCTGCGCCCGGTACCGGGAAGTGTTCACGTCTCATACATGTTGTCGCGGTCTTACATCCCCGGCATGTTCGAGGGATGGCCACCCCCGGCTGAGGGGCTGGTTGCTGGGCGATAGGGGTTGCCGTGCGTATGCAGTGTCACGGCCGCATGCGTTGCAGTCGTGGGCTGATGACGCCTATACGGAGGCCACAGAGTGAAGCAGAGAACAGCTACAATGATGCCCCATGCAGCGACAAGGGGTGTGATAGAGAGGTGCTTGGGCTGCTGAAGATGCGTTTCAGGTGCTGGACATCTCTGGGATGGCCCTCCAGTACATCGCCAGATGGAGTCGGCCACATCATTGTGGGTGTGCTGTGTCCTGCATAACTTAGCCCAGCAGAGGGACGATGTGCTGCAGGCAGAGGAAGGGGGGAGTGGAGGAGCAGAGGAAGAGGCGCAGACCTCCCAGATGGGTGGAAATGGTCCTGGGCAGACGGGCTGGACATGGGCGGGTGGCCTGCCCACCGTTACGACTGGGCCAGCAGGCACAGGACAGGCTGATAGCCGCCGGTTCACGGACTATGCGGCATTCGATCGGCGAGTATCGGCCACATACCGCACACCATGTGCAAACATCCCCGACCAGCCCCTCACACCCACCCCCCCCCCGACCCACCCCAGCACCACACCCTGACCAGCCCCCCCAACCCACCCCAACACCCTGACACCCACCACCACCCCTCCATTGCACATCCACCTGTGGCAACGACGGGCCGGGCCTCACACCCCCGGATGCGGACTGGTGGAAGCATGTTTATTGCAGGCCAGTGAGGATGATGACGAACCCACACCTGCGATGGGCTCCTGGCTCTATGTCGTTACTGGACAATAGTCTGACCCATGGGCCACCAGTCAGTACCCACCATCCACCCGGGACCATTGCCCTAGCATATTCGGAGTCGTGACACTGCCAGCGCACGGCTCCCATCCTCTGCCCGGGGGGAGGGGGGGCACACTCACCTGGGGCCGACGTAAGACCACCCCTCATACACACACACACTTGGCGCTCATGTACATGACACCCCGCACGTTTCGGGCAGAACACAAAGCAGTTTTCTGTAGGTGTGAAAGTGATTTTAATTACAAACTGTCCATACACGAGCCCTAGCCCTAAAACTCGTCGTGTGCCCTTCACCACGTGCCAACTTACTCACGTGCCTAATTGTTTGCCTTACGAGCCCTTTGACTACGCCTCGGTGGTTCCCCAGATGGTACAGCAGAACTGGAGATTGGACTCCTGTGATTCACTGCCCTGTGACTCAGGATCCCTTTGCGGCCCGTTTCCTGGGGCGGGCCCGGCCTAGATGGGGCCAGGCTGTGGCTCGGGCGACTGGGATGGCGAGCTGCCCAGCCTGTCCTGCCCGCATGCCCACCAGTATGCCCTGGGACGGACAGTGGGGGGGGAGTCCAAGGTGCCCGCGGTGTTCCGGACCTCCCCTACAGGGGTACCGGGACGGGCCCCCAGCACCTCCCCCTCCCTCGAAGGGTGCCCGATGGCCCCCGGGCCCTCTACATGGGACGGTGGTGTGACGGACCGGCTGTCCTGGAGGCCCGTGCTGGTATCGACAAGGTTCTGCAGGGTTTGCACCATGGAGCTGAGGGAGTTGGCCATTCCTGTCTGTGTCTGGGTGACACCGGCCAGCACCTGGCAATGGCGCCGATGCCCTCAGCCATGGCTTGCTGAGACTGGGCCATGGCCTGCGGAGACTGGGACCTGGCGATGACGCCTCCTGCCATCTGCCGCTGGCTCTGCTCTTGGCTTCCTGTGAGAGGGAGCCATGTCCTGGGCCACACACGCCGCCCATCGACTGAACGCCCCAGGCCGCGCATACTCTGCTTGCCTCATGTCTGCACCGTCGACCCATTGCCTCCACATTGGGCCCACCCCGTGCGGTTTCGGCCTGGGTGCATGCATGACCGGCACCACTCCCAGCTCCTGGATGCGGGGTGGACTCCTCCACCTGCGTCTGCAGCCGCTGCAAGCCAGCCATCATCCTCTTCCTTCGTCCCAGGTTTGGTGGCTGCATCGGGTCTATGGGTGGGTGTGGTAACTGCCGGCCCCTCTGCTGCTCCTACCTCCACCTGCTGTACCGGTACGGCAGTGTTGTGCGCACCAGTGAGTGTACCAGAAGCCTCATCACTAAAGTGCCCAACCGAGGTGAGTGTCTCTGCGATGGTGGAGGGTGTTGGAGATAGCAGTGGTGTTGTGGCGTGCGCATCGTCAGACTCCAAGTCCATGGTCCCCTGGGGTGGCGCCTTGTCCCCATCGGTCCGCTGTGTGTCACTGTTCTGTCGTCCAGTCTCATGTGTGGCAGTGTCCTGGGCAGGGCTGTCCTGGGTAGGGCTGTCCTGGGTAGGGGTGTCCTGGGTAGGGCTATCCTGGGTAGGGGTTTCCTGGGTAAGGGTGTCCTGGGTAGGGCTGTCCTGGGTAGGGCTATCCTGGGTAGGGGTTTCCTGGGTAAGGGTGTCCTGGGTAGGGCTGTCCTGGGTAGGGGTGTCCTGGGTAGGCCTGTCCTGGGTAGGGGTGTCCTGGGTAGGGCTGTCCTGGGAAGGGCTGTCCTGACTCGGCTGCGACGGGGGCCTGTGGCTGCTCCCCTCACCGCTGAGTGTCACACGCCTACGTCGCCGCACCCGCACGAGACGGGGGCGTCGTCTCCGTGGTGCTCCAGGTCTCTCCCTCTCTCGTGGCCACCCTGGGGCATCTTGCAGGCAGTCGGCATCCGCGGGGACGGGTGCCTCGACGTTTGGTCCTGCAATACACAATACAGCATGCATGGTTAGACACACAGGCAGTGATCGGGGGATATGGGGGAGGGGGGATATGAGGGAGGGGGATATGGGGGAGGGGGGATATGGGGGAGGGGGAAGGGCCGTGGGTGGCTCACTTACTGGCGAGCCCCCGACCTCTGCATCGGCAACCTCCCGGTCCTCAGGTCCACCTGCCAGTTCCAGGGCCCTTCCCTCATGGACGGTGAGTGGTCTCTCATCAGCTGTGCCCCCTCCAGTCCTCTGATGCTCCCTGTTGTGTGCACGCTTCTCTTGTGAGGGGCGGGCGGGTAGGTGGCAGGGGTAAAGGGCAACAGTGTTAGACAGGTATATGACTGCACGACAGCGGTTGCGCGTATATTGGCAGAGGTCGCAGCACATTAGGGTTCAGGTTGGGTTAGCGTTAGGATTGGTTGCACGTGGGGGTGTGCCACACATCGGGGGAGGGGGGGGACACTCACCCTGGCTGCCCTGACGAGGTCGTTGATCTTCTTGTGGCACTGGGTGCCTTCCTCGGTGTCACAGCCACAGCGCTGACGGCCTCTGCCGCCTCCCTCTACAGGCGCCGGCTGAGGCGTGGGGCGACCCTGCGGCCATGTCCGGGGTACAGGACCTCCCTCCTCTCTTGTACTGCGTCCAGGAGTGCCTCGATGTCGCGCTCCTGGAACCTCGGGGCTACGTGGCGACCGGCCATCTTTGCGGATCTTCCGGGGGGGGGCGTCTTTTGTGCTGTGACGCCAAGCGGCGTTGATTACGCCGCGCGGCATCAAGTGACGCGCTGCGTCTAAGGCGGATGACGCCGTCGTGAATGGCGTCACGCTGCTGCTAGCCCATTCGGGCCCGGAGACTTCGTGACCTTTGTGGGGGCCCGACGCCGGAGTGATCCGCGCCGTTTTTGGCGCCGGGTCCCGGCCACCGCGCTGGTTTTCGGAGAATCCCGCCCCTTATCTCTTAGGCTGATCAAATGCATATATGTCACTTAGTTTCGTACAGGTATATGTAACAAAAACCTTCATTTCAACCACACTGAATGTATCTTTTTCATTCCTGCTTATACTAATCTGATACTTCATTTACAATCCCAATACTGTACTTTGATTTTTGCATTTGTACCTCATTCCCCCAATTGATTGAATGGATTGATCCATCTTTATGTATTTTTTTAATTTGCAGAGATCATCTCTTGCATCACTGGATTGCGCTGCTTGCTGACTGCCCCATCATCGCTCAGATGTATGAAGATATAGCTCTCATTAAAGACCACACCCTAGTTAACTCCTTAATTCGAGTGCTGCAAACCTTGCAGGAATTTAATATCACCCTCGAGACATCACTGGTCAAAGGAATTGATATTTAAAGCCAATCACCTGCATCCAACAGAAGAATTTGCAGGAATGGTGCATACATGACACAAATTGTGAAATTAAAATGAATGCAATATTGCAATTCAGCAACTTGTTTTGAAGTTGCAGGAACTATTTGCCATAAAGTATGTGCAGTGAGCCTTTTGAACCTGTACCTGAGGTCACTTCAGGCTATTCTAAAGTTTGAAAGAATGTGCATACACTCCGATTTTCCATGTTTACTGTCAACCGTTGGTAGGTTTGCTTGGTTTTACGGTAATGCGCAGTGATGTTCAAGAACAATGCTTGTTTCAAACTTGTTTTTCTAAAGAAAGTAAAAGTATTAAGTTTGTTTTACATTTCTGCAGATGGCCAATACTTGCACTGTTAACTAGCAGTTTGAATAGTGTCTGAATTTTAAAAAAATGTACATATAGCTAGTGCACTGAATTGTGCACAGCATTTACTTTGTAGCTGCTTCAAAAATGTACATATATACATATGTTGTAAGAATATATATATATGTGTGTGTGTGTGTGATATATAACATATAAACATACACATAGACAGTATTCTTGTAAATTTAATTGAAGAATAGGTAGTATTTTTTCAAATGTTGATGGTTTAAAGAAAAGAGACTGATATTGTACTAAGAAAATACACTCATTTGTATTTCTTTTGATAAAAACGATATCCATTTTTCCTCACCCTTTCTCGGTTCCTTTTCATTTGTCTTCTATAACTTAGTTGAGATTTGATTGCCCATAACTAAACATGTTCCCTTGACATTGAAGTTCCTATGAAGACTCCACGGGAAATATTACCTTTAAAATAATTTACTTATTGTGATTAAGGTTCAAGAATAAGAAGCGTCTAATTAGTCTGTGCCATAATCCCGATGAGCTTGTACCAAATTGGCACTTTTTTTACTGTGCCAATCTTCTTTTCATTGAAGCTCACTAAAGGATATTTCAGACCCTTTATGGAGACATGTCGCTGTTATTTTCACTTCGTTTGGAATAAAAAATCCTGGCATTTTCAAAATTAATGGAAAATAAATATGGCCAAGGATAAAAGTCAGCTGCCAATTCGTTATGCGTCTTTTCCATGCTCAAGGCATAGACCAATTTCATCCCCATAATGTATTGAAAAAGATTATACATTGATGACATAATTTTTGTGTGTGAAAGCAGGAATATTGATGATCAATGCATTAACTTCTACATCTTATTGTAGTGCCATCCATAGTCTAGGGAATAGAGGAACAAATTCCACCCAAACGGTTATCGTCTTTGCATTCAAGGTTACTTTTTTGGTTAGATTTTAACATTTAAGGACATGATAAATGTTTTTCTTTGTAGTTTTGTGTATCTCTTTACTCACATATTTAGATTTACCAGGCTGGATTCTCTGCTATCGGGATTCTCTGTTGCGCTGGCAGTCCGGGGGTTTCCCAACAGCGTGGGGGCAATGGAAAACCCTATTGGCCAGCTGGCATTAGGAGAATCCCGGGGGCGCACCATACTAGAAATCTGGTGCAGCGAGACGGAGAACCCGCCCACCTTTTCTTTATAATCAATATAAAAATATAGTAGAGAGGTTGCTGATGTTCGGGCCACCTTTTGTTTGACTGCAGTAGCCGTGATAGTGAGTGCCAGCTCCCTGTCACCTGAGGAAGGAGCAGTGCTCCGATAGCTAGTAATTCGAAACAAACCTGTTGGATTTTAACCTGGTGTTGTAAGACTTCTTACTGTGCTCACCCCAGTCCAACGCTGGCATCTCCACATCATGACTGTCTAAGAAGACAGGGCAACAATGCACGGTAGCAGAGTGGTTAGCACAATTGCTTCACAGCTCCAGGGTCCCAGGTTCGATTCCCGGCTGGGTCACTGTCTGTGCGGAATCTGCACGTTCTCCCCATGTGTGCGTGGGTTTCTTCCGGGTGCTCCGGTTTCCTCCCACAGTCCAAAGATGTGCAGGTTTGGTGGATTGGCCATGCTAAATTGCCCGTAGTGTTGGTTGAGTGGGTTACTGGGTTATGGGGATAGGGTGGTGTGGACTTGGGTAGGATGCTCTTTCCAAGAACCGGTGCAGACTCGATGGGCTGAATGGCCTCCTTCTGCACTGTAAATTCTATCTATCTATGAAAGAAGATGAAGACCTTCTTCCTGCAGCCAGGGTAAATCTGCCTCCTAATGTCTTCCATGCCCATGTGCGTGGGGTGTGACATTTCCCATGGATGGGGGGTGTGGGGGACCAACAATCTCACTTGGAGATTGGACCACCCTTCACATACCCATCTCTCATCCAACCACCTCATGGATTCCCAACACTTGCCATGGCACCCCTGCCCCCCCCCCCCCCCTTTCCCGTCTACTTCCAATGGTCCCCACAGAAAATAATCAGCTTTTCACATTCCAAGCATGCCTGCCTTCGTCACCATCTGACCCAGCAGGACTCCTGCCTACGCTCTCCCCATCTGTCTCATTGCAGGACAAACTCGAGCACAACCAACGAGGGCAGGTACAGCCTGTCAGAGACATGCCCGAGTTGAGAAGCCTAATGCCCTATGAGGAGAGAGTCCTTGAGCTGACAGACAAGGAGCAGGACTGTACCTGTGCAGAGAACGAGGTGGGCGCAGCAGATATAAGTGAGAATCCTCAAGACATGCAATCATGGTGCAATGCTCAAGTGAGTTAATTTTTTCCCATCATTCAACTTCTGTGATGCAGTAATGTGATCTCACTTCCCTTGCAGATTAATCAGTCGACCAGCCCAGGCCATCCCCACATTTTAAACCAACTTAAGACCTACTCACTCAGGATACACCAGCCTTCCTTGATTGTCTGGCCTTCCCAGTGAGACTGCAGCCGGGCGCCGATTAGTGCTGGTCCACCCAAATGTGGACCAGGTGGAATGGTACCTGGGGGTCTCCTGGGCCATCCAAGACCCCTGGGTGGTCAGGGTCAGTGCAGGGTGGCCCCAGCCCTCGCCTGGAATGCAGGCACCTTGGCACTGCCACCCTAGCACTGCCAAGGTGCCCAGGTGACACTGCCAAGCTGTCTGAAGCACTGCTAGGGTGGCACTGCCAAGTGTTGGGGTCCGAGGGAGGTCATGCCCATGAAAGGAGGGTGGAAGGGGGTTTAAAGGTTGGCGGTGTGCAGGGCAGGTAAGTAGGGGTCTCCGGGAAATTGCCTGGGGGTGTGGGGGGGGTGAGTCCCTTGAAGGGAGGGGCTGCTGTAGGGGGAATTGGAGGGGCATGAAGACGGGGCATGTCTTTCGGGTTTTGTGGGGGGAAACCGGAGCACCTGGAGGAAACCCATGCAGACACAGGGAGAACGTGCAGACTCAGCACAGACAGTGACCCAAGTGGGAATTGAACCTGGGACCCTGGAGCTGTGAAGCAATACGCTACCCAATGTGCTACCCTGAGATCCGATGGCTGCCCGATTTCTGAGCTCAGCTCCTCGGTGGGATGATGTGAAGTAGTGCCCATGTGCGTGGGGTGTGACATTGCCCATGGATGGGGGGTGTGGGGGACCAACAATCTCACTTGGAGATCGGACCACCCTTTCAAAATAATAATAATCTTTATTAGTGTCATGAGTAGGCTTACATTAACACTGCTATGAAATTACTGTGAAAATCCCCGAGTCGCCATATTCCGGAGCCTGTTCGAGTACACAGAGGGAGAGTTCAGAATGTCCAATTCACCTAACAGCATGTCTTTCGGGTCTTGTGGGGGGAAACCGGAGCACCTGGAGGAAACCCATGCAGACACAGGGAGAACATGCAGACTCAGCACAGACAGTGACCCAAGTGGGAATTGAACCTGGGACCCTGGAGCTGTGAAGCAATACGCTACCCAATGTGTTACCCTGAGATCCGATGGCTGCCCGATTTCTGAGTTCAGCTCCTCGGTGCTAAAGAAAATTCTAAGTATGGGCTAAACTGGTGAGAAACCCCACAGGGTCCAAAAAAGTGACAAAGTGTGATTGAATAGTGGTGAGAAACTCGCCGGCGGGAAACTATCTGGGAAACCCGACACAAATGAACTTAGAAATTTTTTGGGAGAATCACTCCCTACGTCTTCCCCATCTTCCACACTGATGACGCGGTAAAGACGTGCCACTGCTGGCATGGGCATGCTCACTTGGCTAAATCGCTGGCTTTTAAAGCAGACCAAGCAGGCCAGCAGCACGGTTCGATTCCCGTACCAGCCTCCCCGGACAGGCGCCGGAATGTGGCGACTAGGGGCTTTTCACAGTAGCTTCATTGAAGCCTACTCGTGACAATAAGCGATTTTCATTTTCATTTCATATGCCCCCCCCCCCCCCCCCCCCCCCCCCCACACACACACACACACACACACATTAATGATCAGGTCACTCCTGTCTGACAATATTCTCCAGTAATGAGGATTCCAAAGGCCAAAAACGTGGTCCAAGTCTGTCCATCTCGTATATAGGTGGAAATAAACACGAGGACCCCTGACCTTGGAGGAGGCAGTAGCAGATGAGATTTATCATCCAGCGTCTCTGGGCCCCATGTTCATTGGCAGGTCGCATTCAGCCCTCTGTCAAGCAGACATACCGCCGAGGATGAGAGGAGCATCACTCTGTTCTCACTACTAGTCATTGTCATTCTCCTGCAGCATCCAGCTAATCGCTTTAGCATCCTGCCTATAAATGTAGCCACCATCACAATGACCTCCCACAGTCAACTCAGTAGTGCGTGGATGTCAGACTCATGGTGGGAAATGTCGCAAAATTGAGAGTCAATGACGGCGGCCCTAGCTCTGTGCCCCATGCAAACCCTGGCCAAAGTATGGGGTCCTTCCTCCTCCTCCTCCATGTGGTTTCCCCTCACGCCCTCCTCAACATCCTCCTCACCCAAGGAGACATGGCTATCCTCCTGACCCCAGCTGCTCTCCCCGCTGCAGTGCCAGGTTGTGAAGAGTGCAGCAGACCACCATGACGGGGGACGCTCTGGGGACTGTACTGGAGGGCTCCCACCAACTGGTCCAGGCACCAGAACTGCATCTTGAGCGTCCAATGCTCGACCATCACACGCATTGTCACATAGGCCTTGTTACAGCGAGTCTAAGCAGGTGTTTATGACTTCCACACTGCATGTCAGCCACCTCCTGAGTGGGTACCGAACATAGAACATACAGTGCAGAAGGAATCCATTCAGCCCATCGAGTCTGCACTGACCCACTTTCACCCTATCCCCGTGTCCCAATAACCTCTCCTAACCTTTTTGGTCACTAAGGGCAATTTATCATGTCCAATCCACCTAACTTGCACATCTTTGGACTGTGGGAGGAAACCGGAGCACCCGGAGGAAACCCATGGAAACACGGGGAGAACGTGCAGACTCCACACAGACAGTGACCCAGCGGGGAATTGAACCTGGGACCCTGGCACTGTGAAGCCACAGTGCTATCCACTTGTGTTACCGTGCTGCCCTTTGTCCCTGAGGAACCATCCTTCCAGCCACTGCTCTCCCTCAAAAATGGCTGGGTTCTGTGAGTGCCCAAAGAAGTATCTATCATAGATGCTCCCAGAAAATCGGGCACGCACCTGCATGATGCATATTGAGAGGCCACAGATGATATGGACTTTGAGGGAGGTGAATACCTTGTGGTTCAAAACTGGCATCCCATGCTGCCAGGGGGAGTGCAGAGCCACGTGGGTGCAGTTGATGAAACCTTGCAATTGGAGCATGCCTGCTATGCAGGTGAAGTCCCTGGCCCTGGCGTACTGACTTGCCTGGTCCCGGTCCAAGTTGATATAATTGTGGGCCTTCACAAATAGCACTTCTGTGGCCTCCCTTATGCGCTGCTGACTGGGATATGCCACACAGGTCACCATGCAGTCCTGAAACGAGCCACTGGCATAGACGTTCAGAGAGACAGTAACTTTCAGGGCCACAGGCAAAGGGTGACCTGTAGTCCATATGGTGCGAGCTCTTGCATCACCTGTGGCCAATAGTGTCTACTGCAAGGTTCCACCATCTGTGGCCCTGATCCCGGAAGATCAAAGGGCCCTACCCCCGCCTCCTCTACAAGGGGCTGTTCTGGGCCATGTGCAGCAGCACATTGATGTCACTCCTGCTGGTCGATCACAATCTAAATCGCCAACTCACCCTACTCCATGATTCTTCAGAATCAAAAACTGAAAGGAAAAGAACATGAAAGTGAGCGATGAGGGATCCTGACACTGTCCTGACCCACAGCCCACTCAGGTTCTGGGACATCCACCCATGCGCAGCCCCTTATGCCAGTGCCTTTGCACTAAGCCTCACTCCCTCCCCTGTCATTTAACAGCCGCTTCCCCATAGTTATCTCTTTCAACTCCACCTGAATGAAGTGCTTTGTCCCTTGAGAACCTTAATGGGCCATGTAACTCTCCCAAGGGTGAGGAGTTACTGCAGTTGGCATTCAAGGACCTGTGTTGCAACCTCATGGGAACAAGACGCTGCCGTTAATCATCCTTTGAATGGGGTGACTGATGAGAGACTTCACCATAACACCCTGCATTGGGGTGGGGCACATCTGTGGCATCTCTCTGTTATGCGTACTTGGGCATGGGCTTTGGGGTTCAATGCTTGGGGCAAAGTCTTCCAAATGGTTAAAAATTGGGTGCCAGGATGCGAAGCCCCCAAGCGCGGAATCCTGGTCAACGACATGGCTGGGTTCATCAAACTGGAGAGGGTCAAGTTTGCCCTAAGGGGGTCGGTGCAAGGGTTCTTCTGGCGGTGGCAGCCGTTTCTAGACTTCCTGGCGGAGAATTAGGGGGTGGTCAACTTCAGCAGCAACCAGGGGGGGAGCAGGCAATCAGTGGCATACATGCATTGCAATGCTGACTAAATTGGCACAGTTGATCGTTAAGAAAGGGAGCCCATGACAGGGAGCTGATTAGGCAACTGGCTTTCCCCTGTGGCAGGCAAGGCACACCTGATGCGTGTAAAGTCTGGAATCAGCCAACTTCATCCTTAAAGGGCAACCTCATTCCCCCAGCTCTCATGGGCTGTGGATTAAACAAGCCTTCCAACTAGAACAGCCTGCCACCCAGACATTAATACCTGACAGCCTGGCGTCCATAACCAGTGACTTTGAACCTCCATACAACTCTTGACTACTGGCTACTGGCCTGAGTGTGGGAGTACTTTCTCACTGACGTCGATCAATCCCCTCTGTGAGAGTATTCAGCTTCATGAGGCTGGAAAACACCCCTTGTCAGTGCCCTCCACTCTGTCTATTCAACCTGGCCTCTCATGACGCCACCCAAGAATCTCAAATAGCTCCCAGTGCTGACTCTATGAATTCACCTGCTCTCACTCACGTTCCAGCTCCCACTCTGGAAGGAAAATCTCTCAGCGGTTATATCGCTGCAAGCCCAACAAGCAGGACACTGGAAGCGCTTCCTGCATTACAGCCTCCAGACCCCTTTAAACCTAGAAGCTCACACTCATGAAGAGCTGCTAGGGTGTGCGAGCGTCCCCCCCCCCCCCCCCCCAGAATACTGAACAACCCCCCTCCCCCCCCAGTTGAACTTCTCTGAATCCCTCTCTTTGTCCGTCATCTCCATTGCCCCCTCTGTGACTGCCACCATGGATGGTCACGGCAACCTTAGCTCTCACCTTCTATAGCCGCTCATTTGCTTTCAACTCATATTAACACCAATTTTAGTGTTTAGTAAACCATGAATTTAAAATAGCATTCATTACATTTCTTGAACACTGAACTATTATCATACTGCAATGATAATATTGTTATAATAATATATTGTTATAATATGCTGTTTTCTATAATTTTTTAAGAAACTACTTTGCATTGCTGAAAAAAGATATATTTCTCCAATTGTACAACATTTGTTAAATAATCCTTAGTGTGCTAAAAGTTATGCTGACTACCATTTTAAGATTGACAGTCAGGCTAGCAGTGTGGTGCATTTGCTTGTACTGCAAGCTACATATTTTTATACACCGGTTTGCAGTCAGAAAGAACATGTTTCAGCTAGCCAGTGCAGGAAATTAGTTAAGTATGGGCTTGACAGGGTGTTCCTCGACGAGGCTGAAAAAAACGGCAACATCACGTTAAATAGCGCAATGTTTCTTAGTGCTGCGGGTGGCAAAAAACACCCCGCTGAACCCACCCAAAACGGGACTCTGTTTTTGTCCTGTTGAATCACACCCCTGATCTGATTAGATCTGGCAAGCTGAGTGTCATACCATTTGCAGGTGACTCCATTATTCTCTAACCTGCCTAACATTCTTCTGTAGGGCACCCCATTGACCAATACAGTTTCCAGGCATTAATTTCTCTCTCGGCACCTCCTCAAATCTCCATCTGAAAAGCAACGCGCGCCCTCATCCTATTGCCCATGTGCACCCGTCCCTCACCGTTATCCTACTCAAATACTCCCCATTCCATCTTCACACAATCCACTTCTTACACTTATAACTCTCTGCTTTCTTTCATTGAAGTAGAAAAAAGCACAACTTCAGGGAGAGGGAGAGAACTGGAGTGGAATTGCAGCCATATCCACACTGAATGAATTGGAGGACACTGGAGATCAGTGAAGTGGCACGCACACCCCTCCGCAGCATGAGGCAGAGACAACCCGCCCTTAGCCGACAATGGGATCTTCTGGTCCCGCCACTGCCAACGGGTTTTCCCATTGTTCCCACCCTCCACTGCTGGAGAACCCATGCCAGGGGGTTACCGTTGGCAGAACTGAAAGATCCCACAGAGAGAACTGCCGGAAGATTTTGGCCGAGATACCAATGATGGAGAGATGAGGGTTGCCAAGAGAAATGGTTGCAACATTAGATACACAGCCCTTAACAGTCACTCATTTTCTTTGGATATCACCAATAACTGAACTGTCATGACATTCTCAAAGTTGAGTTTATACCCTTCTCAGCACTAACTCATTCTTTGATCACCCACAAGGGTAATGGAACTTGATAAAGAACCAGGCTGAGGAGTTTGCAAAGGAGACCAAGCATTACGAGAATGCATCATCACATGACTTATGCATACCTTTCACCAGGGCATATACATACTTTGGTGTGTACGGCAATTGAAATAGTTAGGCTACCACATTCCAATCTCTGGGGCGGCAGGGTGACATAGTGATTTGCACTGCTGCCTCACAACGCCAAGGACCTGGGTTCAATTCTGGCCTTGAGTGGCTGTGTGGAGTTTGCATGTTCTCCCCGTGTCTGTGTGGGTTTCCTCCAGGTGCTACGATTTCCTCCCTCTGTCCAAAAATGTGCAGTTTAGGTGGATTGGCCATGCTAAATTGCCTCTTAGTGTTTAGGGATGCGCAGGTTACGATACGGGGATGCGCCGGGATGGGCAGGGGAGTGGATCTAGGTAGGATGTTCTTTCAGAGCGTTGGTGCAGATGTGATGGGCCAAATGGCCTCGTTCTGCACTGTACGTTTTCTATGTAAGCAGATGCTGAGCCTGGATTATTATTATCCACGAACAGGGAACTTGTGAACAGCAACAGGAAACAGTCATGTTTCTGTCAGTATTTTCTGAGGCAGTGTGCGTCCTTGGAGAGAGTTTGAATGAGCCTAATTCTAGCATGAGTGCCATGGTGCCTCAAAACTTTAATTTTTTGCGCTGATGTCAACCTCCATGAAAGAGTTGCCTCCTGCATGAAGAATCTGATGCAGTAAGCTGTTTCATTCTTCTTTTCGATATAAACATACCAATCATACACAAGGATTGGTAAAACAATAACGTTGGTTCTTAATTTGAAATTAAGACCATATACAGATAGACTTACCTGGAAAACTACTGTACAGACACTTACTCCTAGTCCTGCTGCTTAAAGACTGACTGCAAGCCATGGGACCGTTACATTATACCTGTCGAGGTGGGAATGATTGACAGTAGTTTAAGATACTCTCCCTAAAGGTGCATGTTATATCACAACACGACCACCAAATGTATGCTAGCCAGACCAATAGTCAGCATGCTCTTGTCACCTTAAACAGGATGGAGTCGTCCCCCCTTTCCTTTGTCGGTGATAGAATACATAAAGGGAAAGCAAGAGAGGATTTTTTAAACAACTACATTCCAAAAAATTAAAAATGGCAGCAGCAAAACTAATTTTAACTTTATTTTGTAATTATTGTCAGGAGCAATGGAAGTCCACATACCATTATTATACTCTTTTACATGATGTCAACAAAAGTACATTGTTACTTTATTAAAACGTTTTTATTAAAAAGTTATTGCATTAATTGTACTAAGAAAAATGCCTGATGAACATGATGTGAAATTTGATGAAAGAGGTGTATTGTGTGTAAAAGAAAATTGAAATGTTGTGACTATGGGGAATATTGTTGTTGTTTTCTAAGATGTGTTTTAGTGCCACATAATAATTTGTACAGTCGTGTACAATGTGAGCTGTAATTCAATTGATCATTATATTACGTACATATTCATTTATACATGGATATTGGATTTAAATGTGTATTCTGCAAATCCTGAACTGTTGGATGCAACATGAGTTACAAGTGTTGTTCATTTATTTTTTAGAAATCAGAACCATACCCAAGATTATAAATTTGGTCACTTGTGATGTACTTAATTCTTTCTGTGTGCAGGATATCGCCAATCAAATATTTGCATAATTTGTCAATCCGTTGATTTGTCTATTTGAAGTGACGCTAAGGCGATTTTATTGTTTGAGTATGAAAATAAACAGAACACTGAGCACAATGCAATGCAATCCAGTTTCACCATGCAGCTCCCAGTGACACTTGGTGAATGGAGTGGAGCACTGTTGGATTGAATTAATGGAAAATCAGCAATCAATTCAAAGGTGTAGCCAATAATTTTTGGTTAGACATTTGATTGCAGCAAAATGGCCTTTTACAAATTGAAGTAAAGAGAGAAAGCGGAGAATGTTAAGTAGCATTTATACAAATACATAGATATTAAATAACATTCAGGAAAATTATATTTGAAGTCTAACAAGAGAGAACGCTAACTCCTATATTATTAGTTTAATTGAATAATGTTTCATTTCAATTAGTGCCTTGACCTTGGTTGTTTTATTTTCAGTGACATTATGGATGTGATCTAACCCAAAATAAACCAAGTCCGTTCTGGGCAGGTTTAGAGGGAACCCCGCTATCTAATGGCACTCTGTTGTGTTTTCGGGCCCCAGAGGGGTACGCCCCTTCTGAGGCTGCATTTAGCGTCATTTCCTGCACTGACGAGCTCTGACGAGCGGAACTCCTCGGTGCTGGAAAAGAAAATAGCACCCCGATCACTTGATCCCCTGACGTGACCCCCGGACCTCCCCCCCCCCCCCCCCCCCCCCCCCCCCCCCAGTGCCCCAACTCACCTGTTGGGGGGTTCTCAAGCCATCTGCACCCCATCTTATATGGGCAGGGCATCCCCTGGGCCCGATCTCTGGCACGGGCAAAATGTCAGCGTGGCAGTGCCAACCTGGTATCCTGACAGTGCCCTTGCTGCCCTGGTAGTGCCAGGTTGGCGCCCATGTGGCAGTGCCAGACTGGCAGTGCCACGGTTGCTGGATGGCATCAGCCATGCCACCTGGCCCAGATACCAGCCACCCAGGGGGCCTCCAATTGCCTAGGAGACCCCGCTCAAGTGCCATTTCCCTGTTTGTGGGGACCAGTGCTAAACGACGTCTGGCTGGGGGAATCTTGGCAAGGCCAGTAGATCCCGGGAGCCGGTTCCATCTGGTGTCAGCAAGGTTAAGTAAGCTTTAAGCTCACTTAACTCTGCAAGTCTGGGTCCCACCCATTGTGGACACGATGCAGATTCCCGACAACAGGTTAGATGTCGCGGTGTGTAACGACTGTCGTGGATCCCGGAAGTGGCCTTTCCCATGATCTACCAGCTGCGTCCCGTCCTGATTCCGCTGTAAGCGTAATCTAAGTAATCACATAGATTTGCACGAGCATACAAGCATAGGGATTAGGAGCAGGAATAGCCCATACAGCTGCTCAAGCCTGCTCCCCCTTTTGATAAGATCATGGTCTAGTTGTGGTATCAACTCTACTTTCCTGTCTACCCCTGATACCAGTGCAAGCAAACAACAAACCAATTACTCTGTCTAGCTTGTTCTGTGATGATATAAAGTACACTGGGGAAATGATGAGGTACAGTTCTAAAGTGTCCAACTTTCACACAGTACAGACTTCTGAAACAAAAATACCTGTTTCAGGGCCAAGCTTATGCAACAAAAATGTTATTGTCCATGTTAATAATGAGAATACCTCCAGTGAAATCTAGAGTTTGAGGATGGCTTTGACATACCTGGCCTGGAAAAGGTGACAATGAAAGTAAAGGGGATGGTACGCTTCAGCTGACAATGTTCCTGGTCGGTGAGGGGGAGCAAGTCACCCAGTGACCCCATGCTGTAAAGTCCATGTATGCGACTGTTGGGTGACAACTGGATTGATTTGGTTGTGATGCTCCTAAATTTGAATAGTTTGTCTAGCATCAAGTATGAAGTACTTCACCCTAGAGGTAGTGGGCTAAACTGAGTAGATAATGGGCTGGATTCTCTACCTCCTGACGGCAGGCATGCAAATCGTGATGGGGCGGAGAATTGAGCATCTGGCAAAAATTCAGGTCTTTGCGCCGTGCCGAATCGGTCGCCATGCTTCAGCCCCTCCCCAGCGGTGCCAGGGGGGCATGCTAAACCGGCATTTGTACGCAGTTGTGATTAGTGGGTTGGACACTTCATACTCCGCCCTTCTGCAATGCTTAGCTGCTCTCAGGTGGAGGTCTCGCAGGCGCAAATTTTTACAAGTATTTACAAATGGGGACAGGGCGCCAGGGCTGTGGAAGGGGAGTGGGAGGCTAAAAGAAAACACCGAAAAGCAGTTGAAAACTGTCGAGCTTGCTGGGGTGGCTCCCGGAGCAGTAGCGGGGAGCAACTTGGTGCCTAGTCTGTGGACTCGGGGTGTCCCCCTCGGGCTCGGGGTGGCCTGGCTCACACCGCCATTGCTGCAGTCTGTCTTTTAAACACACCTCTTTGGTGGTACTTACAGGCTCCTGGCTGCTGACACGGCTGAGTGCTGCCTGTGTCCTTTGAATGCTCAGAAGGCCTCTGGTCATCTGGGAGCCCACCCAGGTCACCCCTCTGGACACCCTCCTATCCGAGCTGCATCATCAAGGGGATGGGCCAGCTCAATCAGGGGCCCATCAGGTGTTGGCACGCCTAAGAATGCTGCCCCTTAGCAGAGGAAGCAAGTGATCAACACGGCTCACCCCAAGCAGTGGACACTTGCACTGTAGTCCTTGGAGCCCTCCCAGGGTTTTTGCCCCTCTAAGGGCAGAGGCCTCACTCATGACCCCAGCCCCTCCTCCTGGTGAGGCTAGCAGCGCTGACTGGCTCTGCCACAAAGTCCCAGACGGTGTTCGGGGGCAGGCTTGAGTCAGCAGCCCACCCTGGGAAAGAGGATTTTCCTCTACTCCTCGCTGGCTTGGAGCTGTGGGACCACCTTGGACCCCCGACCTTGGGGGGGGGGGGGGGGGGGGGGGGGGGGGTGCAGGTCTTCAGTGAGCCACCTTGGTGGCTGCAGTGAGTGTATGGTAAGTGGAGCATTTAAAAACAGCCATTGCTGCAGTCTGTCTTTTAAACACACCCCTTTGGTGTTACTTACAGGCTCCTGGCTGCTCACACTGCTGTGCTCTTTCACGGTAACTCTAGCCCCAGTGGTTAGCACGCCCGCTGGGCCGGGATTTGCTCTGAATTCACACCGGCAGTGTGCTGGCCCATTTACATGTCCTGACTCTCTTAAAAAATAGCGCTCCCAACGGGAACATGAACCGCACGCAATTCAGTCCTGGCATCAACACTTTGGGCACAATCCAACGCTGGCTGCGCCTGAGAAGCAGCTCACCGTGGCGCAGCTTGGTTGTTGAAAGATGGGACACACCGCTCCTGGGAACCACTCAGCTTGTCATTCCTCGCGAGATCCAACAGGGTCACCTTTTGGCAGATCTGCATATTAGAGCGAGGCAGTAAGCTTTACTCTAATGTGCAGATTCCCGAGGTACCCGAGGCTTTCGAATTCAACCCCTTTGCCTCAGAAACCTCAGGCGAGCGCCATTCAGCACTGGCCCCCACAGACGGGGACCAGATGGAACAGCACTTGTGGGGGTCTCCCAGGGGATCTTTGGCCCCCAGCTGCATGCCCTTTGGGCAGGGAGGTGCCCTGGCACTGGGTCATTTGGGTACCCTGGCAGTGCCAGATTGGCACTATGGCAGTGCCATCCTGGCACCATGGCAAAGCCACTTGGGTGCCAGCCTGGTGGTGCCCAGGTGGCACTGGCAGCTGGCATGGGCACTGTCGTGAGTCGTGTTGAACAGCCATGTGTTTCTCGCCACTGCGAGCTCTGGGAAACATGCAACTAAATGCCCTTGCTAGGGGACTTTGTTCCCTTTTGGGAGAATCACACCCATAGTCCCCCAAACAGAGAATCCTGTCCAAAGTGTTTATACTGACAGAAACTAAATTAGGGCGGCATTTTAATTTTGCTGATTGTAATTGGAACAATTGTGTTCATTAACATGTCAACATTTTGTGCTTTCCTGCCTTAAGCTCCTTAGTGATTAATATTCTTATGAAGAATACTTTTTAACAAGTTGCACAGCATTGCAACAGTTAGTATAAAAGGAGTAATTATTCACAAATACTGCGTCTTCCTTAGAGGCTAGAGATTAATTGCATTGTGAATATTTTAAATAAATTTTGACATGGAGCAAAATATAATGCAGTGTATGTATTTTTTCCCTGGAGTTTACTGCTGTGGAATTATTTACATGAAACTATCACCAATTAAATAAAAAAAACTAATGGCCCTTTCTCCTAATATTCTTTGAGAGGCAGCTGAAAAGAATACATTTAAAACAAACCAGAATTGATTTTTCAGCCATGATTTTGGTGAGTGAGTGTGTATGCATGTCATCACTAACTGGTAATTGTGTATAGTGTATTTAAATTGTATTAATAATGAAGACATGTTCATAGTGATAAGTTTGTATTTATAAGTGTATTGTATATTTTTACATGATGAATTTGCTCCTGTGACTAGATAATGACTAACAAATGTTTGGGGGATTGGGTTTATAGATGGAATAGTTTGTTTATATCTGTTCAACTGCCCTGGCTATCAATTCTGTAAATAAAATCTAGATCTGTATGATATATATGGCCTAACAGTGTTGTATTTCAGACTGTCCTTATAAATAAACTAAATGTTTGATAATTATCTTCTGTCCATCTCTGTGCTCTGCAACTTGCATTTATATTTTACCTTTAATGTTGAACACTCCTATTCCAATTTTTGTTTTCAAGTATTATGTTAGTAGTATGAAGTTTCATGGCTATTCATCTGGCAGTAAAAATACTGGCTCATTATGCCCAGACTGGGGTCGCTGAATCGCGCCCTGTATTTTGACATGTCTATAATAATAATCTTTATTATTGTCACAAGTAGGCTTACATTAACACTGAAATGAAGTTACTGTGAAAAAGACCCCCAGACTCTATCGGAGGTCCCCAGCATCACAGATATCAGTCTCCCGCCAATTCAACTCTCTCCACGTGATATCAAGAAACGGCTGAAGGCACTGAATGCTGCAAAGGCTTTGGGCCCTGACAATATTCTGGAAATAGTACTGAAGACTTGTGTTGAAGAATTTGCTGCACCCCTAACCAAGCTGTTCCAGTACGCTACAACACTGGCATCTACCCAACATTATGGAATATTGCCTAGATATGCGCTGTCCACAAACTGTTGCTTAACTAGTCTGTGAGACAGCTCTCCCAACTTTGGCACAAGCCCCCAGATGTTAGTAAGGAGGACTTTGCAGGTTCAGCAGGGATGGGTTTGCTGTGTTGTTTCCGGTGCCTGGTTCGATGCCGGGTAGTCGTTCCGGTTTCATTTCTTTTTTGTGTAGCAGTGAATACAACTGAGTGGTTTGCTTGGCCATTCAGAATTAACCACATTGATGTGGGTCTGGACCCACACATAGGCCAGACTAGGAAAGATGGCAGATTTTCCTTCCCTAAAAGGACATATATAAACTAGATGGGTTTTACGACAATCAACAAGGATTCATGGGTCATCATTAGACTTTTAATTCCAGATATTTTATTGAGTTTAAATTCCATCACCTGCTTGTGGTAGGATTTGAAACCTGGGTCCCCAGATCATATCCTGGGTCTCGGATGACTAGTCCAGCGACAATCACCACTACACCACCTCTTCACCAACTGGTGTTGCAACATTTCAAGATTTATTTTGCCAGCAGAGACAACCCTTTCAAAATTTCTAGAGAGATTTCAAGAATGGATTACTCCGTTATTCTGGATGTAGCTTGTCATTTCAGCCATGTAACTTAAACATCTTTCACGTGGCCAGAAGAGAAAACATTCAGACACTTTATCCGGAGATTTTTGGGAAGGGGGGAAGCTTTCTGGGGTATCTTTCCTGTTAATGCATGTTCTTGAATTTTGTAATATTTAATAAGGTTGAACTAGTAAGAAAAGAGTTGAGAAATTAAACTTCTTTTAAATTAAAATATTTCCTTTTTAGAAAGGGGACATGTCATCAATTTGCCCAGCAACAGCAGTGCAATGAATTTTTAAAAAAATTAATTTAGATTACCCAATTATTTTTTCCAATTAAGGGGAAAATTAGCATGGCCAATCCACCTACTCTGCACATTTTTGGGTTGCGGGGGCAAAACCCACACAAACACAAGGAGAATGTGCAAACTCCACACGGACAGTGACCCAGAGCCGGGATCGAACCTGGGAGCTCAGCGCCGTGAGGGAGTTGTGCTAACCACTAGGCCACCGTGCTGCCCCAGTGCAACGAATTTAACAAAACATAATAGGAGGCAAGGTGTCCAGCAACAGGTAGAAATCTGCCTAGAGACACAATAGCCAGTATTCAAAAGGCCCCAAAGAGATTTGTCTCTCCCAGTATGAGTTTAGAAGGCAGTTTAGATATGAATCAAATGCAAATAGCTTTTGAGAAGAAAAACCTTATGAACGATTGGGAAAATCAATGAGGTACAATGTTGATGTTGAGGGGAATCAGCCTGGGTGGGGCGTTCTTTCAGAGGGTTGGTGCAGACTTGATGGGCCAAATGGCCTCCTTCTGCACTGTAGGGATTCTATGATTCTATGAACATCGGTGTACTTCATGACAGGTCTAAATGGCCCTTCCATGGGGCGGGGGAGGATGGAGGTGTGGTGAGGGGAAGATGTGTTTCGTGGTGGAAATGGTGGAGGATGATCCTTTGAATGTGGAGGCTGGTGGGGTGGAAAGTGGGGACACGGGGGATCCTATTGTGGTTCTGGAAGGGAAGGGGTGAGGGCAGAGGTGTGGGAAATGTATCAAACACGGTTGAGTGCCCTTTCAACCAAAATGAGTGGAGGGAGGGGAGGGGGGAAGGATGGGGGGAAACCTCAGTTAAGAAAAAAGGCAGACATCAGAAGCACCATTTGTGAAGATGGAATCTTAAGAACAGATGCAACAGAGGCAGAGAAACTGTAAGAATAGGGTGAAGTCCTTACAGGAAGCAGGGTGTGGGGAGTTGTCATTGAGGTGGTTGTGAGAGTCAGTGGGTTTGTAATGAATACTGGTGGTCAGTCTATCATTGGAAATGGAATCAGAGAGGTCAGGGAGGGAACTGTCAGAGAGAGAGGTGAAAATTGGAATTAAAATCAATAACTTTCATAGGTCCAAATGAGAGCATGAAGCAGCACCAATTTGCAGTCATTGATGTAACAGGAAAAGAGCTGTGGGAGTGGACCTGAGTACAACTGGAA
Source organism: Scyliorhinus canicula (assembly GCF_902713615.1). NCBI lineage: Eukaryota > Metazoa > Chordata > Chondrichthyes > Carcharhiniformes > Scyliorhinidae > Scyliorhinus > Scyliorhinus canicula. The sequence continues at coordinate 168,581,690 of NC_052154.1, read as the reverse complement.
CAAGGAATATTCCACATAACCCACAACAAAACAGGCATAACTGGGGCCCGTACTGGTACCCATAGCCACACCTATTATTTGCAGGAAGTGAGACAAGTTAAACTCCCCTGTGGTTGGACTCAACGCACAAAACACCCCTCAGACCCACTAGTGTTCCGCAGCAAGCGCTCCCTCTGTGACATCCTGGTCCATTCCTCCATCACGCCCAACTCCTCATCTCCTTCCCACGTCACCTTCTCTGGCAATCGCAGAAGATGCAACACCTGCCCCTTTACCTCCTCCCTCCTCACCTTTCAAGACCCCAAGCACTACTTTTCAGTGAAACACCATTTCACTTGCACCTCCTTCAATCAGGTTGACTGTATTCGCTGCTCCCAATGCAGTCTCCTCTACATTGGGAAGACTAAGCGCAGACTGGGTAACCGCTTTGCGGAAAACCTTCATTTAGCCTGCAAGCATCACCCCAACCTTCCTGTTGCCTGCCATTTTAACTCAGCACCTTGTTCTCATGTCCATCCTTGGCCTGTTGCAATGCTCCAGTGAAAAACAACACAAACTGGAGGAGCAGCGTCTCATTTTCCAATAAGATACGTTACAGCCCTCAGGACTCAACGTTAAATTCAGCAACTTTAGATTGTGACCTTTCTCCTGCAGCCTAAGCCCTTTTTTAATATCCCATACATTTTTTTGTCTCCACCCCCCCCACACACACACATACACACAAAAACCAGGCTATCTGTCTCTCCTTAAATTTGTTACATTTTGTAGCAATCTCTCCCGGCTACAGAATAATATCCAACACATTTCCTCTCTCTTTAGTTCTGATGAAGAGTCAAACGGACTCGAAATGGTGACTCTATTTTCTCTCCCTACAAATGCTGCCAAACCTACTGGGCTTTCTAGCATTCCCTGTTCCTGTTTCAAATCCAAAATCGCAGCATTTTGCTCATTTTAGAAAAATGGCATCCCTGGAGCTGTGAAAAGCTCCTTCCTATCTCATCAAGATGGGAGGATGGATCATTCAAAAATTAAAATATAGAAAATAGGAACAGGAGAAGACCATTCCGCTCCTCGAGACTGCTCCACCAATCAATAAGATCATGACTGATCATCGATATCAATGCCATGCCTCCGCCCTCTCTTCACACCCTTGACACCTTTCATGTCTAGAATTCTATTTCCTTCTTAAATATATCCGGTGACTTGGCCTCTACAGCCTTCTGCGGTAGAGAATTCCACTGGTTCACAATCCTCTGAGCGAAGAAATTTCTCCTCCTGTTAATCCTAAATGGCCTACCCGTATCCTCAGACTGTTACCCCTTGTTCGAGACCCTCTACATCCAGTCTGTCCAGCCCTGTCAGAAGATCATGGGCGAGATTCTCTGGTCCGCCAGCCAACTGTTTCTCGGCAGCGTGCTGTTCGCTGGTGGCGGGATTTATCTCCTGCCACTTATCAATACAATTTCCCACACCACCGGGAAACCTCTGGGCAGTGACATGCTGCTGGCGGGAATAGTGAATCGCAACAGTCGGGGAATTCGGGCCTACACATTTCAATGAGATCCCTCTGAGGGAGCTGAGGAAGGATGTTCTAGCTATACAGGAAGTGCAGCAAAGGTTTCCCAGACTGATTCCTGAGATGGCAGGACAGACGTATGAGGAGAGATTGAGTCGACTAGGATTGCATTCACTAGAGTTCAGAAGAATGAGGGGCGATCTCATAGAAATCTATAAAATTCTAATAGGAATAGACAGGGTGGATGAAGAAGGATGTTCCCAATGGTGTGGGTGTCCAGAACCAGGGGTCACAGTCTGCGTATATGGGTTGGACTATTTAGGACAGAGAGGGAAACCTACTTCATCAAGAGAGTGGTGAGCCTGTGGAATTCATTACCACAGGAAGTAGTTGAGGCCAAAACATTGTGGGCATGATTCTCCCAAAAGGGAACAAAGTCCCATAACGAGCGCATTTAGCTGTGTGTTTTCCGGCGCTCGCAGGGTTGAGAGACACATGGCTATTCAACGCGACTCGCGTTGTATATGGGCCTGAACGGGGAATGCGTGGCCGAGGGCTGCACATAGCCCTGTTTTGTACAGTGGAGTTCTCTGCTTGCCGGAGCTCCCCAATGTGGCGAGAGATCAGGGCTCCAGTTTGAAATGGCGTTCCAATTTCCGTGGCCCCCAAAATGATCCTTGGCACCACCCATGCCAGCTTGCAGTGCCAGGCTGGCAACCAGGTGGTACTTCTAGAGTGGAAGGCAGGATTAGGCTATTGAGTTGGATGATCAGCCATGATCATAATGAATGGCAGAGCTGGCTCGAAAGGCTGAATGGCCTCATGCGGCTCCTATTTTCTATGTTTCCATGCCCCAGTGAAGCCCTAGCCCTAGAGCCCCTTCTCCTGTTGATCCAGCTGCCCCTTCCCCAGTGCAGTCTTTCCCCTGTTGCCTCTTCCCATGTGTGAGGCCAGTTTCCCCCTTCCCCAGTACAGCCTTTCCCCTGCTGCCCCTTCCCCAGTGCAGCCTTTCCCCTGTTGCCTCTTCCCATGTGTGAGGCCAGTTTCCCCCTTCCCCAGTACAGCCTTTCCCCTGCTGCCCCTTCCCCAGTGCAGCCTTTCCCCTGTTGCCTCTTCCCATGTGTGAGGCCAGTTTCCCCCTTCCCCCAGTACAGCCTTTCCCCTGCTGCCCCTTCCCCAGTGCAGCCTTTCCCCTGTTGCCTCTTCCCATGTGTGAGGCCAGTTTCCCCCTTCCCCAGTACAGCCTTTCCCCTGCTGCCCCTTCCCAGGTGTGAGGCCAGTTTCCCCCTTCCCCAGTACAGCCTTTCCCCTGCTGCCCCTTCCCAGGTGTGAGGCCAGTTTCCCCCTTCCCCAGTACAGCCTTTCCCCTGCTGCCCCTTCCCCAGTGCAGCCTTTCCCCTGCTGCCCCTTCCCATGTGTGAGGCCAGTTTCCCCCTTCCCCAGTACAGCCTTTCCCCTGCTGCCCCTTCCCCAGTGCAGCCTTTCCCCTGCTGCCCCTTCCCATGTATGAGGCCAGTTTCCCCCTTCCCCAATGGAGCCCTAGCCTTGCAGCCCATTAAAAGCTACTCCTGCCTTACTGCTGGTCTGCTAGGTAAGGACCTGCCTGTGATAACCCACTGAAAGCAATGTGGTGCTGTCTGTGAAGCCTGGTGCTGATTCCCGCAAGTGCTGATATGAGATTGGCAAACTAACTTCAAGATCACAAGTGAAATGCAAGTCACCAGATGCACATCTACTATGTACCATTATGAAACATTTTGTTGTAACCCGGGTTTGATTCCCGGCTTGGATCGCTGTCTGTGCAGACTCTGCACGTTTTCCCTGTGTCTGCGAGGGTTTCCTCCGGGCGCTCCTGTTTCCTCCCACAACTCCCAAAAGACGTGTTGTTAGGTGAATTGGACATTCTGAATTCTCCCTCAGTGTACCCGAACAGGCGCCAGAGTGTGGCAACTAGGGGATTTCATTGCAGTGTTAATGTAAGGAAACTTGTGACACTAATAATGATTGTTATTGTTATTAATTGCACGCTGGTAGAGCGGCACGGTGACTCAGTGGTTAGCACTGCTGCCTCACGCCGCCGAGGACCCAGGTTCAATCCCGGCCCTGTCCTTGTGGAGTTTGCACACTCATAGAATTATAGAATCATAGAAGTGCATAGAATCAGTGCAGAAGGAGGCCATTCGGCCCATCGGGACTATAACTGCCCTTGTAAAGAGGAGCCTAACCTTTTTAGACACTAAAGGGCAATTTAGCATGGCCAATATTTGGACAGCAGGAGCAAACCGGAGCACCTGAACCCACGCAGACACGGGGAGAATGTGCAAACTCCACACAGATTGTTACCCGAGGCTGAAATTGAACCCGGGTGCCTGGAGCTGTGAGGCATCAGTGCTAAACATGCCACCCATTCTCCCCATGTCTGCGCGGATCTCATCTCCACAAACCAAAGATGTGCAAGGTAGGTAGATTGGCCACGCTAAATTGCCCCTTAATTTGAAAAAAAGAATTGGTTACTATAAAATTATTTTTAAAAAAGTAATTGCACGCTGATGTGTCTGGATGGTCCAGCATGGGGGGATGATTCCGGAAAGGAATCCTTGTAATGAGATGTAAATATCTTGAAATAACCTTCCTGACATGCCACAATGGGAAATACGGCCCACCATTAATGGCTGGAGCACATAGTCGCATCCTGGTTTTACAACGGTGTTAAAGCAGTTTTTGGCCTTTTTGCTATATCTTCTGCCCACCATGATACCCGCAGCGAACAGGAGCAGAAAATTCTTGCCCAAGATGTCAAATGAGCTTGAGTGGAGCTAGGAAATGGGTGGCACAGTAGCACAGTGGTTAGCACTGTTGCTTCACAGCACCAGGGTCCCAGGTTCAATTCCCGCTTGGGTCACTGTGCGGAGTCTGCACGTTCTCCCCGTGTGTGCGTGCGTTTCCTCCGGGTGCTCCGGTTTCCTCCCACAAGGCCCGAAAGACGTGTCTGTTAGGTGAATTGGATATTCTGAACTCTCCCTCTGTGCACCCGAACAGCCGCTGAAGTGTGGCGTCTTGGGGATTTTCACAGTAACTTCACTGCGGTGTTAATGTGAACTTACTTGTGACAATAATAAAGATTATTATAATAATACAAGGGCAGAAAACTCCACCTCATCAGCACTCTAACAGCAGTTACAGAATAAGGAACAAAGAAAATTACAGCACAGGAACAGGCCCTTCGGCCCTCCCAGCCTGCGCCGATCCAGATCCTTTATTTAAACCTGTCGCCTATTTTCCAAGGATCTACTTCCCTCTGTTCCCCACCCGTTCATATATCTGTCTAGATGCATCTTAAATGATGCTATCGTGCCCGCCTCTACCACCTCCGCTGGCAAAGCGTTCCAGGCACCCACCACCCTCTGCGTAAAAAACTTCCCACGCACATCTCCCTTAAACTTTCCCCCTCTCACCTTGAAATCGTGACCCCTTGTAATTGACACCCCCACTCTTGGAAAAAGCTTGTTGCTATCCACCCTGTCCATACCTCTCATAATTTTGTAGACCTCAATTAGGTCCCCCCTCAACCTCCGTCTTTCCAACGAAAACAATCCTAATCTACTCAACCTTTCTTCATAGCTAGCACCCTCCATACCAGGCAACATCCTGGTGAACCTCCTCTGCACCCTCTCTAAAGTATCCACATCCTTCTGGTAATGTGGCGACCAGAACTGCAAGCAGTATTCCAAATGTGGCCTAACCAAAGTCCGATACAACTGTAACATGACCTGCCGACTCTTGTACTCAATACCCCGTCCGATGAAGGCAAGCATGCTGTATGCCTTCTTGATCGCTCTATCGACCTGCATTGCCACCTTTAGGGTACAATGGACCTGAACTCCCAGATCTCTCTGTACATCAATTTTCCCCAGGATACTTCCATTGACCGTATAGTCCGCTCTTGAATTAGATCTTCTAAAATGCATCACCTCGCATTTGTCTGGATTGAACTCCATCTGCCATTTCTCTGCCCAACTCTCCAATCTATCTATATTTTGCTGTATTCTCTGACAGTCCTCCTCGCTATCTGCAACTCCACCAATCTTAGTATCATCTCCAAACTTGCTAATCAGACCACCTATACCTTCCTCCAGATCATTTATGTATATCACAAACAACAGTGGTCCGAGCACGGATCCCTGTGGAACACCACTAATCACCTTTCTCCATTTTGAGACACTCCCTTCCACCACTACTCTCTGTCTCCTGTTGCCCAGCCAGTTCTTTGTCCATCTAGTACACCCTCAACCCCATATGACTTCACTTTTTCCATCAACCTGCCATGGGAAACTTTATCAAACACCTTACTGAAGTCCATGTATATGACATCTACAGCTCTTCCCTCATCAATTAACTTTGTCACTTCCTCAAAGAATTCTATTAGGTTTGTAAGACATGACCTTCCCTGCATAAACCCGTGTTGCCTATCACTGATAAATTTATTTTCTTCCAAATGTGAATAGATCCTATCCCTCAGTATCTTCTCCAACAGTTTGCCTACCACTGACGTCAAGCTCACAGGTCTATAATTCCCTGGATTATCCCTGCTACCCTTCTTAAACAAAGGGACAACATTAGCGATTCTCCAGTCCTCCGGGACCTCACCCGTGCTCAAGGATGCTGCAAAGATATCTGTTAAGGCCTCAGCTATTTCATCCCTCACTTCCCTCAGTAACCTGGGAGAGATCCCATCCGGTCCTGGGGACTTGTCCACCTTAATGCCTTTTAGAATACCCAGAACTTCCCCCTTCCTTATGCCGACTTGACCTAGAGTATTTAAACATCCATCCCTAGCCTCAACATCCGTCATGTCCCTCTCCTTAGTGAATACCGATGCAAAGTACTCATTAATAATCTCACCCATGGGATTCGACTTCAGGGCGGGAAGCTGAGCGGTCGCGCTAAAAGGGGGGCTCCCGCGGATTGAAGAGGCCGGGGCGTTTATCTCCGCAGCGGGGCGAGCAGGGCAGGGAAGGGTACCCCCCCCCCCCCCCCCCCGAACGATACTGCCAGCAGAGGATCCTCGGCGGCTCGGCTCGGCGGCAGCATCGGCGGCGGCATGTCCACACCCCCCCCCCCCCCCCCCCCCCCCCCCTCCCCCCCAGCAGCACCAAAGCACAGGCCAGGAGCGGAGCGGCAGAGACCCGGTCGGAAGCGGGGCCCAGCCTGCGGCAAGAAGGGAGCGGAGGAGCAGCGGCCTAACCCCCCCCACCGGGAGAGCGCGGGGTGCGACCAGCGGTGACCCAAACGGAGCAGCGGGGACAGCTGCGACCCACCCCCCCCCGGGCAGCGACCACCACGAGGAAAGAACAAAGAGACTCTGAACCAGAAGCCTCTCTCTCTCTCTACCCTGGGTGAGTGAGGGGAAAGGAAGTAAAAGAGAAGAACTTTTACAAAAAGAAAACTGTTAAAGAGAGGGGAGGGGAAACATATACATATATATATTTTTATTACTTTTTTATTTTATTTTATTTATTTATTTTTCTCTCCTTGCACTCTCTTGTCCCATCCAAAACAAGCCCACCTAAGAGGCGTTGTGTAAAAGGGGGAAAAATAAAGTAGCAAAGGAAAGGAGGGAGGAGGGAAGAAAAAGGGAAGAGACAAATAAAGATAGGGTGCGGAAAAGGGGGGGAAAGAAAAACAAGGGAAGAAGAAAGGGAAGTGGGAGGAAAAAATGCCAGAAGAGAGCCAGAGCAGAGGGAGAAGGGTCACCAGATACAGACCGGGCAAGGGGCGAGCCAGCTCAGGCGAGCGAAGCGGCGGAACAAAAGTATCGCCGCATCGAAAAGAGCTGGACCGACTGGTGCCCTCTCCCCCGGGGCCAGGGGGGAGCAGGAACTGGAAGGCAGCCTTTACCGAGGTGCTGAGGGAGCAGCTGCAGGTACTCAAGGCAGAGGTGAAGGCAGAAATAGAGGCCGCAGTGCAGGCAGCAGTGGCCAGGGCCATGTCAGGGGTGCAGCAGGCTCTGACCAGATTGGAGGAGAAAGTGGATGCCCAAGGGGAGAAACTGGAAGCCCATGAGGCAACCATTAAAGAGCTGGAGAAAGCAGCGACCGACATGAGCGACCGGGTCACGGCCCTGGAGAGGGAAGTTGCGAGACTGGGCGCAACACAGGGGAGCCTGAAGGGCAGAGTAGACGACCAGGAAAACAGCTCGAGAAGGCAAAATGTCAGGATAGTGTGCCTGCCAGAGGGGACCGAGGGTAGAAACCCCACAGCATACGTGGCTGAGATGCTGGGCAACTTAGTGGGGAGGGAAACTTTCCCCAACCCACCAGAATTGGACAGAGCTCATCGGTCACTGCGCCCGAAGCCCAAGGCAGGGGAACAACCGAGAGCAGTCATAGCCAAACTGCACCGGTACCGGGATAGGGAGACAATCCTGCACTAGGCCAAGGAAAATAGAGCCTGCAAATGGGAAGGGCACGCCATTCGAATCTATTAGGATCTTGGGGCAGATATAACTAGGAGACGGGCTGAGTTCAACAGAGCGAAAGCAGCTCTCCACAGGAGCAACGTGCGTTTTGGTTTGCTGTACCCAGCGAAACTCTGGGTCACATACCAAAACAAGGAATATTTCTTTACAGCCCCTGCTGAGGCGAATAGGTTCGTCGAGGAGCACGGGCTGGAAAACAACCAGGGGGGGTAGGGACGAGGGGCCCCTGACAAGGGGCAACGACACACCGACGGGGGGGGGGGCGAGGCAATGCCAACCCCCCCCCGGCAAGAACACCCAGAACAAAAAACAAACCACTGCCCGAGGGACCGCTCCAGGTGGGAGGCCAGGCACCAGCACGAGGGAACGAGAGTATTGGAGAAGGGAGAGCAGGCGAGAGGGGTGCAGGGTAGAATGGGGGAAGGGCGGGCAGAAAACCGTAGAGGCCGGGCAGGGGAGAAGCGAGACAATAACCCCTGAGAGGGGAGCCACCATACTAGCAGGAAAGCTAGTGCCGGGGAGCATGCAACAAAGCAGGGCCGCAGCGCACCCCCAACAGGGAGGAAGGTGCCAGGCAGGGGAGGGGGGGGATCACCCGTCAAAGTCGGGAGAGCAAACGGGGACAGGAATAAGGGATAGAGGGGCAAAGGAGGGGTATACGGGGGAGGAGGGTAAAGGGAGAGGTCGGTTGGGGGGGGGGGGGGGGGGGCACTCGGGGAGCGAGAGACCGGGGAGGGGAAATGCAGGGACGGAGGGACAAAAGGGGCCAGAAAAGGAACAGGGCTACAAAGTGCCACAACCAAGGGCTCGAAACAAGGAACCGCTGCAAGCACCCACCCAGTACGGTCTGTGGGCGAAGGGGGCCCCCAGAGTGCAGGGGACTACCCGCGTGGCAGACACACAGTGGACGGCCATGGCGGGTGCCCCCGGGACAAGGGGAAACCCCGGAGCGCAGAGACCCGACCGCATGGAGAGAGCAGCGACAGCGGCCATCCTGGACGGCCCCCTAACAAAGGGAAACCCCGGAGGGCAGGGGCGCGTCCACCAGATAAATATGGTTAATCCCACAGGAACGAGGGGGCAGAAGCCCCCCACCAGGATAATCACCTGGAACGTAAGGGGACTTAACGGTCCAGTGAAAAGATCCAGAGTCCTCACCCACCTCAGAAATATGAGGGCCGACATAGTCTTCCTCCAAGAGACGCACCTGAGGGAGCAGGGCCAACTGCGGGTAAGAAAGGGCTGGGTGGGACAAACCTACCATTCCTGCTATGGGACAAGAGCCAGGGGGTGGCGATCCTGATCGGCAAGTGGACAATGTTTAGGGCGACAAAGACGGTTACAGACCCAGGGGGGCGGTATGTCATGGTCAGCGGGGCCCTGGATGGTCAACGTGTACGTGCCCAACTGGGACAACACGAGTTTCATCAAAAAGACCATGGCAGAAATCCCGGACATAGCGACGCATCGACTAATCATGGGGGGGGGGGGGGGGGGGGGGGGGACTTCAACTGTGTACAGGATCCAAAGACGGACAGATCAAACCCCAAAACAGGGAAAACCTCAAGCATGGCAAGGGAACTCAGTCACTTTATGGAGCAGATGGGAGCAGTGGACCCCTGGAGGTTCGCCCACCCAGGGGAGAAAGAATTTTCCTTCTTCTCCCCAGTACACAACGTTTACACCAGAATTGACTTCTTTGTGGTGGGGAAAACGGTGCTTCCAGGGATAGACAAAGTGGAATACTCCGCAATTGTGATATCAGACCACGCTCCACACTACATGGACGTGCGGCTAGAGATGGGAAGGGCCCAGCGCCCCACATGGAGGCTGGATGGTGCCTTACTAGCTGACAAGGCCTTCAGCGAAAGGATAGCGCGGGCCATAGCGGAGTACACAGAGAACAACCAAAACGGGGAGGTCTCACCCTCCACGTTCTGGGAAGCGCTTAAGGCCGTACTAAGAGGGGAAATCATTGCCTTCAAAGCGCAAAGAGATAGGGAGGAAAGGGTGGCTAGGCAGAAGCTGGTCGACTCCATACTGGAGGTAGACCGTAAATACTCCGAGGCCCCGACCGTAGAGCTCCTGACGGAGAGAAAAGAACTACAAAGGAACTTTGACCTGCTCTCCACCAGGAAAGCAGTGCACCAACTCTGCCAGGCGCGCGGGACCCTGTACGAACACGGAGACAAAGCCAGCCGCCTGTTGGCACACCAGCTGAGAAAGCAGGCAGCCACCAGGGAAATTGCGCAAATCAGGGGTACCAGAGGCACGTGGGAAACAGAACCGGAGAGGATTAACAAAACCTTCAAGGCCTTCTACCAAGAGCTGTACACCTCAGAGCCCCCAACGGGGAAGGCTGGGATGAACCGGTTCCTTGATGGACTGGACATACCAGTCGTGGGAGAGGACAGAAAACGGGACCCGGAAGCACCACTAGCACTGGGAGAGATCATGGAGAGCATTAGCTCCATGCAGACGGGGAAGGCGCCGGGACCGGACGGATTCCCGGCGGACTTCTACAAAACATTTGCGACAGCGCTGGCCCCGCACCTGCGGGAGATGTTCACAGACTCGCTAGCTAGGGGCACACTACCACCCACGTTAGCACAGGCCTCAATCTCGCTGGTGCCAAAGAAAGACAAAGACCCAACGAAATGTGGGTCATACAGACCCATCTCACTGCTAAACTGGCCAAAATCCTAGCCAAAAGGCTAGAAGGCTGTGTATCCAAAGTGGTCGCAGAGGACCAGACGGGCTTCGTCAAAGGTAGACAGCTTACCTCGAACATCAGGCGCCTGCTGAACGTGATAATGACCCCCCCCCGGGGAGAGAACACAAGAGGTGATCGTCTCCCTGGACGCAGAAAAGGCCTTCGACAGAGTCGAATGGAAATACCTCATAGAGGTACTGGAGCGGTTTGGGCTTGGAACAGGGTTTACCGCTTGGGTAAAGCTCCTATACAACGCTCCCATGGCGAGCGTATTGACCAACAATACCAACTCCCAATACTTCCAGCTGCACAGAGGCACCAGGCAAGGATGCCCACTGTCCCCGCTGCTGTTCGCACTAGCAATCGAACCGCTAGCAATCGCGCTCAAGGCAGCAAAAAATTGGAGGGGGATCCGAAGGGGAGGCAGAGAGCACAGAGTCTCACTCTATGCGGATGATCTGCTCCTCTATATCTCGGACCCACAGAGCAGCATGGACGGAATCATTGCGCTCCTGAAAGAGTTTGGAGCCTTCTCGGGCTACAAACTCAACATGAGCAAAAGCGAGATCTTCCCAGTACACCCGCAAGGGGGTGGGGGGCAGCACTAAAGGGGCTGCCGTTCAAACAAGCCCGACACAAATTCCGCTACCTGGGGATCCAAATAGCCCATGACTGGAAAGGGATCCCCAAATGGAACCTCACCAGTCTGACGGAGGAAGTAAAAAAGGACCTGCAAAGATGGAACACACTCCCACTCTCCCTCGCGGGGAGAGTCCAGACGATCAAAATTAACGTACTGCCCAGGTTCCTCTTCCTGTTTAGATCCATTCCGATCTACATCCCCAAGGCCTTTTTCAAAGCGCTGGACAAACTAATCATGGCGTTCGTATGGGGGGGGGGTAAAAATGCTAGGATCCCAAAGAAGGTCCTACAAAAAACAAAATCCAGGGGGGGGGGGGCTAGCCCTCCCAAACCTACAATTCTACCACTGGGCGGCAACAGCCGAGCGAGTAAGGGGATGGATCCAGGAGCCAGAAGCCGAGTGGGTGCGTGCGGAGGAGGCCTCCTGCATGGGGACCTCCCTCTGGGCCCTCGCCATGGCAGCACTCCCATCCCCACCCAAAAAACACTCCAGCAGCCCAGTGGTGACAGCCACCCTCCAATCCTGGAACCAACTGTGGCAGCAATTTGGCCTGACCAAAATGTCGGACAAGGCATCTGCAACAACATCATCTGCAACAACCATAGGTTCACACCAGCACTGACTGATGCCACCTTCAAAAGGTGGAGGCAGGACGGAGGGACACTGACAGTCAGGGACCTATACACGGACGGCAGGATCGCAACACTGGACGAACTGACAGAGAAATTTCGGCTAGCCGGGGGGAACGAGCTACGGTACCTGCAGCTCAAAAACTTCTTACGAAAGGAGACAAGGGCGTACCCACAACCGCCACGACAGACATTACTGGAAGACCTACTGGACGCAAGTATCCTAGATAAAGGGAACTGTAGCGACATATATGACCGACTGGTAAAAGGGTCGACACCGTACTGGACGCAACAAGAAAGAAATGGGAGGATGACCTGGGGATTGAGATAGGGTGGGGACTCTGGAGGGAAGCACTGCATAGGGTCAACTCCACCTCCACGTGCGCAAGGCTCAGCCTGACCCAACTAAAACTGGTACATAGAGCCCATTTAACAAGAAACCGTATGAGTAGGTTCTTCCCGGAGGTGGAGGACAGATGTGAACGGTGCCAAAGAGGCCCGGCCAACCACGCCCACATGTTCTGGTCTTGCCCCAGACTTGTGGAGTACTGGACAGCCTTCTTCGAGGCTATGTCCAAAGTGGTGGGGGTGAGGGTGGAGCCATGCCCGATAGTGGCGGTCTTCAGGGTTTCAGACCAGCCAGATCTATTCCTGGGGAGGAGGGCGGACGCCCTTGCCTTTGCCTCCCTGATCGCCCGCCATAGAATCCTGTTTGGCTGGCGGTCAGCAGCACCACCCAGAGCTGCAGACTGGCTGTCCGACCTCTCGGAATCTCTCCAAATGGAGAAAATCAAATTCGCCATCCGAGGGTCAGACGACGGCTTCCACAGAACGTGGGAGCCATTCATGCAATTGTTCCGGGACCTGTTTGTGGCCAACGAACAAGAGGAAGAATAGCCGGGTGGCCAAGAATCAGGGGAAAATGGACGGGAATCGGGGGAAGGTAGCCGGGGGGGTGGGGGGGGGGGGGCTACGGGTTTGTTATGGGGGGTTTGCTCTCATGGTTTTATGCTTATTTCTATTTCTTGTTAATTTATTGTTTTTGTATTGGAGGGGAGGGGTTACTGTTTTTCTCTGTTGTGATAAAATTTGTTGTTGAAAACTTGAATAAAAATTTAAAAAAAATAAAAATCTCACCCATTTCCTCTGACTCCACGCATAAATTCCCTCTTTTGTCTTTGAGTGGGCCAATCCTTTCTCTAGTTACCCTCTTGCTCCTTATATACGAATAAAAGGCTTTGGGATTTTCCTTAACCGTGTTAGCCAAAGATATTTCATGACCCCTTTTAGCCCTCTTTATTGTGCGTTTGAGATTCGCCCTACTTTCCCGATATTGCTCCAAAGCTTCATCAGTTTTAAGTCGCCTCGATCTTATGTATGCTTCCTTTTTCATCTTAGCTAGTCTCACAATTCCATCCGTCATCCATGGTTCCCTAATCTTGCCATTTCTATCCCTTATTTTCACAGGGACATGTCTGTCCTGCACTCTAATCAACCTTTCCTTAAAAGACTCCCACATTTCAAATGTGGATTTACCCTTAAACAGCAGCTTCCAATCCACATTCCCTAGTTCCTGCCGAATTTTGTTATACTTGGCCTTTCCCCAATTCAGAACTCTTCCTTTAGGACCACTCTCGTCTTTGTCCATGAGTATTCTAAAACTTACGGAATTGCCAAGTATTGTAAAAATCAGGAAATTGGAAGTGCATGTCTTCATGGCGAACATAAGTCTTCTTCAGATAGATTAGACCAACTAAATTTTCAGTAGCATGGAGGATGACTTCTTGGAATATCTCATAGATGTTTAGATCGGTAAGTTGAGGAACCGTCTAGGGAATAGGCTATTTTAGACCTAGTGTTGTGTAATGAAATGCAACAGTTAATTAATATCCTTGTAGTAACGAAGCCCCTGCGAAGAGTGATCATAATGTTCTAATTTTAAATTGAGTTTGAGAGTGATTTATTTAAGTCTGAAATTAGGGTTTTAAATTTGGTCAAGATAAATTAAAGATAGGTATGAGCAGTGAACTGTCTATTTTATATTGGGAAATTAGATTTTTTTAAAAAGCAATGGCCAACATTATAAAGCTTAATTCATAGTTCATAATAAATATACATATCCTTCAGAAAATCTCCACAGGGAAAGTCATCCATGGCTGACAACAGCAGTTGAAGGAAGTATTGGATGAAAAGAAGAGTCTCATAATATTGCCAAAAAGAATAGAGTTAGAGCTTGAGGTATGGGAGGACATTAAAATTCAGCATAGGGTGATCAAGAAATTTAGAAAGAGAAAATAGAATATGAGAGTAAACTACCAAGAGACATAAAAATAGATTGTAAAAGCTTCTATAATTATACGAAAGGAGGAGATTAGCAAAAGTAAATGTGGGTCCTTTAGAGACAGATACGATAAATTATAATGTGGAGTAAGGAAATAGCACAGGTATTAAACAAATTCTTTGTACCCCACCTCATGGTAGAAGAGATTGTTTTTTAAATTGGAAATAATAGGAAGGCGCGATTCTCCGCTGCCCACGCTGGTTGGGAGAATAGCGGGAGGGCCTCCCGACATTTTTCACGCCCTCCCGCTATTCTCCCCCCCTCGCCCGACCCACGTCACGAATCGCCGCTCGCCATTTTTTTACGGCGTGTGCCGATTCTCCGTGGCCGATGGGCCGAGCGGCCGGGCCTTTACGCCCGTTTTTTCACGGCAGCAAACACACCTGCTCGCTGCCGTCGTAAAAACGGGCGCTGGATGCCCGTTTGGGGCGGGAGCACCACCGTTGTGCTCGGCGGGGACAGGCCCGCGATCGGTGCCCACCGATCGTCGGGCCTGCGTCCAAAAGGGACGCACTATTTCCCCTCCGCCGCCCGACAAGATCAAGCCGCCACATCTTGTTGGGCGGCGGTGGAGAAATGCGGAACCGCGCATGCGCGGGTTCCGTCAATGGCGTGATGACGTCACCCACGCATGCGCGGGTTGGAGCCGGCCGCGCGTCATCTTGGCGCGTGGCCTTAACGACGGTCGTTAAGGCCGCGACGCCGTGATTCCCGGGGTCCCGCTCCTAGCCCCGATGGAGGGGGGGGGAAGAATCGGGACCCGGGAACGGGCGTGAAGGCTGCCGTGAAACACGCCCAGTTTCACGGCAGCCTTTACGACTCTCCGCATTTGCGGAGAATCTCGCCCCAGCCTGAAGTCTCTAATGAAAATGAGGAACTTTAAGAAATTATTATTAGTAAAGAAACAGTACTGGATAAATTTGTGGATGTAGAAGCCAACAAATGCCCTTGGGTTTTAAAAGAGGTGACTACAAGATGTTGGAGGTATTGGTTTTTTATTCTTCCAGGATTCCTTACATTCTAAAATAGTTTCTGTGGATTGGAAAGCAGCAAAAGTAATTCAAGAAAGGAGGGAGAGAACTCTGGGTCAGTTAGTCTGACGTCAATATGGCAAACGTTCCAGAATCTGTTATTAGCGTTGTGGTCACTGGGCACTTAAAAATCATAATATGATCAAGCAGAGTCAACAAAGATTTGTGAAAGGGATACTGTGTTTGACAAATCTGTTACTGTAGCAGGATAGATAAAGGGAAACTAGTAGATGTAATGTATCTGAATTTCAAAAAAACATTCAGTAAGATGCTTCAACAGGAGATTATTTCACAAAATCCAGATCCTTGGGATTGGGGTAATTAATTAAGGATTGGTTGATGTAGAGAAAACGGAGAGCAGGAATAAATGGGATATTTTCAGGTTGTAACTAGTGAGCTATCACAAGGATCAGTGATAGGGCCTCAGCTATTTAAAGATCAATTACTTAGATGAGGGGATCGAGTGTAATGAAATCATGTTTTTTTTAATGTTTTTATTCTCCATTTTCACATTGTCCTTCAAAATTTACATCCCACCCACAGACAGCGAACGGTAACAAATACAAAATCAATCCCCTTAACAATAACAACGATCCCTTCCTCCCACCACCCCAAACAATGGCCCACCTGTCAATATATGCATCCAATAAAACAAACCCTCCCACGGTGGGAAAAAAACAAAGGCGAAAAAGAAAAAAGGAGTCCGGGACCGCCCATGGTCTCCATAGAGTCCACTCCACCCCCCCCCCCCCCCACCCCCCACCCCCATACACTCAACACCGTTCAACCTCTGAAAGAGTGCCGTACATGATACCCAAGAGTTGTAAACCCCCCTCCTCCACTCCTCCCCAACTCCTCCCATCCACTGCCTCTTGTAAAACTCCTTCCACCAACCTCGGTTCCTTCTCCCCAACCTTCCACCCCGTCTAGACCACTCGGACCCTGTTCTGACAGGCTCCGATGGCCGCAGCCCCTCCCCCACCTCACTCCCGTTCACTGGCCGGCTTAAACCGGCCAGCATGGAGGCCCCCGCCCGGGCCCCTTTCCCCCTTGCCCGACCCTAGAAAAGCCCAGAAATCCCCTTTTAGCACACAAACCCACATACACACCCACACCCCAAAGAGCCCTCACTTCGAGTGAAAGTCCCATCACTTCCCTTGTCCAAATATATACAACAGCGGCTCCTTTAGCCCATACGCCCGCACGCAGTGAAACAAACAAACAAAAAAAGAAAATACAGTCATGAGGTTACATCGGCACATGGCCATTTCTCAATTTCTCAGTTCTGCCACAGACCTTCTGCCTTCGCAAACTCCTCCGCTGCCTCCGCCGTTCCAAAATAAAAGTCCTTGAGCTTGTAAGTCACCCTCAGCTTCGCTGGATATACAATGCTGCACTGCACCTTGCTAATGTACAGTGCCCTCTTCACCCGGTTGAAAGCAGCCCGCCTCCTCGCCAGTTCCACCATAAAGTCCTGGTATACACGTATACCAGCTCCAGCCCACTGCACCACCCGCTTCTGCTTGGCCCAGCACAGGACCTTCTCCTTCAGACTGTACCTACAGAAGCACAGTCACTACCCTTGGTGGCTCACTCGCCTTTGGTACAAGCCTCCACGACCGATTAGCCCGATCCAGTTCATATCGGGAGGGATCCTCCCCCTCCCCCAATAGTTTCACCAGCATCGCAGCAAAATACTCAGTCGGCCTCGGCCCTTCAACTCCTTCGGGCACCCCCACAATCCTCAAATTCTGTTGCCTGGATCTGTTTTCCAGGTCTTCCATTTTTCCTCGCAGATCCTTGTTAATCTCTAATACCTTCCGCATCTCCTTCCCCATCGAGGTAAGTTGATCACCATGCTGCAATAATGTCTCCTCCACTTCCTTCAGCGCCTCCCCTTGCGCCCGCACCTCTGCCACTGCGCTCGCCACCGCCGTCGTCACCGGGGTAATCGCCTCCTCCATCAGCACACTCAAAACCTCCCTCATCTCCTTCCTCATTATCTCCATGTATTTTGTAAACTGCCTTTCGAATTCCGCAGCCCATTACCTTAGTTATTTCTTCAGCCGTAAGCAATGCGGCCTCCCCGATGCTCCAGCCTCCATTTTCCTTGGTGACCCCGCGGTGACCTTTCTACTCCCCGACGAACCTTCAGCTGTTTTCACAGCCGTTTTCTTACTGGACCTCGACATATCCCTTCCCTGTGCTTTCTCCTGGCCTTCACCGTCTTCGCTGCCCCTAGGACCGGGCGTCAATCCCCGACAATGCCGTTACCGAACGGGAGCCCTCCAACGCACCGCTGCCTCCCGCCCGCCGTCACCACTTCTTCAATGGCCTTGGTGAGATCTTTTCACAGTTGTTCCCTTTGCTGCTAGAATTCAGCTTTAATAAAGGCCCTCAAGTCAGCTTGAGGCCTTTAAGCTCGCCCTTCCCCCGCCTGCATGCTGGAAGAGGCTTTTCTCTTTGCTACAGCTTCAGCAAAATCTTTTACTGTTTCTGCAGGTCTGGTAACGAAGAAACATACCATTCCTGGGGGAAAGTACTTCACCTACGCCTTTTCATCAAAATTCCTCCCCGTATTGATTAAAAAAGAGCTCTTTTCTGTAACCTTGGGCAGGAGCTGCCTTGTGTGTGACCACTTACTCCATGGTGCACCAGCAGACCGAAATCATGTTTACTGACAATACAAAACTGTGCGGGAAAGTAAGCTGTGAGGAGGGTGTGAATGGCTGCAGAAAGAAACAGTTAAGTGAGTTTATGAGCACATGGTATATTGAATATAATGTGGAGAAGTATGAAGTTATCCACTTTGGTCAAAAAAATAGTATAATGTTATTGAAATGATGAGATGCTCGAAACACACTCACAGACAACATAGAGGGAGTAGAGAGGTGCCATCTTTCATCTGAAATGTTAATGTGAGACTCCGGGAGTGATCTTCCGGCCTTGTTAAATTCGTGCTCAAGTGTAATGAGGCCACTTCCGGTTGCGGCTATGCGTGGGTAGGTCGCACGTTCGGCAGCTCCCGCCGAAAATGGACTTTTGGGCCCTTTTAAGGAGCCGCAGCGGCATTTGGTTGATGATTCCCGTGTGGGAAGACGGCACTAAGGTCCCCCAGCACTGTATGGAGTGGACCAGGAGCGGTGCGGTCAAAAAAAGGGCATTAGAGAAGAGAGGAGAACAGGTGCGAAAAAGCAAGATGGCAGCGGGCAGGGACCAGCAGCGTGGGCTCAATGGTCGCGGGAGCAACAAGAGTTTCTACGAAGCTGCTTTGCGGAATTGAAGGCAGAGATGTTGGCCCCTATGAAGGCGTCGATAGAAAGGCCGGTAGAGACACAGAGGATGCAGGGGACAGCGATTAAAGAGGTGCAGCAGAAGGCCTCTGATAACGAGGATGAGATCCTGGGCCTGGCAGTGAAGATGGAGGCGCACGAGGCGCTCCATAAAAAGTGGCAGGAGAAATTCGAGGATCTGGAGAACAGGTCGAGAAGGAAGAATTTGCGGATTCTGGGTCTCCCTTAAGGTGTGGAGGTGTCGGATGTTGGGGCATATGTAGCGTATGTAGCCACGATGCCGAGCACGCTGATGGGCGCGGGAGCCTTCCTGAGGCCCTTGGAGCTGGATGGGGTGCACAGAGCCCTGGCGAGGAGACCGAGGGTGAATGAGCCGCCGAGAGCTGTGGTGGTGAGGTTTCACCGTTACACCGACAGGGAGTGCGTCTTGAGATGGGCGAAGAAGGAGCGGAGCAGCTGGTGGGAGAATGCTGAAATTCGCATTTACCAAGACTGGAGTGCAGAGCTGGCCAAGAAGAGGGCAGGATTCACTCAGGCCAAGGCGGTTCTCCACGGAAAGGGGGTGAAGTTTGGGCTGTTGCAGCCCGCGCGACTGTGGCTCACATATCAGGACCGTCACCACTATTTTGATACGCCGGACGAGGCGTGGACCTTTATCAAAAATGAGAAGCTGGACTCAAATTAGTGGTCTGTAGCATGTTTTGGGGGATGTCATGGACTGGGAGAGGGTGATATTTATGTTTCTTTTTTTTTCTCTGTGCAGACGCTGATCTGGGAAGGGTTGTTCCCCGCGTTCGGTGGGGGTAGAAGGGGCCGGGAACCCTGGGCCTCTGTGGGTGAGGTTGGAGGAGAATGGAGCTGCGCCATAGAGGGCGGGGTCAGCCCGGACTGGGAGCGCGGGTTTTCATTTCCCGTGGAAAGAGAGGGGGCGGGGCCAGACGCAGGGAGGCGGTATTGGACTGGAGTCCACATTGGTTTGCAGGGGGTGTGGAAGGGGGGGGGGGGGGGGGGGGGGGGGGGGGGGGGACTTGGGTTTTCGGAGGGACTTCTACGGGGATCAGTGGCAGAGGCAGGAGCGGCCGGGGTCAGCAGGAGTCAGCTGACTTACGGGAGTGCAATGGGGGGAGTAGGGGGGGTTAAGCAATTGCTTGGCCGGGGAAGGGGGGCTGGGGGGTGGGGGGGGGCTACTGGGTTGCTGCTGTATTGTCCGAGGGGGAGCTGGAGATAATGGGGAGAGTCGGGGCAGGGAGCCTCCGCCTGGGGGGCTGGAAGGAGCGGGAGATGTGTGCATGTGGCTGGCCCAC
This sequence comes from Scyliorhinus canicula, assembly GCF_902713615.1. NCBI lineage: Eukaryota > Metazoa > Chordata > Chondrichthyes > Carcharhiniformes > Scyliorhinidae > Scyliorhinus > Scyliorhinus canicula. Next base: position 168,561,742 of record NC_052154.1, on the reverse strand, counting down.
AAAAGGAGATGGCTAGTGGGCAGGGGGAGGGGGGGGTGGGCGGGGAGTCCCCCGATCCGGCTGATCACGTGGAATGTGAGAGGCCTAAATGGGCCGGTCAAGAGGGCCCGGGTATTTGCGCACTTAAAGGGACTGAAGGCAGACGTAGCCATGCTACAGGAGACGCACCTGGAAGTTGCGGATCAGACCAGGCTGAGGAAGGGATGGGTGGGGCAGGTCTTTCACTCTGGGTTGGACGCGAAGAACAGGGGGGTAGCAATTTTGGTGAGCAAGTGGGTGACTTTCAAGGCGGTGGGCATCGTGGCAGATAAAGGGGGCCGGTATGTGATGGTGAGTGGTGGGCTTCAGGGGGCCCGGGTGGTGCTGGTGAATGTAATGCCCCAAATTGGGATGATGCAGGGTTCATGAAGCAGATGCTAAGTCGGATCCCGGATTTGGAGGTGGGGAACCTGATTATGGGGGGGGGGGGATTTCAACACGGTACTGGACCCGGCAATGGATCGGTCTAGGTCTATGTCGGGTAAGAGGCCACCTGCGGCCAAGGTCCTGAGGGGGTTCATGGATCAGATGGGGGGAGTGGATCTGTGGAGGTTTGCTAGGCCAAGGGCGAGGGAGTTTTCCTTCTTTTCCCACGTGCACAAGGCCTATTCACGGAAAGACTTTTTCGTGGTGAGCAGGGCGCTGATCCCGAGAGTGGAGGGGACGGAGTACTCGGCCATCGCGATTTCGGATCACGCCCTGCATTGGGTGGAGCTGGAGTTGGGAGAAGAGAGGGGCCAGCACCCGTTGTGGCACTTGGATGTGGGATTATTGACAGATGAGGAGGTCTGTGGGCGGATCCGGGGGTATACACAGAGGTATATGGAGGCCAATGACAATCGGGAGGTCTCGGTGAGTGTGGTCTGGGAGGCGCTGAAGGCGGTGGTCAGAGGGGAGCTGATCTCCATCAGGGCTGACAGAGAGAAGAGGGAGAGGATGGAGAGGGATAGATTGGTAGGAGAGATATGCGGAATCCCCTGAGGAGGGGATGTTGAAGGAGCGCCGGAGCCTCCAAACGGAGTTTGACTTGTTGACGACGGGGAAAGCTGAGGCCCAGTGGAGGAAGGTACAAGGAGCAG